>NC_064929.1:202148511-202787678 GCF_023897955.1 Schistocerca gregaria | reverse complement strand
CAGAAATTGAAGAACTGTAGCTCTTGATACTTTTGGGTCAAGATTCATGTGCTTAGCACCAATTTTCTCTTAGCACAGAAGGTGAAGTATCTCCTTCAGTGTCATACACATACACACTCCCCTTGCAATGGGTGGTACAGAAAGCAGGGTGTGGCACATCAGGATGGCAACAATTAATCCAGGAGCCAGAGAAATCGGTAATGTCCCAAGACACCTAGGAACAGAGTGTCTTCACCGTACCTGCCTACCAAACACAAAAAAACTCTTAGAGAGGAATCGAGGGTATCTTGTGCCTCAGCTAAATCCAATGAAGATTGCTTTCATTGTCAAACATGCCACGTCGTCACGCCAAACAAGACACATCATGGCACCAGTCCTCTCTGGTGCCCATAGCATATCAGCAGCACAGGTCCTTGATGGACCTAGAAGTTGCAGACTAATGCTAGCATATTTGACCATTTTGTTCCCACTGCAATCACTGCTCAGCCATATTAGATAAGTTCTGTGGTCTCTACATCACAGGGTGGTCTTGCAGTAGTGATAGTGTAAAATGTTTTACCACCAGCCTCACCACATCTTTCGGTAATGACAGTCTCGTGGAAATGTGGTAGCACAACTTCTGTAACGTGTATTCCAGAATCCGAAAATCACTTCATCTCAGAGAAGTGCAAAGACTGGCTAGGCATCTTCTATCATCAGACTTCAGTTTGCACACATTACCTGCTGACACTTCTATAGTAGACTCGAGTGTTACTGCCATAAAACACTAACGAATTCTTGGCACACATACTTCTATTAACACCAATAGTTAGATACGTTTGCGGCACTCGAGATGGAATCTCGATGGTGCAGAACACGTCTCAAATTGGCTGTTGTGACTATACTTGCAGATGAGATAGATGAATGTAATAGTTTACAGCTTCCTTGTCCATTCCACTGGCTGAATTCCTCATAAATCTATCTTCAGGTATGTAGGGGGAATGGGGGGGGGCACAGTATTAACTAAGACAACAACAACAGTATTATAGTTCCAACAATTAGCTTAAATGGAAAACAATATAAATAACAAATAGAGGTGCAATGAAAATGTCAATGTTGACAAAGAAGTAGCGTAAACTGACACACTACTTCCAACTTGACTTTCACTGCACACTTACTTAACAATGATATGAGCACCTGTATCCATAGTGTGTTCAAATCAAAGATGATTTTTTTTTTTTAATTAAAAAATGTCTGTACCCGTTCAATGAATTTTAAAGAAGCAAATAGTAGTAATCCAATAACGTATTATCAAAAAAGCTGGACACGTGCTGCTTCAAGCTCTTTTATGAATAAATAAGTTGGTTTCAGAAAAATTTCAAGTTACGGTATGTGCTGAACTAATAATCCTTGCAATACTAATATTTATAAAGATTGTACTGAAATTTGATAAATATTACCAACTCTTGTAATTACTACTTATAACAATAAGACATGGATGTATATGACTAAACAATAGGTTGTAGTATCCAGTTCCACAACTTCAGATATATCTTTAGAAACTGAACAACACAAACTGAACACAACTTAGTAAGGAGCTTAACAATCATGAATGAGGTTACAGCAAAGTCTACCATCAAATGAACAGTAATGCTCAAAATTCTTAAGAGCCATCTGGTGTAAAATTAACATAACATCATTAATGGTTATGCAACAAAGGACAGTTGCACACTTACATTGCCAAATAATGTAACATTACAGTAAAACTGATAAATATGTAAGCTCATTCTGTGTCAGTACTATTGTTACCTGTGTACACAGAGTAAACTCTTCACACACAAGAAATGTAGTCTTTTGATTTGGTTTGTGCAATATTATGCACATACATATGAAGTAGCAAAAAACAATTGAAGCAAATAAAGATCACATTTAAATCATCAAGTACTAGTAATGCACCTTTATACTAGAAAGTGCTTGTAAGAGAATCATCCAAAAGCAGAAGCCAGTATGCAGTATGAAAGGAAGGACTATCTTAAGCATTGATTGGGTTTTTATTAAATTTACATTTAATTATGGATTCTTTTTTAGTAATCTGTGCATCAACTATAATACAAATTTTCCTAACTCTTAATTGTGTACTTGCAATTCTGTTGACCCAAACCTATTTTCTTGGCCAACAATAAAAATTTGCATGCAAAATATATAAACAGGTTATTGCATAACAAGAATAAGCTACTTATTTTATTAGAAGACTTTCCAGATTAAAGGATAAGGTAATGAATATCTCAACAAGACAAGTTATTTTCAAAGAGCTATATTTTTTTTTTACAAGCACTGTAACTGTATGTTCAGACAATCAAGTCTTCTATGTATATAAAACAAATCACCACAGCTTGTTTTAAGTTTAAGGTAAATAATTTTCAATACTTGATGAGAACATGTAAGAAACTTCTGTTAAGCCTATCACATGAAATTATTTGTTTAAAAGTCGTGGTCTTTCACAAAAGATCAAACACAGAACAGCTGCATGTCATCTCCCTATTGTACAGAGGAAATTCTAATGAATACAATGTCACTTATAGTTGAACAATCTAAATAAATCAGCACACGTGTACACATCATCTCCTGCAACACATTCATTGACACCAGCAGAGTAGTCGTCAGCAGCTCCCTTTTTGAAATAATTCTGTCACAAGCCAAATAGTATGGGCAAAAGCATAATGTTAAACTAAAGCTCAGTTTTTTTGTTTACAATTAACATGAGCAGTTATGTTACAAACAGAAGCATTCATAATCATGGAACATGAGCCAGGCTTTTTTTTAAAAACACCTACAAATTTTCTTTAAGGGTTTAAAATTTTATATAATTTTTTTTTACACACAAAGGAGACAAATCCTAGTATTACAAAAATTCATTTACTTGCAGAGCACAGAATGGTAAAAAAAATTAACATTATTTAATAAAAAAAAACATTGTGAAATCCTACACCCAGGATCTGTGATAAATTAGTCCATCCTCTTTCCACTTTCTCTATCTGAACATTATAGTGAGGCACTGACTCACTTTTTCAGGTGGTCCAAAGGGACAATGTAAAGAATTAAGAAACAGTAGAAGTTCCACGAAGACAGTGACACCAGGCGAAAGTGAGTGCTCACATACAAACACTCACTCACTCTGTGACTAGTTACGCGATAAAAATAGGGTAGTTTTTTTTACACTTACTATAAACGTGTTTGCAAGAACGTATTAAAAATGGTACATAGCATATTAAAATTAACAGTACACTACGTTTATCCAGAGCTACAAGAAATAATATCCCTGTAGGTATGAGTGAGTTAATTCCTTAGAAACTGTTTCCTCATTCAATGAATGTGACATGTAGATACTGTTTCATAAAAATGATCTATGGATTAGTAAAATAACTAATATTTTCTGCATATTACTGCCAAGATGACAATTTCAACTTTAAACACAGGAGCACACACAAAACTGTGAAACATAAAACAGTACACAAAACTAAAAGCACCAGGCTGTCTCTTGGCAACTCAAGAATATATTGAAGACTGGCTTAACAATTACACCAACTTTTATAGGCCAGACTGGCAGAAACTGCTGTAAGATACTATGAATACAAGACTGCTTTTTAAATTATAAAATTTGGGTACATCAGCAATTACCACACACACGGATCAAAATGGACACACCATTTCAAATGTTAAAGATAATATACAGAAAAATATAACATACATCTGACATACACAAGAAATTGGATCTCTTGTAATAACTAGAAAAGTACACCCACATCCTCACTTCATCTCAATACATATGAGCAACTTGAGCTAGCAAACAATTCATGCAGATGTTCCTAGCATTATTGACAAAAGGGCCTCTGAGAATAGGAACTATTGACAAGAATAAACTTACTGTAATACAAAAAATAATCACACGCAATACTGAAAAATGAAATGATGTCGCAATCAAACACTCATCATTACAGTAGCCTAATAAACACATTTGCTAATTTTTCCTATGACATACATAAATTTATACCTTAAATAACTTTTGTGTGTATGTTAAAAAACTTCGGTGGGTATGTTAAGTCTTAATTTTATTAAATCTAAACTCTCAGCACATGTTGCACTCCCCTCTCCCTTTTAATAGTGAACTGTGTACTGCCCTCAACTATGGTAACTGTATATAGTTGAAGGCAGGAACAGGAGGGCACATAAGAAATTCATTTTTACGAAAAACCATCTTTTTCCTGTGATTAAGGTTTGCACCTACCACACACATTCTTTGCTTAAAGCACTGTTGTTCAGATCTTGCTTAGTTGAGAATGAGTGGTGTATTTATGTGGTGCATAGCCTTTTCATTGTAAATAAAAACACCGCATGCAAAGTTCTTGTCGGAGGCTGACATGAGGAATATTGGGAATTGTTTGTGTGCTACAGTGTTTTGTTTACAAAATGTGTGCTGTTTACACTTCAGCACTGTATGTGTTGTCCTGAAAAGGTACAAGGACCAAAACACAACAAAACGACAGCCACTAAAAAAATCGGATGATGGTGTGTGTGTGCGTGTGTGTGTGTGTGTGTGTGTGTGTGTGTGTGTGTGTGTGTGTGTGTGTGTGTGAAGATGCTGTGACTTACCAAACAGGAAAGCGCTGGTAGACAGACACAATAAAAAACACACACAAGTATCAAGCTTTCGCAACCCGCAGTTGCTTCATCAGGTAAGAGGGACGGAGAGGGAAAGACGAAAGGATGTGGGTTTTAAGGGAAAGGGTAAAGAGTCATTCCAATCCCGGGAACAGAAAGACTTACCTTGGGGGAAAAAGGGACAGGTATACACTCGCGCGCACACACACACATATCCATCCGCACATATACGGACACAAGCAGACATGTGTAAGGTCTAAGGCCAAATACCTGGGTGTCATCCTTGACAAAAAACTGACTTGGCGCGCACTAATCGACGATATCAGAAGGAAGGCCAGCACTAGACTCTACGACATCTACCCCCTTCGAAACATTCACAGCAGTTTGGCGGCAACTACAGGAGTGAGGCTGTACTGTACGCTTGTCCACCCTATCATCGAGTATGCCTGCCCAGTCTGGGGCTATGCAGCCAAAACACACTTGCTGAGGCTGCAGAGTCCAAAATCAGGCACTCAGACAGGCAATCCACATTAGGAAGCGCTTTCCCACTGCCGACACCCATGTGACAACGGAAGTGAAGATGCTAAAAGAAAGATTCAGAAAACTCGCAGTAGCATTTTACCAAACTGCGAGTCACTCTGACAACCAACTAATAAACAACCTAGGGAACTATGCCGTGAATACAGCAAGAGCAGTCCAGCTTGCGAGACACAACCGGAATGCTCTGATGGAGAGACAAATCGTGCACCCACTATCCCCTCCATCCTGCCAGGTGGTGGGGGGGCATGCCACAGGTATAAAGAAAAGTTTTTTATAAATTAAAAAATAGTACAATTTTCAGCAAAACAGAATTTGAGGGAACAAGGTGAACTTTTGATTACAACCAAATAGGATTGGCATTTTGGCATAAGGAACTTCACTGCCAAACCAAATTTTGAGTCAATACATTCAAATAATGTTGTTGCTGTGGAGATAGCGAAGACTGCAGCAGAGTTTATGAAACCTTTGGTGTGGGGATGTATGTTAGACCTTTCCAAACGCTACATGTACCACTTCCATTTTGAGTTTGTGAAAACTCATTTTGCCTAAATTACATTATATGGATCTACAGGGTGAGTAACTGTAATCACATGAAGTAATGAGGCATCATAGTAATGAATTTAACATGTCCTCATACACAGCCAATAATACTTATGGTATTATTCCACAGAACAAGAAGATTATCAGCCTTACGAAATACGAGGCAAATGGATTACCGATTGTGTAGTTTATAGGTCTGCTATCAAAAGCGTATATGTATCACATATTGGAAGGAGCCACCTAAAAGCGGGCTAAGGGTGTGCGTCGTATGGCAACAAGAGCATTCTCTATCAAAGACTATTTGGGGTGCTCGAACAGCGGTGTTCGCAGTGCTGCAGAGCATATGATATGGCAAACTAGTACTTGTTGGAGAGGACACGAGTTGTACACAGTTCTGGAGTTTAAAATCGGCCTGGCACCTCATGATGATAAAAGAGTCATTTGTGATGACGGGATTGAAACTCACACTACTCAATTGTACAAGAGAAGGGGTGGGGGACTCTGAGAGAGAAAAGAGAGAGAGAGGGAGGGAGGGGGGGGGGAGGGATAGAAAGAGGGTTTGCAGAGTAGTACTATGATCTTTTTATCAATTTATTATCACAGCGTAAGTAATTTTCTGTGCGTACACTGTGTGTGTGTGTGTGTGTGTGTGTGTGTGTGTGTGTGTGTGTGTGTAAATATTTATTTATTTATTTATTTATGTTTACTATGTACACACATTTATATACATACCATATGTGGGAAAAAAGATTAAAAAATAAACCATGTGTGTGAAAAAAACTAAAAAATAAAAGCATGAAGAAAAAATATAATTGTATATTTATTTATTCATATGCAATGTGCATGACCCTGTAAATATGTATATTATGCACCATCAGCGTCTTGTAAATAGCAAGGTTTTTAAGTTTTCACCTGCCGCTGGCCACAAAGTCAGATTAGTGTGTATATTTATGTAGGTCACAGCCCATCAGAATTATTGTAAAAGCCTTTGCTATTAGGGCTTTTCTCAAGCAGTGTCATTGTTGTTGTAGGGTGCAAGTTAAAAATATCTCTGCATTGGAACAGAAGAGTCAAACTGTACCTCAAAAACTATTTTAAAAAATAAAGAGCAATTGCAAAATGCAAGTGAATAACACACAACTATTCAAGCACGACAAAGAGATCACAGTGTCTGTAATGTTGTGCAGTCAAAATGATAACATCAATGTATATACATAAACAATGGTCTCATGTACGAGGGTGGTCTGAAAAGTAATGCCTCCAAAAATTTTTTTTTTTCTGTTCTCAATATCAGTTGAGGTATTACATGTCATGCATATTACTCAGTCTACTTTCTCACTTCAATGATGCAACTTGTGACCCTCTGTCACCAGAGAGCTCCGAACTGTAGAGTGTAATGTAGCAGTGGTTAACGTGATTGTGTCAGTGTCTGAGTAACAGCATTCTGTAATCGAGTTTCTAACGGCAGGCAACGTGTTTCTAATTGAAATCCACAGAAGAATGAAAGTCGTGTACTGTGTCAGCTGCATCGACATCTGTGATGTGTGACGTCGGGCTGTTCGTGCAGGTAATAAAGCAAACAGTGACGCTAAACTCTACAAGTGTGTGAGAACTCTTAGTGTTCCCCAAACTTAAAGAACGGCTTCGAAGTCTTCACTTTGATACTAATGAAGTGGTGCAAACAGAGATGTGACTGTGGCTCCATGAACGAAGTCAAACATTCTACAGTGACGGCATCAACAAACTGTTCTCTTGTTGGGTGAAACACGTCCTTTGCCAGGGAAACTGTGTTGAGAATAAAGATGAAGAATGTTAATAAAGCTTGTTTTATTTCGAAACCTTTAAGAGTTTCCACACGAAAAATTTGGTGGCATTGTCCCTCAGCCACTCGTCTGGCCGCACACAGCCACAGAACACACCCTCAGGCTGGCAGGTAGCCACAATCCTAGGCACACCCTAACAAAGCCAAGTCGTGTACATGCCAGGCTACGAAGCAATATTTCCTGCTGCGTGCTCAAAGGACAAAGCAACATAATTTTCCCCCGTGTACAGGGAAAACTCTAGTGGGCTCTGGGTGAGGCCACCCACCAGCAGTGTGCACAGGCAGCTGTGGTGCTACAATTCATTGCATTACACTTCATCCGTGCATCACATGACCTGCACAGAAATTCGTCCACCAGACTACACAAGTCACAGTAAGTTCAGCTCGAGCAGCAGAAATGAGCACTTCGCTGCTATCGTGTGTTCCAGAACATTTTAAAAGTGAACGTATAACAAAAATCCGTTGTATCCTACACACTCTCTTGAACTTTTAGGTCATAAAAGAAAAGTTATTTTCCTTATGTTCATTTCTGTTGTCTTTCTGTACACCAATTTCATTTCAGGAACCATACTACATTTTGACTGAGCGCGACTAGACTGCTTACGTGACCTTCGGAACAACGACTAGCAGAGTATGGAAACAGCTCACAGCGCTCCAACCCAAATCGGCAATTGTGAAGTGATCAGGTAATAGTTATTTAAAACACGCTTTTTTTTTGGGGGGGGGGGGGGGGGGGGGGGATATAATTTTTTAACTCTGCCACTGACTACACACCAGCAATATCCACCCACCTGCATAAAACAAAAACCACGCTAATATACAAACACTAAAGAGAACAACAGGAGTCCATCCTATATAACAAAAATGACAACTTTTACAACCCTATGAACTCGGGTTTTTGACAGCAGCCTAAATTATTAAATCTGCAATGCGCTCATGCCCGAGCCCAAGACCGCGCACGCGCATTCGCACAGATGTCACTTTCATCCTCCCCTCCATATCTACTGTGAATTATTTACTTATTCACCTGTTTTTTTTCTTTTTTCTTTTTTCTTTTGCCCCTCCCCCCCTCCCCCCCCCCCCCCCCCAGACGAACAGCTGACTTCTATAACTCATGAAAACTCAGTAAAGCTAGCCAACCAGCAGTTTGTACTCTATGTCAACCTGAATACCTTTAATTCCTTATCAGTTATTAAACATTTACTTAGTTATAATGTGTAACAGATGTATGTAACCTCAATAAACTCACAGCACTTGCATAACCAAAATTCTGTTCGTTCCCCTTCTGTCACCATTTTCCCATTTTCATTGTCTACCACTGAATCCCAACCGGAACTGTTGTTTATGTATAATTCTGCCACTGTTGGCAACATCATAATTACACTCAATGTGTTCGGATTTTCTCTGGTTACAAAAATAAGTACAAAGTTTAAGCTATATAAACTTGACAAAAAAGGATTTGTGTATCACTTTTAATATCTGGAACCACAACACCCTAATTCAGTAGTTAACCTTTCCTCCAAACCTCTCTCCCAGTCCGAAACCTCTGACCTATCCAAAGGCCTCACCTTCACCCCTACTCCCAGATTCAACCACACAGCCCTCGTCAAAGATTTACAGTCCTACACTCGTGCTCTCTGCTGGAAATATCACTTTGCTATGAAGAAAAATAATCCTGATCCCACTCCTAATGATCTAACTCCCTAAGACACTATCCAAATTGAACCCTGCCTGGAACAGTTCCGTCCTCCGTCTCAGCGGGACCCACCTCCTCTTCCTGAAAATCAACCTCTCCAAACATTCCAGGGAATTCTCACTTCCAGCCTTGCCTCTCAATCCTTCTTGAAAAACCTTAATCCTACTCCCAACATCACCACAGCTGAAGCCCAGGCTATCCGTGATCTGAAGGCTGACCGATCCATCGTCATTCTTCCAGCTGACAAGGGTTCCACGACCATGGTACATGATCGTCAAGAGTATGTGGCTGAGGGATTGTATCAGCTTTCAGACAACACTACATACAAAGTTTGCCAAGGTAATCCCATTCCTGATGTCCAGGTGGAGCTTCAAGGAATCCTCAGGACCTTAGGCCCCCTACAAAACCTTTCACCTGGCTCCATCAACCTCCTGACCCCACCAACACCCCGTATCCCTACCTTCTACCTACTTAATAAAATTCACAGAGTCAATCATCCCAGCCGCCCCATTGTAGCTGGTTACCAAGCCCCCACAGAACGTATCTCTGCGTACGTAGATCAACACCTTCAACCCATTACATACAGTCTCCCATCCTCCATCAAAGACACCAACCACTTTCTCAAACATCTGGAATCCTTACCCAATCTGTTACCCCCAGAAACCATCCTTGTAACCACTGATGCCACTTCCTTATACCCAAATATTCCACATGTCCAGGGCCTCGCTGCAATGGAGCACTCCCTTTCATGCCAATCACCTGCCACCCTATCTAAAACCTCTTTCCTCATTACCTTAGCCAGCTTCATCCTGACTCACAACTTCTTCACTTTCGAAGGCCAGATATACCAACAATTAAAGGGAACAGGCCAACCTATTTATGGGTCACTTACAGGAAGCCGCCTTGGTTACCCGGCCTGACAACCCAAATTTGGTACAGATTTATTGATGACACCTTCATGATCTGAACTCACAGTGAAGAAGAACTCCAGAATGTCCTCTCCAACCTCAACTCCTTTGGTTCCATCAGATTCACCTAGTCCTACTCCAAATCCCACGCCACTTTCCTTGACGTTGACCTCGATCTGCCCAATGGCCAACAAACCCACCAACGAGCAACAGTACCTCCATTATGACAGCTGCCACCCATTCCATATCAAATGGTCCCTTCCCTACATCCTAGGTCTTCGTGGCAAACGAATCTGCTCCAGTCCTGAATCCCTGAACCATTACATCAACAACCTGAAAACAGCTTTCGCATCCCGCAACTACCCTCCCGACCTGGTACAGAAGCAAGTAACCAGAGCTACTTCCTTATCCCCTCAAACCCAGAACCTCCCACAGAAGAACCCCAAAAGTGCCCCACTTGTGACCTGATACTTTCTGGGACTGGATCTGACTCTAAATGTGGCTCTCCAGCAGGGATATGACTTCCTCAAATTCTGCCCTGAAATGAGATGCATCCTTCATAAAATCTTCCCCCTCTACTAAGAGGGTATTTCCGCAGTCCACCTAACCTTCGTAACCTCTTGGTTCATCCCTATGAAATCCCCAAATCACCTTCCCTACCCTCTGGCTCCTACCCTTGCAACTGCCCCAGTGTAAAACCTGTCCCATGCACCCTCCCACCACCACCTACTCCAGACCTGTAACCTGTAAGTTGTACACGATCAAAGGCAGAGCCACGTGTGCAAGCACCCACGTGATTTACCAGCTGTCCTGCCTACACTGTGACGCTTTCTATGTGGGAATGACCAGCAACAAACTGTCCATTCGCATGAATGCACACAGGCAGATAGTGTTTGTTGGTAATGAGGATCACCCTGTGGCTAAACATGCCTTGGTGCACGGCCAGCACATCTTGGCACAGTGTTACACCATCCGTGTTATCTGGATACTTCCCACCAACAGCAGCCTATCAGAACTCCGGAGATGGGAACTTGCCCTTCAATATATCCTCTCTTCCTGTTACCCACCAAGCCTCAACCTCCGCTAATTTCAAGTTGCCGTCGCTCATACCTGACCTGTCATTCAACAACATTTTTGCCTCTGTACTTCCGTCTCAACTGACATCTCTGCCCAAACTCTTTGCTTCTACACATGTCTGCTTGTGTCTGTACATGTGCGGATGGATATATGTGTGAGTGCGCGCGCTAGTGTAGACCTGTCCCTTTTTCCCCCTAAACTAAGGCTTTCCGCTCCCGGGATTGGAATGACTTCTTACCCTCTCTCTTAAAACCCACATCTTTTTATCTTTCCCTCTTTCCTGATGAAGCAACTGTCTCTATCAACATACCAACACTTTCGTTTGGTAAGTTACATCATCTTTGTTTTTAGATATATTAATACATGATTTAATATATCTATCCATCCACTCAGTCAAAGATCTCCATAACACTTACTCCAAAATAATGGTTTTGTCGGCTATATGTCTTCATACCTTGAAACATTGCTATATTTCCTTTACACTTATCAGTTTTTACAAACCATCTTCATTTACAATGTGTGATCATTTATCTGTGATGTAACTGGATAGATAAAAAAAACCTATTTGCCAGCCAGCATCAGGAGAACACACATATAAAGATATTAAAGTTTGTAAACTTTTGGAGCCATTGGCTCCTCCTCCTGGCAGAAGGATTGAAGGGGGAATAAAAAGGAGTGAAGGAAAAGGACAGGTTTGGGTGGCTTTTCTGAACTCTCATTATTTCCTACTAAACCACCAATTGTTTTTCTTCATGCCTCTTCCTTCCCCTTCAACCCTTCTGCCAGAAGGAGCCACTGGTTCCGAAAGCTTTCTGACAATGAATAAAAATATTTCACTTTTAGTGAAATACTGTACGTCAGAAAGTGTTTTAACCTCACCACAACCCGATCCACTATTACACAAATATACTGAATTTTAATTTCAGTTGTAATGGATGGGAAAAAACGCAGTGTTCGCTCCACCACCAACTGCTGGGTCAATGTTAATTTAATTAAAGAAAAGAAAAAAAAAAGCTATCAATATCTACTGCAGCTGCTAGGCACCATTTCACATTAACTGATTTGGGTGCAACAACTAAGTGAGGCAGATGCAGACAGCTGCATCAGATGAAATTACCACAGCAAAAATCTTTTCCTGGCAGTAACATCACAGTGTCACAAGTGATACCTGCTGATGATGCCTTCCACTTGTAGACACAGACTGAGGGCAGAGGCATTGGCACGGCACCACTAATAAAAGAAAATTGTAGTGGAGGTGTATAAATTTTTATATGCCGTCCTATTTCAAAAATTCATAAATGGATCTCAGAGGGCCAAGCAGCAAAAAACTACACATCTCAGAGTCACAAAGAACTCTAGAAATTACACGGCTTCAACTAAAAGTTGTTAATTGGTTCTGTGGGAGCCAGCTCTCATGGATTGACCTGACCAGGCAGGTAAATGTGCACATTCATAAGCTGACTGCACCTCCTGACAATGACAAAATCTGACACGGTTAATGAGAACAAAGGCAGAACTTGTAAAGAACAAGATGCTGAGTAAGAGAAAATAGAAAGGGAAAGGCCTTCCACTAAAGAAAACTGAAAGAATAAGTGAAAGTCTGACTTCCCAAACACACGCAGGAATGGCTGAAGGAAGTGGCACACCATTCATTCAGCCCCCCACACAGGTGTAGTCTGCAGACCTATGTTCACAATCGTAATGCTGAATGAAATAATAGTAATGGTGAGAATATACTTCTATTTTTTTACTGTGTAAATTATGATATTCTCTAAGTCATGAAACATAGTTGCTATTATAGTTCTTAAATTAATTGCAAGACACACAAATTTCTAAAATTTCCAGATGAATGCTTTTTGAATTTAGTATTTTACCCATTTTCAGCAACAGCAGTTGTTTATACTTGTTTAATTTTTTTGGTACTGTTTTTGCACAGGCACTATGAACTACATGACCACAAGATTATGCTCAAAGCTTCTCACTGCTGACACTCACAAATAATGCAATAGTTATGGCCTACTACAAGAGCTCTAAGGGCTGGTTAAGGAAATAAAATTTATGTTATGTAAATGGTTGCTGATTATTTTGACATACGAATTTTAAAGGCTGCATTTCACCAATCTACAAAATACTGGATGTTAGCTGAAGCATGTGCTACGCAGCGATTTAAAGAAATCCTTATAATTATATTAAAAAAGGGCCCGTGTGGGGTTGTTAGATACCCATCAGGCACCACCTCCCCAGGAGGCAGATAAGGCAAAAGACTCCGAGATATGGGTGGTACTGGGGAAATGAAATACCCAGGGGGGACCAAATACTAACACAGGCCTAAATGCTTAGTGTCTGTTCTGAAATCCAGCAGCTAGTGGTCAGCATCTGTTCACCTAGTTCATGTGGCTGCTACAGATACGTCTTGATCTCAACAATCAAGTCTTTGACAATTGTTACCTCCAACAGAGGTAACGACAACCACGAACAACTTGAAAAAATCATGATGGCTATCCACTACCCCCGCCCCTGTGAATTTACTGAATTTTCCTGATCATCAGATTCTTGGGGACCAGGAACATCACGAAATAGAGAAGAGTCAGAGCTTCTCATAACCTCTTCGCAAACATTTTATTGGCACACTCATTGCCAATACACTGATTAAAATAGGCAAACTTAAACACCTTAGTGATGCGCTAGATAAATTTCACATCAAAATCCTCGCAATACAAGAGACATTTTACGGTTGAGAACCATTTCGACAAGGAAAACTACAGTATATACAAAGGAAAACCTGCTGTCAGGCAAGGAACAACAATGTTTTCCACAGGATTTGTGGTACATAAACCAGTTTTAGACAACATCGTAGACTTCAGTTCAGTATCAGAAAAGATCTCCACAATAACCTTCAAATCAGGAAACAAAATATAAACAACCATCAATGCACATGCACCTACAAATGATCACAACAGGAAGAGACAAGAAGAAGCCGAAGACTTTTGGAAGACATTGAAGAAATTACTAACAAAATTGTACTAGGAGATTTCAATCCACAACTTGGCAAAGAGAAGAAGTACAAGCAAAGCACAGGTCCAGATACCAATGCCGAAACAAGAATGGGGAGCATTTCGTAAAGCACTGTCAAAAATTTAACTTAAACATTGTGTCAACACAATTTCAGAAACCACGACGAAAACTCACAATGTGCAAATGCGCAAAAACGTATGGGGAGAATTCCAAATAGACCACGTAGCCATAACTAGTATAAATACAAGTGAAATTCTAAATGTGAGAACTCGCAAAGGACTCTTCTAATCCAACTATTACTTGCTACGAGTAAAGATTAGGCCTATTCCAAGGAATAGAAAGACAACACGGAACAAAATTATAAGACCAGATCCATAATACATAAAGGTAAACGAAGACAAAATTATTGAAGAAATTAATCAGAGTGCAACAGAGAATTGGACAGACCTGACAAAGACAATTCAGACGGCAATGTGTTGGTGTCATCCTCACAGGAAACACAGATGGTGGAATGCAACTTATGATCACACAGTTGAATGAAAAGTAAAGGCATGGAAGAAGTTTAGCAGCAACAGAAATGTGGCAGGATGTACACAAATTCCAAAAACAATCCTCAAAAGATATTAGAACAGTGAAAAGGGCGCATGACAAAAACAGACCAAATGAAATCAAGGAAAACTTAAAAAAGAATAATACAAGAAATTTTTACAGAATATTCATGGAAAATATAAAGGGTTATCAGCCTCCAAATATCTGCTTCAGAAGAACAAATTGATCTCCAGAAACAAACACTAAAGAAAACTGCAATACTCTTAAAGGATACTTTGATGAACTCCTCAACTGTGAGAAGCCCAAAGATAAATTACATTTCATGAAAACGCTATCAAATCCAGGCTCCAAGCTTCCTACAATGAAAAAGGTAGTGTAGGTTATAAAACAACTAAAGAACAACAGAGCCCCAGGGGAACATGCCATTATCACTGAGATCTGGTAACTCATAGACCAAATTCATAAAATTCTTTTGGAAATATCGAATAATGATAAAATTCCACAGGAATGGAAATGCACACTGATTCATCCACTCCACAAAAAGAAAGACAGGTCAGACCCAAATAACAGAGGACTTTCATTATTATCGGTCACTCACAAAATTCTGTACGAAGTGTTACTGAAGAGACTGGAACCTCAAGTGCATACAAAGATAGGTAAATACCAGGCAGAGTTCAAAAAGAGAAGATCCTGTATTGAACAAATGGGACATGCAAACACTTGAAGGACAGACAGACAAACAACACTGTAGTTACATTTGTGGACTTTAAGAAGGCCTATGACTCCATTGACAGGCAGACTCTCTGACTCACTAGAAGCACATGGAAGAGAGATAAAAATTAGGGCACTGGTACAACATACGCTCACAGAAGTAACATCCAAAATAAAAAATTACGGGAGAAATCTCAGCACCATTTGAGATACGTACAGGGGTCAGACAATGAGATGGTCTCTCACCACTTCTATTCAACACAGCCCTGGAAAAAATTATCAAGTAAAATGAATTCAGTTAGGAAGAACACATGCAAACAACACACTCAAATAATGCCTAGCATTTGCAGATGACTTGGCAATACTCAGTAGTAACAGAGAAAAAGTGCAAGAAGCTCTGTAATATTTACACGAAGTCTCTGCTAAAATCGAGTTACAGGTATCACACGAGAAAACACAATATATGGAAAGAAAGAACAAAAATACACAACTCATGCACACAAAATATGGATTGGTTAACAGAGTGGAAAAATGCATGTATCTTGGAGAATGTATACAAATAGGAGGATCAAACAAGGCATCCAATACAGAACAAACAGAAAAACTTCAGAAAGCATAAATGCTCACATGGACCCACTACAACAAAAGAAGGATCTCAAGACAGGCGAAACTCAGGCACTACAATACAGTTGTGCTATCAGAAACCCTCTATACATTGGGAATGACCACAACTGGGGCATCAGGCATAACAGAGACAGAAAAGATATAACATAAAATCCTTCAAAAAATTTTTGGAGCTGTACACAGAGATAGTATGTGGATGAAGAGGCCAACCAAAGAACTATACAAACATACAGACAGATAGACTCCCAGACAATCTTTGGGCACATACACAGAATGAACACCACCAGACTCACAAAGAGGATTCTTGACGTAGTCAAAAGGTCAATCAAAAAAACCAACTGCTTTCACAAAATAGAAGACCTAAAACAAGCAGGAATCAATAAAGAAAAGATAGAGGAAAGAGAAATTCAGAAACAAAATTATGAGCATGAAATTTGAAGTAAAAGGAAGAGACCAGGGAACATATGGACAGAACAAAGGTAACATGAACAAAGTCAACAAATGAAGAGGTTTTGGGAAAAGAAAAAGAAGTAAACCTGAAAAGAGGGGAAAATTTATTAATCTTGTAACATTCAAGTTCAATCACTGTCTTAGGGGCAAAAATTTACAATAATATATCAAAAAAGGCCTCTGCCAATTATCTGACTACTCCACCTATAAACTCTGCCAGTGCGATCCATTCCCAGAAGTCCAACACAAACTCCAATCCCTGCTAAGCCTTAGGCCCTTCTCAGAACATCTCCTCTGAATCAATTTCCCTCCTCACCCCTGTGACACCCCACACACCCACCCTCTACATGCTCCCCAGATTCTGCAAACCCAACAACCTTGGACGCCCCATTGTGGCAGTTTACTGTGCTCTCACTGAAAGAGTTTCAGCCCTCGTTGACAAACACCTCCCATCAACTGCCCGTAATCTAGCCTCCCACATCAAAGACGCCAACCACTATCTTCACCGACTCTCCAGTGTCCCCACTGCTTTACCTTCTGCATCCCTGTTCATCACTGTTGATGCCAGCTCTCTGTACACTAACATCCCTCAGGCCCATGGTCTTACCATTATTGAACACCATCTTTCCCAACATACTTCATACTCCAAATCCACTACATCACTCGTTGTCCATCTTACTAACTTAATTGTAACCCATAAATAATTCTCATTTGAAGGGAAGGTATATAAACAAATCCATGACACAGCCATGGGCAATCGCTTGGCATCCTCCTACGCCAACTTTTTTATGAGCCATCTGTAGAAGACCTTCCTAGCCCCCTAAACACCAACCCCTACACTGGCTTAGATTCATTGATGACATCTTCACGACCTGGACACCCTATTTTCGTTCCTTCGCAACCTCAACACCTTCTCGCCCATTTGCTTTGTGTGGTCCTCCTCAACCGAGCATGCCACCTTCATTGATGTTGACCTCCCCTACATTAAACACCCCAGTCACTGACAGAACCAGCATTTTGACACCTTTCACACAAAAAAGTCCTTCCCATATAGTCTAATCACCCAGGGAAGGCATACCTGCAGTGACAAAAACTCCCTCGCTCAGTATGCCGACGGATTCACCAAGGCCTTCACAGACAGCCACTATCCACAGGCCTACTCCACAAACAGATCTCCCATGCCATTTCCCTTCACACCGCTAATCACCCCACCAACCAGAGGAGTGTCCCCTTCATCACCAAGTACCAAGCCAGACTGAAACAACTAAGCCACATCGTGCCCCGAGATGAGGGACATCCTACTCGAGATACTTCCCATCGCTCCTAAAGTAGCGTTCCGTCGCCAACCCAACCGTCACAACATCCTAATAATTCCTATGCCATTCTCAATCCCAATCCCAATCCCTTGCTACAAGGATCGTATCCCTGTGGAAGACAGGTGCAAAACTTGCCCAGTCCACCCATCCAGCACTTCTTATTCCAGTCCTGTCACAGGTTTATCATACGCCATCAGAGGCCTGGCCACCTGTGAAAGCAGCCATGCCATTTACCAGCTCTGCTGCAATCATTGCACAGCTTTTTATATTGGTACAACTACCAACAGTCTGTCCACCAGGAGAAACAGCCACCGCCAAACTGTGGCCGACGGCAAGGTAGACGAGCCTGTGACACAACATGCAGCTGAAAACACACTTGACATCAGTAGCTGCCTCACTACCTGAACCATCTGGATCCTTCCCTCCACCACCAGCTTTTCTGAACTGTGCAGATAAGAGGTATCCTTGCAACACATTCTCCGTTCCCGCAATTATCCCGGCCTCAATCTATGGTAACATACTGTCCCCACATCCTCCACCCAGCAGTTTCCACCACCTCTGCTCTATCATCTCCTCCCCATTCTTGTCTCCCACACAATTTATTTGCAGCCCTTTGTCAATGCATCTGCCCATCTTTCCCCATCTCCCTATCTCACACCTGACACTGCACCTATTGGCAGTCTAGCTTCTGTACGATCCACCACACAGCATTTGTCGCTCCCCCCATACATACACTACAATCCCTTCACTTGCCCTCCAGACTGCTGCTTGCATCCCACACGATAGTTGCATTCTGGGTCGAGATGCTGAAGTTGGTGTGTGTGTGTGTGTGTGTGTGTGTGTGTGTGTGTGTGTGTGTGTGTGTGTGTGTGAATGAATGAATGAATGATGGGTGCCTCTGATTACCTGATGAAGGCTGGGGCGAAAAGCTTTATGTAAGTGTCTTTAGTTATGCCTGTGCAACTTAACGTGTCTTATTTACAGTAAGTAGGGGGGGACAAGGATGGAGCCTCCACATGTGCACCATCTGAGATAAGAGACCGAGAATCATCTGTCAGATAATGCCAGCGTCGTCCGGAAACGTTGCAATAAAAGACAACGGCCAATCCTTCCAACACCGGAAAAGCAAAAAGAATGGGCCCTTCAGAGCCAACTCTGACGATTGCAAGCCTAAACGTAGAGGGTATCACCAAAAACAAACAACAAATCATATCACAACTTTGCCGCATACACAAATGGGACATACTGTGTATACAAGAAACACACAAGAAAGAAGGGACAATAAGACATAGAAAACCACATCCTAAATACAGCAGCACTGTCTTCACAAAACCTGAGATGGCCATATCATCAACTAACAGAACTACATACAATAACACAGAATTACTGACTGTCGAGTGTAGCACCTTCACCATAACGTCAGTATACAAGCCGCCCGGAGACAAGTTCAACTTGACTTTGCCGCCAAACTTCAACAACCAGAAAACACAGTTCACCTTAGGAGACTTCAACTGCCACAACACATCATGGGACTACAAACATACAGACGACAACGGACATAAATTAGAACAGTGGGCGGGAATAAATAACTTATCCCTGATCCATGATCCCAAGCTACCATGCTTGTACAGCAGCAAAATCTGGAAGTGCGAACACAACGCTGATATTTGTTTTGTAAGCGCAAACATGGAAGACCAATGCTTAAAAACTGCATACGCACCTCTTCCTAAAACACAACACCGACCTATCGCAATCCAAATATACGCTGCTTTGAGAACAACGAAAATACCATTCCGCAGACGCTTCAACTTTAAAAAAGCTAAATGGACATAATATGCTGTGGAACTGGATGCAGAAATCAAATATCTGCACCCAATTCCCGAAAATTATCAAACTTTCGTAGAGACCCTCCAAAAGATTTCTCGAAGACACATACCCCGAGGCTGCAGAGAGCATTTCATCCCAGGTCTCTCTGACAAATCAAAGAACATCCTGAGGGAGTACGAAATGCTTTACAAACAAGACCCCTTTAGTGAAGAAGTAGTCCAATGTGGAGAAACACTAATGGAAATGATTAGTTAATCAAGACAAAGGAAATGGATCAAAACTCTGGAAAGAATGGATATGACCCACAGTAGCAAAGTCGCTTGGAACTTAATAAAAAAACTTAATTGTGACTTTGGGACAGCTAAGCAATGCTCTTCAGTAACACCCAATCAAATTGCCGATCAGCTCCTACTAAATGGAAAACCCAGCAAGAAATGTCAGAAAATAAAAATCAGCAGAATTCAGAGTCAAGAGTCAAGCATGTTCAAAATACCATTTACCATGAAAGATTTTAATCATGGAATGAACTCAATGAAAAACGGGAAAGCAGCGGGAGTCTACAATATATGTGTGCAACAGATGAAACAGCTTGGACCTAGTGCCAAGCAATGGATCCTGCAGCTCTTTAATCATTGCTTAAAAACGTGTAAAATCCCAAAGATGTGGAGGAAATCAAAGGTAGTAGCACTACTAAAACCTGGGAAAGACGCAGGTCAACCGAAGAACTACCGCCCAATAGCACTCCTGTACCATCTGTACGAATGAATAATCGTAAATCGCATAGCAAATATCACAGACCAAAAGCTCATTCCCCAAAAGGCTGGATTCAGACCCGGGAAATCATGCACCAGTCAAATCCTAGCACTCACGGAACACACAGAGAAAGGGTTTGAAAACAAACAAATAACAGGTGTAGCATTGGTGGACTTCAGTTCTGCATACGACACCGTCAACCACAGTAAGCTCATGGAAAAACTGTACTGTACATTTAAGGATCATCAGTTCACAAAAATCATTGAATCTGCTGCAAAACAGACAGTTCTATGTAATGCTGGACGGAAAAAAAAAAAGCCGATGGCATCAACAAAAGAACGGTCTCGCCCAGGGCAGTGTGCTGCCCCCCCTACTATTTAACCTATACACCAATGATCAACCAACACCGGAACGCACCACCCATTTCTTGTATGCCGATGATCTGGCCATTACAGTGCAAGGAAATAGCTTAGAGGAAACAGAAGAGAAATTAGAAAGCTCGCTACACGTAATGTCTGAATACTATAAAGAGAACTCCTTCAAGCCAAACCCATCTAAGACACAGGTGAACGCTTTCGACCTCCGCACAAAACAGGCAAACAGGAAGCTGAATGTCACCTGGAATGGCAACAAACTGGACCATACAGACAAACCAACACACCTTAGTGTTGTGCTGGATAGATCACTGACGTACAGATATCACTGTGAAAAAACCTGCCAAAAAGTTGCTGCCAGGAACAATATTTTAAGAAAACTGACAAACAGTAAATGGGGAGCTAGTCCGACTGTATTACGACCAACAGGTCAAGCACTTTGCGTCTCCACGGCAGAATATGCATGCCCTGTATGGTCGCATTCCACACGTGTCAAAAAAGTCACTACAGTCCTTAACTAAACATGCAGGCTAACAGGAGGATGCATGAAACCCACTCTACTTGGGAAAATATACAAAGCAGCTGGATTCTCATCTCCTGAATCCCGAAGAATTGCGCACGAACATACAGAAAAATTTACACAAATTTTCGACGAGCCTAGTAACAAATTGCGACCTCACCAACATAGCCAGGTTCTCTTTTATGAAGACACAGCACTTTTAGTTATACAGGCTACATATTGTCATTATATTTAGTTCTTTGAAATAATGTCAACAGAATTAATGGGGGCAAAATCTTGCAACATGCCTTATAGCTTTGTTCCACCATCTGAACACTAATTTTGAACCTACTGTGATTCCTCATTAAAAAATCCCATAAAATAAGTAACATTAGAAGAGTGCATATAATGACACTGCTCATCTTGTATGCAGATACGTGATAAGTGCTTATCTGCCATGATGTTTCCTGTGTGGGAATCCCTAATGATGTTTTGATCAATGAGCAAGTTTAATGATTCAGTGTTTTGTTACTGTAACAGGGATGATTCCCAGATGAATAACTAAATAAACAGAAAAGTAGCAAGACAAAATAGTAGTGACATGATCAGCTTTTACTACACAGAAATAACAAATCAAACTTTTCTTTCAGCTTCCTCACTTTGAGCCTACATAATGAGTTTTTCATTATAGTCAAGAGTATGACCTGCTCAAGGTGAGGCCTATACAAGCCTCACAAGCTACTTCTAGTGTTTCTTTAGAGCTAAGCCACTTTAATAACTACAACACAACATTCACCTTTTTAAAAAAAAATTCATCCATGGGAGGCTCACTGTAACAATTCAGGGGCTCAGTTTTTTCTATTCTGCATTCATTCCTTGACATCATTATATAAACCTCACGTCCTGCATAGCCTTAAAATAGTATGACTGCAATTTATTTCATTTTGAACACACTAACAGTTAAGATTCAGAAACTGACCACTTTTGCTGCACAAAAGAGAAGTCCATTAACATAGGCTATGTTATATAATTTTTCAAGCCCAACTATGGAAAATCTGCAAATTTGATCTTCAGTATACTGAAAATGAGAAAAGTTCCCTCCCGGAATAGACAGACAATTCAAGTTTAGTATTAAGCAACCGAGTAATTAGCAAAAATATGCAAACTCCCAAGTACATTCGAGCAGGCAACTTCAAGAACTGTAAGATCAACATCTTGTTGACTCTCAATGGTAAACATTATTACTACAAATTCATTTTACTTTTCACGTCTAATGTTTTCCGCCAGAACCTACAACAATCAAAGGTGAATGAGTGCGTAAACGTCTGTAAGTAGTCATGTTCAAATTCAGCTGTATTATTACACAGGTAATTTCAACACAACAAAGGACATGCCCATAATACATATTTTCATAACCCACTTAGAATGATCAACTCAGATTAATACATATTTAATTTACGATATGGGTTAAACTTTGCTTGCACCAGTGCCGGCGTAATGTGCAATGTCAGTAACGGCCGCTGAATGCTCAAATTATGTGACTTTCATATAATGCAAACGTTTTGTTATGAAATGTTTATGAGGATAATTAATTTAAAGCACATACAACCTGTCAACCATAGAGCAGGAATGGCATTAATTATTTACTAGACAAATGAAAATGGTACTGGGTAAGTTAGATGACACTAAAACAATTGTTGTCAACATTCCACAGAGGCATGATCTTATGAAACAGTCGCTTGTGAACCGGGAAGTTCACAAAACAAATGATAGGATTAAAGCTCTACGTAATAAATTTCAGAATGTGTCTCTAGTAGATGTCAGCTATCCAGAAAGGGAGCTGCACACATCTTATGGTCTGCACATGAACAAAAGAGGCAAAAAGATTGTTAGTAGCAAAATTATTGAGGAAGTCAGGCGACACTGTTCACAAAGTGATGAAAAAAAGTCCATTGCCATATGGTGGTACAACCCACCTCAACAAAATCTGCCGCAACACCAGCCATTGCTGGCAAGCCAGGGAAACTTGTAAAGCCTGTCGGCCTCATTGCTAGTCCAAAATTATCCTCTAAGGTTCAGCAGATAAAACTCAGCATTAAAGTCATACACCAGCATCTTGGTAGTCTTAGAAATAAGCATAATGAATTAGATGTAACTTCACAGATTGACAAACCCGATATATTAGTTGTAACTGAACACTGGCACAATGAAGCTCTGATTAGCAGTAGTCAACCAATGTGTATGAAATTCTGCACAGCCTTCAGTAGAAAAGACAAGAGTGGGGGAGGTGTAGCAATTTTCACTGTAAATGAAAGTAATAGTCTGTGTGTATGTGTGTGTGTGTGTGTGTGTGTGTGTGTGTGTGTGTGTGTGTGTGTGTGTGTGTGGTGGGGGGGGAGGGGGGGCGCGCGAGCGCGAGAGTATATACCTACCCCTTTTCTCCCTAAGATAAGTCTTTCAGCTCCCGGTCCCGGGATTGGAATGACTCCTTACCCTCTCCCTTAAAACCCACATCCTTTCATCTTTCCGTTTCCTTCCCTCTTTCCTGACGAAGCAACCACCGGTTGCTAAACCTCGTAATTTTGTGTATGTTTCTGTGTTATTTTATTGTGCCTGTCTACCGGCGCTTTCCCGCTTGGTAAGTCTTGGAATCTTTGTTTTTAATATAAAGCAATTTTAATGTTATTGATGTGAGTGCCTTCTGCTTGGAAGGAGTCTCAGAATTTGCTGCAATAAACCTAAAATGGGATAGGGATAACATAACAGTTATCGGTGTTTACAGGCCATCTGCAGCAAATACAGATACCTTTTTTGTAAATCTTTGACTTGCTTGTATATATAGACAACATTTTCTGGGCCAAATGGTCATGTAAATATTATAGATACAGGGGATATAAATATAGATTTATTAACAAATAATGTCAGCACCAAAAAGTTACAGCGCATGTGTGATGAATTTAACCTGACCCCACTCAATCGGGAACCCACTAGAGAAATTGGCAATAGTAAAACATGTCTTGACAAATAATAACAAACATGACCCACCTATCCCACAGTGCATCGGTTTTAGAACTAGCCATCTCAGATCACCATGCAGTACAACTTAAATTTGAGCTCCATGAGGCCCCACTGTCACCACAAAGAAACAGTTTGTAACTAAAAGAATAATGTATAATGACAACATAAATAGATTAAACTGCATGCTGGCACATATAAAATGGTTTGAAAATAACAACTTTTCATATGATAGCTTAGCTGCTGACTTCTATTATTGCTTTGATACCACATGCCCAGTTGTAATCACAAAAAAGAAACAAACAAAAAATATAGACAAAAATATTTGGGTAAATAGTAGGTTAATGTCACTGAAGCTAGAGAAAAATTAAAAATACTCCACAGTGCAATGCTGAATAATAGAGAGATTCCTGAGTTAAAGGAAGCCGTCAAAATACATCAAACACACTATAAAGACTTACTCACACAGACCAGGAGCAACTATGTTGCAAATAAGCTTCACACTCACACAACGTAACTGCTGGCACCTGGGCAGTCATAAACAGTTTTAGAACCTGCAATGACAAATCCTATATGAACTTTAACCACAATGGCATGCTCATGAAAAACCAACTGGAAATTGTAAATATTTTTAATGGATATTTTTCTTCCATAGTGGAAGCCATAAAGGACAAACATAAAAACATGCTCTACAGTTTTAAAGGTAATACATGTGACCATAGTATATATCTAGCCCCCACAAACTGTGCAGAAACAATGGGCATCATTAGCTCTCTAAAACCCTCTAATTCAACTAGGCATGATGGCCTAAACACCAATGTTTTATAAGCCTGTCGCCAAAATGTCTCTGTACCTCTGTCTGTATCAGTCAACGATATAATAGAATTGGGCACCTTTCCAGGCAGACTAAAAATAGCACAGGTAACACACATTTTTAAGAAAAGCGACAACAACAAAACAGGAAACTACAGACCAGTGTCAAACCTTCCTGTCTTTTACAAAATAGTTGAGAAAGTTACATAAAACAGGATTATAAACTTTCTTGACAAACACTACCTGATGTTTGAAAATCAAAATAAATTCCTAAAAGGTAACTCAACTAGCACTGCAGCTGCTCAACTAATTGAAGAGATGTTATGAGGTATCAAAAGCATGGAACATGTGGCAGGTGTATACCTAGACTTGGAAAAAGCCTTTGATTGTGTGCATGTTGACATCCTACTAGACAAGCTATGGAACATGTGCATTAGAGGCACTGCTTATGACCTAATAAAGTGTTATATGAGCAATAGAAAACAGTTTGTTGTTCTTAAAATGGAAAGTGGTGTCTACAAATCAGAGATCACTTGCATAAAATATGGCGTGCCCCAGGGCTCGGTGTTGGGCCCCCTTCTCTTTTTGATATATGTAAATGATATTAAATACTGTACTATAAATTCCAAAATTGTTCTGTATGCCGATGATACATCCATTGTGTGTAAAAAGGAATCATGTAATCAACTAGAGGCAGAGTGTAATAATGTGACAAAAGAAATTGTTCAGTTTTTTAATGAAAGCCACTTAAATGTAAGCAACAGTAAAACATGTTTGATGGAGTTTAACAAAACTAGTTTGAATAATAAAATTAAATTATACATTGGCAACGAATTGGCAAAGAAAGAGTCTAGTGTAAAATTCCTTGGCGTAACAATCCAAAGCAACCTGAAATGAGATTCTCATATTGACACCCTAGCAACTAAGTTGTCAATGGTTCAAATGGCTCTGAGCACTATGGGACTTAACTACTGAGGTCATTAGTCAACTAGAACTTAGAACTACTTAAACCTAGCTAACCTAAGGACATCACACACATCCATGCCCGAGGCAGGATTTGAACCTGCGACCGTAGCGGTCGCAGGGTTCCTGACTGTTGCGCCTAGAACCGCTCGCCCACTCCGGCCATCAACTAAGTTGTCAAAAAATATATTTGCAATCAGTACTATTAGCAAGTTCTGTAGAGACACTGTAGTCATGAAGACTGCATACCATACGCTTTTCTCCTCTCAGTTGAACTACGGTATTGAAATTTGGGAGGAGGGGGAGGGGGCAAGGACCAAAGCTAGTCTAGATAAGCTACTCATTCTTCAAAAAAGGGGTGTGAGAATAATCTAAGGAACAAAACATAGGGAATCTTGTCACAACTTGTTTCCAAAAACAGAGGTGTTGACTGTTATAAACACTTACATTCTAAAAGCCAAATTGCTTGTGAAAAGACTACACCCAAACACTTATTCAGATTTCCACCAGTACAATACTAGAAATAAGGGAAGATTTTACATTGGCAGCCACAGAACAGTAGTTTACGAAAAGGGGCCTCAGTACCCAGGTATAAAATTAGCTAATGCGCTGCCTAGTGCAGTCATGTCTCTTCCTACCATTAAACTGAATCATCGGCTTACGAAATTTTTAGTAAAACACCCTTTCTACGCATTAGAAGAGTACCATACTTATATGAATAACAACTAATGCTTTGTGAAACTATTTGTATAGAAATCAGTAGGCCTAAATATTTTATTCTAATTTTATTGTAAATTAATGACGTATTCAGAAGAATGTGTCTTGTGTATTGTACAAATAATAACTTTAATCATTACTGTTTCTTTGTACATGTGCAGTGTACCTTTCTATGTTGAATAAATTATTATTATTACTTCACGGCCAGCTGCTGCCAACATCAGCACAATATGCCGCCGCTGCAGCAGGAAAAATTTTACCACGATATGGCTTTTCTCCATTTAGTGAAATTTTTGTACAGGAGTCACCTGTATCCACGGGCCTGTAATTTCTGTGTTGTGAGATTGAAGTTATTAGATTTTTGTAAGTACGTTCTTAAACGATAGTCCATTATTACTATATATCACAGGAGCCTCAATATCTTGTTATTCGGTTAAGGTACTCTCCCGTAATGAAATGCCATAGGCATTTTCCCATTAACTCAAACAGTGCTTCTAAGGGAAACAATAGCTAACCTGAAAATCAAATCTATGTTATACGGGTATACACTATCAATACGTACTATAGTTACTATCTTACCTACAGCGGGGCAAAAAAGTCAAATGTTAGCAATGGTAGTATTAAGCGTACAGCCCGCCACGAAATTCATGTTAATACCACGTGACTGTCTCGTACAACGTACACGGCATCCAACACGAAATAAAGTGAATATCGTAAACAAAATAAAAGCGACGCGCCAAACAAAATGTCACGCACAGATGTTTTAAATAAACCACAAATTATATGAGAAATTACAATTCAAAGAATTTGTAGTAGCGCAAAAAATTCGCAATTCATCGAAACAAAATACATCTGTCAGCTGTTCAACTTCACTAGCGAAAACATATTAGGGGAAAAAACACGGGTCTAGTCAAGCAGCGGACACAACCCATCGGCTTTGGTCACTAACATCATACATTACTCATAGATAACAATATCTTCACTTGGAGCCATAGATTAAAAAACGTTCTGTGTTCCGGATAAGCGCTAGCATTGTACATTAAAATAATTGAATGTGGTTTTAAAGAGATCATTACATATTGCTGAAAATTGGTTGTTTCTAATTCATTCGATACTTAATAACATTCTTAAAGATATTGAGGTAATCTGGATTATTAGTTTCTTACTTTCGAACAATTTTTAGTATCTCATTTTCGTTTGTAGGTATGGATTTATCTATTCCGATGAACCTTGATGATTTACGAGAGGCTATGGGCGAAGGCATATTGGCCACCATTTCTTTTTCTCTAATGTGTGGTCTCAGTGCTGAGTATGTTCGATGTAGTGAGTGCGACGAAGATATGTGCCTCACAAGTGTATCTCGTCGCCGTACTCACGACTTATTCGTATGGTGCTGCAGCAGAAATAGGTTGTGGCGATCCATTAGAAGAGAGACGTGGTTCGAAAAATCGAAGCTCGCCTTGAGGGACATTATGAAAATCACTGACTGTTGGTGTTTGAGATATCCTGTAGGGCTTTGTGTGCATGAGTGTTGTGTGAGTAAGCGTACAGTTGTGGACTGGTATTCTTTTTGTAGGGAAGTGTGTGGGAAGTACATGAAATATAGGGGGTCGTTGGGAGGCCGGGTGTTATGGTCGAAACTGACGAATCACGTTTCGGCAAAAGCTAGTACAACATGGGGGAACTTCCGGTGGGATTATGGGTTTGGGGGGCAGTAGTTTCAGGTCAGGAGTGTGACAATGTAGTGTTCAAAGATGTGACTCCATACAACATTGCAGCAGTTGAAGCCGTAGTGAAGGAAAACTGCCGAGTGACACTGCAGCATGTTTACAGATTACCACATTGTGCCTGATGTGCTCCAGTTCCACAAAGCATCTGCAAGATGCGTGCCATGACAGCTGACTCCTGAGATGAGAGAACGACGTGTTGATGCTTGTGAAGAACTTCTTTGGCGCTTTGAACGAGAAGGAGATGGTTTCTTTGCAAGAATCGTTTCTGGGAACATAACCTGGGTTCACTTCCACCAACCGGAAACGAAGAGAGCGAGCAAGGAATGGCGCCATTCCTCATCACCAAAACCAAAACTTATTCCTCATCACCAAAACCAGAAGTTTCGAACAGAACCATCAGCAGGGAAGGTTATGCTGACTGTCTTTTGGGATGAAAAAGGTGTCATTTTGGAGCATTACATGCCTAGAGGGACCACTGTCACCAGTGCATTACACAGATCTCCTAAAAAAATCATCTGCAGCCTGCAATCAAATCGAAGCGACATGGATTGCTGTCAGCAGGTGTAGTCCTGAAACATGACAATGCAAAGCCCCACACTGCCGGTACAACAGTTACAACAATCACAGACCTGCATTTTGAGTGTCTTCCTCATCCACTATACTCACCTGACCTTGCCCCCGAGTGATTTATATATGTTTGGACCAGTCAAAGACGCAATGGGAGGAAAGAACTTCCATTCTGATGAAGAGGTACGCCATGTGGTGCATGTGTGGTCGCGCAAACAACCAAAAGAAATTTTTTTAAGGAATTTATGCACTTTGTAAGCATTGGAGGACTTGCACTGAGCACGGGGGAGATTATGTTGAAAAGTGATACAGCTTTGTACCACTTCTGCACAATAAATAATATTTAAAAAAATATTTAAGGTTTTCATTTGACTCACCCTCGTATCTCATTTGGTTTCACTAGTTCAAGACTAAAAGAGGCTTTACTTCAAACCTGCTGAAATTAAACAATTACAGAACATATAACTCTGCATCCAATGTGCCTAAACAATGTTGACAGTTTTTAGAAAGAAAGCATTCTCAGAACTTCAGACTTCTATTTGAAGACAATAAGATGTCAACACTTCAATGCAGGGCATCTCATTTCTCTTCAGCATCCTGAACAACATTTAGTCCTGAAGCAAAATAAATTAATCAAGCAACTGTTATTTAGCTACCAATGGGACGTTAACCAGCATGATCCAGTAATCCATTTCCTGTCTTCAAGAGCCGTTCATAAATGGATCACAATGTGCCGTTTATGTAAACATTACATTGTTAAAAATGCAAGGCAAAACGGTCTTTGACTCCTGTGTAGATTGCACTAGTGACCTTGGTAGTCAACAACTGTGGATCATCCTGCGAACACCTGTTTACAATGAGTATGCTGCTTACCACACTACATTATGTGATCAAAGGTATCAGGACACCTAGCATACGAGGTGCGACAATAAAGTAATGAGACTGATTTTCTTTGCAAGATGTGGGAACCCTGCAGGCTTCCGTAGGCACAATATCTTTGACCTTTGTCTATAAGCTGCTTCTCGTCCAGCCGGCACATCGATGCAACTGCTCAGTCGTGAGTTGTTCTGTAGTAAGTTAAAGTGTGTTTATATCTCTCATAACGGAAATGGAACCGCGCAATGGTATGCCATTTATTTTTGCATTAAATTGGGTGAAAACACGATGGCAACTTACAGTAAGCTTCAGAAGGCATTTGGAGAGGATGTTATGTCAAGAGCTCAAGTTTTTCTTTGGCATAAAATGTTAAGTGAAGGCAGAATGAATGTTGAAGATGTAGACCACAGTGGATGACCATCAACGTCACGGACGGATGTCAACTTGGCCAGGGTGTGTGAACTCGTATGATCTGATTGAAGATTATCCATTAAAATGATTGCAGAAGAACTGAACATCAATTGAGAAATGATTCATCTAATAATAACTTAAGATCTTGGTATGAGAAAGATTTGTGCAAAAATGGTCCCCAAAAATCTCACACAACAACAGCGAGAAACACGGAAAAATGAGGCAGCCGATCTGTTAGAGCAAACCGAAATCAATCCAAAATTGTTGAGCCGCATTATCACTGGTAATGAAAGGTGATTTTTTTCAGTACGATCCTGAGACAAAATGCAATGGTTCTCAAAGGGATCACCCAAACACAAAAAAACTCGCATGTCAAAGTCAAAAGTGAAATGCATGCTTGTGTGCTTCTTTGATTCCAAGGGAATTTTTCACAAAGAGTGGGTGCCTCATGGACAGATAGTTAATCAACATTACTACAAAGAAATTTTAGAAAGACTTTGTAAAAGAGTTCTTCGTGTCCGAGCTAACATCGCTAATAATTGGATTCTGCATCACGATAATGCGCTATCCCATACTGTTCTGTCAGTACAGCAATTTTTAACCTGAAATACAAATTTCAGCACTACCACAGCCACCTTTTTCACCAGATCCCGCTCTGTGAGACTTTTTTCTATTTCCAAGAGCCAAAACGGCGGTCAAGGGACATCATTTTCAAACAACACAAGATGTTCAAAAAGCTATGATCAGGGTCTTGGAGGATATTACAGAAGATGAGTTCCAGAGATGTTACCGTCAACAGCAGAAGCACTGGAAAAAGTGTGTGCACTCAGAAGGGAACTACTTTGAAGGAGACAACACTAAACTTAACTAGAACCGTACGCAACATTTCTTTTCCCCACATCAGTCTCATTACTTTGTTGTCGCACCTTGTACGTTGAATCAGGCGCTGGAAGGTATTTTTTGGGGAATGGCAACCCATTCTTCACAGAGTGTTTCACTGAGGAGAGGTGTCGGTGTTGGTCAGTGAGGCCTGGCACGAAGTTGGCGTTCCAAAACATTCCAAAGGTGTTCTATAGGATTCACGTCAGGATTCTGTGCAGATCAGTCTCTTACAGAGATGTTATTGTCGTGTAACCACTCTGCCACAGACCGTGCATTATCAACAGGTCCTTGATCGTGTTGAAAGTTGCAATTGCCATCCCCGAATTGCTCTTCAACTGTGGGAAGCAAGAAGGTGCTTAAAACATCAATGTAGGCCTGTTCTGTGACAGTACCATGCAAAACAACAAGGGTGAAAGCCCCATCCATGAAAAACACCACCACACTATATGTACCATGATTTGTCCCTCCATACAATGATTTTCCACTGTTCAAATGTACAATGTTTGCGCTCCTTACACCAAGCGAGGTGTTGTTTGGCATTTACCACTGCTCGACCAGGAAATCCATGTTTTCTCACGTCCCGTTTAACTGTCATAGTACTTGCAGTGGATCCTGATGACTGACTGACTTAGTTCCTGTTGTTCCCTCTGGAACATAGGGCCTGACGAAATTCCTCCACCTGGTACATTTTTTAGCGATTCTCTTCATTTCACGAGGTATTATCGTGAAAATATCCAAAATGGAGATGTTACTAAGTGCAACAACTGGAGGGGCATTACCCTATTGGCAGTGCCAATAAGTTACTTTCGAGGATCATTTTAAACCGCATTAACTGGATCCTGATGCAGTCTGGAATTCCTGTGTGATGGTCTGGATAGATATCTGCCTAATAAACATTACAACACTATTCAACTGTTGGTGGCCCCCATCAGTCAACAGACGAGGTCAGCCTGTATGCTTTTTTGCTGTACATGTTGCTTCACGTTTCCACTTCACTATCTCATCAGAAACAGTGGACCTGGGGATGTTTGGAGTGTCAAAATCTCGTATACAGACATACGACACATTTGACACCCAATCGCCCGACCACGTTTGGAGTCCATGAGTTCTGCGGAGTGGCCAATTCTGTTCTCTCACGATGTCTAATGACTACTGAGGTCACTGGGATGGAGTACCTGCCAGTAGGTGGCAGCACAATGCACCTAATATGAAAAACATATGTTTTGGGGTGTTCAGATACTTTTGATCACATAGTGTATGCTCTCCTGTGCTAGTACACAGTGAAGGTACAAATGGTAACATAACTCATCCATGGGTTCTTGTCGAGATCTAGTCCTTGTGCAGGTCCTCTGCTATAGTCACATAACGTCTACATTCAACCACAAAAAAAAAAAACAACTAAAGATGACAATTTTTAATTAAGGACTGCCTCTACTGAATACAACACATGGTTTGAAAGTACATTACTGTAGAAGTACCTATATCATAAATAAAGAAATGTAAATTTACTACTCTGTTAACTTAAACACGCCAAATGTTTACTGCAATGTGTACTCAATGCTATTTTTATTCTTTTGTGAAATGAAGTCTGCAGTGATAGCTCAATCTGTAGAGTAGCCCAAGTGAGTAATAGACGATGACAATGAGGCACCATGTTGATTTACTTGTTTGTAAAGCTAAAGTGCCATATTTGACAGATGTTATTTTTATACTCAGATGCTACAAAAATATGCATTTTAATTAATGTACTGATCTAAAGAACTCTTCAAACGTGACTTTATCCTATAGTGTGTTGTGCAACAAGCAACAGAAAATTTGAATTTGACTGATGAAACTTATCCGCTGACATCACATCTACCCATTAGTTTTTTTAAACAGGAAATGAATGTTCATATTAATGTTATATTACGACAGTGAAGATCCAATTTCAACTTTAAGTTACCATCTGTGACCAATATTAGTAAACCACTGCCTTCAGATTTATAAAAGTTTAATACCAGAATGGAAAAAAGTTTCGAATTCTGCGATTTTTGTAAAAACCACTGATTTCTCCTGACTCAAAAGTTGTCTCTCAAAGGACACACAGTGTGTGGTAGTATGGACCAAAACAAGTAAAAAGAGTAGTATACATGGGCTCTAAAATGCATGCCTTATGAACTATCAGCAATTGTTCATCTACATTACTATGGATCACATCTCATCTACCGAACAAGTGCTCATATCTCTTAAAATATACACTTTAGAGTTCTTGTTTTGTTTACCGGACTTAGTTTTTCTTGTTGCAAGTTTGTTGGAGCCATTCTGGTTCACCCTATTTGTTGTGTAGGATATGGCTTTTGAAACACCCTGTAGTTCGTGCAAAATTTTCATATCCCTACTTACAGGAGTGTGTAATAAAGAACAGTTTTAATTTGCTTTTGACTTTAAAGTTCTCCTCAGTTTCTCACGCCATGTCAACTGGTGACTTGAAAACCTTTACACAAGAGTACGCAACCCCATTCTTAACCCCAGACAAGGAGGCATATTCTACTAGGAAATTATTTTTCTTCTGTGTACTATAGTTGTGTTACTGACACTTAGGCAAACTAGTTTTCATTCCTGGCAACGAATACAACAAAGAACAGGGAAATGACGGCAAGAATGTTGAGTTGTCTGAAGAGGCCTCCACAGGATGGATAATTATTTACTTCACACAGCTTGTTTACACTGAATGAATACCTTCCTTACTTTGGCTGTGTTGCCTTGTATATAGTATTTATGTAATCTAACAGGCAAAGAAAGTATGCAAATTAAATCAGCACATTGGATGCAAGGAAAATCAGGTATCAAACTGCTGAAGCCATATGTTCAATAATGAGTTTAATAGTTTATCTACTCTATACACCTTACGGAACTGTTCTGAATGTGTCATTGCTTATTTTGTATATTATTATTGGCTGCCGATATGCATATTTCAATGAGAATCGTGTTCAGATAATTAATTCATTTTTGGCTATACAAATAAAATAATGTAGTTTGGTAGCATCTAAGAACACAATGTACACTGCTGTTTTATTACACTTCTTGCTCTAGTGTTGACATTGTCCCTCTGATGTCAAAACCATAAATGTTTGAATAATGGTGATTTTGACTTGTGTGTACCACTGTGATAGTATAGAAGAGAATGCAATATTTTAACGAAAATAAAAAAAAACTGCTCTGTAATAACATACATTGTTGTTTCTTAATGTTTTAAGCCAGACGCGTAATGTGCCACATTCACACTTTTGGTGTTACACTGGATTCCCTCAAGTTGTCCACTAGCATGGGTAGACTACATTTATTACATGCCCTGCCTATTTTGAAAAAAAATTGTGAGACAGAACTTCTGACAATTAATTACCATTAGCAGGCAGAAAAATCAGTACAGCCAACAGTCATTTATATAAGTACAAAAACTGCACCATCTTTCAAAACTAATAGTTTCTTCTTGGGGGAGCAGAGAGGAGGAGGTCACATAAGGTTAAAAAGGAAGGGCAGTACCCTCAGACCCAACAGGATATGGGTCATTATTTACATCACATGCTTCAGGTGTTCATTTATGAACCCACTTCATTATAGACAGAATTATTGTTGGCCAATAATGAAGCTCAGAAATGTACTTGGGAATAAGGCTGCCTGGAACTGAAACGGCCACCAAGTATGTTTGATCCACTTGCAGCACTAATGTGAAAACTGAATAAATCTTTCCAGTGCCAGAACAAGTACCATGGTTGATTTTCAGCACTCTGTAAAATACTGAATTGCCAGTTTTTCAAAACAAGTGAAACTTATATACATGGTTTTGGGATAAATGACATAATGTAATTGACACACTTGTGATTTGAATCATCGTGATACAATTGCTATCAGGGGAAGAAATGAAGCAGCAGTAATAAAGGAACATCAAACCCTAACGTGCCTTCATGTTTTCCAACATTCGGTCATCACAATCAAGCAATGCAATGCCTAACGTAGGCAGTAGGCCCCTCTTGTTCTGTTTCCAATAACCACACAATTCCTCAGTCTGAAGGACGTTTCATGTGCTCAAAGCTTCAGAAAGAGGATGCTGCATTTTTCTGTTTGAGAACCACACCCTACACAAATGTAATCCCTAGCATAGCGTCACCAACAGTTCCTTTTACTTACCACACATCATCTTCCGTATTGTGTTACTGTGATCCATCTTCTGCTTCTGAGTAGTAACCAACCATATCAAAATGAGGGACATTCTTGGATAATTTTTTCAGGTTTATTTTCCCCCCTGGGTTCCTAGGAGAACTTAAGCTTTCAACAACTTCTCTGTCATCACCAAGTGCTGCCCATCATAACTCGTACAGTAGTAGTCTCTTATGTATAACTGTTAAATACAAAACACCTCCAGAGATTTAGTTAACAATCAGCTCCTGACGACGAGTATAAAGGAAGTTAGCAAAAACTCAAATTACTTGTGTGTCCCGACCTGGCAAGAAAACCAAGGAAATTCTTTTCCAGAAGGATCCAAAAGAAATTTTGGTTACTGGGAAATTCTGTTTATATACAAATAAAAGTGTTTCAAAGATGTGTATTTGATAATAGAATGTACTATAGACATTTTGCTACTTTCTGTTATGGACTAAAATACTGCAAGAGTTTGTTTTACATACTGAGGTTGCTTCCTAACTATCACATCACACTGACAAACATTGCCAGAGGCTAAACAAGTGAGAAATGGTAGATGTTCATAGGGACATCAATGAAAACAGCTGCGCATATCCTACAACATTTTATTCCATTGTACAGCTGCTTACATCATCGTTGGGTAACACTGTGAACATACATGGGGGATGTCTATTTCTAACAGTAATAGGCAATACAAATATAAAAAGAGATCAATAAGTATATACAATCAATGATTTATTTGGTATGAGGGTAGCAACAAAATGATGAGAATGTTTGTCAGATAAATGTAAAATCAATCAATATACACATTTTACTTGTATTACATATACTGCAAGCCAGCAAAGGAGTGCAATTTTCACATAGTTATTATAATGAAATCAAACAATGGAAAATCCAGAATGGACCTCCATGCAGTACCTTCTCTCCATCTGCAAAATTTTCCAGCTATATGGTAAGTGGCAACTTTCCTTTCACGCTATTATTGCAATGAAAATGATGTATTAAAGCCCAAGAAATAGTACCATTCAAACAAAATACTAAATACAAACAACCTGTGAATTCTTTACCAGTAATGACTGACATCTGAATTACAAAAAAGTATTACACAATGCTGCATGCAAATTCAGGGTAAAAAATGATAAAGTAAGAAATATTAAAACACAATATTAAGGAAATGATACACTGGTGCACTTTACATAAAATGAACACACAGTTCCATCAAATGGACAATTAGGTTATGTAATTTAGTTTCACTCATTTCTTGAAACATGTACTGTTGCAGCAACAAAGTGTATGCCAAAAATTTATAATTTAATATAGTTTTCTTCCTATCAAACTCACTTCAAATGTTAAGCAAGACACTACTATAAATACAATGATCGACAATTAACTTGTCTGATGGGATGAAGAAATAATTATCAATTTACTCTTCACTGACTGATCTATTATGCCTGTTGTTGTTGTCATTGTCGTCCTTAATACTGTTAATTTCATTTAGCACTATACACATAATTTAATAGTGTATTCCATTAACTGGGTGACACTATTACTACGGTCCTAAAAAGTACATGGCAACTGAGTGAACACACAGGTGAAGATTCATATTTTCTGTAGTGCCTGCAACATTTTCTATCACTTTTAAAACTGAACAGCAGCTCACAGTGGAATGCCATTTTCCCCCATAAAGCTGATGCCAAATATTAAAGTGAGGAACTGTAGCTACAGATACTTTAGGGTTTTGGTCAGGATCCATCTGCCTGTCACTAATTTTCTCTCAAGGAAGCTGAAGTGCCATCTTTAGTGTCAAATATCCACTGCCTTGTGATAAGAAGTACACAGGCTGGGACGTGGCCCAGCGACATCACGATGAAAAGGATCAATCCGAGAAGTCTGGGATGTCCAGTACGCCTAGAAACAGAGTGTGACCTGATGGTGACCGCATACTAACAGAAGAAATTCTGATAGACTCAGCAATGCTCATCCGCAGAAGGCTGTTTTCATTATTGTACCAGTCCCACTGTCGCACCCGGCAGCGTAACACGAAATGGAAGAAACAGCTTTTCTGGTGTCCATCAGCACAGGTCCTTTGATGGCACTTGAAGCTGTGAAGCGATGCTAAGGGTACCATCTCTATTCACACTGTTCCCACTGCACAGCTATCTCATCAGGCCAGAACTGGTGTCTAGCACTTCCCGGTGGCCTCGCAGTACAGTGTAAAATGTTCTCCATCAGCCACACCACATATTTTGGTGGTGATATTCTCGTGGAAGTGGGGCAGCACACAGCTCCTGTATTTTATATTCCAGGTACCGTCGATCACGTAAGAGGTTTGGCGAGTCTTCTATCTACTCACTTCAGTTTTCTTGGACACAGTTTCTGCTACTATCTGTGACACTTCTGTAATAGTTTCCAGTTTCACTTTCATGTGAACTCACAGATTCTTCACACACATACTATTTTCATTAGCACCAGTAGTAGAACACACTGAAGATACTCAAAAGGGAACTTGATGGTAGAGATCACTGTTCAATTGGTTGATGTGACAGATGAATACAACGGTGCTCAGCTTCCTAGTTACCATTCCACTGACTTCATCTCTCGAAAATATGTCTTTAGGTATGAAGGGGGAATTAACTGCACAGGGCTGTTAACAACAACAACAACAACAACAACAACAACAACAACAGTTCCAGAAATTAATTTTACTCATTTGTTGAAACACACACAGTTGCAGCAATAAATGTGTATGTCAAAAGTTAACGGTTTAATACAGGCTTCTTCTTCATTCAAACTTATTTCAAATGTTAAGCAAGGCAATTTATACGTACTTCGATTCAGCATTACTTTCTTTAAATGAGAAAAAGATACAACATACAGACATAAAATGAGAATGTCAATTTTTACTTAGAAACTACTGAAACAGAAACAACAGAAACTAAAACACACACACACACACACACACACACACACACACACACACACACACACACAGAGAGAGAGAGAGAGAGAGAGAGAGAGAGAGAGAGAGAGAGAGAGAGAGAGAGAGAGAGAGAGAGAGAGAGCAAATGAGCAGCATTTATCTTATGTGTTTACATAATAACCATTGTAGTACAAATGCATACATAGATTGCACTGAATTTTGAGAAGTATCATTGATTGTTACTACCATTTTTAACAGTAAATACATAAACATGGTATTTTCAAAAGTTGCCATATTTGTCACTCCATATGCGCTATTAACAGGTTGTAACATATTGGAGAAAGAAAATCAACTTCCATAACTCCAGAAATAATATCAGCAATTCAAATACACAAACTGAACAAAGAGTTCAACAGTCTAATGATATTATAGAAAGTCTGCCATGAGATGAAAATCCCAAAAGCACCGTGTATTTAAAATGAACATGATATTATTACAAGTTATGTAACAAAGGTAAATCATATTTATACGGAAAAGTAATGCCATTTTAATGTATTATTTTGATGCAAAAGAATGTATCTTTTGATTTATACCATTTTATGCATATAATGTAACCAAGTAAAACTGAACCTAAGAAAGGTACCAGTTACAGCCCATAGTACCAGTAAATCACATTTACATTTTAATAGTGCCTATAAGAGTATCATCTGCAGAAGTCAGTGAACAGAAAATAAGTGGAGTGTTTTTAAACATTAATTGTATTATTGTTTACCTTATTTGTAATTTTAGATAAATTTTTCAGATACAACTCTGTACTGCTCACTTTGTTGACATCAATTTAATTTCATGGTTAACAACATCCATTTACACAACACAATGTACAAACAGGTTATCTACACAAAGAATAAACCACTTATGATACCAGAAGAAATTTAACATAAAAAAATGATGATTATGTCAAGACAGGCTACTTTCAAATAGTTATAATTTTTACATTTAATGCAACTACATTTGGATAATGATGGCTACTATATTTAGGACATATATCATCACGTTATTTATAGTTCATGACAAATCATCAATTTTTAAGTATATGTAAGAAATTTCAGTTGAGACATTATCTGAGCAGTGTTCAAACACTGGTGATGACAAGTTGACTTACAGTTGAGCAGTCTAAATAAATCTACACAAAGCCTCCTGCAGGCCACTCATTTTAAGCTATTGTTTGGACAACACCGTACTCATCTCTAGCAGCCCCCCTTTTTCCAAATGATGTCGCCAACAACCATGTAGTTTGTGCAATTACATAGTACCATATAAATTTTCTGGCATACAGAGAACATCTGAACTTCCTTACAACAGCATTCATTATCTTGGAACAAAAAGGCAGACTAAACTAGTAGTTACCAGGAGTTTAAAAAATGTAAACAAATAAAAGAAAATAATGCCAAATTTATTGTTTTAATTATTAATTAAAATTAAACAATTTATTACTATTATATGATAAATTTCCCAACGAGATAAAAGGCCAGTAAAAACCAAATATATCGGAAGTCACCTAAAAATTATCCCCTAAATAGTGCACACTATGAAGCCAAGGATTAATATAAATAACACATGGCAAAAATTTAACATTAACAATAAAAATAGCATAGTTTAATGAATATTAGTGAAAAATAATATGACCAGGGTCTGTGATGGATACATCATCTTTCAGTTTCACTCAGCTCAGCAGCTCTTTCACTATGCTGAGGCGCTGTCTCACCTTTTTCAGAAACATCAACAGAACCCTTCTAAGAATTCAAGAAGATAGCAGTAGTTTCATCAAACTTGTGACGACAGCAGAAAATGAGTGCTTTTAATGTGAGCAGTGATGAGTTACATGATACATCTTAACCAAACAGGTGTATCTTTCTTAAATTAATTATAAACTTGTTTGCAATTATGTACAAAAACAGCAGTACACAACATATCAAAATTAACAGCACAATATGTTAATCTACTCCTACGTGAAACAGTGTTCCTGTAAGCACGAATTAGTTGAATTTTTATAAACTTTTTCCTCTTTTAATTAAGATGAGATGTCCGATATAATATTGTCAGGATCTATGAATAAATCATTAACTAATGTGTTCTGAATAGTACTGCCATGACAACAACTTAAACTTCAAACATAAAATTATAAATAGCACTACACAATGTAACATAGTATACACAGCTAAAACCACCAGCCTAGGTCTTGAAAAATCAGGAATATACGAGACTGCTTATGACAACTGCCCCTGTTTGTATTGTGGCCTGACTGGCAGAAACTTTAGTATAAGACACTGTGAGCCCGTGAATACTTTAACACTAAAAATTCAATCAAATGTGTAATTGTCATTCTCAAGTTGTGATTTATAATATTATATCTCCATAAGAAAAGCACCACTGGTGGTGTTGATTTATATTTTTGTTATAAATCTGTCTAACTGTAATGGATCTGGGAGATGTATTATTTTCAACTGTAGTTATCAATACCGAATTTAGTGGGTGAAGTGGTGAATGTTTTTCTCTTATATTTTTGTCGGAATTTTTATAAATTATAATCTACTTATTTTTTATGTTAAATTACTATTATGTTTAAAAATCGCAATATATTGATTGATATTAGTGGATATGACGAACAATATCAAAGACTTATTACAAGCAGAAGTTTGGGTGTCGTGTGGAATATCTTTGAAGCTAGAGTCATTCTTTGTCCCTTGTAGAGTCGACTGTGGTCGGTTGAGACACAGTCGTGGAACAAAGTTGTACTTCCCTGTTAAATAAATCGAAAGTGAATGATGAACTTGTGAGTTTTTTTGTATTACTTTTTATATCAAGTAGCAGCAAGCAAGCACATCCAGAAAGAAAAATGGTATTAGAAACACCCAAATTGAGACAGACACGGTGAACAGCGCAAGTTCTGCATCCAACAAACGGCACTATTGGAATCATACTCATATTAGACAACTGAAGCCACCTGTAGCAATTTAACTATTATATATATGCAAAAAAGTGACTACTTTATTTGAACTATGCCAGGTTTTATTACAAAATAACAATAGTGGAACGACAGTTTAATAATGAACAACAGGTTTCATATTGTACTTTATCATTTCAAGAATTTTATTACGTTTCCCTGCCATATTGTGGTTTTATAGTCTAACGCTTGTTAAACATACTGTTTGCTTCATGTAAGATTCTTTATCCACATTTGAATAGATGTTTTATTATGATTAGGTGAAATGTCATTTTAGACTCCTATCGTGACTACAACAATATTATGGGTGTCATTTGTTAACAATACTTTTGTCTATTAGCAACCATGACTGGAGCATAGATCCTATATTTATTTTTGTAGGTTTCTATAATCTTTGACATTACTGTCATTGATAGTTTGTGATACACACCTCTGTAACTCTGAACTTATTAGTCATTAACAGATACGAGCTATCTAGGACACACTATTGTATTTTTATGGTTTATAGTGTTTTGAAGGTTATCACCGAGCAAATCAGTACTGGGCATACAGATATCCTGTCTGAATTTAACATATTTTTTATTCATCTATGTAAAGCTTTTGAAGTGCATTCCGGGCATTCTTTTTTTACATTATTCCTTATTTTGAAAAGCTTGTCTGTGACTATTAAATATCTTTTTCTGTTTCTTTATTTCATAGTCCTCTGTGATGATGGCTACTAAAATTGAAACTGGTTGAAAATAAAGGTGTATATGCACAGCTGGTGGCTCAAAATGCTTTTCTTTAAATAATCGACAGCTGTAAATCATTACCTACAAAAATTTCTTGGTAACAAATGGTTCCTGCAGATGTGCCTCATACGTATCACACAAATCAAACACAACATGATCCTCAACTGTCTGTCTTTATGTAACAGAGAAACACCTGCATTACTTAATATCTCAACAGCTAGCAAAGAAGAAAATAAGTAGTTACCAGAAGCAATGCACATGCCATTGCCTCTTACAGTAACCTGATTACAAATGTTTTTAATTTCTATTAGGTTGGTGCACAAGTTCATAATGTTTTTGTTTTGCGTGTCAGTATTCCAGTTGCTATGGGCTTATTCATAGATTGCCCTTTTTATTTGTAGTTCAGTGTTACTATTCGTGTTTACATGTTGTCATTTTATCTTTTGAAGATAGTGAGTGGAGCTGCGGACGCTAGAAAATTCATTATCAAGAGGGTAAACCTGAACATTTCTGAGATATTCTTCAATTCAAGCTCAATAGAGGGCTCACAGCTGTGTATGGGGATAATGCCATTGGATAGAGCATGGCAAGAAAATTATTTTCATGTTTTGAGGATGATTGTTTTGACATTAGTGACCGTCCATGTCCAGGAAGACCTTCATGTTTAGGTGAAGATTGTTCAAACGTTATTAATCCACGAAGAACTATACCAGTGTACTCAAGAAGTGGCAGATGTGATGAACTGTGATCATTCTACCATCACGTGAAATGCGCATGCAATGGGGAAGGTTCAAAAATTGGGTGTATGCATACCGCATGCTCTAAGCCAAGAACACAAAAGTCAGTGGGTGACCATATATGCATCTCTACTTGCTTGTCATCAATTGGCTCATTAACACCACCAACCATTTCTATCCCGTATCATTACTGGCAATGAGAAAAAAAGTGTCTCTAGAAAAAAAGGAATGATCATTGAGCCCACAGAAAGCAACTCCTTGTAGAAATACCGGCAAACATCCACAAAAAGTAAGATTATGCCTCTGCTGAAACAATGACAGAGTCATGTAGTACGAATTGTTGCCCCCCCCCCCCTCCCCCAAGGTGTAACCATTACTGCTGACATTTATTGTCAACAACTGAGACATCTTGCAAATGCAATCAATGAACAATGAGTGGGAAGACTGTGTGAAATGAAGCTACTCCACAATAACAGCCGCCCACATTCTGCCAGATAATGCCCACCCGTATTCTAATAGACTGCCAAAGAACACTAGACAGTATTCAGTTGCACCCTCAGAATTTTACCTTTTATGCTTTCTATCTGTGACACTTCGACGAAGTACTTTGAAGAGGATTGAATGTTTACACTTACAATATGAATAAATGAGTTAAACAAAAGAAAGTTTGGTTTCTTTGGTTATCCCCTCATATGTGTGTGAGAGTTGTGCGTGTAAGGTATGTAAGTTGTTTTTCATTGATATCTATAAATGTATGACACAAAAACAGGCAGGATAATAACTTTCAACGGTACAGAATATAAAAAATCTTGGCAAAGTTGGCCTGCCTTACCACAATGTCAAGGAACACCAATTTGTGGGACCATACAAATGCTTTATGATACGCAGAAGAATCTGACAACACTATGTATTCATTCCAATGACAGCAGCATAAATCTCCTGGAACACACAGAAACACACACATAAACAAAAAGACTTAAACGTGTGCTAAGTGAAAAGGTTTCACCAGTCATAGCTGATTCTAATAATTTTGTAGACTTGTTTTAATGCCACAGATTTTTAATAACTCAATTAACATTGCTTACTAATAGCATTTTTCATGTTTGCCACAGTTCCTAAAATGCTTTTCATCAGGAAATTTATGTTTCATAGCTCAATTATTTGGACACTATCTCTAAACATGCAGAAGTTGCGCAAAGTACACAGGTTGCCAGTTCTATGAAGTGTCCTCCAACAATACACTGAGGGGCTGTGGTTCAAGTTCAAGTAGTTGTTCTTCGGCCTCAAGAAGACATGCACTTAGCAAAAAAAATCCAAAGGTAAAAGTTCCTCTAAATATAGAAACAGTATCTACTAACTTTTTCAACAAAATTACCTTTGTTGCTCCCACAGAAATAGAGAAACTGACTGGACAAACATTAATTCTAAATCAAGCATGTTCAATGAACGCTAACTTATAGTTTGGATTAACAAATGAAGTTCAAATGTGCAACCACAGCTGAACTTTTTACAACATAATTAATATCAATGGACAAAAAATAATTGACAGCACACAATAAGAACAAATCCTTCAATAATAGTAATTGAAGATACAAAGAATGACTATAGAACACAGAATATCTTTCAGAAGTGTGGGTGTATCTAGTGATTATCAAATAAACCTTAAAGCTGTCAGTAAACATGTGAAGTCTGAGATTCAATGTTTGTTGAGAATGTGAAGCATGTCAAGTGGAGGTCATAAAATACTGTGCTACTCACATCAACAGCAATTACTCAGATCTCCCCCCCCCCCACCCTCTCTCTCTCTCTCTCTCTCCGCCCCCCCTCCCCCCCGAACCTCCAATAGAAGTCTTTCGCACAACATAGGTTTTCATGACAGTCTCTGTTTACTTCAGCCAAAATGATAGACTATGGTTGATATACAGAACTATTTGCTGAGATTTCATCTCTGACTGCAGAAGACATCTTCCGAGGTTGACGTTTTACCTCCAAAGATGTCTCCCAGAGTTGGTCAGTCAAAGACAAAACGTCAGGAAATAGTTTTATATATTTACCACTGCATCTCAGCCTTGAAGTTTTGTCGTCCCATGCTCCAAAGCCAGGTGAATCTATGAAGTGGGCTGGGGATTTTAGATGAGAAAATTCAATCTGCACTTGAAGAAGATCTGTCTGCAGCATAAATTATTACTGGGGTATGAAGAAAGGCTGCCACCTCGACACTTGGGTTCCAGATGCACATGTAGTGGCTGCTACATAGGGAGCTGGACCTCCCTGGTCCAGTGTTGCAGCCATCATTAACTCGGGGGGCAAAGATACCTCGCCAGCTGCTGTTAGCCGAGCCAGGTGGACCTAAATTTTTCTAACGATCTATTCATCTTGTATCACTCCCTTTCATCATGCTTTGTGACAGCCAGAGAGAAGTTTTTGAAAGATATCAGGTTTCAAAATGGAAACAGAAGTCATATCATTTATACGAGTACAAAATACTGAATGAAAAAATGTGTATCATTTTGAGCATAACCTAGGGCAGCTACGGCCATGTTATCTTATTCTTAAACTAAAAATACTTCGGCTTTCTAAGTAATACTACATTTTTCAATGTTTACTGCTGAAATAAAAAACTGTGAACTAACTTTTCAATAAATAAAAAGAAAACTTTAAAGATTCTGTTCTCAACTTATAACAAGTAGCTTAAAAAATATTTAAAAGTGTACAGAAATTATACTGTATATGTGGCCACTAAGATGTGTTATTCTTCGAGTAACTCAATGTTAATGCAAATATAGATGAAGTCACTAATGAGGGAGATACCAATTCATCAGGAACACAGATGGAGAGATTTTTCTCAGTTATCTTTCATAATAACGGAATTCATGTCTCCACTTCACACGGGTGGAAGATATACCATTGAGCCTAAGACTAAGATGGTGTGAAGTAATCTAGCCTAATAAACGTTACGAACTCTTTCATACCATTCGGTATCAATATTTTCATTGGTAAGTGAAGCAGCTTGTATACTATTTTTGATGAAAACATCATGCTTCATACACAGCTTTTATATTTTATGCGGTTAGGTAAATTCTGAAGTTTTAATATGAAATAATGTAAATTTATTACCTAAGTTTAGGGCTGAGTGGTAAGTTGATCTGCAGACTCAAGCATTCTTGTTGCTAACTCTTTTCTACACAGCATGGCTTCGCAGTCTCCAGATACGATAGGTGGAGAGAATGTACACTCCTGGAAATGGAAAAAAGAACACATTGAGACTGGTGTGTCAGACCCACCATACTTGCTCCGGACACTGCGAGAGGGCTGTACAAGCAATGATCACACGCACGACACAGCGGACACACCAGGAACCGCGGTGTTGGCTGTCGAATGGCGCTAGCTGCGCAGCATTTGTGCACTGCCGCAGTCAGTGTCAGCCAGTTTGCTGTGGCATACGGAGCTCCATCGCAGTCTTTAACACTGGTAGCATGCCGCGACAGCGTGGACGTGAACCGTATGTGCAATTGACGGACTTTGAGCGAGGGCGTATAGTGGGCATGCGGGAGGCCGGGTGGACGTACCGCTGAATTGCTCAACACGTGGGGCGTGAGGTCTTCACAGTACATCGATGTTGTCACCAGTGGTCGGCGGAAGGTGCACGTGCCCGTCGACCTGGGACCGGACCGCAGCGACGCACGGATGCACGCCAAGACCGTAGGATCCTACGCAGTGCCGTAGGGGACCGCACCGCCACTTCCCTGCAAATTAGGGACACTGTTGCTCCTGGGGTATCGGCGAGGACCATTCGCAACCGTCGCCATGAAGCTGGGCTACGGTCCCGCACACCGTTAGGCCGTCTTCCGCTCACGCCCCAACATCGTGCAGCCCGCCTCCAGTGGTGTCGCGACAGGCGTGAATGGAGGGACGAATGGAGACGTGTCGTCTTCAGCGATGAGAGTCGCTTCTGCCTTGGTGCCAATGATGGTCGTATGTGTGTTTGGCGCTGTGCAGGTGAGCGCCACAATCAGGACTCTATACGACCGAGGCACACAGGGCCAACACCCGGCATCATAGTGTTGGGAGCGATCTCCTACACTGGCCGTACACCTCTGGTGATCGTCGAGGGGACACTGAATAGTGCACGGTACATCCAAACCGTCATCGAACCCATCGTTCTACCATTCCTAGACCGGCAAGGGAACTTGCTGTTCCAACAGGACAATGCACGTCCGCATGTATCCCGTGCCACCCAACGTGCTCTAGAAGGTGTAAGTCAACTACCCTGGCTAGCAAGATCTCCGGATCTGTCCCCCATTGAGCATGTTTGGGACTGGATGAAGCGTCGTCTCACGCGGTCTGCACGTCCAGCACGAACGCTGGTCCAACTGAGGCACCAGGTGGAAATGGCATGGCAAGCCGTTCCACAGGACTACATTCAGCATCTCTACGATCGTCTCCATGGGAGAATAGCAGCCTGCATTGCTACGAAAGGTGGATACACACTGTACTAGTGCCGACATTGTGCATGCTCTGTTGCCTGTGTCTATGTGCCTGTGGTTCTGTCAGTGTGATCATGTGATGTATCTGACCCCAGGAATGTGTCAATAAAGTTTCCCCTTCCTGGGACAATGAATTCACAGTGTTCTTCGTCGTCGTCGTCGTGCGTGACATCTCGTGCATTCACTGCACGTTTTGGGCAGGTTAAGCAGGGCCTGCTGTTCCTGCGTCAGAGATCGCAATTTGTCGTTGTGGTCCTCACGTTTTGTTCGTCTTCACGCTTCGTAATTTTTCTTCGCTTGCTGCTTGGATTACTCCAGCAGCAGGTCTGGCCATCTGGTCGCTGGGCGCCAGTGGGGTTGGTTTCCCAGCCCCCTGACCAGCGGGTTTCGGAGGTCCTCGTCAACTCATAAAATGGTGTAGCGAGCGCGCGGAAGCGGCGCTCCAACATCTGGACTCCAGCGGCGTCGTGCAGCCTGCGTGTGCCGTAGTCCCTCGGCAGGTGTAGAGCCAGCCGAAGGGCTTTATTCTGCACACGCTGCAGCGTCTGGATGTGCATTTCTGCCGCGTTTCCCCACACCACGGCCGCGTACTCCAGCACTGGCCTGATGAGTGCTAGGTACAGCGAGAGGCCGCAGTGGGGGGGCAGTGTCGTCGTTGGGTTGAGGAGCGGGTACAGCAGGCGCAACCTGCCGAGCGCTCGGCCCCTCAGCTCCCGGATGTGTGGACCCCACGTCAGGCGTCGATCGAGGGTGACGCCGAGGTATTTTCCTGTGCGCGACCACGGGATGGGGCCTCCCATGATCCGCACTTGCAGCAGCGCGTCGGGAATGCGGCGGCGCGTGAATATCACCGCCTGGCTTTTCCCGGCGTTGAACTTGAGCCGCCATTTGGTGGCCCAGGCTCCAATCTCGTTGCAGGAGAGCTGCAGCCGGCGGCGCATTAGCTGCGCGTCCTTGCTGCGAGTGTAGATGGCGGTGTCGTCCGCGTAGAGCGCCAGGTGCACTCTCGGCGTCGTCTTTGGCACGTCGGCGGTGTACAGAGAGTACAGCAGTGGGCCAAGCACGGACCCCTGCGGTACTCCTGCTCGGATGTGGCGCGCCGTTGACACGCCACCGTCAGCGCACACATGGAAGGTGCGCCCGCGCAGGTACGACTGGAGAAGGCGGACGTGCGACACAGGAACCCCCTGTACCAGCAGCTTGTACAGGAGGCCGTCGTGCCACACGCTATCGAAGGCCCTAGAAACATCAAGGAAAACCGCCCCGAGGTACTCGCGATGTTCCAGGGCCCCCATTGCCTGCTCCACCAGTCGTAGTAGCTGATGCTGCGTAGCATGACCGCGGCGGAATCCGAACTGCTCGTCAGGAAGCAGGCCTTCTTATTTCAATTTCCAGGAGTGTACTTTACAGCCTGTCACATAAAAGATTATGTGCAACATCAAACAACTTATGTTGAAAGAAGCAAGAGTAAAAATTCCACTAAAATGTCCTGGAAATGATTAAAACAGCATCTGACATTACCAACTGCACAATACAGAGAAAGCAGGAAGAGGAACTTGAGCCGCAGGAAAGATGTGGACTAGCTGCCAGGAGACTAAAATATAGACTCCATGTGGCACATACACATCGCCCAAGAAACAAATTCCATCAAAGAAAAATGGGCCATTTGAAGCAGATATTTCATCATTAACCAATTAGAAACTGCGAGAGGCACTAAGTTCTAAACGTGTAAAGTAACAAATGGTTATGCACAAGCCTAATTTATCAAGACCATCTAATTCTGAAACTGTGGGCTCTTGCAGTCAGAACATCAACACTGGAAGTGATCAAACATATGCTAGAATTAGCAGTTTAGTAGAAAGCTACGGCATATGAAAGAAATGCATAAAGACAGCAAGTTAGTGATTCATACAGTGGTGCACAAACATCGAGAACAGAGGCTGCAAATGTATTTCAGATTCTGTATCTCACATAGTCATTATTTGAATGGACATAGAAAAAGTTTATAACACAAAAACTAGTTGAAATAATCATATGCAATTATTTTATTGCGAATGTAAGGGAAGCAACAAAAACCAGAAATACTTACAACATATTCCAGCAACAGCTAACAGTCAAAGAAGGCATTTTTAGGCAACAGAACAGGAAGAGCTACAGACTAAATGTCGTAATTTGTGATAATAATTTAGCTCGCATGAAATATAACATTACAGAACCTATAAGAAATATAATAGATAACCTGCATTACTTAAATATTTCATTAAAATATAAGAAGTATTTTAAATAAAAAAGAATAATTGCTGCTTTCTCTTCAAGAAACAGCTGACACAAATGAAACTATTGCTGATATGCTTTGTTTAACTATACATCACCTGGAAGCATCCAAAATTAATCAGATACATTTAAATTGTAATAGAATTGGTTCTTACTATTGCAACCAACTTAAGACGATACGGGGTAGTTTATGAGACATCATATAAATAACAGTAACATTATGGTATGTTGTGATTTTAACTTTAATTTTATTTCAAACAGGGGTGGCTCCTGTATAGGTTTGCGGTACCCCCAAGGAATAATTTTGTTAAACTGTGTTTGCCTTCTGAGCATTCTATACTAATGGAGAAGTAGCATGCTGTTTATCTCTTTTGAAATGCCCAGGCTCCAAGCACCGAACCTAGCTGAGTTAGACAGAATGTACTGACAGTGACGGCGGGTTGCACTGTGGCTGCAAATCCAGACTTGGGTGTGCTGAAAGCTGTTGTACTGATCAGTAGGGGAAGGTGGTCGCTGCCCACGCTGTCGCCTATGGTGCAGTCCGAGCTGTGGGTAGTTAACTTCACTGAGCACAGAATGCGATCCGGGACTGAGAAGCCTCGAGAGTTTATCAGAGTTGGTGAGGAATTATTGAGGCGTACTACAGGGTGGCTGTCCAATAAGTTTAGTAGTGAGATGCGCCTGGTGTTTGCGGCAGAGTATCTGAATGCAGTGTGGCGAGCGTTGAAGTCGCCCATTAAAATAAATCCTCCTTTGGAGACTAGGAAGGCAATCAGGACTGCAGGGAAGGGGTCTTTGGGGGAGATGTAGACCCAGAGGGGGACTTTATTGCTCTCAGGATAATGAGCTCAAGATTGGCTAAGTGAGACAGTGGGTCAATTCTGACAGCGGGGAAGTCGGCACTGTGACGGACTGCCTCTATTTGCTCGGGTTTGCGGAGTTCTGTGTAGTGTCATGTTGGTGAGTTGGAGAGGGTTAGGGCCGGCACACACTTCAGTGAGTCCTATTAGGCGGATGTTATTTGAGTTAATCATTCGCTCTATTAGGGGCTGTTTTCCATTCACATTAAAGAAGACAATGGTAGTTTTATTGTCAACTGGCCGAGGTTCCATCTTCCGAGTATTGCTGTGCGGTTGGCTCATGAGAAGTTTGTGGGGATAGGGTTGGGGGGGGGGGGGGGGGGGGGAGGTTCGGCATCACGGTTGATGGTCAGGAAAAGTATGGTTGCCTGAATCTGGAGGGGGGGTGGGGGGGTACTAAATTCTGTATCAATTGCTAACCACCTGTGTGGACGTGTGGACTATGGGCAAGGATTGTTACTTCGCAGTTGAGGAATGATTTTGCTCCCTCTGTCATCATTTTCCCTGTTTGGTCATGCCTGTCACGCATGACATTGATAAAGATTATTGCAGTTGCTCTTCTGTAGTCCTCTACCACTACAAATTGTTGAGTGAGAGCAATGTTGTCACCGAGTTGAACTGGAGAGACTGTGCATCGTACCTCTTGGGATTCTTTCTGGTGCAAGAGGGGCCTTGAGGAATTTGGGGCAGTCTTTAGCCAGTGATGGATGGTTCCCTCCACAGTTTGCACATTTTGGCTCTTTGCTTGGGCAATCTTATCACATGGAGCCCAGCACACTTGGAGCATTTGAGCTCATCTTTGCAATCTTTGATTGTGTGCTCGTAACTGAAGCACTTGAGGCAGGTTTTGGGGAGTGTGGAGTGGGTGCGCGATGGTTCGACTCGGAATTTACAAAAGAGGTGGAAGCCGTTTTTTAGAAGTCTGTCCTGGGAGTCTTTGTCAGAGGAGAATACTCTGATAAGGTCGGTCAGCTTGCTGGTTTTCTGCGACCTGACTCTGATTACATTATGAAACACGTGACCTTGTTTAGTTAGGCCCTCTTTGATGTCCTCGATTGTTGTTCCGTCTCCACTTTTTTGATTACCACTGAGTACGACGTGAGACGTGGGAGTCATGCTGGGTTTGGTCTCGTTTGCTCTGCAAGAGGCCCTGGGGTGGCAGTTAGGGGATAATTTGGTCAGTACGAGTCGTTTTAGTTTGGGCTCACTAGTTTCGATTACAGCGACTCCGTCCCACCTGATGTACAAGTTGGAGATCGCAGTGTAGGTAAACTGTTTTAGTTCGGTATGGAGGGATTTCTGGGTGGCTCCTGCTGTTAGGTTATGCCGCTCCAGTTTGTATTGGGCGGCATTGGGTGGCTGGTTGTGACTGAAGGCAGTGGTTGGGTTTGTTGGGCGACTTGGCCTGTGGGGGGTTCGAGGTTGGGTGACAGGGGGACGAGGTGGAGAGAATGCTATTTGGGGGTAGGATGGTAGTTGATGGGAGGGGTTGGCAGTGCCACTGTGCAGGGAGCATGGCTGGCAACTGGTGGGGTCATCGGCTGGAGGGAGATTAAGGTTGGGGTTTGTTGTTGCAGGTAGTGGGGTTCTTCTGTGGGTCTGGATCGATCCTGTGGGGTTGGTTGGGTTTGTGGTAGGGGCTGAGTGTGTCTGAGTTTCCTCGGGGGGGGGGGGGGGGGGGGGGGGGGCTTGGAGTTTCTGTGCGGTTTTCTTTGCATGTTGACTGAGTAAGCCTACTCCCAGAAATTGGTCCTTACCTATGCTGAGCCTTGGCCTCAGCAAATGCGGGCTGGTCTCTCCGCAGAAAGGGACCTGGCTTGCAGAATCCCTATCTAACCAGCCCTAGATCCGGCTTTCCAGAATCACTGTGCCCTATCCTTTACAGTCGGACCTAATTATCAGTGGGTGGATAGTAACACGTTAGTCACATGACAATAGTGTTATGCACACGACACTTGCACTCCCGGAGTCAGTAAACTGACACAGTGTGGTGTTGGTGGCGGCGATTGCGGTGGCGCGGACATTCCCGAGCTGTAGTGACAGCATGCGATCTCGTGGCCCAGGAACTACCAGAGCGATGGCACCAGCACCGGCACCAGCAGTGCGGTGTGCACTACCACCACCTAGAGGTGGTGGTGTGTGCATCCTCTCGCAACCGTGTAGCGACTGGCAGCTGAGTGAGCCGGCAGTGGCAGCGCGCACCCTTAGGCCCGCCGCACACTGCACGCAGTAGAGCAGAGGCGTAGCAGACCAACAGAGGTTCTGCTGGTCAGTGCACACTGCACGCAGCAGAGGCACGGCAGAGCTCAGTGGTGGCTCAGCGCTCGCGAAACACAGAACGCCCGGCAGTGTCCACCGCGAGTCTGTCTATGCAGTTAGATTCCGATTCTGATTCGAAACTCGGGAGTGTTATTTTATTGTACAGTGCATACAAGAACAGAGAAAGGTCTCTATGGAAAAGCAAGTACATGCAAAATCGAAGAACACATAGCGAATACGTGTTTTCTACGTAAGTTCCTTGATCACGTATTCAGGGAACAGAATGCAGTTTCAAGAGGTCCATACATTGATAGAGCAACACATATGAGGAAAACCAAGTCACATGCAGGAGCCCATACCTACAGAAGAAAAATTAGCTGTATGTTTAAGGTCTGCTATTGAAATAAAGTATTTTTTTCTTTCAATATTTATTAAAGTTCAGAGAAACAATTTCTATCTGTAAATTTGTTAAAATAATGAACATAACATTGTTTATAGTGAATGTGGTGGTGAAGGTTCAAACTCCGTTCCAGGAGAGTCAGATATTGACATGGTAGACGAACAATTTTCTGTGCTGCATGACGATATTGATGAATGATGATGAGCCACTGGTTTAGTTAAAAATCCCTCCTCCATTTTAGATACTATCTGAAACACATTTTTCTTTACCAACAATTGGTAGGCCTTTGGCATCTCTTTTGTCGATAGGTACTTTGACGTGAAAAATTGGTGTAAGGCGTCATTTTCTTGATGCAGTGACCTTTCGCGTAAAATGTCTCTTTTTCTTAGATCTCTCTTCGTAGCTGTTAATACTTTCAAGAATGATTTTACTGACTTTTTCTTCTTCTTCGACAATGGCGTCCTCAAGTCGTCTTGTGTTTCTTTCCTCTGTGTGTCTGTTACATCATTTCCTCCATCATCATTTGCAACGCTCGTCGTAGCATTTTTCTCTTCCACCGTATTTGTTACTGTACCTATGTTGGCCATATATGCAACTAAAAATTCCATCTGACTTTGGTAAAGCCATGGGCGGAATGAGGTCGCTGCTTGCCCATTCTTCTTTTTCTGTCTACGGAGGGCATCTCAATGACAATCCATAAGTTTTCTCCAATTTTCTTTCCCTGTTTCCCCTGCAACAAGGAATTCCTGAATTTAGTTTTTCATATATTTCCGTATAGTTTTGCCCCATTCCCCTATCAGTGCCACAAACAATCTGTGACTGGTTGTATAAAATTTCCAGGAAGGAAGGGGTTATGAAAGGTGGCTTTCATTTGTGACATTCATTTCGCAGATTATTCTGCATGTTTGAAGTAAACAAACCCATATAATGGTTAATTAGTCTTATTAGGTGGATTAGAAAGAGAGATACGTGATGATTAAACACACGTCTGAAATAATACGAGCTTTGCGAATGATAATATTTAGTTGCATGCTGTAGGTGTGAGCAAAGTAAATTTGCCAGTGGAGGCGAGGAGTGGACGGATGCAGCCGGGGAGGCGAAGGCCGGTGAGCGCCGGAAGAGCATTGTGCAGGGGCCGGGGGTCCCAGGGGATGGGGCCACTGTCCGGCAAGCATCGAAAGGAACACCGCCGGGTGCCAGGTGAGAGAGACGGGGGAAATGTCGAGCAGACAGAGAGCATCCAACATACGCGCTGTTTTAGCGGCAAATGGGCTGAGCTCTGATTGGGTAGTTCATAAGAAAGTGCGGGAAACGCTGAGGGTCAACGCCCGCTGCTTGAACAGAGAAATTTTTGGATAGGTAGAGAAATTGTATCACTCCGCGAGGGAGATGTGAGAGGCCTTTGCAGCGTCCGGATTGGCTGATTATAGAGTTTGGCAGCAAGATTGTCGCAAGAGAGCATCGTGCAGAGCGAGGCAGGTGAGAGAGCGGTGAAAGCAGACAGTCGCAAAGTTCAGTAGCTTGGAGATAGGGACTTAGATTCTGAATACTGTGCTGTGTATGGTCTAGAGTCTGCAGCTACAGTAGGGCATCAGGGTCCATGATAGGCATTGCATTGACTACTAGAATAATTGCAGTTGATTCCGCCTTATAGGCTGGCAGTCACCATTGAACGCAGTCAACCCGTGCACAGACCTATCATACTGGTATTGCACGTTAGTACAAGACACACTGGGCTTCACCTTAAAGGTTGTTGATCCAGACCTGAAAGTGTTGTACACCATTTAGAGGTAATATAGGGCTTGTGGTATTAGCAGTTTCTGAGTAGTTTATTCTGCTCAAGATATTTGACAGACTTATCTTAATTCAGCGACCTCGCAGCTGCAGTTGTCGCCCCAGCAGTATCGACAGAGCCAGCAAGCTGGTAGACTGTATTGTGAAACTTGGAGCAGCGGCAGTAAAGTTCAGAAATAGTTCTTGGATCGTGTTCTTGCCATCCACTGAGCATCTGTGCAGTTTTGCTTACGATTCGTTATTGGTTATTTGTCTTTTGCATGTTCTTTGGTTTGTTTCTCGGTGGACGTGTCCGAAGTACGTATTATTTCAGACACAAAAGAGATTATGGGAATGCAGTCAGATCGCATTTACCATTTGCTTATCCAGGGGTATAATTAAATCTAACTTCGCATCAACTTAAGATTAAGAGCTGACAGCTAATCTTACCAATGTAGTATATCTAAGAACAGTGTACAATTTGTTTAATTTGTTTTCATTTATGATTTGTTTAATATGATCTAATTTCTATTTGTGAGATAATTTACAATAAACACAAGTTATTTACAATATCACTTTTGATTCAGTAGTCAGCTGTCACTGTCACATTAGTAATTTTATTCATGTTTAATATCGGTCACTATCCCAATATGAAGTCCTCCACAGGCAGCCAACATAATCTAAAATTTTCGGCCCATAACGCTCCTAAATTCTGATTATAAAATAGCAGCAAAGTGCCTGGCTGCAAACATCAAAGTCAGACTCAAGAAAGCCATTAGCCCATGCAGTGCTTGGCAGGAACATATTCGATGCCGTCTGCACATATAGGGACATGATAGCCCACGCCGCAACAACTAGGAGACGCGCAGCAGTAATCTCTGTGGATTTCCACATGGCCTTCGGTAGGATCAGTACCGGTACCTACTGAAAACTACCGCACGCCTCGGATTCGGACAAAAAATTCACAAGAATCATCAAGACCATCATCACAAATGCCACCTCAAAAATAACAATAAACAGATGGATTTCCAAGTCTATACAATTAGGAAGATCTGTCAGGCAAGGGTGCCCTTTATCGATGCACTGTTCACAATAGCCCTGGACCCTCTGTTAAGAAAACTAACAGCCGACATCAGAGGCTACGTACTAGGTACAACGAACATCGCGTGTATGGCCTATGCCGATGACATGGGCATTTTCATTGAAAAAGAATAAGAATTAGAAAAAAAAAATCTGCCTATCATGGAATCCTTCGATAGAGCTTCAGGCGCCAAAACGAATCCGAGGAAGACAGTGGAATTGTTGATAGCCAACAGCAGATTGCGAACAGTGAGACAGTGGTACCGAGTGACAGACAACCATAGGGCAGTATGGAGAGTTTAGAACAGGAGGCACTTCATGTGGCCGAACGGCAAACCGTGTGTTTTTACCTATACGTGGACGACACGTTTGTCATTTGGCCCCACGGACCTGATCATCTACAGACGGTTTGGAACATCTAAATTCCATCCACGACAACATACGGTTCACCATGGAGATCGAGAAGGAGGGAAATTACCCTTTCTTGATGTACTCATAGAGCAGAGATGAAATGGCACACTGGGTCATAGCGGGTACCGCAAGCTTACACATACGGACCTATATCTAAATGCCTCGAGTTGCCACCATCCTGCACAACTCAACGGGATGTTCAACACACTGGTTCATAGGGCATACTCGATATCAGACGAACGAAGTCTACACAAAGAACTCAAACACCTAGAAAATGTGCTTCACAAGAATGCATACAGCAAACGACATATTCAGACAGCCCTCAGACGACGGAAACACTGCAAAAACCCAGATGAACAGTCTAAAGATGAGGAAACGAGCCTTGCCCTTCTACTGTATGCAGGCAACGCGACATCAAAAATTGGGAGACTGCTAAAAAACAACACAAAATTGACAGGGTCTTCCGACTACCATCCGAGAAAGGGTCCTACTGGGGACAGTGAAAGACGGATTTAGCCTCAAGAAAGCGGGCCTATATAATATTCCATGTGGCTGTGGCAAATCCTACATTGGTCGAACAGTCTAAGACCGCTGCAGAGAACACCGACGCCACACGGGCCTAGGCCAGCCCACCAAATCGGCGCTGGCATAACACTGCTTGGACACTGGACACAATGCGAAATGCGAAGAGACCAAGATTCTGGCCCCTATCAGTTTCTACTGGGACAGCATCTTCAAGGATGCCATTGAAATTCACGTAACGGACCATCTCATAAACCGAAACACATGTTTTCAACTAAGCAAGGCATGGCAACTGTTACTTAACTCCATCGAGGAGCCAGGCCACAAGTGGACACAAGACCCTTGTACGACGGCCACAGAGGACACTCCACGGGATTCTGCATATTCCACCACCCATTGCGATGCCGGGGTGAGTGTGGAACTGGGTCGACGCTCGCAAACAGAAGTTAGGCGGCCGCAACCGGAAGTTCGGTGGCTGCAACCGGACCGTTGGCGCAGGGAATCAAAGCCCGACTGACGCACATAAATAACATTGGCAACGGGCAGACACCGCTACTACAGAAATACTTCGCTCCTGTCAACACGACGAACGGTGTTGCACAAAGAAAGCAAAACTATCGTGTTTCTCAGTTCTTTGTGCCGCTCGCGGCACAAAGAAAGGATAAGCATATTGTCTGTGTCAGCTACCCTTAAGTGGCTGAAAAACTGTCGTGACACACAAAAACCAGTGTCGTACGGCAGAACAGTTCTGCCTCCTCCGAGCGTAGGGACAACTCCGTGTCAGGGCCGGTGGCGTCGCCCCGTTTCCCGCAAACGGGTATAAACAGGGCTGCTCAACCCGTGGAGACACACGTCATTCCGAGTGGAGAGTCCGAGCTGTGTAGACGCTCACACCGCCAAGTCTTCGGATTGGCCGACCTCTCCAGCTCGCTCGCCGCCAGGACGTCCGCGCCCGCCCGCCCCGTGAGCCGACGACTGCGCCGTAGTACCAGCGCCCGCCACCACGCGCGCCACCGTCGCTCGGTAGCAGCGCCTATAAGAGGGCGCAGCATCCGGGCTTCATACTTGACCAAACTACAACAGTGGATGCAGAAATGGCGCATAAAACCGAACCCAAGTAAAACTCAGTTAATCCTCTTCAGACATCGCGACATACCCAAAAAGACGAGACATGATACCGAAAACATCAAACTAACGCTGTGGGGAACCAGACTGCACCTGACCGACAGAGCAAAGTACCTAGGAGTGACTCTGGACAAGTACCTAAACCTAGACGAACATGTCAAGCAAACACTGAATAAGGCAAGGCAACGTCAGTTCCTAATAAGACGAGTTCAGGGAAAATTCCGCGGCTGCAACGACAAAACAGCTATTAACACCTACCAAACATTTGTACGTCCCCTTTTCGAGTATGCGGCGGCCCCCCTAGCCTGTATGTCGAAGGCAAAAGCAGAAAGACTGTATCAGACGGAAAGACGCATCTTACGCAGCACACCGAGACTCCCACCCACCACCCCCAGACAAGAAGCTTACGACGAAGCCAAAGTCACACCCCTGCAGACGAGACTCGCCGTTCGCCGCGCACGCTATGGGAGACGCACACTGACAAGCCGCCCTGACCTCACACAACTCTTCACAAACAGACCTAGACATAAAAACAAACCTAAGTTTAAATACACATATCCACCACGAACAATCATACATAACATATTGACAACACAACCAGACACCATACACAACCACGAACTTGCGGCACAGATGTTAGTAATAGCAGAGGAGACACCAACTCCATCGCACCTTCTGGCACTGGACCCAGATCCTGACCCAATGTGAACTCCCACAAACCCGTGCAAGCTACACATTGCACGGAAACACGCAAGCAAGGACACCTCACCACTCAGCACTTTTGCACAACGATCGACACACACGATCTAAGCCTGATCCTTCAAAATGAACCTTTCACTGTTACCTGTATCATCATTGTAATCTTAATCTTATTATGTTCCACAGCTACCTATGTCATAAATTTTATAATTTTATCTTAATTCAAAATTTTCATTGTTAATTTTTAATTCTCAATTGTCATCATTAATTGTACTAAAAATCCGAATTGCTATATATATATATATATATATATATATATACAAGAAATACCAAAAAATGTCAATATCCGCAAAATGGATAATGCGAACTGTAAATGTATAAGAGAAAATATATATATATATACATATATATAAATGTGTAATTAGATTTAAGATATAGCTGTAAGTATATTGTCAAGAAAAATAAAGAAACCTATAAAATTGTTAAGCTAAGGCCAAATAGAGCCAGACGCTCTCAAGTGGCCCGCCCAACACCCCTCAGGTGTGGGAATGAAAAAGCTTCAGCCAGCCGTCAACGAGCTTTGCCGCCGCCACCAAGGGCGGTCCACCAGCCGCCTCCACCCGCCGACCGGAGCAGGACGCGGGCGAGAAGCAGCAGCCGACTGCGACGTCCACGGCTTCGCCTGCGGGGGTGGCAACCCCCGCACCCACGCCTGGGGAGCGGGATGCCGCCCCGCGCAGGCGTCGTCGGCGCACGGCCCGAGCCACCCCAGCCGCTACGCAACGACACCTTGCCGCAGCAGCTCGTGCTGAGCCGCGACCGCGACCGACCGCCGATGCTCCACGACGGTCGTCAACCCCGGAGCAGCCGCAGCCAGCTGCTCCAGTGGCGGAGGCCGCCCCAGCGGCCCCCACCGCCTCCACTGCTCCCGATGCAGCTGAACTCCGGTCGCTTCTGCGGTCGTTGAGCCAGCTGCTCGAGCAACTGCCGGTGCTCGTCACCGCAGTCACGACGGCCCTCCAGGCCGGCGCTGTCACCGGAGCAGGCCATGGATATTAATCACCATATCCATGGCCTCACCGTTTGCGTCTTCAACGCGAACAGCTTGGTTCCTCAACAGGGAGAATTCAGGGAGTTCTTGCGCGACGAGGCGGTCGACATCTGCCTCGTGTGCGAGACCTTCCTGAAACCAGGAGTCCACGTTAAGGCGGCCAACTATCGGTGCTATCGCACAGATAGGTTGACCCACGGCGGAGGGACGGCCGTCTACGTCAAGTCGTCCTTGAAACATCACGAGGTGCAACATCCGCCCCTTGCAGCGGTGGAGGCCACTGGGGTGGCTGTCACCACCACTGCGGGGGTCATCACCTTCGTTGCAGCATACAGGCCGCCGAGGGGACTGCTTCAGGAGGCTGACCTCGACGCCCTGCTGGTGTTACGCGGGAATGTTTTCATTGCGGGTGACTTTAATGCAAAGCACACACAGTGGAACTCCCGCGTCACCAACACCAGCGGCCGCCGCCTCCTACGCGCCACGCAGCGGCATGGCGCTATCGTACTGGGGCCCTATGAGCACACCGTTTTCCCCAACAGCGGCCAGTCCGACGTGCTCGACATCGCCGTGATCAAAGGCGTCGGGCACTTCACGTCGGCCACCGTCAGACACGCCATGTCGTCTGATCACCTCCCGGTTATCTTCGACATGGATGTCATCGGTGCCTCGATGCCACCCGACCGCCGCAACTACCGCGGCATCGACGAGGCGCGCTTCTGCGCCGAGATCGTGGACCGCCTCGCGGGCGCGCCCGATCCAGCTGTGCATGGGGCAGAGGAAGCTCTGGAGTTCTTCACTCGGCACACACTGGGTGCGGCGGAGGTGGCCACCCCCAGGCGGCCGGGACGGCCGCGTGAGATGTCGCGGCAACTCCCGCCGCACATACTTGAGGCGATCACCGACAAAAACCACCTCTTTCGTGAGTGGCAGCTCACACGTCTGCCCGAGACGAAACGCCGCCTCAACAGGGCGCGGCGCGAAATCCGGGCAGCCATCGAGGAGCACAGAAATCGGGACTGGGCTGGTCTTGTGGCCACCCTCACAACGACGGACGGCGGTGCTTGGCGGACGACCAAGCGCTTCCTTCGTCGCCGCCAGCGTGTCCCGCCACTACACATGGGCGCGAACGTCGTCTGCGAGCCGGACGCCAAAGCCGGTATCCTCGCGGACACGTTTGCCGAGAATTTTCAGCCTGCCGCTGGCGTGGTGGATGCCGCCCACGTCCGTCTGGTTGAGGAGCGTCTACCAGTCTTCCTGGCGGCCAGAGAGGAGGACGATGTCATAGAGGAGATTACGGCTGCAGAAGTGGACCTGCAGCTACGTCGACTCCACCCCCAAAAGGCGGGTGGCACGGATGGAGTCACCAATTGCCTGTTGAGGATGCTGCCGCCAGAGGTACACCAGTCTCTGGCGGACATCTTCAACGCCATACTCCGCTCTGGGACCTTCCCTTCCGCGTGGAAACACGCGGAAGTGGTTGCCATCCCCAAGAGCGGCAAGGACCAGAGGCTCGCAGTCAACTACCGGCCGATTAGCCTGCTCCCTTCACACTCAAAGGTTTTTGAGAGGCTGTACGCGGTTCGGCTACTCCGCCACGTGTCCGAGAACAACCTCATCCCCGAGGAACAGTTCGGGTTCCGGAGCGGCCACTCCACCACTCAGCAGCTGTTGCGCCTCGTGGAACAGGCGATGCGAGCGCTGGAGACGCGGGAGTACCTCGGGGCGGTGCTCCTCGACGTCTCCAAGGCCTTCGACTGCGTGTGGCATGACGGCCTCGTGTACAAACTTTTTGCGCACGGGGTACCGACGTCGCACGCAGTCCTGCTGCGCTCGTACCTCACGGAACGCACATTCCACGTCCGAGCAGACGGAGGCACCTCCACCGACCGGCGGATCCGTGCGGGAGTGCCGCAGGGATCGGTCCTCGGTCCCCTGTTGTACTCCCTGTACACCGCCGATGCGCCGCGGGTGGCACGCGTGGAGTTAGCGCTTTACGCGGATGACACGGCGTTGTACACCCGCAGCATGAACGCGGCCGAGATGCGCCGCCGCCTCCAGCTCGGATGTGACGTCCTGGGCGCCTGGTCCACGAAATGGCGCCTGAAGTTTAACGCTGCTAAGAGCCAGGCTGTGGTTTTCAGCAGGAAGAGGCTACCTCCGGACCTGCCGCCGGTCACGATCATGGGAGGCCCCATCCCATGGTCGCGGACCGGCAAATACCTCGGGGTCACCTTGGACCATCACCTGACGTGGCTGCCCCACGTCCGAGATGTCAGAGGAAGAGCAGTGGGGCGTCTTAGGGCGCTGTACCCACTGCTCAATCCCTCGACCACCCTCCCACCACGCCACGGTCTCACCATGTACCTTGCCTTGGTACGGCCGGTACTGGAATACGCGGCCGTGGTATGGGGAAACGCCGCCGAGACGCATATTGCGTCTCTACAACGAATACAAAATAGGGCGCTACGTCTAGCGTTACATAAGCCGCCTCGCTACCCGACGAGGCTGCTTCACGAGGAAGCGGGCATCCCGTACCTCCGGGATCGGTTTCGCCACACTGCCAGAGTGTTCTACGACAAGGCAGAACACTCTGGCAACCGCCTAGTACGTGGGCTGGGCCGTCAGGCTCATCACAGGCCGACTACACGTTGGCCTGACCTGCGGGACTAGTGAAGTCTCGCGGTCCCGATGACGGCGAACAGAGCGTCCTTACACCAAGAGACGCTCAGTGAGGTCAGCTCGAAACGTGAGGACCCACAAATCAACACAATAGGTACTCGCAGGAACAGCAGCTCCGCTGCTTAACCTGCCTATACACCTGGCATATGCCGCCAGTGTTTGAAGAAGCAGAAGCTTCAGCCAGAAGCCAGCGGGAAGCCGCAGAGGTCACTTCGGTGGCCGAAGCCAACCCCGCACTTCTCACCTTTCTCCAGGGGTCGCTTCCCAGAGGACGCTTGCGTCGCGAAGAGAGCTAGCCAAGGAGAAAGGCAGAGGAACACTAGGGGGAGGAAGTCGATGAGAGAAGAAATTCTCTGCGCCAGGGTCGTCCACGGAAGAACCAAAGAATTCCTGACTGCGGGAAAACACCAGACACAGAGAAGAATCGAAGAGCTCCAGAGAAGAACCGAAGAGCTCCAGTGAAGAAACTCCCTGCCAGCAGAAATATCCGCTTGCCGCTCCTAGGCAAAGCGGAAATTAAGAGCAAAACTGTCGTGAAGAGTCATTGACTCACAGCTCCCAGTGTGCCAGGCACACGAAACTTTTCTTCCGGCTGCACATAGGAATTGATCAGAATCAATTGCTATTGCGCCTAGGGACGCTAGGGAAAGCTGTGACCCAGGACCCCCTTCACGTGGGACCAGTCCGCGGTCACTAGATTAGTGACCTTCTTTTCGCCCACTTCCACACGACCCAAAGATGGATAGGGACACAATCACACTCACCACTCAACCGGCAGCACCGCTCCCAAACCCCAGGTTCTACCTGGAAGACACAGAAGAACTGCAGACGCCGCTGAGGGACGCAGCCACCAGGTCGACGAGCAGATCATCCGACAGGAGCAACAGCTCCTCCAGGCCGCCATCCAGGAGCGACGGCCCACCCAGGCCGCCATCCAGGAGCGACGGCCCACCCAGGCCGCCATCCAGGAACGACGGCCCACCCAGGCCGCCATCCAGAAGCGACGGCCCACCTAGGCCGCTGTCCAGGAGCAGCTACCCACCCAGGCCGCCATCCAGGAGCGGCGACTCACCTAGGCTGCCATCCAGGAGCGGCGACTCACCTAGGCCGCCATACAGAAGCGATGGTCCATCTGGGCCGCCCACTACGCCCCAAGCTACCCAAGATAGGTCACAAGTCACCACCGCCGCCCATCAGGAGATGGAATATGAAGAGGAATCCAGAAAAAGGAGGAATCACCAACAGCCCCCACCCCCGCTCCCAGCAAACCAGTAAGGAAGCGGACAAAGGCTACCACAGACGAGGAAGGCTTCACAAGAGCCACCCACACCGTCCCAGCCAGACAGCTGAGAACAGCACCCGCAACAACCTCCACAAGCAACACATTCCATGTGCTACAGCCAACGGACGGAGTAGAACAGCCACCCCCACCTCCAAAACAGGCGCCCAAACCACCTGCGATAATTGTACACTGTGAGGAAATGTACGACGAACTCCAAGAGGCCATCAGTGCAGTAGCCACCTCGCCGTTCCAATTCAAAACGGCGGGAAAAGACACGTATCGGCTACACACCAAAACACTGGAAGACTATGAGAAAGCCACCAAGGAGCTAGAGAAGAGGAACTGGGGCTACTACACGTACTCCACAGTGAAGGAAAACCCCATCAACCTAATCATGAGAGGTCTCCCCTACAGAACCTCCATAGCCAAAATCCAAGCAGAACTGGAAAAACTACAGATCATACCGCGTAGTATAACCAGGGTTAAGTCACCCAAAACAAAAAAGGACACGCCACTACTTCAAATAGTGGCAACCGACACACCTGAGAACAGGAGGCTTAGAAACCTGACATCACTGGCAAATGTCGATGTGACCATGGAAAAACCACGAAAAAAGCGAGAACCAAGGAGGTGCTACAGATGTCAGGGCCTGGACCATATTGCCAGGCACTGTACTATGCAAACGAAATGCGCCAAATGCGCAGGAAATCATCCCGCTGAAGATTGCAAGAAAGATGCGAACACACCTCCAACCTGTGCTCGCTGCTCACAGCAACACCCAGCCAACTACATGGGATGTGAAGTAGTAAAAGCTCACATCGCCAGACAAAGGCGCCCCACGACAAACCAGCGCACAGGCACCACCTATGCCGACGCAGCATCGAGACCAGCTGGCAGGACCAACAAACCGCACAGACCAGCCCCCCCAGTACCAACAGAACAACCACCGAGGCCAGTACCAACAGAACCACCGAGGCAAACAAATGCTATGAGAACACCGCCAGAGGACGACCAGCCGGTCACAATGGGCATGCTAAAGGAAGCAGTCGCAGCCGCCGTCGCCTCAGCTATGGAAACCATGATGCAAAACATACCCCAGCAAATAAATGCCGCCGTCCTCGCGGCCATCGGGGCTATGTCCAATGTAACCCGCAAGCACTAACATGGCTGCACACCAACAGGGACTAAACATAGTAACCTGGAATGCGGAACGGAAACTTGTCAACGAGCAGGGTGAATTCCGTGAATTCCTGCACAACGAGAGGGTAGACGTATGCCTACTGCAAGAGAGACCTCAAGCCTGGAGTGAACGTCAAAGCAGCAAATTTCGACTGCTACAGAAACGACAGGCCCACAGCGGGAGGAGGAACCGCGATCTACGTTCGCACCTCATTCAAACAACACGTCATCAGCCTACCAATACTGACGACCACCGAAGCCACTGGAGTGGCAATCAAAACAGCTAACGGCACAATAAACATCATCTCGTTGTACAGAAAACCGGGACGACCCCTCGAACCCCAGGACTTCGACGCGCTGCTGGCAATACCAGGGAAAATCTTCCTCGCCGGAGATTTCAATGCAAAGCACACGCATTGGAACAACCGATACACTAACGTCAGCGGGAGAAGATTACTGAGAGCAGTAACACGGAACGACGCAATAACAACCGCCCCTATCGAACCAACCATCTACCCAAGGAACCGAGGAAGACCAGACATCCTGGACTTCGCCATCACTAAGGGCATACCAGAAGACATGACGGCAACAACCATCCAAGCCATGTCCTCAGATCACATGCGTGTACTCTACAGCGTAGATCTCCAAGGTACAGAAAAACAACATCAAAGGGATCAACTGGCGAGTCTACAAAGAGACGCTGGAAGACACACTCGCCACAATTCCAGACCCCACAGTAGCAGGAACAGAAGCCACCTTCCTGCACATAACAACACAGCGGAAGCAGCAACCCCAGCACGAAGACAAGGGCAAAGGGACAACCACAGACAGCTACCCCGAGAAGTGCTAGACACAATCACACAAAAAAACAGGCTAATAAGAGAATGGCACGTAACACGGCTCCCTGCCACCAAGAGAGAGATTAACCGCCTACAACGGGAAATCAAAGCCGCAGTGCAAGAAAACAGAAACCGAGAATGGGCACAGAAAGTAGCCACACTCAACCTGCAAGACCAATCCGTCTGGCAAATAAAAAAGTACCTACTAAACAAAGCACAAAGGATACCTCCATTGACAGTAGGCAACAACACAGTGTGCGACCCAGACGACAAAGCGAACGCCCTAGCAGACGTATTCGCTGGGAACTTCCAGCCAATAAACCACCCAGTCGACCAGGAACACCTAGCACTGGTAGCCACAAGATTGCCAGCCTACCTCGCGCACCAGGCAGAGGATGACACCATTGAACCCATACTAGAGGAAGAAGTGGAGGCACAAATACGAAGCCTAAACACCAAGAAAGCAGGAGGACCCGACCTCCTCACCAACATGCTGATACAACAGATGCCACACACAGCAATACCACTGATAACGGCGACCTTCAACAACATAATCAACACCAGTCACTACCCAACAGCTTGGAAACATGCAGAAATCGTGGCAATACCAAAACCAGGCAAAGACCACAAACTGGCAGCCAACTATAGACCAATAAGTCTTCTGCCCGCAATTTCGAAGATATTCGAAAGAATATACTCCAAGAAACTGCTGAAACACGTCGAAGACGAAAGAATATTACCAGACGCCCAATTCGGATTCCGAATTGGGCACTCAACAACACACCAACTTCTGAGACTGGTAGAAGAAGTCCTAGACGCCAGAGAACGCAGGGAATATTTCGCCGCAATATTCCTAGATGTATCGCGCGCATTTGACTCAGTGTGGCACGAGGGCCTCCTATACAAACTACTAGTGCAGGGGGTACCTGTGTCACACGTCAAACTACTAAAGAGCTACCTAGAAGGAAGAACATTCCACGTGAGAGCAGAAGAGGGAACGTCAACTATCAGACGAATAAACGCAGGAGTACCACAAGGAAGCGTGCTAGGCCCACTACTGTATATAATGTACACAGCAGACACACCAACAATAGACAGGGTAAAACTCGCCCTGTATGCAGACGACACGGCGCTGTACTCTCGCAGCACCAACCGTGACCACCTACAACGAAGGTTGCAAAGAGCCTGCGACGAACACGTAACATGGGCAACAAAGTGGCGACTGTCGTTCAATGCAACGAAAACGCAAGCCATTCCCATCTGCCGAAGACCAATAACTAGAGACTACCGGATGATACAAGTCAGAGGAACCCCAGTGCCATGGTCCACAACAGCCAAGTATCTGGGAGTAACGTTAGACAGGAACCTAACATGGAAACCTCACATAGAAGACGTAAGGCGAAAAGGCTACGCCAGACTGAAGGAACTATACCCCCTCATCAACCCGGCGTCGTCACTACCGCCGCGACTTGCAGTCATCTTATACCTCACACTAGTTCGGCCGATACTAGAATATGCCGCAGTAGTGTGGGGTAACGCTGCGCCCTCACACCTGAAGAGATTGCAGTCGGTGCAAAGCTGCGCTCTAAAGAGAGCGCTACACCTCCAGCGCAGATTCCCGACGGCCGAAGTTCACCATATGGCGGAAGTCCCTCTACTAACAACAAGAATAAGACAGTCAGCGACCGTCTTCTACCAGAAGACCAGAGAGTCAACAAACCCACTAATACAAGAGCTCGGACAAAGAGTCCATCGGCTGGCGACAACCAGGTGGCCAGACCTACTGCGTGAGTGAGAGAGAGTGAATGTGATAAAGGAAAGATGAATGAGTGTGAGAATGAATAACCACAATAGTAAATACACAACCCCCCACAGTAATAGCGAAAGGCTACGACACCCCATCACTGTAAATGCAACCCTCCCTTAGATATAGTGAATGAGCATATCCCATCACTGCAAATACAACCCCCCCTTAGAAATAGTGGAAAAACATCCCCCCCCTTAGAAATAGTGAACAAGGCACGCCCCACAAGTAAGCTCTACCTTCCCATAGGATTACTCAACCTGACAACCTATCAAAACACCCAACCAATCACCCCCCCCCCCCCCCCCTTAGTGTATAAGTCACCCCCCTCACAAAACCTAGATGGGTTAATGACACCCAAAACCAAACTGTAGTTATAGGAAACTCACATCCATCAAAACGGACGCTTAATCTGCCTGCACGTCCCTCACTGTGCAAAATTGTCTGTGGCACAAAAACTCATCCTCATAATCAACAAACCCAAGAACACCCCAATCCCCCCTTAGCATGCAAGATCACAAACCAAACCCTGTAGCAATAAGTTTAACCACCAGGCTGTCGCATGTTCACAAGCCTCCCATAGTTGCAAAATGTCGTAAGAACACCCAATACCATCATCCTAGAATTAAGATTCACCACCATCAAATCACCAATACCACACCCATCATCATAAAAAGCAAAAATATATATAATAATAATAAAAAAAACCTGACGATATGTCAACCCTGAGAAACTCAATCCACTGTCCGACAGTAAACCTTATTCCTCTCACGCAGCAAGAAATCCTGTGAATCCAAAACTCCCTTGTGCTTAACAATTTCAGATCACCACCAGACAGAAGGCAATGCAGCAATGCAAAATACTTCTACACCACCGAGGTATCGAAGAATACCTCCCTGAAGAGCTGCGGCCGCGTGGAGACACACTCGCTTGGTGACAGCCGTACTGTGCGGTGATCGCGTGCTGGGCTGCAGGAGCGCGTACGGTACTGCACCAAGCCACAGGAACCCGCTTGCGGAAACAGTCGCTCGTTTGTCTGCGCTTAGGCCGGACATTTACGTGCACTGAGGCTTCCGAGCTCCTGATTTTCTTAAATCGGGAGCGGAGTTGCGTGAAGATTCCGACACAGGCGGCTGGTTTACCGGCAGCTTGTGGGCAGAATTGTCGTTGCGTGTTGCGCGTTGTTTCGCTCCCGAACATGGAAGATACGGTCATACTAGAAGTGACGCAGTCCACAGGGACAGGGTTCACCATTGGGCGAACCGACAGACGCGGAATAGGTTCAATAATAAGAGATCCGCTCATACAAAACTGTCCTCCCTCATCTGGATCCGGAAGAGGAACGCAAACTTATGTTGAGGATAATGAAAACAGAAAGACGTAGGGAAAAAGCTAGAAGCGACCTAGCAGAAAAACGCAGGCTCGAAAGAAAAGTCCCCCCCCCCCCCCCCAACCCCACAACAGAAAGTAGGAAAAGAGAACGAAAAATTCTCCCGAAAACAACGGGAAAGGTAGGAACGAAAATGCGTACCAGACGCGCAAAGTCACCGGCGCGAAAAACCAAAGAAAGCAGAGGTGCAGACACGCCACCACTGTTCCCCCAGTTCACATTACAGACAAACCCGGAAGTACCCTACACCACCGACCCCGAAATAGGCCCCAGCGGAGACAACGGTACAAACGAGATTGCTGGCCCCAGCAGCGAATCCAAACACCCCACACCATGCGCGCCCAAAACCACCGACGTAGAAGCAGAGCCTACAACAGAAACCCTCTCCCCACAAAGCCCCGACGCCCTAAGCAACATAGGCACAACACAACCCTCTCCCGCAGATACAACACAGGGCACAGACGGCGAATTCCAACTCGCACGAAAAACCGCCCGCCGCACCACACCACCTACACCGACTGGCCTTCAGCCAACACACAACCCATTTTCAACACTCACGGACGACGTGGAAAACCCGCCCGCCCCCATCCCACGACAGACCGGCGCACAGCAGCCAAAAAGTGTCCGACTCCCACCCATAGTGGCCACCTTCCCTACCACGTACAAAGACTTGTACACCACCATCAAAGACGCGCTAGGTGGCGATCACTTCCAGGCCAAATCAGCAGGAGGTGACACAATCAAACTGATGGCACGGACGCTAGAGGATTACAACACCATAAAATCCGCGCTAAAAGAAAAAGACGTCCCGCACTACACATACCCCATCGGAGCGCAGAAGCCGCTGAAAGCAGTGTTCAGAGGCTTTCCCAAGGGAACAGACCCAGAAGACAAAGTCCGCCATAACCACGCAAGGCTATGACGTACGATCGGTTAGGCGACACGGCTCCAATCAAGAAAAGCCGCTCTACGTAGCCACACTAGTGGATACCCCCCCAACATAGAAAGATCTTCCAAGAACAAAGACTGATGGCGCTGGTTGTAACTCCAGAACCACTGAAACAACGTTCGAGAGCAGCTCAGTGCTTCAACTGTCAGATGATAGGACACGTTAGCGCTAGCTGCAACATGCCACCCAAATGTGTACGTTGCGCAGAGGACCACGCCTCCCGAGACTGCAAACGGGGAAAAAAATCAACCACTCAAGTGCGCAAACTGCAGTGGAGGGCATACCGCCAGCTACCTGGGCTGCCCCGCACAAAAACGCGCACGCGAGCGCCGACAAGGGAATACGAAGGCCGCGGCCAACGCAAAGTCCGCCAAACACCACGGCTGGGAAAGCGGTCTGCGTGGTGTCACCTGGGGGAGGTGTGTTGCCTTCCGAAACTGGGTTAAAACCGCCAGGAGACCCTCTGATTCCTGGAAATCTTCAGACACGTCTGAAGTGCTCTTGGCTCAGAGGAACCTGAGTGGGGCGGGGACCGCAATGTCCTATCCCGTGGCCTTGACGTGGCCCTGGCGCTCAGTAGCTCCCTCGAAAGGAGTGAAGCTAACACGGGAAGGGCCGTCCATGCATGACGTTAAAAGGCTAGCCCTTAACTGGGTGCAATCCTCACGGTCTGCACTGGCCCACCGTGAACTAGCAAAAGCGGTGGGTGAGACGTGGTCGGTCATGATCCCCCGGTACGTGTGGAGACCCCCATGGGGAACGTAACTCGGGCTTGAGTGCCGCACCGTCTCGATGATGTCGAACTCCACAATATAAGACCCAGTCATATCCATCTTTTTTTTTTTTTTTTCCACATCATGTTCATTAACATCTCTGGGCTGTGGATTCGTGAGGGTTGTCGTGTGTCAAGGAAGGACGTTAAACTCCGTCATGGTAGGACGCAAAACGCCCCCAACCCAGGCGAAAGCAAAGGGTGCATGGCGCAGGGGTAGCTGCGTTACGGGAGACACTCCACCTGTCTCCCTTGAGTTGAGCTCGGTGGTCGGGCGAGGGTATGAGGGTGAGCCTCACGGCTTTCCTGGGGCCCTGCAGTCCGGCTGCCGACGTTCCTCACGTCCTGGACGACGTTAAAAGTCTCCCAACCCAAGGCGAAAGCAAGGGGTGCATGGCGCAGGGGAAGCTGCGCAATAGGGACACAACATCTGTCCCTGGGGAGGGGAGGGTCGAGTGGGGCTGCTCGGGGGTGGGTGATGGCGCCTTTGGCGACTCCCCACCACTGGGTAGCTTCTGCTCCCCTCCCCTCCCCAATTTTTACGCAGGGCACAGACCATCAGGTGCCCTGCATGCTGGCGACCTCTTTTGTCGGCGTGGGACCTCGGCGCGATTCGGCAAGGGTGCTTCGCCGCGCCTCTGGGTAACCGAGGCGTGGTCTGCCAAACCCAGATGGTGGTGACATCGTCTGGGCCAGGTTAGCTGGGTCCAGACCGCCGAAAGACTGGGTGACCGGCCCGCCACCTGAGTAGGAGCGGGTCCTTGGCCGAAAGGTGGAAGCTCGGGCGAGTAGGCGGCGAAGGGCGAGAAGTGCATCCGCTTCTCCGGAGTGCGGGGTGCACTTGCCGGTGATCGCTGGGTGAAATCGTCGATGAGGAGGCCGCTGAAGAGGACCAGTGCGTTGGAAACGGTGCGCTGAACCTGACAGCTCAGGAATGCTCTTGACCTAGGGGCGAGGTTGGTGAGCGAGCTGTAGTTTAGTCCCCCCCCCATGCCAGAGGAACCGGTCCGGGGAAAGAGACGGGTTCCCAACCCTTTTTTTTTTCGCTTGTCCAATGATGATGATGGCTACTAACGAGACAAGCGAATTGAGTGCGCCTGCGAGGCTTTCGACGATAGCTGATCCCTCGCCACAGGAAGGCCTGGGTCAGGCAATGGAAGAATGCAGTATGGAAAGGCATCTTAGATTAAGCCAGTTCTTGGACCATAATGTCAAGAACGGTAAAATTAGCCAAACTGCGGTACAGGCACTGAAAAACGAGTTGGCGGCATGGGCAATAGCCAATGCCAAACTCAAAGGACGAATAGAGGAGCTTGTAAGGGAGAATGAAAGGCTCCGGAAACAGCCTGCTAGGACATGGGCCGGGGTCACGGCGCAAGCTGCATCCAAGCCCCCCACAACTAGGGAAACTATCGTTAAGGTGTCCAAGCGGCCGGAAACAGCGGTCTTTTTGAGACCAATGCCTGGCCAGGACATTAAGAAGGTCCAAGAAGTATTCGCGACTTCAGTCAACCCGGTAAAGGAAAAAATTAAAATTAATAGGATTAAGGCAACAAAGAATGTAGTGATTGTCGATGTTGCCACTGAGGAGGACAAAAACAAGCTTTTAGCAAATCAACAGTTATGTAAGGCAGTCAGATGTGAACCCCCCCGTAAGAAGAACCCCTTGGTCATTCTTTATGATGTGCCAAAGTCCGTAACGGACGAGGACCTATGTAAGACAATCTATGAGCAAAACTTTGACTCAGAAGGTAACATGGAAACTTTTCGAAAAGACTTTAAACTTAGGTTTAAAACTGGGCCTAAGGATAAAGATACAGTCCACCACGTAGCAGAAGTTACAGGATCCCTCTGGAGGAAATTGACAATTATGGGCAGGGTCTACATAGGTTTTCACTCCGTTAATGTTAAGGACTACCTTGTTGTCCCCCGGTGTCAGAACTGTGGGGACATTGATCACATTCACAAATACTGTAGCAGGAAACCTGCTTGCTCCAGATGCGGAGAGGAGGAACATATGAGGAAGGAATGTAAAAAGTCCGTGGTGTGCATTCCATGCACACGGAGAGGAAAGAAAACCTGTGGTATGGCAGGAAGAAACTGCCCGACCTACAAACTGCTAGAGCAGAGACTTATATCCCGAATTGACTATGGCTGATGCTGTTAACATAAGAAGGTCGAACATCAAAAGGAAGTCTCCCAGCAAAAGAAAAAGGGACGCTGAAAGGGCAGAAAGATTTAATAAATTTTTGAAGTCTCTAAAACAAATGCAAGAACGAAAAGCAACGATGATTGACTTCAGTACACAAACTGACCCTGATCCGAGATTCAAAGAGATAAGAGAAATAATGCAAGAAATAAAAGAAATTGAGGTAATTGTAGCCGACTTCTGGGCTGCAAGTGAGTCTCCACCCTCAACATCTCCAGCTCCTCACTCAAAATTAAACCCTGAAGCTGAAACATTCGTTTCAAAGCTTGAATTAAAAGGGACACAGAAAGTAAAAATGGTTGATCTTTGTATTCAAACAGAACCTGAAGAAGAAAATGAGGAGCATGACGAAAAAGCAGCTAACCCAAGCTCACAGCCTCAATCACTACCCGGAAGGAACAGTACTGCTCCTGTCCCAAGGAGTCTTCCAACTTTTACCCTGCAAGACAGCACAGTCACAAGCACCACTACGAGCACAAGTATGGCACAGCTGCAAGACGATAAACCAGCTGTAGGAGCGGACCCAAGACGGGTTTATCCCAACTTGGAGTTCGCGATGCAGCTGTCGCGTCTGGAGCAACCAGCGATCCTCACTACAGCGTTGAGGCACGTCGTACGCATAGGTCATAAACATGGCAGAAAGGTCACCTTCACGACGATGGAGGCTGTAGATAGAATACAGCTGAAGTCAGTGAATCTTCCCACTGAGTTCGGAGCCCTGCGTGACCTGCTGAAGAAAGTATTTGAGAGAACAGGTGAAGAGTTCAAGCTGGACGAAATTTACGCACAGGCTGTCCTAGCTAATGGTAGAATTGCATCCGACTTTAACAAACCATGGCCTGAATGTAACTTTCACACTTATTTTCCTTAATGACAACCCTAAATTCAATCACGGTAGGGCAGCTAAACACTCATAATAGTCGGCTGGTCATGCAGGAACTCCGGAAAGTAGTGGAGGAGAGGAGACTAGATGTAGTCTGTCTACAGGAGCCATACTACTGGGCCGGGCAAATATCATTCATGTCGACAACATGGCAAACCATCTTTACAGGAGAGGAGCCAAGGGCGTTAATAGTAATAACAAATAAGGCCCTTAGAGCCACAAAAATAGCGCAACTCTCTGATTGCCACTGTAACGTCATCGAGTTGCACTCACCCGCCGGGATATTATATATTGTTAATATGTACTTTCAGTACGGGGGAAATTTCGAACATTTCATAGAACATCTCTCTAGGGTAATGATGGCGTTACGTGGGCGTAAGGTAATAGTCACAGCAGACATGAACGCGAAATCCCCCCTATGGTACAGCGGCACCAGGGACGAAAATGGTGAAAGGGCAGAGGAAGCAATAATGGCGTCTCAGCTGGTGGTAGTAAATAAAGCAGGGAACCCCCCCACCTATGCGGGAGGAGGGGGACAAGGCACCAACATCGACGTGACGTTAGCAACACCGAACGCCATAAACCTCATCCACAGCTGGAATGTGATAGAGCACGCTACCACAAGCGATCACAACTTGATTACTTTTTGCATAGGAGATGAAGAGTGCCGCTGGGACCTGGGGTGGGAGATTCAATACAACTTTCACAAGACAAATTGGGAATGCCTGGCTCAGGAGTGTGATGTTCCTCCGTTGCCTGAGGGTGGCCTGGATGTCGACAGGTACGCCGAAGAACTGGTAGGCTCCATCGTTAGGGCGGTAAAGGTCGCTGTGCCAACCAGGAGGAGGGCCGTGGCGGCCTCACCATCACCATGGACTGCCGAACTGGAAAGTAGGCGTCGGTCTGTTAGACGGGCGAGGAGGTATTACCAGCGAAGTGCCGTCTGGCAAGAGAAGCAATACTGGTTGCAGCGTTACAGAGATGAAAAAGAAAATTTTCAAAGGGAATTAAAGGAAGTAAGAACAAGGAGTTGGGAGAAGTATGTGCTAAATCAGCTCGATACCGATCCCTGGGGAATACCCTACAAACTCGTAAGGGAAAAGGTTAAATCCCCCGCGGTTCTCTCGACCATCCGAGATGGAGACCGAGTGACAGAGTCGTGGCAGGAAACTGCTGAAGTTCTCCTGCGCACTCTGTTACCGGACGATGACGAACATGATGATGATGACTCTCAAAGGCAAATCCGCAGGGAGGATTCTCTAGAATATACCAATGATACTAGAGTGTACCCTTTCTCGGAAGCAGAAGTCGCAGCACACATCAAATTATTAAAGAAGGGGAAGGCGCCAGGACCAGACGGCATTGTAGCGGAGGTGGTACAGTTCCTCGCCCCACAGCTGGTGGCTCCTCTAACGCAGCTCTTCAATGAGTGTCTCACAGCTGGGAAATTTCCGAGAGTATGGAAGACAGCAAATGTAGTAATCATACAAAAAGGAAAGGACAAGGACCCCATGGATCCCAAATCCTACAGACCTATATGCCTGTTAGACATCATGGGGAAGCTGCTGGAGAGGCTGCTGGCGGACAGACTGACCGCACACAGGATGCTGCGTGGAATGAGTGACAGGCAGTTCGGCTTTAGGCCGGGGCGATCAGCGTCTGACGCAATTGCCCTGGCGGCTGAGGTCTGTGGCTCATCCACGCACAAGTATGTCGTAGGCATCATGCGCCTTTGACAACCTCTGGTGGCCCTCGCTCTTCTCGCGCTTGCGTGAGATGGAGTGTCCGGCGCCCCTTTATGGCTGTCTGAGGAGCTATTGCATGGACAGGGAGGTTTGGCTATCATCGCCTAGCGGGAGAGTAAGTAAGACCTGTACGAAGGGGTGCCCCCAGGGATCGGTCCTGGGGCCACTCTTTTGGGACGTAAACATAGAGCCCCTGTTAGACAGATTACAACAATGTAGAGATGTGCTAGACGTGATAGCCTACGCTGACGACCTCCTCCTGCTGGTAGGTGGCCGTAGCCGAGAAGACTTAGAGCCAAAAGTGGACAGGTCAATGCAAGTTCTCCAGGAATGGTGCCGAGAGGCAAAAATGAAAATTGCACCACACAAATCAACATATCTTCTACTAAAAAGCAGTCTGATAAGAAATCCAACTGTCAGGATTGCGGGAGCCCCAGTTCTTCGGCGACGCGAAGCTAGGTATCTTGGAGTAGTAATAGACGAAAAATGGAATTACGCAACGCACATAGAAACGATTGCACAGCGCGCGATAGAAATCCTTAATAACTTAATAAACATAGGACATAAAAGATTTCACTTACCCCCCCACCTTATAAAATTATATCACAATAGTATTCTGACTTCCTTAGTAGGGTATGCCAGCGGGGTCTGGGCACACAGGCTCACGAGGGTGGCGCCTGCCATGGCCGTGAGGAGGGTGCAGCGAAGTATGTTACTAAGGTCTGCTGGGGCATATAGAACTACTCCTGGGGGGGCGTTGCTAGTTATTATGGGATTATGTCCCCTTGATATAAAAATTAGGGAGCAGGCAGCGTGGTATTGGGTAACAAAGGGGAAATTGAAAAGACTAGGGAAATCATGGGTGTGCAAGTAGGGGACAAATATGCAATCAAGAGAAGGGGGGAGGAACTATGGCAAAGTCAGTGGGAAGGGGAAGGAACAGGGAGACGAGTTTTTGAGTTACTTCCAGATGTCGCAGAAAGGTTAAAAATGGGACACTTTCAGCCAAGTAGGGGTCTGCTGCACTTCCTGACAGGACATGGGCCATATCCGGCATACCTTTGCCGATTTGGTAAACAGGCGACACCAGCGTGTGACTGTGGTGCTCCGGAAGGAACACCCGAACACGTCATCTACAACTGCACGTTGTATGATGGCGTGGCAAGTGAACTTAGAGCGCAACTTCCTAGCCAAGACACATATACCTTGCTGCGGCGTGCCGACACATTCAAAGTCCTCAACAGTCTGGCAAATGAGATCTCGATGAAAGTCATGAGGGACTTTATTAGGGCAAGAAATTAATCAAGTACCAAACCGAACTTGACCAAGCTGCACCTGCACTACCGCCAGGCGCGGATCTGGCCAGCCATTTCGTGGCTGGAATCCGCCGCGTCTTTGGACAAGGACGGCAGGTGCATTACCCGGACTTGGAAATATCGCACAACTCTTTTTGATTAGAAAGTAGCTTTAGCAAGAACTAGAAATACTAACATACAAACAAGGTAGGGACTGCAGTGAAGTAAGAGTCGTAGCCAGCCCAGTGCCAGGGGCACGCCCACTGGGGTTAGCTCGGTGGGCAGGCAAAATAACAGTAGGTTTGTATGCATAACTTCTGGCACATACTGTAACACTGCAGATCACACTAGTTAGTCATGTAGGGTAGTCTAACAAGTAGCTTATTAATCATGCCCGTAGTTAGTGCCGTAAAAGTAATACACTGCCAAGTAGTAGTATGTATTAAGGACCCACTAATTATTTGTGGTAGTGGGTTAATAGTATGGGAATAGTTTTTTGTATTTGACTTTTGTATCATTTTTTATTTATATATATTAAGATGTTGTATAATTAAAATTAATGTTGTGTCGTATTATTAATAAAGGTTTTAAAAAAAAAAAAAAAAAAAACCACCACGACAGCACAAACGCGGAGACACGCAGGAAAGGCAACAGACCTGCTGCAGACAACACACCTGCGACAACAAACGCACCCGCCAACACTGACAGCACCCCTCCCGCCACACACGCGGCGGCGCTAACGCCACGGCCACAGACTGTCCCAAAACAAGCTGACCAGGCGCCAAACAGGCAACCACACAGACTCCTACACCCAAAGACGACGAAAACAACACAAACGCGCAAACACATCACTTCTCCACCGCACTCACACAAATCATCAAACTCATGGACATGCTCATGCAAACAATGACCATGAGCTTTGAAAAAATCACGGCCGAAATACGATCGGCAGTCAGGCCCACGCAGGAAACTGCGACAACCAGTGTCATCAGTCACCACCATGGATAGGCCAGCTATCCAGGGACTCACAATGTGCACGTTTAACGCAAATGGCCTCGTCCAACAGGCACTCGAATTCAAACAGTTCCTGGCGGACGAAAACATCGATGTATGCATGGTGTCCGAAACTCACCTTAAACAGGGAATCAGAGTAAGGGCACCAAACTACCTCAGCTACAGACGAGACCGACCAACTGCAGGGGGCGGGGTAGCGATATACATTAAAAGGGGGATACCACATCATCAAGTATATCTACCAGACATGACGCAGTTGGAAACAGTAGCAATTGAGGTAACGACAACCACAGGACCGGTAACTGTGGTTGCGGCATACCGTCCTCCCACACGCAACTTAGACAAAGAAGACATTGCCAAATTAGGGCAAATTAGAGGCAAGCTCGTAGTTGGGGGAGACCTCAACGCAAAACACACAGACTGGCATTCCAGGTGTGCAAACCGAGCCGGCCGACAATTGAAAAGTATCGCGCGCATCCACCACCTACATGTGTGGGGTCCAGAGGAACCCACACACTTCCCCCTGAACGGCAACAGGGCAGACGTTTTAGACATCGCTGTTACGAAAGGTCTCGCAGGTTTTGTGGCCGCGAGTTCGCTGAACAGAATGTCATCCGACCACAATCCTGTAATCTTTGAAATCGACGTGGGCGGGTGGCTACCGCCCACCCAACGCCCTACCATTCACAGGCGCATAAACTGGGAACAATTCAAAGAAACTGTAACAGCAGAAATTGTAAATATCCCGCCCCCACTAGACACCACAGATCAAACGCTGAGAAGTCTTACCGACGCGATCCTGCAAGCAGCCCTGGGCGCTACACCCAGGCCCAGGCCCAATACAACCCCTCCCCAGACCCAGCGATTGCCACCCCAGCTGCTTGCTCAGATCAGACACAAAAACAGGGTCGCGAAGGAATGGAAACTAACGCGAAACCCGAACACCAGGAGGTTGCTCAATAGGTTACAAAGAGAGCTGAAGGCGTCACTAACTGAGCATCGAAACCAGCAATGGTCAAACCGCCTAACGACTCTAAAAGTGCAGGACAATAGCCTCTGGCAAGCCACCAAGCAGTTCACTAAAAGACGCGCAAGAATGCCGCCTCTGCACGGCGAGCGAGGACTAGTGTTCAGGCCCAAGATAAAGCCAACGCACTCGCCGACGTCTTCGAAAAACAATTCACACCAGCAGAGGCACAAGATCGCGACCATGAAAGAACAGTTAGGCAACAACTAGCAGTATTTCTTGCAGCAGAAGATGACGTCGCTGACAATGCACCTACCTTCTCCCCGGAGGAGGTAGCCAAAACAATCAGATGTCTGCCCACCAAGAAAGCCCCAGGCCACGACCTCCTCACCAATGAACTGCTTAAAAACCCGCCCCAGCTAGCGATAGAAAAGCTTGCAGAAACCTTTAACGAGATCACACGATCACAAAACTTCCCTAAAGAGTGGAAGCATGCCGAAGTGATCGCTATCGCTAAGCCAGGAAAAGACCCCTTCTTCCCCCAGAACCACCGACCCATAAGCTTACTGCCCACGCTCAGTAAGTTGTATGAGCGCCTCCTACTGGTTCGCATAGAACAACACATACGCAGAGAAGGAATACTTCCCCAATTCCAGTTCGGATTCCGCAACAAGCACTCAGCACCACAACAACTAATGAGAGTAGTCGACGCCGCCACAGAAGCCTTTAACCGGAAAGGCTACTGTGGCCTCGTGCTACTAGACGTAGCCAAGGCGTTCGACTGTGTGTGGCACACCGGACTATTGTACAAATTGTACACACTAGGGTTCCCCGGCCATATCGTTAAATTACTGGGTAGCTACCTATCCAACAGAACCTTTAGCGTCAAAGTAGACGACGCTAAGTCTACCAAGCGTAGCATACGCGCAGGTGTCCCACAGGGGTCGGTGCTAGGCCCAGTACTGTACAATCTGTACACTGCCGACACACCGACCGCCCCACAGACACATACTGCGCAATATGCCGACGATACGGCTTTCTTCGCGAGCAGCAGTAACAGAAGAATCGTCACCAACAGATTGCAAAACCTGCTCGACAAAACCGAAACTTGGGCCAAGAAATGGCGAATCACCATAAACAGTGAAAAAACACAGGCAATAATGCTAACACAGAGGAAGGGAAAGCGCTCCCTCCCACACCGCAGGCGCCAAAACGTCCCACTGCGACTCCACAGGAGAGACATTCCCTGGAAGGCCACAGCAAAATACTTAGGAGTAACCCTCGACCAGCGCCTCACCTGGAGGCACCATATCGAGGACCTCCGCAGGAAAGCCAGTGCCCGAATGAACACCCTCTACCCCCTCCTAAACATGACCAGCAGCCTCGCTGCAACCACAGGAGTGCGACTCTACTGCACACTCATCCGCCCCATTCTTGAGTATGCCTGCCCTGTCTGGGGTTATGCGGCAAAAACCCACATACTGAGGCTGCAAAGAATCCAGAACAGGGCACTAAAACGCGCGCTACACGTGCCAACGAGATTTCCAACAGCCGATACGCACGAGGCAACGGAAATGAAGTTCCTAAAAGAAAGATTCCGAGAACTCGCGGCCGCGTTCTACGAAACCGCGAGCAACTCTGAAAACCCCCTCATAAAAGAACTCGGGAATTACCCACAAGTACAAGAACGATATAAACGACCTAAAGCAATCCTGCAATAACTGAAGAGTTGAGAAAACCAAACAGCATAAACGTCAGGAATACCCACATAGTTAGGAGCATTAAAAAAAAAAAAAAAAAATGCTAACCCAAGCACAAACCAGTTCATCTGAAGGAAGTGTCTAAGGACAAAACCCTTCTCACACAACATCCTAAAGAAAGGAAGTTATATGCAGGAGCGAGCGAACCCGTGGAGACCTTCAGGCGAGGCTTCTGCCAAGCAAGGTGCCAACTAAGCGGGAGTGCAGCGTACCCCACTACGACCACACACACACAAACAAGGGAACTGCAACAACATGGACCGCACCAGGATCCACAACCATCCACCCCCCACCAGGCAAGAAGAAACAGTACAAAACACTGACTTCCCCTCATCACCAACACCTGACGGCAGAAGGTGGAACATCTCCATCACCAGCCCGCCATCGCCAGCAGGGAGCTGCAGTCCGGATACGCCTGCACGCCGTATGTGCGACCTCATCTGCCACACGTGCGTGACAACGAGCTTGCCAAACGATATCACGCAACACGACCTCGCCTCCACTATCCGCCGTTTCTGCAAGAACGCGATTGTAACAAATGTTAAAAGCCTCACTGTTACAAGGTTTCAAAACGCCTTCTTGGAGCTCAGGGTGAAAGGGAAGGAAGGGGAACTACAAAAAGACCTTCGAAATTCCGGCTACCCCACGGCTAAAGTCCAATGGCAAAAACCAAGAGGACCTAGGCCAAATCCCAACCGAAAGATCACACCATCCCTCTCAGTGATTCTGAAAAAAATCCCAGTCACCACACCCGAGGAGGAAGCCGAGAATCAAATGATAAAACAGGGACTACATGTGGAGAAAGCATGGCGCATCATCTCCAGGAAAAACCAGCAGCCAACCGAGAAATTTAGGGTCATAACACACGAGCAGCAGACCGTCGACCAACTGCTAACAGAAGGCGTCGACATAGATTTCAAAAGAAGAATGTCTGAACCGTCACATAACCCCCCATCCCAACCAGCACGGTGTAGCTGATGCTTATCTTTTGAGCACCCCACCAGAAAATGCACACAGCAACAAGCCAAATGTGCCAGGTGCGGAGGGCAGCACAACCTCTCACAGTGCAAACTGGAGGAGGAAAAATGCGCGAACTGCTCAGGACCGCACTCCGCCCTGTCTTACAAATGGCCCCGCAGACCCAAGGAACCATCCAATCCTCAAGTCCGCGCCCGATCAAAACAATGGACGGGCCAGATCACCCACCTACAAAAAATGATAAAAATGGAGAGTCGGTCTCAGCGAATCACACAGTCTTCAAGAACGACCTGATACGCCTCATGACCACCATCCTGAGCGATCTCTTCCAGGACCGACACGAGGACGTAAAGAAAGCCATCGACCGCGCGTCCAAAAAAATCCTTGAGAGGGGGATGATAGCAACACAAATCAGAAACACACTACACGTCACCATGACAGAGGCATGGGACCCAGAAAACTACATAGACACAGAACACTCAAGTACAAACATACCTCACCACTCCTCCTCATCCTACCCATCCCCCATCCACCACTCCACTCCACACAATCCACAGCAAGAAAGCGGCGCCGAAAGACACACACACACACACACACACACACACACACACACACACACACAACACCGCCACCACCACGGAAAGCACAGACGAACCACCACCACCACCATGGAAAGCACGGACGACAGAAACCACTTGAAACTTCTCTTTGCAAATGCGCAAGGGATAAAAAATAAACGGACTGTCCTCACACACACACACTTCACCACGAGAAAATACACATCGCTGCAATTGCAGAGACCTGGCTCCGCAACCACGACAAATGCGACTTCACAAAATGTAACACCTTCCGGATAGACAGGCAAGACGCAAGAGGAGGCGTTGCAATCTATATAAGCAACTCCATAGCAGCCCAGGAAATTGCGCTCCCACAGGCATACATCAACATTGAGGCCATAATAATTAAAATCAAAGATAGGAACAGAAGGACTCTCCAAATAGTTTGTATGTATAACCCACCAGGCACAGCACTGCCAACACAATTCATACAACACATCATGACACAAAACCTCACCATCCTCCTTGCAGACCTAAACGCCAGACATCACCTACTAGGAAACACACTAGACAATGGAAACGACCGACTACTATTCGGCCTCTTAACTACCGAACCCGTACTCAGACTACCAGTTGATGAACCCACTTTCATAGGCTCCCAAGGCACATCAAACCCAGACCACATCCTGTACAGCCCAGACCTCCACGACACCATTACTGAACCTAAAGTAGGCGACTCCATCACAAGTGACCACCTCCCCATCACACTCACAACAACAGCCACACAACCACCTCCCCCTCACCCGACCAGCAGAACCATAAAACTATACAGAGACGCTGACTGGGACAAATATCGAGACATACTAACAGAAGAACTAACTGTCCCCATCAGTATCACAGACCCAGATGACCTACAAAGTGTCGCCCACAGACTCTAATCAGCCTTCCAAAGAGCCATAACAGAATCAGTACCAACGAAAACAATAGAGAACTGGAAACCCTCCGTACCCCAGAAGCATTAAATCTCATTAGACAAAAAAAAAAAAAAGACTACGAAGACAAATGAGACGTGGAGACAGCCCAGACCTTAAACGACAGTGGAATAGACTAAATGCTAGGGTCAAGAGAATCATCTCAACACACAAACAACAGCAATGGGACGACACCTGTGCTCAGTTAAACTACAGGGAGGGCAGAAAGATCTGAAATAGATTCAAGACCCTAACAGGACAACGAAAGACGACTCAATGCACACTACTGGTAAACAACGAGCCGACGACCGACCACAATGAACAGGCAGAAGCTTTCAAACAAGTGCTGCAAGAAGTTTATTCATTTCCAGCTGACGACAAATTTGACGACCAATTCAGGCAACATGTAGAGTCCCAACTACCACGAATCCTAGAAACCCCCACAACCGAAAAAGAAGAACAACTAACCCTCACTAAAGACATAACAGAGACTGATATAGCAGACTCAATATACACGGTACGAAACTCTGCCCCTGGCGAAAATGGTATCCAACGACTCCACCTCCAAAGAGCTCCCTTACATATCCTCACCCCTCTACTATCCCTCATCTTCAACTTTTGCATGACTCACGAAACTATCCCGACAAATTGGAAAACCAGCAGGACAATAATGATCCCCAAACCTGACAAACCAAGGACTGACCCCCGTTCATACAGACCAATATCACTACTAGACGTAATAGGAAAGACATATGAACGGATACTGACAGACAGGATACGGAAACACACAGATAACAAAGGACTAATCCCCCCTATACAGGCAGGTTTTCCACAGAAGCACTCCACCAACGACCCCCTACTGAGACTGACTGACAGCATAGTGAAAGGATTTAACAAAGGACACTGCACGCTCGCTGTACTCCTGGACGTCGAGCGCGCTTTTGACAAATTATGGCACAACGGACTACTTTACAAACTAACAGAAATAGGAATCCCAACGAAAATGACAAGAATTATAAAAGCTTACTTAACCGACAGAACCTGCTTAGTACATGTAGAAAAAGAAAAATCCGAAGCCTTTATCCCACAAGCAGGGGTACACCAAGGCGGAATATTATCGCCCCTACTCTACACATTATATACAGCAGACATACCCACTGTCCGAACCCGAATAAGCAGTCACCCCACTCGGGGGAATACAGGCCCACGTAGCGGAAAAACTATACAAAACGGAAAGGAGGTTAACACGCAGCATCACCAACCTACCCCCAACAACCCCCAGCAACGAAGTATATAAAAGCTCTGGTATAGAACCACTCCAAACCAGAATGACCAAACTTAGGGCGAGATACGGAAATCACATTATCCACAACAGACCGGGCATGGAGGACATTCTTACTATAAACGCAAGAGAAAACAGAAAACCGAAATACAAATACATTCCCCCATCACGCACAATAGCCCAAAACACAGCCGAAACATCCCATGACCTCATCCCAATCCTACTACCCTTAACTGCAGACACAACAACACCAACTCACCTTGACGAAAGAACAACAGATTAACCACACACACACACACACACACACACACACACACACACACACACACACACACACACACACACACACACACACACACAACAATCAAAACCAAACAGCGCTCACCCCCTCTCCGAAAAAAATTAAACTATGGGAGAAAATATATATACATATACACTTGTAAAGCCAGCAACACTCGGAATCTGTAACAAACACAGAATAATTATATATCAACCTCTCACACCACATTATTAACCACACACATAAGCACAAAACATTTATCTAACTCAATCATCCAATATACCTGGTTATTTTATCTTCATTTATCTTCACTTATGTTCATTTCTCGTAAACTTCAATTGTATCATGTTAACAAAATTGTTTAAAATTGTTTGTTGTTCTCATTTTCTTTTCTTTTTTCTGTAAATTTAAATTTTATTATGTTAATGTACTTGTTTATAATGTCTTCATTCTGCTAAAAACCTGCAGTAACGAAATTGTCAACCAATTATAACAATGCACTTGCAGGAAAAATAAATTGTACAAAATAAAAATAACCATGTCAAAACCCAACGGCTGAAAAGGGACGCCAGCTTGCCCTAAAACAGCCCGCCTTCCTCCATCAGAGGAGGGAATGAAAAGTGCAAAAAAAGCAGACAGACTCACTCGCTGAGTAGCTTCTGAAGAGTGCGGACTCGTGTGCAGGGATGCGCTAGCACTCTCCCTCTTCGTTGCTACTGAGCCATGGGAACCTGCTTGCGGGCTTAGTCGCTGATTGTCCTAGCGCATTAGCTGGACGGTTCGGCACTAAGGCTTCCGAGCTCCTGATTTTTTTCAAATTTGGAGCGGAGTCGCGAGAAGATTACGGCGCAGGCTTGTGAGCATAATTGTCGTTGCGGGTTGCGAGCTGTGGGTTGGCGCGCGTCCTCTTGCTGCCGCTGGCCGCTTTTCCGGCTACGTCGAGCACCTCAGTCGCCACAAGAACTCTTGCTGCCGCAGAGGCTAGCTCTGCCCCTCCTAGCCTAGGGAAATCTGCACGCCAGGGCCTGGTCGCTGGCCAGTTACCCGCGCGTGATAGCCCGATTAAGGTCGGATTCGCCTGCTCGAGACCCAACGGTGCTAACCAAGGCAGCGTCCGACACTCCCTTGGCAGCCTCTCTGACCGTTCCCGACATGGCACTACCACCGGTCAGACTCACGATCACGATCGGCTGGCAGTTACGAGGTCCACAGGACTGGCCAGACGAACCGCCAAGGTGAAATAAGCCCCAAATCTAGACTCCTACTCGCGAACGCGATAGCGGGATTAACAGGGAAAGACAGAAAGAAGTACGAGCGGCGTCTGGAGAGGGCACTCAAACCACGTCCAGCGAGCGAGACGACACCACCTCGTCCACGCCCACTAAGAGCAAGCTCCAAGACCAACAGAAAAAAGTCTCCCAAGGAACAGCGAAAGTCGCCGCTGACGAGAAAAACTCAGCGCGGAAAGACCGTCAAGCCCAAGCGAGCACAGCCGGCCGAGTCAGCGCAGGACGCGCCCGAGCGGACAAAGGCCGCCACGTGCCCAGGTAACGGAGCGGGCGGCCCCTCGTAGGTACAAAGCGCCGAGCCGCGAGGCGAGCACAGTGGAACCACCACTGCCTCACCAACCGTGCGACCTTCGCCACACGCGAGGCATGTTGCGTGAGGTGATAACGAGGAAGGAGCTAATACTGCTCAACAGCCGCCCCATCTTCACCCCCTCCGACTGGGAACACATCTACCAGGTCGCAGAGAAGTGGGTGAAAGAGGAGTGGCGCTCCGGCTGGTGTAAGCCTGCCCCAGAGGACATGCCAGCGATCAACTACTTCGCTAGTTTAAACTCAGCGGGGTAGCCAGAGGCCCATTCGAATCGTGAGGCCATCCATACGACAACATAGAGGATAAAGGAGGAACAGCAGCACCGCTGCTTAGCCTCCCTCATCTCCGGACAGAGGATGTCCGTGATTTAAGCGAGACGAGACGAGCACAATGGCTCTGCCTCGTCACCCGGCCCGTCGCCGGAACAAAGCCGCGGCGCAGGTACCACGGCAGCAGTGCGCAGACGTGGCTGACGCCGAAGCTGACAATCTAACACCACACAACACAAGCCTAGAAAAAGACGATGACGGATTCCAGAGGCCAAAAAGAACCGCCGGCCGCACCCCCGTGCTGCACACAGCCCCCCCCCCCCCCCCACCGCCTGTAGCAACAAGCAATAGGTTCTCCGCCATAGAAGACACCCCCCCCCCCCCCTCACACACAGGAAAACACAACACAGACGGCGACACAGAGGAGAGACGAGATCGGATCCCTCCTCTTGTCATCCACTACGAAAAATCGTACACCGAGTTGTACGATAACATCAACACATATAAGAAGTTGGAAATATGAGAACAGTCATTCTACCTTTGCCGAACACCTGATAAAACATGGACATAAACCATCCAACATGGAATCTGACATGACAGATATCAGAGTGAATAATCACAACAAAAACCTCCTGACATTGCAAGAAAACTCCCACATACAAAGAGCCATTACAATGGAAAAGAAGGTACTCAATGACCAAATCCATATAAACAATAACTCGCTTATCATGCTAGCCACCAAAACAATAACAAACTGAAGTGCAACCAGGATAAATAATTAATGAATATCCTTCCCCTCTTCTCTCTCTCTCCCTCCTACCCCCCCCCCCCCCATACACACATCACACATACATACTCACAAACACACACATGAAATCACAGATTCATATAAGTGAGGATTGCACGCACACGCACACGCACACACACACACACACACACACACACACACACACACACACACACACAACAAATGAAAACCACAAAACACAACAGAAACAAAAGACAAACACATAACAACAACAAGAAAACGCAGATCAGCAAATTGTAAGTAACTACTTTTTTACAAAAATCGCGACGAGAACTGTTTAATAATCTAAAACTAAACAAAAATGTATCTTTGTAGATCCCACTGATGATGCCTTAAAACAAGAGAAGTCGAAACGCGTATGGGAGAAATAAACTAAATAGCAGCAGCAAAAGGCAGTTTAATTTACAAAACAAGTACATAACAACAGTTGGCAACACTACACACTGCAAACACACATATGTTGATCGCCAAATGGCAGTGAAAGTGAAATGTGATGTGACAAATGGCTAAACAACACCTGATTCGACTAACTGGAGCATGAAGACCAGCAAATACATCTGCAGAAACACATATATGTGTTAGCAGCGTTGGAAATCGTAAGTAAAACGAAAGATACATCATTTTATGGAACTTGTGCTACAAAAGTTGCTTCTAAACTAAAAATAAAAAAGACCGACAAAATGTAATATGTCAACAGATTATATCTAGTAGATAATACGCTTATTGTATATATAAAAAGAAACATGTATTTCAGGCCACTGATGATGCTTCCCAAATAAATGAAGCGAAACGCGTATGGCAACAAACGAACTGCCTTCATTTAGTTGCATAGACGGCACATACCTCCACGAATTTAAAGCAACTAAAGGATAAGACGGAAAACAGTTAAAAATGACGATCAATACAATCCTTGGAGAAAATAAATTCACAGCAAAAACAACCGGGGAGGACCAAGTCCAGGTCACCTCAAAAACCGTTGATGACTACCAAGCGGTGAAGGCGATGTTGTAGGAAAAACAAAACCCACTTCTACACCTTCCCCATAGCGACTAAAAAACCAATTAAAATAGTATTCCGCGGCATGCCACACAATACAGACACAGGGGACATAAAAAGATACTTGGGAGGGATTCGAAGTCAGTTCGGTCGTCAAACCCGAGAAGACCGTGGCCGTTACACACCGTCACCTTGCCAGACTCCGCCCAGAACAGGAAGATATGGGAAGTGTCAATGATAATGACGGTATCTGTCACACCGGAGAAGCTGAAGAAAAGATCGGGCCCAGGGCGATGGTTCAATTGCCAAGAAGTAGGGCACATGGCTAGGGACTGTGACATGCCAATGAGGTGTGTCAGGTGCGGCGAGAAGCACAAATATGAGGAATGCCCGGTACGAGGGCTACGCCGAAAGTTTTTAGCAGCCCGTAAACCGTAAGGCGGAGGACAATGGGGTTGTTTTCATTCGAAAGAGCGATGTTTTTCGACCTTGGGACGGGAGTGCGCAGCCCCTGGTTAGCGGTGATCCCCCACACTCAGTGCGATAAGAAAGCACAGGCAGTGCAGAGTCAGAGACGGTGCAGGGTGGAGCTGTTGCACCGCGACTTTCGCGCCATGATTTTTTACGGTTGTAAAAAGGGTTTAAGTGCCTAAGAATGCCATTCTTATTTGCTGCGTGTTTTTTGTGAAGCTTTCCGTTCCAGGGCCACAGTTGGAAATTGGTTTCGCGAGTTTTCGAGGCGTCGGCAGTCAATTGAAGATGAACCTCGTCCCGGTCGGCCAGCAACATCTGTGACCACTGAAAACATTGATGCAGTGAGGAAAATGATCAAAGAAGATTCACATCTTACATTTTGCGACACTGAAGGGACCCTAAATATTGGATCAACAGCAGCACAGACCATCGTTCATAGTCACTTAGGCCTTACTAAGAGATGTGACTGTTGGGTGCACCATCCCTGACAAAGCCAAAAGGAGGCGAGAGTGGGCTGGTGTCGTTTCATGTTCGAAAAATCAGTGGAGGAAAGTCCCAAGACACCTACAATATCGTCACAGGTGATGAAACGTGGGTCTACCATTATGACCCTGAAACGAAGCGACAGTCTTCTGTGGGGTGCTTTCCAGGGGAGGAACCACCCACAAAAGTTCGACGAAGTCTGAGCTCTGGAAAAAAGATTGTGGCAACTTTTTTTCACAAAGATCAGGCATCTCACCTCTGTGACCTTGGACAGACGTCGTACAGTCAGTGCTGAATGGTACACGAACGACTGTCTTCCAAAAGTCATCGCCACATGGAAGTCACAGCATCCAAAGTCCAAGAGTGGGCATCTTCTGCTGCATCACAACAATGCATCTGTGCATAGGGCTGCCAGAACGATGGACTTTCTGGAGAAGGAAAAAGTGCAAGTGTTACCCCATGCCCACTATTCACCTGACCTGGCCTCCTGTGACTTCTTTCTGTTCCCTAACACTACAGAAAAAAAAAATCGAGGGCAGCGATTTTCATCAGATGAAGAGGCCACTGCAGCGTACGAGAGTGCACGAAGTGACATTTCAAAAGAAGCTTGGACTAACACACTTTCTAAGTGGTGTCAGTGAATGGAAAAATGTGTACATGCTAATGGAGAGTACTTTGAAAAGTTGTAGACGTTTTTCTGCAAATAAATTTTTTTTTCACACATTCTGCTAGAAACTTTCGGCATAGCTCTTGTACCGCAGGGGGAGGGCAGGGAGAAGTGCTGCAATTGTGCAGACGCGCATCCTGCCAGCTACCTGGGGAGCCCGGAATACCGCAAGGGTAGGGACCGCCTAAGGTGAAGACAACCACAGACAGCAAGGACAAAGCATCGCACCGCACCTCCACCACCACCAAGCAGATATCCAAGACCTACAGCCACACGGGTATTCCAATCTAGGACATACTCGTCCACCGCTAGTGCCCCAACTCGTCCTCCTCCACACAACCACAACCAGGTTCCTGTCAATGGAGAATCGCCTAGGGAAGCCCCCCCCCCCCCCCCCTACTCACTAGAGCCCAGTCTGCGCGAAACGACACAGAACGTCTCAGTGGAACAACTTGCACCGACCACAAAGGCCCTTCAGACTCATGTGAATCAACTGGCAAATATCTTGGCCACCATGACTCAACACCCTGCCGAACACTCATCAGCAGAAAAGCAGGCGCCCTCTTCAGCGATGACATCAGGAAACCCCACCCCTCGACATGGATAGACGACCTAACATACAAGGTCTAAAACTGTGCGTCTTCAACGCAAACGGCCTATTCCAGCAAGCCCTCGAATTCACGGAGTTCATAAAAGAGGAAGGCACCGACATATGCTTAGTGGCCGAAACACACCTGAAGCCAGGCGTAAGAGCATCTGTAGCTAACTACGAGGTGCATTCAAGTTCTAAGGCCTCCGATTTTTTTTTCTCCGGACTGGAAAGAGATAGAAACTTGCGCATTGTTTTAAAATGAGGCCGCATTCATTGTCAATACATGATGGCAGCACCGTACGGCAGATGGAATTTTACCGCCAGCGGCGAGAATGAGAACTGTTTTGATTACTTAAAATGGCGACGTTTTCCTTACTTGAACAGCGTGCAATCATTCGTTTTCTGAATCTGCGTGGTGTGAAACCACTTGAAATTCGTCGGCAGTTGAAGAAGACATGTGGTGATGGAGTTATGGATGTGTCGAAAGTGCGTTCGTGGGTGCGACAGCTTAATGAAGGCAGAACATCGTGTGACAACAAACCGAAACCACCTCAGGCTCGCACAAGCCGGAATGACGACATGATCGAGAAAGTGGAGAGAATTGTTTTGGGGGATCGCCGAATGACTGTTGAACAGATCGCCTCCAGAGTTGGCATTTCTGTGGGTTCTGTGCACACAATCCTGCATGACGACCTGAAAATGCGAAAAATGTCATCCAGGTGGGTGCCACGAATGCTGCCCGTGTGGCATGTTGCCAAGCAATGTTGACGCGCAACGACAGCATGAATGGGACTTTCTTTTCATCGGTTGTGACAATGGATGAGACGTGGATGCCATTTTTCAATCCAGAAACAAAGCGCCAGTCAGCTCAATGGAAGCGCCTAGATTCACCGCCACCAAAGAATTTCGGGTAACCGCCAGTGCTGAAAAAATGATGGTGTCCATGTTCTGGGACAGCGCGGGCGTAATCCTTACCCATTGCGTTCCAAAGGGCACTACGGTAGCATGTGCATCCTACGAAAATGTTTTGAAGAACAAATTCCTTCCTGCACTGCAACAAAAACGTCCGGGAAGGGCTGCGCGTGTGCTGTTTCACCAAGACAACGCACCCGCACATCGAGCTAACGTTACGCAACAACTTTGAAATGATTCCTCATGCTCCCTACTCACCTGACCTGGCCCCCTTCACTTGGGACCAGCCCGCGCTCACAGAGGCAAAGGCAGATTACAAAGCATCATATCCGACTGTCTGAGATTCTAGAATCATCCTACCACCCACCCAAGCCCGCCGTGGTCCCCACTGGGGCTCCCGCGGCCGAAAATCTTCCGACTACACACACGCACCATTCTGACTACCATACAGACAATGCTTCATCTTCACTAGGCAATATGGCTGGGGACGATCAAAAACCCAAAAAGAAAACTAAGCGCAAAAGTGACGCAAGCCAGGCAGAGGGTTCATCTGACTCAAAGAGGAAGATCGAGGCTACGAGAGATGGCCACGACTCAGACTCAAAACAGGCACCCATTGAAGACGAAACCATGGAAGCGGAAACAGTACAGCCACAAGTACCAAGCCAAAACCGCTTCAGCGAACTTCCTGACAATGACCCAGGCCACAATGCCGCCCCTCCAAACAAGGGTAGGACAAAGCTCAATGTGCCAACAACAGTAGTCTTTGACACGAAAAGCTACATCAAAACCCTTCGGGTGATCAAACTGACCCTCAGTGGAACGCTAAAGTCTCACTCCAGGGGAGGAAGAATAACATATCAATTCAGCGAAGCGAAGGACTTCAATGCACTATGCACACTACTAAAGAACGAAAATATACCGTTCTACACTCACGAAATAAATCAGAAAAAAACCCTGAAGATGGTGATAAAGAAACTATTAGTCAACATGCAACCACAGCTAGTACATGAAGCGCTCTCCCTTCTTGGATTTCCAGTACAGAAGGTCACCCAAATGTCCATCCTGGACGAGGGCGCCACAGAGAGAAGGTTACGACCCAACTTCGTGGTAGAACTGGAAAACACAGATGAAGGCAGGAAAGTGTACAAACTAAAGTCACTGCTCTACCTTGGAGTGACTGTAGAGTCATACAGGGCCCCCAAAGGCCCAACACAATGTCACAACTGCCAAGGTTTCAACCATGGCGCCAGGAACTGCCATCTCAAACCAAACTGCGTAAAATGCGGCAAACAGCATGCGAACACTACCTGCACCAAAAAACGAGAAGAAAAACCAAAAGGTTACAACTGCCAGGGAGAGCATACGGCAAATTTCAAAAAATGCCCAGTTTACTTAGAAATTGTCCAGAAAAGGGAGGAGAAAAAGAACCTTTCCACCACAGCCAGGAATCAAACAAAACAACCACCAATACCTGCGATGACCGGAATAAGCTGGCCAAACCTACGGCCCCGCCAAACCGTGACTAATCAAAATCCGCCCAACGCATCGACTTCAGCGACTCAGATCCCAGATCGAGGCGCCAACCGCGCAAGACGGAGGAGCCAACCCCCCCCCCCCTCCCTGGAATCGCAAGCCTGGGAACAGATGTAAAAGAAATTCTCGGCCTCATCAATCAATTCAATGTCCCAAGAATACTGGGAACAATTCAGAACACAGCAGCCCAGCTAAGGCAAGCTGCTGATCCGATCACAAAATTCACGATTATATGCAATGCAGTTGTCAGCCTTCTCGGGCCTTAATCGAAGAAGTACAATCATGACCTGGAATGCCAATGGCATTCTATTTAAAAGGAATACCCTCCAAGAATTCCTTGACTCATACAACGTTGGTGTGGCACTAATTACAGAAACGCACCTAATACCAGATGATAAATTTAACGTACGCAACTACACAATGTACAGAACTGACAGGCCAAACCGGCAAGGGGGACGGTACAGCCGTGGTAAGTCAAGAATAGATTGCCGCACAGACGACTTAACAAACCACGCCTCAGAAGAGCAGAAGCCACAGCAGTAGAAACGGTAATAGAAGGGAGAACAGCCACCCTAATCGCCGTTTACAACCCTCCAGGTACACCAAGTATACAACCTGAAGATCTAACTGACCTGACAAACATGGCCGAATGTATCATTATAGGCGGTGACCAAAATTCCAAACATGGCACGTGGAACTGCAGGGCCACCAACACCAATGGAAGAATACTACGAAAGTACTTGGACAAGCATAGGAACCTAACAGTCCTAGCGCCAGACACCCCTACTCACTTTCCATACTACTCGACACACAGGCCAGACATACTGGACATATTTACATGCAAAACCCTGACACCAGACCACCACAACTGCGGTAAATGACCTGGACTCAGATCATAATCCAGTTTTAATGACAACTCAGCAAGGCATTTCGACACCAGAACTATAAAATCGTTTCACACAAACTGGGAAACGTTCAACAATATTGTTCAGGAAAAAACACCGGAGATCCTACAGCTCCACACAAGTGGAGCAATCAACACAGCAGTAGAAAACATAAGCAAAGTCATAGTAGAAAGCGGGAAGCAAGCCACTACTGCTATAATCCACACCACCTCCAGAAATGCTCTCCCTCAGCACATCCAAGACTTATTGCAAGAAAAGAAACGCCGCCGCCAGAGATGGCAAACCTTTAGGGACCCAGCAGACCGAGCCAGGACTGACAGACTCGCCAGAAGAGTCAGACGAGAACTCCAGGCCTATAGAGAATCCACCTGGGGAGATGTTCTAACCGATGCAGACAACACCGAAAAGTTCTGGAAACTTATTAAAACCAGAAAGGAGAAACCAGCTGGCAATAAGCCACTCCACGGCAGGAACGGAATCGTTTACGAACCGGAGGATAAAGCTGAAGCAATGGCCGACACTCTCGAACTACAATTCACCACGCCAGCAGCTGTGGATGACGAGAGCGACGACCACGAAGAACACGTCATAAGGCATGTCAACAGAATACTCAGAACCCCAAGCGACACCACATTTCCACCAGTGGACTCTGAAACAGTCAGAGCATGCTTCAGAAACATAGGCAACAAAAAGGCGCCTGGCCCAGACAATATCCTACCTCTTCAACTGAAACATCTACCTCCAAACGCCCTAGAGTTTCTAACAGCAATCTACAACGCTTGCCTGACCTTACAGTATTTTCCAATGGCTTGGAAACAAGCAAAGGTGATAACTATAGCAAAACCAAACAAGGACCACCTTTTCCCGAAGAACCACAGACCAATTTCTCTACTGATTTTCCTGGAGAAAGTCCTAGAAAGGTTCATCTACAAGGAGCTCTAGAAATTCAGCACACAAAACATCATCATCATCATCATCATCAAGGAACGGTTCGACTTCAGGGGTGAACACAGCACCATTCACCAATCGATGAGACTGACTGATGAACTATGCAGAGCTCGAAATATCAGGCACAGCACAGGGGCAGTCTTCCTTGACATAGGGAAGGCCTTTGATAATGTCTGGCACCAGGGCCTTATCTACAAGCTCAATCTCCAAGGCTGTCCCAAACACATCATTCAAATCTTGGATCCTTTCTTAGGAACAGAACTTTTATATAAAACTACCAGGTGCCCAAAGTAACATCAGACAAATAGAAGCTGGAGTGCCCCAAGGTTCAATATTGGGCCCAGCTCTTTACTCTCATTATACAAACGATGTACCAAAGCAACCAGGGGGCCACCTGTCACTATTTGCTGACGACACTGCGGTGTACAGGAGCAGTAAAAACTTACTGTTCAACGCCAGGAAACTCTAGGATCATCTACAATTAATCCAGAACTGGGCAAACATGTGCAAGATAACCATAAATAGTGCCAAAACACAGGCTATCAGGTTCACCCACAGGAGAATGAGCCCCAACATAGCCATTAGATTTAACAACGTAAACTTAGAATGGAATGACCATGTAAAACACTTAGGCATAACATTTGACAAAAGACTAACATTCAGCGAACATGTTACCCAAATCTGCAACAGAGGGTCACAGCACATATGTACATTGTACCTCCTCCTCAAAGGAGGACTAACAGTAAACACCAAGCTAAAACTATACAAGTCAGTAGTGCTACCTTCGATACTATACGGTTCAGAACTCTGGTCACTGGCTTCAAACAAGAAGATTAAAAAAGTTCAAGCAGTGCAAAATAGATTCTTGCGCTTGGCACTAAATGCGTCCCGTTATTTGCCAGACAGACATCTGTACCTATTGGCAAACATCGAGCCAATCTCCCAACTCATCAAAACCAAGTCAGAAAAATTCTTTGCCTCAGCCTCCATTTCTAATCATCAAACCATCAGAAATTTAGGAATCATTCCCGACAACCCCACAGCAAAACACCCGAAAATGACGCTCACACGACAATTTCACGTCTAAAAACGAACAATTCGACAAACATTCAATCATGAAACACTACTCATTGCGTATATCAAACACATCGCTTATAATCCTACCACTTCATCACGAAACACTACTCATGACGCACTCCAAACCCACCATTCCAATCCCCCCATCTCAGACAGAAGGTATGGGCTTCAATCAGTCCCCGTCCTTTGAAACAAATTAGGGGTCCAGAACCATCCGACACTCCACTCGCGGCAGTCAGTAGCGAGCCAGTGGGTGTGTTGGACCTTCCATCGAGCTACGGACCCCCTTGAAGATGTCTCCCGCTGTCAGAGACGAAACGTTGGGAATCGACACAGAATTCATCAACCGACCACGGCATAACAGCCCGGATAATTATAATGGACATGATATTTCCGGCCGTGAAAGTCTACATTTTAGTATACTGAACAAGACCCTCAAGCAGTGCATGGAAGGCGTCATCAAAGCCATTCATAAAGGAAAATCGATCAAATATCACCTTGATTAGATAAAGGACCAACGCACAGCGCTGGAATTCTTCAACCACCACAGAATCGGCAACTTTACTCACCAACCACAGGCCGACAAACAATTGAAAGTGGTCATAAAAGGCCTACCGAACACTGTAAAAGAACAAGACATCGAAGAAGAACTACACCTACACAACTTCTCAACGTCCAATATACATCAATACAAAAGAGCGATGACAACACGAAGGATGTCTTCTGTGTCACACTGGAGAAAACGTGAGAAAGCGAAGCAATATACAACACGAGATATTTACTCGACACCGAAGTCACGGTAGAATCGTACAAGAGCAAAGAAGGGCCCCCACAGTGTAAAAAGTGCCAGTGGTTCTTCCATACATCGAACTACTGCAACATGCCGACGCGCAGCGTGAGATGTGGCGGCGACCACAGAGCATTCCAGTGCCAATTACCGAAAGAGGGAACATTTCATTTCACTGCGTAAATTGCAATAAAGATGGCCACCCAGCTTCATTCAGAGGCAGTGAAGAATATCAAAATGCAATTGAAGCATACAATAAACAGCGACCACAAAGACAAACGCAACCAGACCCACAATTCCACCAACGGCAATGCCCACACCAGCAGAAGCCAACCGAATGGGAAGAAGAAACTGGGCAACACTGCCACCGCAAACCAACAACGCCACAGCCACCGCCAACAGCGGCGGCTTAGAATCAATCTTAAGCTTTGTCAACCAGCTACAAACCATATGGGACAAAGTCCAGGCCTCAAACATACTACAACAAATAAAAACCCTCACCAACAACTTTACACAAGCACCGGACATAATCTCCAAGATTACAACCGTCATTGGAGGATTGATGACTATCTTCGGTACCTTCAATGGACTTTAGGCCACCAAAGAAGAAACACGTCCGATTTTGCAACTTCAATGCAAATCGAATTGCCAACAAAAGGGAACTACTTAATGAATTCATTGAAGAGCAGAAGATAGACGCCCTTCTCGTCACTGAAACCCATCTACAGCAAAATACAACCCTAAACCTCCGCAACATGATATGCCACAGGACAGACAGAATCAACAGGAGGGGGGGGGGGGGGGTGCACTGCCATATACATCCGTCCCCACATCACGCACCACCCTGAAATCACGCCACCGATCACCGATGCACACACGTGAGGCCACAATTGCACAAATAGAAACGGCGCAAGGCAAAATAGCCCTAGTAGCTGCGTACCTCAGCCGCAGGGCAGAATGCAATGAACAAGATCTCACGTGGATATTTGACAACCAAGAACGGGTCCTCCTATGTGGAGACCTTAACGCGAAAAACGAAGCCTGGAATAGCAGAAGGAGCAACGCAAGAGGTGACAGACTCCATGATCTACAAGGTCGCCTTAACGCAGCAATAACAGCCCCGAAAGACATAACCTACATCCCTTTCAACAGCCTCCACCGGCCAAACGTATTTGACATCTGCATTACTAAGAACCTAGATCCAGAACTGAACCTGCAAGTACGGCACGCACTAGCATCGGACCATCTTCCGGTAATAGGCCAAATCGGTGATGCAATGGAACCCCCACGACCGCGGCAAACCATCAACGTCGACTGGGCACAATATGAACGGTGGCTAAACAATAATGTCACGCCCACAGCAGCGCTCAACAGAGAACAACAAATAAAAGAAGCCATCACCACTATCACAGACAAGATAACAACAGCCTACCAACGAGCGTCCAGCAAAACAACATTCCTAGAGGTCAAATACAACACACTTCCACCACTAACTCAGGACCTAAAATACCTGAAAAACCAGGAACGTTGCAGATGGATCCGCACCAGAGACCCGCAAGCAAGGAGGGAAGTCAATAGGCTCGCACGGGAAATCCACAAACGACCAGAAGAGTGGAAGGCAGAGGTCTGGGAGAACCGGATGTCGGCTCTTCAACTGCGCCTGCGAGACGACTGGAAACACAAAGAATCTACGGACACCAAAACAACACAAACAGGCCCTCAGGGACGAAAATAACATGGTATTTGATGATCTTAGGCAGGCTGAACTATTTGCCTCCACATACGAATTATAACCAAGAGTGGAGCAGTGAGCAGCACAACTGCCTGATGAAGAAGAGTTCAACAGAAGAATCCGAACAACAATTCAACAAGTAAGGTCAAACCCAATTAACGACGCAGCAGAATTAGCAACCACCGCTGAAGTCCGCACGATTATCGATTATACGGCGACTTAACAATTCCGCGCCTGGACCAGACAAGGCGTCCAATGAACAACTCAAACACCTGCCGCACAAGCCGCTCGTACTGCTCACCCGTATAATAAACGCATGCCTCCAAAAAAGTCACTTCCCTGACGTGTGGAAAGTGTGCAAAATCGTTCCCATCCCGAAGAAAGGCAAGGACATTACAAACCGGAAAACCACCGCCCTATAAGCCTGCTGCCAACGATGTCCTAAGTGCTGGAACGAGTAATACTTCCACGAATCAGGCAATCTCTTGTAGACAACCACGTCATACGCAGGGAGCAGTTCACCTATCAAGAAACCCTGTCAGCGGAACTGCAACTCCTCAGGTTAACGGAATTCATCACAAAAGACATGAACCCCCTCCAGATTCACGGCGGCAATCTTTCTGGACGTGGAAAAAGCCTATGACAAAGTATGGAGAGATAACCTCCTAGTGAAACTATATGAGGACACGGATCTCCCCCGCTGCTACCTTAAACAGAAGAGGTTTTATTGCTATAAATGGGAAAAGATCGGAAATAAAAACCCTCCATGTGGGCATCCCACAAGGATCAGTCATCTCCCCCACATTGTTCACAGTGTACGTAAATGGCCCGCCAACAACCCAGGACACAGTACTGGCCCAGTTCGCCGACGACACGGCCCTACTGGCCAGCAACTGAAGGTCGGACACCACGATCCGGAACCTGCAAGAGCAAGTCGACCTAACCGAAACATGGGCGAGACTCAACCGGATCAAAATAAATGCGTCAAAAACTGAGGCCATCCTATTTACCAGACGGCATCCGGAACTCCGTGAAAGAATATAAATTAACGGAGAGCGGGTCCCGTGGAGACAAACAGTCCGCTATCTATAGGCCTGGCCTGCTGCAGGAGTGAGACTTCCGTAACAGAGCCAGGACGTCCCCAGTCAGATACCAAATAGAGGCCAATTCGGAACGAGAGGAAGTCCTTCCACACAAACAGGTTTTTGCAGGAACAGCTACAAATTGCTTAGGCTGCACCTTCACGAGTCGCGGCAGACTCGTAAGGAGTGAATGAGTGAGTCTTCAGCACAGTTGCCTGCACACGCGGCCAACAAAGAAGTTAACCAATTCCTGAGAAGGGCACCACAAAGACAAGAATGAAACCAGAAGTGTTAACCAACACAATCAAACAGAAGACCTCGAGGCGATGCAGGGGGACCCTGCAATAACTCCGCCCATCCAGGGGACGGGGGAGCCCCTGAAGAAGCAGCTCGGTCCGCACATGGCTCAAATCCTATGTGCACCGACAGAAATTGTGCGAGCGATAACAGGCGCGGCGTGCTACCTGCTGTGGAGGCGGGAAATCTTCAAAGTCTCCCAGGCGACGTGCTTCCTGTCGAGGGATGAAGGCGGACTCGGTCTGACGGACGTAAAGACAAAGTGTGCGACACTGCTCCTGCACCGAGCGACGATCATGGAGAACCAGAATGACAACAGCATAACGTCCAGCCTTCTCGAAAGAAAGGCGAGGAAGATCTGCGGCGCTCTGAGGGAGAAGGCAAGCAAGACCAAAGTAGAGGTGAGACTTCCAGACCACGACCGGCCACAGGTCTGGAAGAACGTCTCTGAACGGATACTTCCCGAGCACGGCAGGGACACCTGGTACGAAATCATTCACCAGACAGTGCCAACCAACGAAAAACTGGCACGCAGAAACATGCGGGAATCGCCAAACTGCTAACTCTGCAACCGGACCGACACTGTCGAGCATCGATTTGGTTGCGGAGACAGCAGGGAAATATGGGCGACAGCGAGAAGAATGATCGCCCACATCAACAGAACTGACGAAAGGGCGATACATGTCACAGCTGTCACTGTCCCTGAAGCGAAGCCTTACCCCAACTCAAAACGCCTGGCCACGATGTGGATCATCGTCATGACAGCACACGTCATCGTCAGCGAACGGCAGACTGACAAGGCGCAGTTCCTCACGGACCTGTGGGAGGAACACAAGAGGGCCAAATAACTCTCCAAGTACGGCGACACCTTAAAGAACTTTCTGCAGGTCCCACTGGACGCCGCCTTCCGAGACGCCGTAACCGACGCCCTCCTACAACATCCAAAGACCAGTCGCTGAGGACGTCCCCCAAGCATACCTCCGAAGTCCAGACGTCAAGAGCGGTGTAGTGCGGAAAGCGTTTGCTAAAATGTGTGCAGAGTGAAAGTGTGTACGTGTCGCATTACCAAAATGACTGACGTGTGCAAATTATATCGATAGTGTCCATTTCCTCATAGATAAATAACGCAAAAAGGAAATGATCAGTGTACCAATGTAAAGACGAAATTAAAAATGTCTTTCATATATCAATGTGCACTTCACATTCTCTCCCTCTCTCGCTCTCTAGACTCAAGTTACGTTTTTCTGTTTCTTGATCCTGAGATTATATAAACTTCTGCTCATTATGTACCTGAACGTTGAGAGGTGGCATGCCTTTACGATGCACACAGTGATTTGCTCCCTATTACTCGGAGTAATTCGATTTGGGGAAGTTTTGCAGAGAACGGTCATTACAAGGCTAGTACTGAAAAGTTAGAAGATATGAATATTTTCCTCTCTAATTGCATACAGTGAAAAGTTGCTATTCCTTCACATGCCGACTTCTTACGCAGCGTCTCTCGTCATCTACTGATCTTGAAAGGGTTGTGCTGATGGGTGTGAGGGAGTCGGCTATCCAGACGCCGACATTGTCATAATAGCGGGGGCGACACGCCCACAGGGACCTGAAGGAGCGGCTGGGGCTAGAGATTCCGTTACTTAGCAGAAACTTAGTGAAAACACTTTCTGGCGGGCTACCAGATAGGCATGGGAATGACTTGTGTTCCCAGGCAGTCTTGGCGGGCAAATTCCCACGTTTTCGGCAAAATCATAACTGTGACTGGCTTCCTCAGGGGATAGCTCCGTGACGTAGCAATATCGGCGCAGAAATTGGCGCTAAGTATCTCCATTGGTGGAATAGTAGTGCTTCGGCAATAGAGTGGAATTTTCAGCCGGTTTTCGAGTTGCTGTGTCGGGGGGGGGGGGGGGGGGGGGGGAGGGAGGGGGGGGGGGGAATGTTCTGTGTTCGGCTTGTACGGGTGCTCCTGAGGGAGTCGGCTCTCGCCTTTCGGTCGGAGTAGGTTACAAGACTGAGCTCTCGCAGCTCTGGACAGCCTGCCTTCCGCTGGCTGTCTAACATACTTTTATTTGATTGTAACTGTTTGACGAAGTTGCTGAAGTTTCAGCTTCAATGTAACTTTCCGAGTACAGTTGGCAATTGAGCGTTCTGCGTACAGACGGCCTATGTTGTCCGTCTTGAGCAGTTTTGGCTAAAGTTGACTGTATCGGAGTTACTGTGTGACATCGCTAGCTAAAATCAATCACTGTACCACCAGTGATTGTGTAGCGAGCCTTCTTCGTCTCCCTCAGAGGCGCATTTGTGTTGCTAGGAAATCTTTAGTCTGGAACAACCAGACAAGGGTAATTTGCTTCGGGCTATACTCGCGACATTATCATGACCACGAGGAGACGTCGAAGCAACCAGCCATCGCCTCTGGTATGCCAGCCAGATCGTGTCCTTGCAGTTAAGAAGACAGCTTGGTAATGTACGTCCGCAGCACCGGCAGATTAGGGAATTTTGCTACGTAATAATCAGAGCTCAGCAGAGCTCGCCTGTTCGTCTTTTCTAACGTGGTTCTGTGTTGGTCATAGATGTCACAATCTAGTTTATGGACAACTTCACCTTCACAGCATTTATTTGAGTATCCAATTTGACGTATTGTAAATGTTTCATGTGTTTTGTTTATTGTTTTGAGTTTAGTCATACTAAATCAAATTGTTATTCTGGACAGAACATTCATACAGTAGACCGGTAGAGCAACCCTTTCATTTCTCACGTTCATTTATCAAATTAATTTCTATTAAATTAAATTATTGCAGGTGCCAAACTCTTTTCTACTCCACTTGCACGGTCGATTACAGTCAGTTTGCGTTTTCCTCTTAATCTAGGTGCAACAGCAAAAGCCGGAGTTAGAAAAGGAAGGCGGGGGGGGCCTTAGAACATTATTTCCATATGAATATTCTAGAAGAATTTAGTGTTAAATAATTGCTAGCCCCGGCACCCGAAATCTAGCAGCCTCTTTGTGACTTACAATATTTTTCAGTTTAGACTTCATTTGCCTCAATGTATGTGTTCAAATTGTTACGTCCACCTAAAGGCAGTACATTAGTAACCTTCATTTATTCCTTTATTTATTCACATATATGTTTTTCCCCTTTCGCCTTTGTCAAACATTGTGAACATGTCACAACATGTGCAGTTACAGCATAAAAATATTTGAACTCAAAATACAAGAAATCAAAGTAACGCAAGTTTGTAAAAAAAAATTCTTAAACACACTATGCAAAAATTATCTGAAGGACACTCAACGAATAAAACTGTTGTTACTTACCAAAAGACTACTCAAAGAACATTAACAAAAGAAAAAGGAGAAGATGTCCATCACCGTTTAATAATATAGCAGATCAGTGTGCTCCCTGCCGCCGTTGGATAAGCAGCTGCAGTAGCAAGTCGTATAACCCTAGCTTACTTATTTGTTAGATAGTTTAATTAATTTCTTTGCGTGTTTTTGGGTACTTGCATTGTTTAATTCTTATATTTCGGGCGTATTATAGTATTTGACAGTTGTAGCATCGCGCTTTAGTGTTTACTTCGTAGATTCTTATTTAAATTGCGTGTGAGTTTCGTATAGGAGGTGCAATTTCGAGTTTTAGTTACTGTAATCGTAAATTCAGCAGATTGTAGCGCAGTCGTTAGGCATTTGTACAGGTTAGTTGATACATTCTTTGCGTGTTCCGCTTGCGTTATCTAGGCACGGACTCGTGTTCCGGTAACTGTTGTTAAAAATCGATTACAATGGACAGGGACTGCGATTGCTGTGTTCGTATGAGGGCTGACTTGGCATCCCTTCGCTCACAGCTGCAATCGGCGCTGAAGTCGGTCGCGCAGCTTGAGGCTGTTGCCAATGGGCACCACTGTGGGGAGCCGGACTCGGGTATCACGGGGATGTCAACCTCATCCCGTCTGTCCCCAGATCGGTCTGCCGCTGTGGTTGCCCCGGTTGCTGCCCGCAGTGGGGCTGAGCCCTCGCCTGTGGTTGATTGGGAGGTCGTTCCAAGGCGTGGCAGGCAGCGAAAGGCGTCCCCGGAGGCTGATCAGAAAGCCTCCCCAGTGCGTCTGACAAACCGGTTTCAGGCACTGTCTCTGGCTGAGCCAGATGCAGCTGCCTGCCCTGTTTCAGAGGATCATTCTCAGCCTTCAAGGTCCGGGCAATCGCAGAGGATGGGCTTACTGGTAGTTGGGAGCTCCAATGTTAGGCGCGTAATGGGGCCCCTTAGGGATACGGCGGCTAAGGAGGGGAAGAAATCCAGTGTGCATTCCGGGAGGAGTCATTCCTGATGTGGAAAGGGTCCTTCCGAACGCCATGAAGAGCACAGGGTGCAGCCAGCTGCAGGTGGTGGCACATGTCGGCACTAATGACGTGTGTCGCTTTGGATCTGAGGAAATTCTCTCTGGATTCCAGCGGCTATCTGATTTGGTGAAGGCTGCCGGTCTTGCTTACGAGATGAAGGCAGAGCTCACCATCTGCAGCATCGTTGACAGAACCGACTGCGGACCTTTGGTGCAGAGCCGGGTGGAGGGTCTGAATCAGAGGCTCAGACGGTTTTGCGACCGCATTGGCTGCAGATTCCTTGACTTGCGCCATAGGGTGGTGGGGTTTCGGGTTCCGCTGAATAGGGCAGGAGTTCACTACACTCAGCTGGCGGCTACACGGGTAGCGGAGGCTGTGTGGCGTGGACTGGGCGGTTTTTTAGGTTAGAAGGCCTCGAGAAAGTGCGGGATGTGCTGCAATGTCAAAGGGTGCTTGGCAATTACAGGACGTGCTTGGATCAAGGAACAGTCGGAATTATAGTTGTAAATTGTTGTAGTTGCGCTGGAAAAGTCCCTGAGCTTCAAGCGCTAATAGAAAGCACAGAAGCTGATATCGTTATAGGTACAGAAAGCTGGCTAAAGCCTGAAATAATTTCTGCAGAAATTTTTACGAAGTCTCAGACGGTGTTCAGGAAAGATAGATTAGGCAGAATTGGTGGTGGAGTGTTGGTGTCTGTCAGTAGTGGTTTATCTTGTAGTGAAGTCGAAGTAGATACTCCGTGCGAATTAGTATGAGTGGAGGTTATACTTAACAGCCGAATTAAGTTAATAATTGGCTCCTTCTACCGACCTCCAGACTCCGATGATACAGTTGCGGAACAGTTCAGAGAAAGTTTGAGTCTCGTAACAAATAAATACCCCACTCATACGGTTATAGTTGGTGGGGACTTCAACCTACCCTCGGTATGTTGGCAAAAATACTTGTTCAAAACCGGTGGTAAGCAGAAAACGTCTTCCGAGATTGTCCTAAATGCATTCTCCGAAAATTATTTCGAGCAGTTAGTCCACGAACCCACGCGAATTGTAAATGGTTGCGAAATCACACTTGACCTCTTGGCCACAAACAATCCAGAGCTGATAGAGAGCATCATGACTGATACAGGGATTAGTGATCACAAGGTCATTGTAGCTAGGCTCAATACCATTTCTTCCAAATCCATCAGAAACAAACGCAAAATAATTTTATTTAAAAAAGCGGATAAAGTGCCACTAGAAGCCTTCCTAAAAGACAATTTCCATTCCTTCCGAACTGACTATGCGAATGTAGACGAGATGTGGCTCAAATTCAAAGATATAGTAGCAACAGCAATTGAGATATTCATACCTCATAAATTGGTAAGAGATGGAACGGATCCCCCTTTGTACACAAAAAAGGTCCGAACGCTGTTGCAGAGGCAACGGAAAAAGCATGCGAAGTTCAGAAGAACGCGAAATCCCGAAGATGGGCTAAAAGTTACAGACGCGCGAAATTTGGCACGTACTTCGATGCGAGATGCCTTTAATAGGTTCCACAACGAAACATTGTCTCGAAATTTGGTAGAAAATCCGAAGAAATTCTGGTCGGATGTAAAGTACACAAGCGGCAAGACGCAGTCAATACCTTCGCTGCGCAGTGCCGATGGTACTGTTATCGACGACTGTGCCGCTAAAGCGGAGTTATTGAACGCAGTTTTCCGAAATTCCTTCACCAGGGAAGACGAATGGAATATTCCAGAATTTGAAACACGAACATCTGCTAGCATGAGTTTCTTAGAAGTAGATACCTTAGGGGTTGCGAAGCAACTCAAATCGCTTGATACGGGCAAGTCTTCAGGTCCAGATTGTATACCGATTAGGTTCCTTTCAGATTACGCTGATACTATAGCTCCCTACTTAGCACTCATATACAACCGCTCGCTCACCGATAGATCTGTACCTTCGGATTGGAAAATTGCGCAGGTCGCACCAGTGTTCAAGAAGGGTAGTAGGAGTAATCCATTTAACTACAGAACTATATCATTGACGTCAGTTTGCAGTAGGGTTTTGGAGCATATACTGTATTCAAACATTATGAATCACCTCGAAGGGAACGATCTATTGACACGTAATCAGCATGGCTTCAGAAAACATCGCTCTTGTGCAACGCAGCTAGCTCTTTATTCGCACGAAGTAATGGCCGCTATCGACAGTGGATCTCAAGTTGATTCCGTATTTCTAGATTTCCGGAAAGCTTTTGACACCGTTCCTCACAAGCGACTTCTAATCAAGCTGCGGAGATATGGGGTATCGTCTCAGTTGTGCGACTGGATTCGTGATTTCCTGTCAGGAAGGTCGCAGTTCATAGTAATAGACGGCAAATCATCGAGTAAAACTGAAGTGGTATCAGGTGTTCCCCAGGGAAGCGTCCTGGGACCTCTACTGTTCCTGATCTATATAAATGACCTGGGTGACAATCTGAGCAGTTCTCTTAGACTGTTCGCAGATGATGCTGTAATTTACCGTCTAGTAAGGTCCCCCCATGAACCATGGACCTTGCCGTTGGTGGGGAGGCTTGCGTGCCTCAGCGATACAGATGGCCGTACCGTAGGTGCAACCACAACGGAGGGATATCTGTTGAGAGGCCAGACAAACGTGTGGTTCCTGAAGAGGGGCAGCAGCCTTTTCAGTAGTTGCAGGGGCAACAGTCTGGATGATTGACTGATCTGGCCTTGCAACATTAACCAAAACGGCGTTGCTGTGCTGGTACTGCGAACGGCTGAAAGCAAGGGGAAACTACAGCCGTAATTTTTCCCGAGGACATGCAGCTTTACTGTATGATTAAATGATGATGGCATCCTCTTGGGTAAAATATTCCGGAGGTAAAATAGTCCCCCATTCGGATCTCCGGGCGGGGACTACTCAGGAGGATGTCGTTATCAGGAGAAAGAAAACTGGCGTTCTACGGATCGGAGCGTGGAATGTCAGATCCCTTAATCGTTCAGGTAGGTTAGAAAATTTAAAAAGGGAAATGGATAGGTTAAAGTTAGATATAGTGGGAATTAGTGAAGTTCGGTGCCAGGAGGAACAAGACTTCTGGTCAGGTGATTACAGGGTTATAAACACAAAATCAAATAGGGGTAATGCAGGAGTAGGTTTAATAATGAATAGGAAAATAGGAATGCGGGTAAGCTACTACAAACAGCATAGTGAACGCATTATTGTGGCCAAGATAGATACGAAGCCCACACCTACTACAGTAGTACAAGTTTATATGCCAACTAGCTCTGCAGATGATGAAGAAATTGAAGAAATGTACGATGAAATAAAAGAAATTATTCGGATAGTGAAGGGAGACGAAAATTTAATAGTAATGGGTGACTGGAATTCGAGTGTAGGAAAAGGGAGAGAAGGAAACATAGTAGGTGAATATGGATTGGGGCTAAGAAATGAAAGAGGAAGCCGCCTAGTAGAATTTTGTACAGAGCACAACTTAGTCATAGGTAACACTTGGTTTAAGAATCATGAAAGAAGGTTGTATACGTGGAAGAACCCTGGAGATACTAAAAGGTATCAGACAGATTATATAATGGTAAGACAGAGATTTAGGAACCAGGTTTTAAGTTGTAAGACATTTCCAGGGGCACATGTGGACTCTGACCACAATCTATTGGTTATGACCTGTAGATTAAAACTGAAGAAACTGCAAAAATGTGGGAAATTAAGGAGATGGGACCTGGATAAACTGAAAGAACCAGAGGTTGTACAGAGTTTCAGGGAGAGCATAAGGGAACAATTGACAGGAATAAGGGAAAGAAATACAGTAGAAGAAGAATGGGTAGCTCTGAGGGATGAAGTAGTGAAGGCAGCAGAGGATAAAGTAGGTAAAAAGACGAGGGCTGCTAGAAATCCTTGGGTAATAGAAGAAATATTGAATTTAATTGATGAAAGGAGAAAATATAAAAATGCAGTAAATGAAGCAGGCAAAAAGGAATACAAACGTCTCAAAAATGAGATCGACAGGAAGTGCAAAATGGCTAAACAGAGATGGCTAGAGGACAAATGTAAGGATGTAGAAGCTTATCTCACTAGGGGTAAGATAGATACTGCCTACAGGAAAATTAAAGAGACCTTTGGCGAGAAGAGAACCACGTGTATGAATATCAAGAGCTCAGATGGCAACCCAGTTCTAAGCAAAGAAGGGAAGGCAGAAAGGTGGAAGGAGTATATCGAAGGTTTATACAAGGGTGATGTACTTGAGGACAATATTATGGAAATGGAAGAGGATGTAGATGAAGACGAAATGGGTGATACGATACTGCGTGAAGAGTTTGACAGAGCACTGAAAGACCTGAGTCGAAACAAGGCCCCCGGAGTAGACAACATTCCATTAGAACTACTGACGGCCTTGGGAGAGCCAGTCATGACAAAACTCTACCAGCTGGTGAGCAAGATGTATGAGACAGGCGAAATGCCCTCAGACTTCAAGAAGAATATAATAATTCCAATCCCAAAGAAAGCAGGTGCTGACAGATGTGAAAATGACCGAACTATCAGTTTAGTAAGTCACAGCTGCAAAATACTAACGCGAATTCTTTACAGACGAATGGAAAAACTGGTAGATGCGGACCTCGGGGAGGATCAGTTTGGATTCCGTCGAAATGTTGGAACACGTGAGGCAATACTGACCTTACGACTTATCTCAGAAGAAAGATTAAGAAAAGGCAAACCTACGTTTCTAGCATTTGTAGACTTAGAGAAAGCTTTTGACAATGTTGACTGGAATACTCTTTTTCAAATTCTAAAGGTGGCGGGGGTAAAATACAGGGAGCGAAAGGCTATTTACAATTTGTACAGAAACCAGATGGCAGTTATAAAGAGTTGAGGTACATGAAAGGGAAGCAGTGGTTGGGAAGGGAGTGAGGCAGGGTTGTAGCCTCTCCCCTATGTTATTCAATCTGTTTATTGAGCAAGCAGTAAAGGAAACAAAAGAAAAATTCAGAGTATGTATTAAAATCCTTGGAGAAGAAATAAAAACTTTGAGGTTTGCCGATGACATTGTAATTCTGTCAGAGACAGCGAAGGACTTGGAAGAGCAGTTGAACGGAATGGACAGTGTCTTGAAAGGAGGATATAAGATGAACATCAACAAAAGCAAAACGAGGATAATGGAATGTAGTCCAATTAAATCGGGTGATGCTGAGGGAATTGGATTAGGAGGTGAGACACTTAAAGTAGTAAAGGAGTTTTGCTATTTAGGAAGTAAAATAACTGATGATGGTCGAAGTAGAGAGGATATAAAATGTAGACTGGCAATGGCAAGGAAAGCGTTTCTGAAGAAGAGAAATTTGTTAACATCGAATATAGATTTAAGTGTCAGGAAGTCATTTCTGAAAATATTTGTTTGGAGTGTGGCCATGTATGGAAGTGAAACATGGACGATAACTAGTTTGGACAAGAAGAGAATAGAAGCTTTCGAAATGTGGTGCTACAGAAGAATACTGAAGATAAGGTGGATAGATCACGTAACTAATGAGGAGGTATTGAATAGGATTGGGGAGAAGAGAAGTTTGTGGCACAACCTGACTAGAAGAAGGGATCGGTTGGTAGGACATGTTTTGAGGCATCAAGGGATCACAAATTTAGCATTGGAGGGCAGTGTGGAGGGTAAAAATCGTAGAGGGAGACCGAGAGATGACTACACTAAGCAGATTCAGAAGGATGTAGGTTGCAGTAAGTACTGGGAGATGAAGAAGCTTGCACAGGATAGAGTAGCATGGAGAGCTGCATCAAACCAGTCTCAGGACTGAAGACCACAACAACAACAACAACAAGGTCATCCGAAGACCAGTATCAGCTGCAAAGCGATTTAGAAAAGATTGCTGTATGGTGTGTCAGGTGGCAGTTGACGCTAAATAACGAAAAGGGTGAGATGATCCACATGAGTTCCAAAAGAAATCGGTTGGAATTCGATTACTCGATAAATAGTACAATTCTCAAGGCTGTCAATTCAACTAAGTACCTGGGTGTTAAAATTACGAACAACTTCAGCTGGAAAGACCACATAGATAATATTGTCGGGAAGGCGAGCCAAAGGTTGCGTTTCATTGGCAGGACACTTAGAAGATGCAACAAGTCCACTAAAGAGACAGCTTACACTACACTCGTTCGTCCTCTGTTAGAATATTGCTGCGCGGTGTGGGATCCTTACCAGGTGGGATTGACGGAGGACATGGAAAGGGTGCAAAAAAGGGCAGCTCGTTTTGTATTATCACGTTATAGGGGAGAGAGTGTTGCAGATATGATACACGAGTTGGGATGGAAGTCATTACAGCATAGACGTTTTTCGTCGCGGCGAGAGCTTTTTACGAAATTTCAGTCACCAACTTTCTCTTCCGAATGCGAAAATATTTTGTTGAGCCCAACCTACATAGGTAGGAATGATCATCAAAATAAAATAAGAGAAATCAGAGCTCGAACAGAAAGGTTTAGGTGTTCGTTTTTCCCGCTCGCTGTTCGGGAGTGGAATAGTAGAGAGATAGTATGATTGTGGTTCGATGAACCCTCTGCCAAGCACTTAAATGTGAATTGCAGAGTAGTCATGTAGATGTAGATCATTTCAAGTAAAAATCTGTAATTGTTAAAATCTGTAAATAAAATCCCGGTGCTTACTATTTTTCTGTTTTTTTCTCATTGTTATTTTACTTCGTTTCTGCAGGTTGTTCAACTATTTACTGCAGAATTTAAATACATTCAAGCTTTCGAATCAAATATAAAACAATAATATCGTAAATGACGTACAAAAAGGTCAGAAAATAAAATAATATTCTTATTATGTATATGACGCTAACAGACGTTACCTTAGCTGACCGCTGCGTTAATGGATATCTCACCAGTGAGTTTCACGATTGTATGTATTAGACTGTCCTCCTATTGCAAGTTCACAACGATTCGTGGAGCTGTGAGTATCGTCGCTCCAAAATCAAACATAGCAACCCAACAAAAAGTGACTGATAATCTCGAAACGTTTGATGAAGATTTCAAAGCAAACTTCACCAGTGCTCTTTCCGACGCATTATCCATTTAAAAAGAAAATGGGATGATCACTCACAATCCTCCTATGTCCTTCAGTCCTACAGTAATGTCCATACGTGAAGCAACTGTAGCGGCAGTTATCGACGTTATGAATACGCATTTCATAGAGGACGACGAAGATCTAATACTATGCCCAGAACCTGATGAAGCATATATTTATGAAGAAGTACGCGGAACCCCCTCCCCCCCCCCTCTCTCTCTCACACACACACAGTCTCTTTTTATATGTGACACGCGACTTCTTCAAGTACAGATGAGGATTATACTCCTGAAGATTTCTCCACAAGTTCCTCACGTACATCAGCAACATTGGCTGACAAGAAGAAGGTCCTGGAATTTGCTGACGCTCATCCGAAATGGAAATTTGCAACACTTCAGTCTAGATTCCCAATCTTTAAGAAAAGGGATTATCTTAAAATTTGGAGGAAAGAAGTACACCAAGGTGGCAACAGACTTGAAAAGTTGTCTTTAATTGACTCGGAAACATGGGATGCACGGCGCCTGCTATGAACGGGTGACAACTATAACCCTACAGCAATGGGCAATGACAGCTGCACTCCCGTATTTGTAAGAGTTTTCACTTCCGTGCTTCTAATACTTGGGTAAAATCCGTCAAGAAAAAATATCCGATAAGGCAGCGAAAAATCACGAAATTCGTCAGCAAAAATGATGCCGCAAATTTGGACGAAGCAGCACATAAGATTCGTATGCAGATGAGACATTTGATGCCACATTTCAACATCGACTATATAATTAACACCGACCAGACCAGATGCCAGAATGAGTCAACGTACAACAGTTCTCTGGATGTCAAAGGTGGAAAGACTTATGTTGAAGAAACTCAATCTATCGAAGACCACACACTCTTCTAAGTACAGTACAGCTTAACCGCTTCAGGGAAACTTTCACCCCTTGTGTTTTTGTGTTTGCAAGAGCCTGCGAAGATATTCAGTCCTCGGGTTGCCGCCACTGTCAAAAAATTAGAATAATACGAAAATATTGCCGTTACTTGTTCCGTGTCACGGAAGCAAACAAAAGAGCTTTATGCAACGTTCTTGGAAACATTGAAGCCATACGTCGCAGACAATAAATTTCTTCTGTTGGCGAATTCTTGGAGCGGCCAAACAGATTCAACATTGTATAATGAGACAGACATTTACGAATGAGCCAGGCGAGGCAATGTGTACTATGAAGTTCATTCAAACAAAATGTACACAGCTGGTTCAACCGTGTGATATATATATATTTCTATCGCCAAGTCAAAATTATAATTAGAAGACTTCAAAGTGCCCCTGAATTGCTCCGACAACAGCGAGAAATATCGTCAAGATAAGATGCAATTAAAATACATTTGATCGTGCAGCATTAATTCAGTGCTCCTGTGTTCACCCCTATGATCCAGTACGCTTGGTTTGCATCCAAACTGAAAGCGAACAAAGTGTAGTTTCAAAACTTGAATGAAGTGTCTTTTCCAATGACGCATGTTTCGGCAAAATGTAACTGCTCAAACAATGCCCAGGGTAACACATATATATGTTTCATATGTTTCTAAGATAGATGTCACAATAAAAATTGCAAACCTTCTACTGTAATAATGTATAAAAAGTAGGGCACGTAATGACAAGAATCTTTGGAAACTTTATTTTCAATAACACTTTCGCCTAATTATATAAATATACTGCTACAATGTGTTTAATTTCTACGGTAAATAGTTGAACAATCGGAAGAAACGAAGTAAAATAAACACAGAAAAAAATACAGAAAAAATTCTGGAAGCACCTGCGATTGATCTCAGCTCGCCTGTTTCGTAAGCAATGCGCTGTACCATTCCGCCACGACGTTAACGACGAATAGAGCGCTGAATAAGGTATATACCGTAGTGCTGTCTGAAAAACTTTCGAGAGCGTTTTCTCCTTTCCTAAGGCCCACTCAGGTGAAATATTTAAGGCGCGTGATGTGGAGACCCATCTCCTCCTACACACGCAATTTGGGTGAAATCGGCGTCTCCCTATTGGCGACCTCCTATTGCGAGTCTCCGCGCAATTGTCCGAACAGCCACACCGTGTCTGCACCGCGAGCCGTAAGTCGCGACGGCTTTCGACACTGAGAAATTTATTCTAGAAAATGAAAGACGAAGAGCATTCTGGGATGTATCTTGTGACAGCATGCTTTTATTATGGCAATTGCAAATTCTTCCCGAACATCCATTGGACGATGAAAAATTCTCCATTCATTTGCCAAAATACCAAACGTGCATTCTATAAATCGCCTAGCCCCAGACAGTCGTGTCTGTTAAACTACTTCCTCCACAAGAGCGCACTAAATTTTCAGACGTACCAAACGCCGCATCTCCGACAATGACGGACGGCATCGGTAATCCATTGTTTGATATTTAGTTTTTCATACATAACCGATTTCTTAAAAATAGATGAGTCACTACATTTTCCATACGCTCCAACATCAATGTAAGTGAATTTATAATCTGCATCGCATAAAACAAGTAAAACGATCGAAAAATAATTTTTTTAATTATTGTAAAGTGAACCTGAATGACAGGGTTTTATTATTCTGATATGTTTCCCAAGATGGCACCGATTCAACAAGGAAAGTTTGCATATCTATTAAATCCATTTGCCACTTCATTCCATCTTTCCTTATTTAATTCTGGAAACGCTGTCTGTCTCATTTTGTCCCAAATCGCCAAGCAAGTTTCATATTGCACTTCTCGGACAGTAGTACGTCCGATCCGAAAATTGTGACTCAGTGCTGCCATAGTATCTGAAACGAAATATATGTTCATATGAAAAAATGAAACCCACGTACTTCTGCCAGGAATTTTATTACATTATTAGAATAGGTTAGTCAAATTAACATCCTTAATTTCATCCCATTGGCGCCGCTACCACAGACTTTTTTTGCAGGAAAATCTCTACAGCAGAAGTGGAAGAATAATAGGACAAGTTTCAGCAGGGAATTAAAACGCAGAGCAGTTGCCAAAAGCGGATCAGCAGCTTTTCGTAAAAGCCCTTAGGTCCGACACACATGTTCCAGTATACCCGTCAAGTTGCGTGTGTGTCACTCCGGCACGGCTGTACAGGTGCATGGTTAGCTGGGGCTAGCTCCTTGAGTAGAGAGTGCCCGTTGTCTTTGTATTTACGTGCACAACAGTGTTAACTAGTGACTACATGCGTGGTACTGCTCAACTCTTCTACTCCACATGTCAAATCGGAAATGGAACAGATAGAAGAGTTTATCGAAATGTATCGGTTGGAGCCTTGTCTGTGATAGGTGGAAAGTAAAGAATACCACAACCGTGAAAAGAGAGATGCAGCCTATGAACGACTTGTTATTAAATTGGAGGAGTTAGAACCCGACGCTACAAAGCAATATGTAGTGAAAAAAATGAAGGATTTAAGAAGTAATGTACGTAAAGAAAAGAAGAAACTGACAACAGCAAATTAATAATATTTTTTTACTATGTGGATGTATAGCGGTGTTGATTGCAACTGGCTTTATAAGCAAAATGAAAATAACATTTAAAATAACAGAAAACCAATGCTTGTTTAAAAAGTTTGGTTATACAGAAAATAAGAAACATAATTTTAAAACACTACAGTGAAACTGTTTAATAGTTTTTAAAGAAGGTTTGTTTTTTTATCTTATAATTCTGTCTTATTTTAAATTATATTCATGATATAAAAAATAAAACCAGAGTAAATGACTTTTAGGGACTAATAATATGCTTCTTTCAGGATGGAATTGATGATGTTGCTCCACAGACACCCAGCAGTGAAGAACCCTCAGACACAAACGAGAGTCCCCAAAATTCCGAAGAACTCCCGATATCACGACCAAATTTGGCAAAAAATAGGAAAAGTGTGGAACAGACCAATGACGTTCTGCTATCAGTGAGAGATCATAAGATGACAGGTATGATCTACTGGGAAAATCTATTTCAATGAGAATGAGGGCACTGGAAAAACGCCAGCGTCTGACTGTTGAAAAAAGAATCAACGATGTCCCATATGAAGGTGAAATGGGAATGGTTAACGTGCCAACGAGTTGATACAGCTCCGAATCTCTAACCAGTCCCAGCTCAAGTACGAGCTCACCAAGTCCTACCGCAGCTACTTCATATGGTCAGTTTACGCAACAAACATCGCCTGCAGAATTCGTAACCAATCAAGAGCTTCCACTTACACACTCAGCTGCTACTTACTTAGCTACCTATAATAATATTTGGTTATTGGGCATTTTTAATTTTTCTAAGGTTTTAATTGACGAATAATACCAAATATTCAATTATTTTCGAATTTCATGTATTATGCATTATTATGCTTCAGTTGAAATTTTGTCTTTGAATTGTAAAATGAGTGACTAAGAATAAATTTTTTTTAAAATGTGTGTATTTATTATACATACCTGAAGATACACTCCTTTCAGTACATTGTAGATGACATCACACGTCTCTGGAATTATTTTGCCAAGAGCTTGGGGGTCATTTTATAGTAGAATATTTGAGACATTGAGACCGTCAGAGTAGCTGTCAGTCTTTCATGGGCAGAAATATAAGTTCTCATAGCTGTATTTTTCCTTTGTATTAAAGGAGTCACAAGCGACATTAGTTTTTGATACACGTCTTCAGTCATCTGCAAATAATTACTATAATCTGAAGGTTCTGAACGTAACTTTTACTAATTTCGCATGAGTGTATTCATTTCTCTTTATAAACAACTCTTTACACCACGTTTTTCGTTTTTGCTTCCTTTTACACTTCGTGGCCACTAACAAGCCGACTAACGCGATCGCGTCGTCTTGTCTGCCCGCCATTTCTCGACTGGCTGAGTTAAAACTTCCGGTTTACCGCAGCGTGTGTGCGCTCCAGCCTGCACAGGTATACCTTCCAGTATACCTGTGCAGGTTTACCTGACAGGTCTACCGGAACGTGTGTGGCAGGTTTTACGTGTATTTCGAGCAATTACTGTTTCTTCAGGAAACTGTTGTAGACAATACAACTCAAGGTAGCCTAGAAGAAACTGGCGTTGCTGAAAGCAACTATGGGGGATGTGGCGTGCGAAGTCCTTCACTTCTTCCCAGAAAGAAGCAGAAAAGTAACGACGACAGATTGAGTGATGTATTACAACACAGTATCGCACTGAGGGAGCAGCGTGAAAGGAATCAAGAATCTGATTCAGATAGACTATTTCTGCCTTCATTACTGTTGTTGTTGTCTTCAGTCCTGAGACTGGTTTGATGCAGCTCTCCATGCTACTCTATCCTGTGCAAGCTGCTTCATCTCCCAGTACCTACTGCAACCTACATCCTTCTGAATCTGCTTAGTGTACTCATCTCTCGGTCTCCCTCTACGATTTTTACCCTCCACGCTGCCCTCCAATGCTAAATTTGTGATCCCTTGATGCCTCAAAACATGTCCTACCAACCGATCCCTTCTTCTAGCCAAGTTGTGCCACAAACTTCTCTTCTCCCCAATCCTATTCATTACTAGAAGACATGAAATAGAATGCGGAACAACGCAAGCTTACTACCAAAATGGAGATTATTAACGTCATAAAAAGAGCACAAATGTCGGGCTTGCTGCAAAAACCAGGTAAGTCCATTTCTGGTTAAAACTGAGATGTTATCGGCATTACATATATCATCAGAACGTGCATCTTTTGGTGCAAGAACCAGACTTTAGCGGACTGATCTGAACGAGATACGCATGGTTGCGTTTGGTGGAACAAACAGATCAGTCCTGGACTTACCTGGTTCTTGCACCAGTAGGTGGCAGCACTAGCGTGGCAGGCTGTTGCGTTGTTTACATTGCTGCATGTGAAGTTGAAGTTGTTCAGATCGTGCATTTATCTGTAGTGTATATTGTGTTTAAGACATGTCTTCCGATGATTCACGCAGTGATACTGAATATGAACACGTAACAAGGAAAAGAAAAGGTGATTCTAGTACATGGAAAAGAAACAAGGACAAACTGAGAAGGCTACGTGGTGAGTAGTATGTCACATGCAGTGGCAAGGTTATTCCAGTTCGTGAAACTGGAACTGCACGCAACTGCAAAAGAAAATGTTTAGATGTACTTGATACAAAGGAAAAACAGGAAATACTGACAATGTTTAACTCGCTTTCAACAAAAGAAGCACAGGATGCGTATTTTGTGTGCATCGATTACACCAAAGCAAGTTGACGAGCGAATGCCTAGAAAAGGTGAAGATTCACAAGTTCGTAACTTCACATACGTTTAAAAGGTATTTGTGTAATAACATGCAGTGAAGTAATACTAGCCCAAAATAATATGTATTTTTACATTACTGGCCATTAAAATTGCTACACTAAGAAGAAATGCAGGTGATAAACGGGTGTTCATTGGACAAATATATTATACTAGAACTGACATTTGATTACATTTTCGCACAATTTGGGTGCATAGATCCTGAGAAATCAGTACCCAGAACAACCACCTCTGGCCGTAATAACGGCCTTGATACGCCTAGGCATTGAACCAAACAGAGCTTGGATGGCGTGTACAGGTACAGTTGCCCATGCAGCTTCAACACGATACCACAGTTCATCAAGAGTAGTGACTGGCGTATTGTGACGATCCAGTTGCTCGGCCACCATTGACCAGACGTTTTCAATTGGTGAGAGATTTGGAGGGCAGCAGTCTAACATTTTCTGAAACCAGAAAGGCCCGTACAGGACCTACAACATGCGGTCGTGCATTATCCTGCTGAAATGTAGGGTTTCGCAGGGATCGAATGAAGGGTAGAGTCACTGGTCGTAACACATCTGAAATGTAACGTCCGCTGTTCAACGTGCCGTCAGTGCGAACAAGAGGTGACCGAGACGTGTAACCAATGGCACCATCGCATGCGTTCCTGTCTGTGATGCAGCGTCGGTAGCTCAGATGGTAGAGCACTTGCCCGCGAAAGGCAAAGGTCCCGAGTTCGAGTCTCGGTCGGGCACACGGTTTTAATCTGCTAGGAAGTTTCATGATGAAAGTGATTTGTATGCTACACTATTAGCCAAAAAGATGCGGGAACTTCCTCAAGACGACAGGAAATTAATGATGTATGAAATACATGGTTTATTTATCAAAAGAATAAAACAGAGGTCAGTTTGGTGTGAAACACCATTCCCTCATGATCCATTTCAATATTCTAGACCATCATCATCAGTGTCAAGTGGAAGTATAGTAGTACCCAACCGCTCAGCACGTGTTCAAACGTCATTTTTTGAACCTTCTACCCCAAATCATGACCTCTTCACTACCAATCCCACTCCAATTTTGAAAGATCCTGCACTCCATACCACCACCACATCCTCGACATAGAGATGACAACATAACTATTTACTCAACAGAATCCAGCCCTTCAAAGCCCACCTCTAAAATTAACAGTAATACCGGTACCGGTATACAGTTCATCTTTTGGTGATGATATACCTTCTATATTCATCGATATGATGGTCAACTGTGGTCCTGAAAAGGACCAAGATGATTTATCTCTAAATACTTGGGAGTCACTCTCGATAGAACTCTGACATTCAAAACTCACTGCTGAATATGCTTCTCCAGTCTGGTACAGGTCATCTCATGCCAGACAAGTAGACATTGCTCTCAACGAAACCTGCAGGTTGATCACAGGTTGCTTAAGACCTACCCCAACTGATAAGCTCTACTGCCTGGCTGGATTAGCGCCACCATGGGTACGCAGAACAGTGGCTGCCAACAAGTAGAGACAAAGTGGAACAAGACAGTGCCCATCCACAGCACGGACATAATCCACCACAGCAACGGCTGAGATTGCGAAAGAGCTTCCTGAGAACACACGAGAAGCTGACCATTTCACCAGAGAAGGCAAGGCTGGAGTTCTGGAAGAAAACGACGCCTCACCTGCAGACGCCAGAAACTGAAGAACTACCACCTGGACACAACGAGAGCTGGCTGGTGTGAAAATCTTTAAACAGATTACGATCAGGAGTTGGACTATCCAGAGACAACCTGAAGAGATGGGGCTTCATAACAGAAGATACTTCCTGTGATTGTGGACAAGAACAAACCACAAGCCACAAGCTCCAGTGCCTTTTGTGCCCTACATCCTGCACGAAGATTGATCTCCTGCAAGCCACTCCAAGCGCCTTGGAGGTTGCAGAGCACTGGGTACACGTAATATAAATACAATTTACTGTAAATTTGTATCTTTCTGGCTCGAGAATAGTAATAAGTAATAAAAACTGTACAGAACACCGATTAATATTTTTATACACCCAGCTCTACAAACAAATAAAAAATTTTAAAAACAAAATATCAAACATGTTTCAAATTACCTTTATTTCATCTTTCAGAACGTTATTAATAGCTCTGCACACTTCAGACATAATTTTTTATATTGCCTGGGCGGATACTTTAAACAAATAGTGTAGACTCTTGTAACTGTCTCCAGATGCTAAATATCTTAGTGTTATTGCCAGACGATATATAGCTGGTATAGCTTCTCTGAGGTCTGTATTTTTCTTCGAAACCATAGGTGAAATTTCATTCAGCAAATATTCAAAATCAGCGTAGCTCATCCTGCAGAAGTTATCAAACTGTCCAGGCGGTTCATGAAGAAGTTCATTACATTTTTCTTCCATAAATTCTCTGCATTCTCAAATTGTAAATCAATAATTTTTTCATAGGCCTAATTATATTAAATGAAATACACATAAGAAAGTATATAATGACCATAGATACATGAATGAAGCTATAAAGTAATAATTCAACAATTACCTGGTACGGTTTCTATGAATTTTTAACATCCACCATCTTCTTTGCTGTATTTTCATTTTCTTTCCTTTTTTTCCAACAAAGATAGGTTAAGACAAAGGTTATGGTCAACACAATCTCTACGTCCGTCATGCTTGCTTCTCCAGAACAAACAAGAGCACTCGGGAGTGAGTGGATAGTTCCCCCAAACGTAGCCAAGTGTTTGTAGAGGCTTGGAGTTTGCCGCAAGCGCAAAGAGTGTGGACGCGGCATAAAAATGAAACTGTACCAAACTGGTTCGCTCAAGTAATTTTTCGCGGCAGGAGCGATACATCAGCGACATTGCTACAGTACGATCTTTATTATCGCCAGTCGGCGCGCGCGTTACACTTAGCATGCGCTATTACTAAAAAGATTTGAAGATGCAAAACTCGCTTCGTGCACATTATGTATTCTGTCCGAATAATACAGCCTTCCCAGCTTATTATTTCATAAACGTTACTACTGAGACTATGGGTGGCAATTTGTCAAGTTGTAAGTATACGACACAACAAATCCAGACCACATCAATCCTGGACCTCTTAGCAGCAGGAGATGTTTCTGATATTGATATCGACATTTCAGATGACGAAGATGTTGAAAATATTCCAAGCGCTGTTTCCACAACTCCAAGGATAGGAAGTGAGAAAATGACAGCGAAAGATTATTTGAATTCACAAAAGATGCAGTGGAAGCAGCGTCAGTTCATAATGATCTAGACTAGAAGGTGACGAAGAGCCACATGAGCTGTCTGCACCTGCGGGGACTGTATGTAATAGTAAACCAGAATATGACTATCTCACTAGGAAAGTACAGACGTCACCCTTGGTCATCTCCTATTCATTTTGAGAAACAGTGCTATATTGATTAAGAAAATGAAGAAGAACCTGTCTGTTACTTTATGAAATACGTTACTGAACAAGAAGGGGGAATGTTTTCGAGAAACACACACACACACACACACACACACACACACACACACACACACACACACACACACACACACACACACACACACATTACAGTCTTGTTATACAAATTTCAAACCAAGTAACCCAGATGACATAAAAACACTTACTGGTGGTCTGCATATAGCGATAGGAAACTTGAAATTTCCTGGAGTGAGACTTTACTGGTAAAGTTTGTTGGAATAAATTTATTCTTTGATTCTATCCTAGAGATAGGTTTTTCCAGTTGCGAAATTCTCTGCATATTGCCAACAATTTGGAACGTCCTGCAAACTCAAGTCACAAATTGTATGAAGTACCTTTGTACAATGCCATCAGAAAATGATGTTTAGAACTCTCCCTTGAAGAATCTTTATGTATTGATGAACAGATGGTTCCATTCAAAGGTCAGCTTTCAATCAAGCAGTATGTCAAAGGCAAGCCGTGCCCTTGGGGAATTTATTTGTTTTGGCTGGAAGATCTGGTTTTGCTTATGACTTCCTAATGTATCAGGTAGTGCGACTGAGCTTGATGAAAAGAACAAGAAACTATTCGGTTTAGGTGCGTTTTTGTTCTCCATTTGGGTGACAGAATAAAAAGTGACGGACACAAGCTATATTTTGACAATTCCTTCTCTTCTTATCCTCACGTAATAAAACGTAGAAGAATTTTTGCTGCTGTAACAGTTCGTGTAAACAGATTATTTTCTCCTTCGTTGATAAATGACAAAGACATCAGAAAGAAGGAGAGAGGATTTTCTGACCAGGTTGTCAGTAGAGACTATAATGTAGTCCTGACAAAGTGGCTTGATTATAGATCTGTGGTATTGGTTTCAAACTTTGTTGGAATAGGTAAAGAAGACACTGTTGAACGATGGGACAGAACCTCAAGATCATATGTACAAATCAGGCGACCTGAAGTTGTTAAATTGTACAAAGAATCAATGGGTGGAGTAGACTTGTTTCATCAGCTGATTGGACTGTACAGAATCTTTATTACATCCAGAAAATGGACTCTAAGAATGCTGATGCATGCTGTTGATTTTGCTTTGGTCAGCAGCTGGTTAGAATATCGAAAACACTGTTCAGTGAAAAAAAATTCAAGACAACAAAGTACTCGACTTACTGCATTTTCCATTGAGTGCAGCTGAAAGTCTTGTGAGAGCAGGGACAAACACAAAGAGAAGAAGAGGTAGGTCAAGCAGTGAAGAAGCTGGAAAAGAGGCGCAACAGAAAAGATCCAGAGCAGATAGACGACCTCAATCAAATGTACAATCCGATAGTATTAACCATCTCCCACTGGTAGATCAACGCACTTCAACGGTCTGCGCTTAGTCCCTGCCTCTTTGACGTTATTATGGATGTGCTGGTGAAAGGCGTCAAGAAGGAAGCGCCGTAGAATATGATGTTTGCGGATGATGTGGTTCTTTGTGAGCAGAGCATCGACAGACTTGAGGAAAAGCTGGAGGATTGGAGGAAGGCACTTGAAGAAAGAGGGACGAAAATTAGCAGGACAAAGTCAGAATATTTAGCACTGAAGGATGTGCAGATGAGGTCTTGCAAGATCCAGGATGATGAGCTGAAATCGGTCAGCGAATTTAAATACCTGGGGTATAACATACAGAGACACGGGGGGGTGGAAAGCGAGATACAACACCGAAGAAATTGCGCGGTTGGAACAACTGAAGGAAAATGAGTGGAGTGTTGTGTGACAAGGAAGTTGAAAGGTAAAGTGTACAAGTCGGTGGTAAGGCCTGCTATGATATACGGGGCAGAGACATGGCCAATCACAGTAGCCCAGGAAAGGAAGATGGAAGTGGCGGAAATGAGGATGCTGAGGTGGATGTGTGGGGTAACAAGGATGGGCAGGATTAGAAATTAATTTTTTAGAGGAGCTGTGAATGTGGTACCCATGGGGAAAGAAGATACAAGAGAGCAGACTAAAGTGGTACGGACACATACAAAGAAAAGGGGAAGAGTGTATCGGAAACAAGAGTTGAAGATATAAAGACCGAAAATGAGGTGGAAGGATAAGATATCCGCGGGGCTAAGGGGGAAAGGATGGAAGAAGGAAGAGGCAGTGGATAAGAGTACTATGGAGGAGAAGAATCCAAAAGAGCAACGCTGACCCTACGTGTCGTGGGACAAGGCGACGATGATGAAGAAGAAGAAGAAGAAGAAGAAGAAGAAGAAGAAGAAGTGGTAGATAAATAAAAAGTAATCTGTTCCAAATGTGATGTTCACCTTTCCCTAAAGAAAAACGCAAATTGCTTTGTGCCCTTTCATACAAAATGAATGTAAAGAAAACTGTCTTCTGTTTCAACTTATTAACTGTTCTGTAAATCAGGATATGAGTAGTTAAAATTATTAATGTAACGTATAGCTTCCTGTATTTTGTAAAAAAGATTTCACTCTTGAAAAGATTTTGCACAATAAATACTGGTGCATAATTTGTCGTAACTACTGACTTCTTACTTCACATTACCAACATCTCCGAGACCCAATGACCAATTTATTGGACAAATTTCTTTATTTAAACCAAGTTTGAAATATTGAAATTTTGCTCGAATACATAATAAATAGGTCCATACAGACACAATAAATAGCAAAAAAATTGTTTCTATTTTTTAAAAATAATTCAGTACTGAAGGGGTTAAGCAGAAGAGGGGCTCGATACAGTGGTTCCCTGGCATGGGACGAGCCACGTGGCACGCCACTGCTCCTTCCCCGAGGCGTTGGAGGAGCGCGCAGGCGCGCACGCGAGCAGACTCCGCTACCGACGACGCACACACCGTAGGATGCCAACTGTGGCGGCCCACACGTGGCGAGTTACCGTGGCTGTGAAGTTACGAGGGTTGTTTTTTAAGTAAGGGCCTTTCGCGAGCCAGCGCGCCACTTGCCGGCACCCTTCCCGTTCACACTGATGCAAGTTGCAGCTCTGTAGCTGACTTGTACGCATCGCTATGTTACTTTATAATGATTACGATTATTGAATCGCCCGCCGCGTGTGAGACACGGTCAGTGATACGTTTTTTGACCGCGAGAAGCCTATCAGCTGCAGAAATTCATCGTCAGTTAACAGAACTTTATGGCTTGAAGGCAATGAGTGAAGGTAAAGTGCGTCAATGGGCTAGAGGGTTTAAAACTGGCCGTCAAAACGTCCATGACGAAGAACGCTCAGGCCGGCCCTCTGTGATCACTGATGATTTGGTGGCTGCAGTCGAAACAAAGATCCGTGAGGACACAAGATTCACAATTTCCACTCTTTCTTTGGAATTTCCACGAGTTTCAAGGTCGGTTTTGTACAAAATTGTGTCTGACAAGCTAAACTTTAAGAAACTGTGTTCTCGGTGGGTACCCAGACTCCTCACAGAGGACCACAAAGGGAAGAGATTTGCCACTTCATTGGACTTTTTGATTCGTTACGAGGAAGAAGGGGATGACATGTTGAGTCAAACTGTCACTGGAAATGAAACATGGGTATCCCATATCACTCCCGAAAGCAAGCGACAATCGATGGAATGGCGACACACAGCCTCACCCGTCAAGGTCAAAGCCAAACAGACGCTGTCAAAGCGCAAGATTATGGCAACTGTGTTCTGGGGCTGGCGCGGTGTTTTGCTAGTGGACTTTATGCCAGGAGGAACGACAATCAACTCAGATGCCTACTGTGCAACTCTAAAGAAGCTCCGCAGAGCAATTCAAAACAAAAGGCGCGGCGGCATGCTGACAAAAGGAGTTTTCCTCCTGCACGGTAACGCTAGACCTCACGCCTCTCAAAAGACTCGGGATTTGATTGATTCTTTTGGCTGGGAAGTTTTGGACCATGCACCATACAGCCCCGATCTTGCTCCTAGCGATTTTCACCTTTTCCGGTACCTGAAACACCATCTTGGCGGGCAGCGCTTCGATGACGACGATGAAGTGAAAGCGGCCGTGAACTCTAGGCTGTCGGAGCGAGCGGCCGAATTCTTTGAAGAGGGAATTAAAAACTTAGTTGTACGGTATGATAAGTGCTTAAATAAACAAGGCAACTATGTAGAAAAATAGGTAAAAGTGTGTGGAATTAGAAAATAAAAGTTTTTTGCAAAAGTATTTGTATCTTTTTTAAAAATAAAAACGTACCTTACTTAATAAACAAGCCTCGCATCAAAGCCGCGGTTGCTCGCGAACGCGGGCAGCAGGCGCGGAAGCCTGCCGACCGCTCCGCCGGCGAGGCGGCGGGCAACCGCCGACTCTCTTGGCGTCACGCTAAACAAGCGTCTAACGTGGCGCCAACACACCGAAGAAACGAGAAGGAAGGCGCTGGGCAGACTGCGCATGTTGTACCCGGTCATCAACTTCACATCATCGCTGCCATCGCCCTGTATAAAGCCACCATCAGCCCGCTGTTTGATTATGCAGCGGGTGTGGGGCAAAGCAGCCGAGGCCACCATCCGCCGTCTACAAACTGTCCAAAACAGGGCCCTCAGAACGGTGCTGCATCTTCCGCGGGACTTCAACACCGCAGAACTACACGACGTCGCAGGAGTACCTTTACTCAGACAGTGGTTTCAAGATGCTGCCGACGATTTCTACTAGAAGGTTCGAAGCATCACGTAACCCCAAGGTGCGCGACCTCGGCTACCGGCCACACTGGCGCGTCACGTCTCCTTCGCATGCAACAGTAGTGCTGCGAAGTGAAGACTTTTCTCATGAGATGTTCCAGTGCAGAACCAGACTAAACCACCCAAAGACTTACCACTAACGTCGACTCGCTGCTGAACCGCCCCATGCCGCGCCGCTCCGCCACGCTGCCGTGAACGCCGAAAGAAGAGGCAAAATTGTCGTGTCCAGTCAGCTCGCAATAGAAGATAGGCGAGATATTCTGGAAAGCCAGAATTGTTACGGACTCGTTAGCATAGGGAACGCTGCAAGGTCGGGGCCCCTGCTGCGGCGGGACAAGCTCGCGCTTTGAAGACGCTCAGAAAAGTAGGGCAGAAGTGAGCTTTTGGGAACAGGAAAAGTAGTTCTCCCCCCACCAAGAACAACCTTGGGAAAAATGCCCTCCTCGTAAGGTATCCGTATCCACCACCTGTACCAGCCAGGAAAAAGAGAAGGAAATACTAGAGAAAGAAATGGCTAAAAAGAAAAGCGCCAAATCGGCGACAGCCAAATACAACACAGCCCGACAGAGCCGCCAAAACCGCCTCTCAGCGGGGGAGAGGAGTAGTGGTGATAAGTTGTTTGGCACGGTCGTGCCTTCTGGTTGGCATTTTTCCCCGTCTGGTGTTGTGGTGTTTGCCAATGTTGTCCGCGCTCTGTCCGTGCCACAAAAGACCGCAGTTTTCATCTCTCCCTGCGCGACGACAGGCCCGTCCGGACATTGCCGCAGCCGCATAGACGGAGGCGGCAGACAGACACAAACACACCAACACCACGCCGCCGCTCCTTCAGAGAGGCGATAATATCACCGACCATCGAGGAAACAAGCCACACCCAAACAAACACCGCAAACCCAACTCAGACGCACAAGGAGACAACACAAACCAAACAGAGAAACACTGCCACATCGAATAGAAATGAAAAAGGACTGCTCCTGGACGCCCGGGTCTGCTTAGTGCGTTCATGTAAAGATGGCGCAACGAGGCAGACACAGCACTGACAACACTTTGCATCTGGAATGCAAACGGCATCAGAAACAAGAAAACAGAACTACAGACGTTTATGTCGGACCACAATGTGGACATTCTGTTAGTCTCCGAAACACACCTCCGGCCCTGCGATACCTTTAAACTGCGGAACATGACGGAATACCGCACCGAAAGGCAAAAACAACGAAGAGGCGGTACGGCTGTGTTCCTAAAACGTGCCGTGTTCCGGAGGCCATTCGGCGTCTTGGAAAGGCTGCCACCCGGAGCACCAGAAGTATGTGCACCGCCCCAGACAGCCGACAGAGGGCAGCCCAAACAGCGTGTGCGCCCTCGAGCAACAGACACCACGGACACAGCACGAGGCAAGGGCGTGAAGTTGCCGAAACACAGGTGAGGACAGCCCCCCAAATCGGCAAAACCAACGCCATCCGAGAACTAGAAACCACGCCGGAAACTCACGCAGAATACGAACACACAAACAGAGAAAAACCCTCACAGAGAGACCTCAATTCAATGATAACGAAATCAGTAGGAAAGACGACGAATGGCGGAACAGAAAGACCGCCAATTTGAAGCAAACACATCAGACACACAAACAATAGAGGACGCACGCTCCCGACTAACACGACCACAAATACTACCACAGTTTCCACCTCTTCCTGCGCGACGACAGAGACAAACACAAACACACCAACACCACGCCGCCGCTCCTTCAGAGAGGCGGTAACATCATCGACCACAGAGAAAACGAGCCACACCAAAAACAAAACACAGACACACAAGAGCACAACAGCAACCCAACAGAAACACTGTCACATCAAACAATAATGAAAAAGGACTGCTCGTGAACGCGCTCTGGGAGATAATAAGCACAATCCGTACCCTCGAGCAGGACTCATAGTCCCAACAATCTTCAACACAGCAAACGCACTCCGTCAAACATCGGACACGACGGAAAAAAACACACATTATTCTACAGTGCGTTCACATAACGATGGCGCAACGAGGCAGATCAAACACTGACAACACTTGCATTTGGAATGCAAACAGCATCAAAAACAAGAAAACGGAACTACACCTTTATAAAGGACCACAATGTGGACACTGTTAGTTTCCGAGACACATCTCTGGCCCTGCGTTACTTTCAAACTGCTGAACATGACGCAATACCGCACAGACAGGCAAAACCAACGGGGAGGAGGTACGGCCGTGTTCCTAAAACGTACAATTCCGCAATGCAGTGATCGCACCTCCAGTGCAGAACATCGAGGTCACCCTGGTAACAAACACACAGAGGAAAGCTGACGGTGTGGGCAGCATACCTACCCAGCGTGGAACTCCCGCACAACAAACCCTAAGGGAACAAAACTGCTGCAGCTGAAGGACGCTTTCCACTATATCGTCCGCGGCCCAGACCGGACGCCCTGGACGTACTGCTGACGAAAAACATCGGAGACGACGTCACGCTAGATGCGATCCAGGACCTAACGTCTGACCACAACCCGGTGCTATTGAGGCTCCGCAGGATGAACTCTCTCCCGGATGTCCCGAGAAAAGTGATACAGATGGACTGGGAACAGTATCGCAGGGTCCTCACAGACACAATAAACCCAACACTGGACCTGTCGTCAGAGGAAAAGCTGGACGATGCTGTCTAATACCTGACATCCAAAATACAGGCAGTCACAAAGCAGACCAGGACAACTACAATACTACCGAAAAGACACGAAACAGAACTACCCCCACCACTGCGGGAGCTCCGATGCCTGAAAAACAGGCACAGAAAACTGTGGCAAAGAAGCAGGGACCTGTGGGAGCGGAGAGAAATGAACAGGCTGAGAACTTTAAAAACGTCTCAAAGAATGGCGAGCAGAGACATAGGAAGACAGGATGGAAACCTTCTGCCTCCAAATCCAGGACGAGTGGCAACTGGTCTAAAACATTCGACAGCAGTGTCCAGCCAAAAGGGCGACGCTAGGATCCCAGGGAATCGTGTTTGATGCCTTGTCGAAAGCCGAACTGTTTGCTGAAACGTACGAGGAGCAAAACAACACTACAACTCGACCTCACAGCCGCAGAGCAGCTTGAGGAAGAAAACATCACACAAACAGTACAAAACCTCCGAGACACACAGCACCAGAACTCACAACATCAACATAAATCAAGATGACCTCAGAGTGATCTTCGACAGGCACCAAAGGGCAGATCTGCACCAGAACTAGACAAAATTTCAAACACGCATCTAGAGAACCTCCCTAGGAAACCACTAGTCCTGTTAACACGTGTCATTAATATCTGCATGCTGCTACAAAAATTACAATCCCAAAGACAGGGAAAGATCCAAAACTACCGGCAAACCACCGCCCAATCAGCCTACTCTCCACAATGGGGAAAACGCTTGAAAGATTAGTTTTGGACAGGACCAACAAATGTCTCATAGAGGGTGAAACCAATAGAGCGGAACAATTCGGGTTCCAGAAAAATGTCTCTGCAGAGCTACAAGTCCTTCGACTGACAGAACACATAATACATAACTTCAACCACAAAAACACAACAGCAGCAGTTTCTGTGTCGTTTGGAGTTCGTTGTCGGCTGTTGGGATATTCCCGCGAGCAACAGCGTAGCTTTCTAGTTGGAAAATTCTAGCCACCCTCCGGTAGCGTGTGTACTGCCTTATTTTTAAAAAAATTGTTCTTGTTTGTACTTGTAGGGCTTCTAGCAGACTTTTGGTTTTAAATTAGAGCTATTTTATTCTTGAGGCATTCAGCCTAGTTTAAAGTACTGTTTTACGTAAGCCCTTTGGCATTTAAATTTTTAAGTCTTCGCCCTTCAGCCGATTTTGAGTTTCAGTTGTTTGTTCTTCAGGCCTTCTGCCTAAATTAAAGAACTGTTTCACGTAAGGACTCTGGTATTTAAAAAAAAAATGTTTTGGAGTTTTAAGTGTTCAGCCTTCAGCCGACTTGAAGTTAACTTGTTTACTTCAGCCTGGCTAAAGAACTGTTTTAAGATTAGTCTTGCCTTTTAAATTTTTGATTATGCTTGCGTTTTAAGTTTTGGCCTTCAGCCGTTTTTAAAATTAAAATTGCTTTCAGCCGGTAATTAAGCCCCAAAGATTAAAGCTGTGCATTTAAATTTTTTTTGGGCTCTTGTAACGTTTGCTCAAATAATAAAAAATGTTCGAGTGTAACGGACAGCCCCTTATTTTGGCCCCTTTCCACAATTTACTCTGTCTGTCCTGTCCTGCGGGTTAAGCAAGGCGTCTGAGTACTTTTTGAATAAAGTAACCTGACCCAGTTTGTGGCTGGTTGCTGAAAACCATGAAAAATTTACTTCATTCACCATTCCAGGGCTACTGGAGAGCGAACGGTCCTCCTCCTCCTCCTGGACAGTCATCATTCACACCTTGATACTCCAGAGTTAGACATAGCCGAACAACACTGCATCCTTTCCGCCACACGCGTTTCAATAATTGCAACCTTCAGAGCGCTGTTGGGCCAATACCCACCCACACCTAGCAGGTTAACTCCAGGGCACTTCATCCAGTAGGGATGTGCTCGGCCCCCACTCCACCCCAACCACATCACGTCAACAGTGACCACGAGTCAGTCTGATCTCAAGTGACACCGAAGTTACCCATGAGTCCCAGAATTTGCTGTAAGTACCTCTTTCTCTATGATTAGCATCAGTTCCTTGTACTAATTTCGCCACATACATACATAGCCCGAAAGACTGTGATTGTTATTCATTTTGTTCCAGCCCAGTTCGAAGATGAGGTTGCACCAACTCATACATTTGTATGGATGGCTGTAGCTGAGTAAGAAGGAGAAACAGTATCAACAGCGGATACTGTGGAGTTTGTTGGAGGTAAGTGATCTAGTTGCGGCACCTTCAGCCAACAGGGCAAGAAGAAAGCGGACATACGTCATGGAGAGCGCACTTTTTTTGTTGTTGTGCTTAGTTGCTTTTGATGTCCTTGTGTCTTTCATCACTGCTTATTTCTATGCCTAGGGGAGACTTGCACAGTACCGGACACTGTCCAGTATTGGACAGAGCGTGTTTCTCAAAGATGCACTCTTGTGCGTGAAGCTCTGTGTCACGTAAGGTGGCAATACGGATCTCACCGGTTTCGCACCCCTGTTGTCTGAGCAGTGACTGGGAGATGTGTGTGTGTGCTCGAGCTGCGGATTCCCACTGTAAGGTTTCACCCTTTATTAAATGACACTAAGAGAGTATAATGTGTTCAACTATTTTTGTGGTTACACTACCTTCACTGAATACATACAGGTAATTGAATTTCGGTTTAAAACATTAGTTCATGATGATAAATTTATATTCCTCTCCTGCCTCATTTGCCCATTATCGGGCAGGCATCGCTTGCTCAGTACCGGACACCTAGCAATAATATTAGAACGACTGTGCCTTTCCAGGCACATTTCACACCATGGATAAAGAGAAAAAGGGGGACTTTGGTCCTAGGATAACATGAAGATTGCTACTGAGCAAGTCCTGTAATACAAAATGAGAATGAGGCAGGCTTCGATTCATTTTTGTCCCAAAAAGCAATTTGGCAGACAATAAATCTTTTTAAACAAGGCAGGAATGTTGAAATGAAGCCCCAGGCTTGTCGTTTCAAGCAGACCTGTTCAGAAGAAGTAGGATCAAGCTTAGTTGAGTATTTGGTAATTTCGAAATGTCTGAGCACCTTAAAATTCCGCATCAATTCAATAAAGAAAAACAGACAGCAGGTGATAAATTTTCCTATCAATTTATAGGCTGCCATCCTGAACAGTCTTTGCGAAAACCTCAGTCAACAAGTATCCAATGAGCTGTCGGCTTCAAGAAAGAACAAGTTGAGTTTTATAACAAGTATGAGGCAATGTTAACAAAAATACACGTTTGATCCCTAAAATATCTTCAACTGTGACGAAACTGTTGTGTCAGTGGTTCATGAAAATTCCACAATGGTTTTGTCCCAAAAAGGCAAAAAGCGAGTTAGCATAATCACATCAAGAGGAGGAAATGTGGCTGTGTTGCTAACAATCGATGCTACAGATGATGTTTTCTACTTCCTTTATTTGCATTTGGGAAAAAAGAAAATGGCCGAGGAACTAAAAAAGGATGCACGAGATGGCAGTGTCTTCGCTTGTGAACAAAGTGGGCGGATCATTGCAAATTCATTTTTGCTTTTGCTAAAGATGTTTGTTGCTCGTGTGAACCCAAGAAAGGAAAGTCCAGCTTTTATAATTTTAGATGCCACAGCTAAGACAAGGAACTTCAAATAATTTTGTACACAAGGAACAACAATGTGTATATGATAAGCATTCCTCCTCACACTACACACAAACTTGAACCACTTGACCGTGCAGTAATGAGACCCTTCAAAGTGGCTTGCAATGAAGCCTCCGCTAGATGGATGAACAAATATCGTCCTCTTAAAGTAACTCAAAGGGACATTCCTCGTTCGGTTGGGACTGCCTTCAAGGCTGTTTGCAGGGTGGACCTTGCAACTTCTGGGTTTTCCTGCACTGGGCTCCACCCAATGAGGAAAGACATCTTTACAGATTTAAACTTCCTAGCTGCAAGTCACTGCTCTGAAGAAAGTCCGACAATTATTTCGGGGCCGATGGTTTTTGGCGTTGTAGGGCTGAATGCTTCTTTAGAAGAGACAGGAGCTGCAATTGCAGTAATTGAACCAATGCCGTAGTGGTCAACAGATCCACTTTGCCCTGCATTGCATCAGCAAGTCTCTCCACAGCAGATTCTGCTCCCGCTTCTCGACCAACCACTTCTGAGTACTTCTGTGGACATGGAAGCCACATTTCTTGCTTATTCCAAACAGTAACAGGCAGGATATCTCAAGTGTCAGAGAAAGTGAGAAATAAAATTGTCAGTACTAAGTGAAAAAAGCAGAATACTGACAGTCATTATAAAGATATGATTGAGAAGAAATAAAAAAGAATCTGGAGAGACGCCACAGAACAGATGTTCCAAAATTGACACTAATAAGGAAGACAGCACCACAGAGTGTATTATTTGCAGGGAATCAACAAACAAAGATTGGATTCAATGCACATCGTGCAAGGGGTCGGCTCATGTGGCTTGTGCGGACCAAGAAAATCTCCTTTCCTGTAAGTGTGACAAATGCCATGCATAAACATTACCCTCTTATCTTATTTACATTCCATTTGTTTAGAGCGGCTTATAAATTGATCAGAAGTATCACTTGTTAGCCAAAAGATGAATAATTACAGTTGTAATTAATGAGTTTGCAAAGTGTCCAATACTGGGCAATGGTTTTTCACGATAGTCATTTGTAAGCATTTTTTTATTTGTATGGGCTAAAGTATTGCATTTTGAAAATTACTACTTTTTGTGATAAGTAAACGCTTCAACTTTGGAATTTTTTAACTCCCATTTCCTATGTGTTAAAAAAAAGTGTGTGTGTGTGTGTGTGTGTGTGTGTGTGTGTGTGTGTGTAACAAAACAGTGCGTCACTTGTCAATACTGCTCTCCCAAATGTTACAAATATGCTAGAGATTTTGTGCTAAAACTGCCCAGTAACCGTGCTATTTCTTGGTTTGTTGGTGGCATTTCACAGGAGACAGGAGTTACACCTCTGATAAAGTCCAGATTGGAAGCAGAAGGTGCCTGTCTAAACAAGGCGGAGTTGCTATGTAGCTTCGTAATTGATGAAATGAAAATTAAGCAACAACTCCAGTACGACAGAAAATTAAATGCATTCTTCGGAGAACGAGAAGATGGAATGCAGGGTCACCAGCTCGAAAATGGTAGCGAGTCAAAACAATGTGGGCAAAGAATATTACCAGTTATGGCTAATCGACTGTTATGTTTCATGAGAAGTGGACTTTCAAATGACTTCTGGTTGCCAGCAGCGTATTTTTTCACTTATCAGCTTTCTGGTGCACAGCTACATAAACTTACTTTGTCTGTGATTCACGAGTTCGAACAATATGGCTTTTTTGTACTTTGCATCGTAACAGATTATCATAAAAAAAACGTCACAATGATACATGTGCGGAAGTAAATCACTGTCTCAGAGAGCGAGATCCAGGAGCCTGAACGGCTGCTGTTTCTAGCTTTCGATCAGTGTCACATTTTAAAGAATCTGAAATCTCTCTTTTTGTGAGAGCTATGTTTGATGGCGGGCGAGTGATTTCTGGGAAATGCGCGAAACAGATGTACAAACAACAAGATTCGGAAAATTATAAAACCTGTCCGTTTTCTTTCTGGGAAACACGTTGATCCCACTAACTTCGTGAAGATGAACGTTAAGTGTGCTAAGCAACAATTGTCATCAGAAATAATTTCTGCACTAAATCATCTTAAAGACAAGTCACATTCACAAGAAAGCTTCAGATCTAATTTCTTCAGGAGCTAACATAAAACACATGGAACACGTGTTAAAATGGTATACATTTCGTTATGTCAGCAGTACATTGCAATTACTCAATGATGGCAGAATGCAATACTTTTCAAGTGACAATGAAAGGCTAGAAGGGCTTCAAAATCAATTTCTGCTGTATATAGACTATTAAAACTGAAAGCACTAGATCTGAGAAGCAATTCCTAACGGCAATCTAAACAGTCCAGTTGATATAATATTTGCTAAATAATGTCTTTCACTTTGTCCTCTGTCGCACTTTTAATGGCGTCTGTGTGGAAATGTTCTTCAGTGAACTGCGACTAACAGCCAGCAGTAACTACATGTTGGATTGCAGACCAGTTAGATATCGGTACCTTCATGTAACAATACAGACACGGACAAAAAAGCACTTCCAGTATGGAGACATCCACATACAAAACCATCAACATCCAATAAACAGGAGGTAAACAAAGAGAAAGAACAGTTGCCTGCTCATATAATCCAGATATTAGCTGCCACACGCAAATTGCAGCTTAAGTCTGTGTATTAAAATTCTTTTATGCTCCTACCATTATTAGAGCAATCTAGTATATCCTCCTTAGGAAGTAAAATTCACTTCCTACGTAATCACTTTTACTAAGTTTGTAATTTTTTTACCTATGCATGCTAATAATGAGTTTTAAATTTTTTTTCCAGATACACAGCGTAATAATATTAAATTATCATCAATAGCCGGTGGATGTCAAAGGAAGTATTAAACGAAATATCCTAGTCATTCTACGAACTTCAGATTTCAACCAGTCCCTTAAAACCCACATCCTTTCATTTTTCCCTCTCCTTCCTTCCTTCCTGACGAAGCAACTGCCAGTTGCGAAAGCTCGTAATTCTGTGTGTGTGTTTGTGTGTTTTGTTCATGTGCCTGTCTGCCGGCGCTTTCCCGCTTGGTAAGTCTTGGAATCTTTGTTTTTAATATATATATATATATATATATATATATATATATATATATATATATATATATATATATATATAAAGGGAACGATGTGCAAAGGAAGTGGAAGAGCATTAATGATTTCTACCACAAAAATGTGAAAAACTCACGATGGCAAAAGTGGAGATTCATCAAAACCCAGGAAACATTACATTTATCACAAACAGTTGTCATTTCTCCAATCTTTGTGTAGAAAGAGTGTGAGTATTCTATATTTATAATGTTCGTGCATTTTTAAGTTCCACACTGAGCCATGCATAGCCACAAATAATAAAATTTTACTGTGGGCAGTTACAGTTTTCTCTTTTTACCACAGTACATCTGGGAATATGGCTGTTGATCTAACAAACTACGCAAAACACTGACAACAACACTGCACAACAAGAAGCAAACACAACAACTGAGATACAACATACTACATCCAAAGCCTTTTCCCCTGCATGCACAGCGCAAAGGGAGAAGGAAAATCCATATCCAAAGAAACGAAAACCGGAAGAGCTTGAGGGGGGAAAAAAAAAAAAAAAAAAAAAAAAAAAATAATAATAATAATAATAATAATTGTTGGGCGTTTTGGAAAAGAGTTTGCAACCATCACATACAAAGGAAACTAGAACTAATGATCCAGATGAACTGTTCTTACTCTCACAACTGTCCCTAATTAAGAACTTTAGCCCAGCTGACAACATGGATTTTCAATTGAAATATTTACAATTTGTTCAGTCCTACACACATGCATAGAAGTTCAGAATTACATCTGAAAGTGACCAACAATCATCTGAGTCCACAAGCAGCACACCTACAATGATCTTAGAGGAAAAATCAGAAGACTCAATCCTGTCCTTTTATGCATTCTATACAAGTAATTCAGTAAGTGTTAAAACCTCACTAACTAAATGATTAATGGAAAATCTCATATAAAGATGTGAAACAAATACTAACAAAGAGATAGAGGGGTTGGCCAGTACTTACCGCAGCTCAGTACAGCCGATAGATACACAAAACAGAACAGAAAATTTACATTCTTATCTTTCGGAACTTTCTTCCTTCATCAGGGAGGAGAGAGGGGAAAAAAGGGAAGAAGGGAAAGTGGAATCAATTACTCACAATCCAGGTTATGAAGCAACAGGGAAAGGTAAACAGGGAGGGTAGTAAGGATGGAGGCATGGTTGTCAGAGGGAAGCCAAAGATATTCTACTGTTAGTACTGCTCCAGCTTCAAACCAAAGAGGATGCATACAGAAGCAAAGCGGTATATAGTATAAGATAAACACAACTATGAAGGAAGAAAAGATGCGTGAATGGCTAAAGAGGAGAGGGAAAAAGGAAAAGACAAGAGTAAATGGGAGTGAGGTTGGTTAACGTAGGTTCAGTCCAGGGGGATGGCGGGATGATAGGATGTGTTGGAGTGCAAGTTCCCATCTCCGCAGTTCCGAGGGACTGATGTTGGGCGGGAGGAGCCAAATGGCACGTACGTTGTAGCAGGTTCCCAGGTCCCTAGAATTATGCTGGACAGCATGCTGTGTTACTGGGTATTGGGCATCTCCTAGGCGGACAGTTCGTCTGTACTCGTTCATGCGCTCAGCCAATTTAGTTGTCGTCATACCGATGTAAAAGGCTGTGCAGTGCAGGCATGTCAGCTGATAAATGACATGTGTTGTTTCATATGTGGCCCTGTCTTAAATTGTGTATGTTTTACCAGTAGCGGGGGTGGAGTACGTGGTTGTGGGGGTGGGGGGATTGGATGCATAGGGCAGGCCTTGCAGCGGGGTCAGTTACAGGGGTAGGAACCGCTGGTTAGAGAAGGTGGTCTGGGAATAGTGTAGGGTTTGACAACGATGTTACGGAGGTTAGGGGGGGCCGACGAAAGGCAACTCTGGGTGGTGTGGGGAGAATATTGTCAAGGGATGACCTCATTCCAGGGCTCAACTTGAGAAAGTCATATCCCTGGCAGAGTAATTTCTTGTTCTATTCGAGGTCAGGATAATATTGGGTGACAAGGGGGATGCTTCTGTGTGGTCTGGGGGCAGGAACATTGTTGTTGGACAGGGAGGAATGTATTACTTGTGATATCTGTTTGTGGACAAGGTCTGCAGGATAGTTGCGGGAGAGGAAAGCACTGGTCAGGTTATTAGTGTAATTGTTGAGGGATTCATCACTGGAGCAGATACATTTGCCACGTATCTTACCTACAGCCTAGGTATTCGTGGTAAGCGTATCTGCTCCAGTGACAAATCCCTCAACAAGGAGGCTGAAATGACATCTATAGCAGAAATGAGACATACAATGTTACTACAGAAATGAAGAAATGTTGAAATAATTTAATTCATACAAATGTATTCGTAGTGAATATCCCACATCATCACGATTTACCACCCCAGTCATGTGTGAACTGCGAAATTAGTGTTGCAAACAAGTGTATCACATAATTATGTACTGCTAATTTGAAGGATGTCGGTATTGTAGACATAAGCAGATTGGGGCAAAGGTTCCACACAATCAATGGATTTCATTTAAACGTAATAGAAAAGGTATTACCAGCTGAAAAAACACCTACTCTCAAGTGGCCCTGATGAAGTACCCAATTCATATTAAATGCATGAGCTCACCGCATAGCAAAACTGTTGGCAAAAATTTTCAACCTCCAGAAACTTTTGTCTCTCCATATATTCACAAAATCTACTACTACACATGATAGATAGGGACCAGAAAAATTCGTTTAAACGATAACACGATGAATAACGAGAATTTGGTGGTTTTGAAAGAAATAATCCGAATTCAACAGTTTTAAGGAAGTAACGAGAACTGGGCTGTTTTTAAGGAAGTAACACAAAATCAGCATTTTTTAACAAAATTTCTCTGCATCTTTGTAAGAAGTGTCGTAAATCTAATGATGTCAGCGACATATTTAATGGTGAAATGTTCTGTGTTCAACTGTCGCACTACTTTTAGCAGTCATAACGGCACTAGTAGCCTTTCAACTATCAACTTTTGCAAGCACGACCACTGTGTGATTTTTGATTATTTATTTCTTTTGTAGTGTGTGTGTCGCAGTATGCCATTTTTAAGAAATGGCAGCACAAAAATCTATCACAAAATCATCATCCTGCACATTAAATGTGGTTAATAATGCAGCAACAATATAAAGCTTGAAGAAATGTTATCATTGAGACAGTCGCCGATTGAGTAAGCCATAATGTAACGGATATTTTTGTAGTTTACGATATGAATGGATGTAGGTTTGTGTCCCACTGCATGCATTCCTAATTCGTCTTACATATGTAAAAAAAGCATATTCTCACTTTTTCACGTTTTTACTACTTTTTACTTTTGTGGTGTAATGATGAATTATGCTTCTTTTCTTTAAGGATGGATGTCTCTTTTTACCCCATTTGTCCAGTTCTTGGTAAAACCAGCTGAAAATGCAGTACATAAATGAGCCTTACTACCAGAGTAATATATTAAAGGAAGTATTTTTGTATTAAAAGACTGTGTTACTGATGGGAAACAGAAATTAAAATTCAAAACTGGTACTGAAATGTATTATAAACTTTGTTTCCAAACACCATGTGAGTGAACATTAAAAAAATTAAGAAAGTTGAAAATGTTGTCCAATTTTTAACCTAAGTGAAATAAATGTCTATAAATATTTTGATGATATTCATACAGAAAAATCTCTTGTGGATGTAGCCAAGACATTTTATTTATTAACGATAACACTGCAGAGGCAAAGATTTTTCTTTACATTAACAGATTTTCTTTGAAATTTCATTATTGCTCTTCCGTAAGAAATTTCAACTATGTAACAAATATTTAAGTCGGTGAGAAAAATTGTCTACTGTTATTTTCATTTTTACCTTTGGTATTTGTTTTTAAATAATTATTTGTGGCAATTTTTTTGTTAAAATAATTTTTCTCTACACTTGTCTCATGTTTGCCCCACCCTATCTTACGAATAGTTCCATTTTCAACATACCATTGAAAAATGGTTAAATATGACAAAAATAGATAATTGATAATAGAAAAAGCTTTTCAGAAAATAACACCGATAAATAACACCGAAAAGTGCAAAAAATAACACCAACTTTGGCCATAAAATAATACCGATTTTTCCAGTTGCTAGTGATAGATATTCCACAAGACAACACACAGTGTGTGGCTGAGAGTACCCTATACCAACACTTGTCATGTCCACTCCTGTCCCATTCGCAAATAGGGAAAAATGGCTGTCTGTATACCCCTGTATGAGCCCTAATTTGTCATATCTGATCTTTGTGGTACTTATGCACGACGCATGTTGATGGCGGTAGAATCGTTTGGAAATCAGTTTCTAATGCCGGTTCTCTAAATTTTCTCAATAGCGTTTCTCGAAAAGAACATGACCTTCCTTACAGGGATTCCCTTTTGAGTTCCCGAAGCATATCCATAACAGTTACATGTTGTTCGAATCTGCCAGTAACAAACCTAGCCACCCACCTCGGAATTGCTTCAATGTCTTCCTTCAATCTGATATGGTACAGATCTCTAGTGAACAAGACAGTTTCATAAATGAACAAGCTTCTCAAGAATAGGTCACAGCAGCATCCTAAATGCTGTCTCCTTTACAAGTGAACCACTTTTTCCTAAAAAGCAAAAATTTCACCACTGGTAATAAAAGGGCCTTCTGATCAACTATCAAATTAGCAACCTGTGTCACAGCTAAGCTGCTCCTCAAAAATTCTAGAAACTCTTTATGACAGGCTTTTAAGTTTCATAAATAAATACTCACCTCTTATGTATCAGAATGTGGTTTTAAAAAGTCTAATCAACACAGGCAGACTGCACTTCAAAAATTCCTTGATCAGCATAAATTAGCAACAGGTATTTTTCTATACCTGTCAAAAGTCTTCGATCTCTCAGACCATAAGGTTCTGCTTGAAAAATTAGGAAGATGAGTAAGAGTCATAGCACATAGCTGGTTGTGTTCATTCCTAAAAAACCACAGGCAGAAGGTATCATGTTGGTATGAATTTAACACTAAGAACAAAACAAGAAATGATGCCCTCCTTTCTAGTAAATTATCAATAACTATGCTGTACCGCAGGGCTCAATCTTAGGTCCACTGTTATTCTTGGTTAATGTGGATAACTTTGTTGAATATATGAGTCGTCAAAAAACTATCCCACTTGCCAATGATGCCAGCATATTGCTGACTTGATCCAGTCCAGAAACTTTGCAGTCAACAGCAGCAAGTCCTATGAAAAAACTTTGTGGTTAAAAAAGAAAAAAGTCACAGTAAATACTGGAAAAACAGTGTGTGTCGGCTTTCATTTATTTCCTCCGACTAATCAAATGTGTGCTGAAGCATGATTAAAAAATTATCCCCTAGCAAATTTAAGTGTCACAAAATCTCTGTGTTTGTGGGTTGGGTAAGACTTCAAGTGGGACACACACACACACACACACACACACACACACACACACACACACACACACACACACACACACACAGCTTGTCTAGGAAAATTCTCATCGGTGTGCTATGGTCTAAAAATAGCAATGTCTACAACAAGCAAAACAACAGTACTGTAGGCGCATTATTCACAGTTCCACTCACTGCTTCAGTATGGGCTATTTTTTTTGGGACACAGGATACAGCATAAAGGTTTTTAGAAAGCAAAGAAGAGCTATAGGAATAACCCGTGGCCTCAAAAAGATGGAGTCCTGTAAATTTCATTTTACTAAGCTTGGTGTTCCGGATGTTACAAGCTCATTCATTTATGAAACTGTCTTGTTCACTCAAGACAACCTCTTAAAAATGGGCGAACTACTACAAAACAAAGCTGGAGTCAGCAGGATTCCTGCCAAGGCTGCTTATCATCCCTTGGAATCTTTTAAAGCAACACAAGAGATTGATTTGGAGTTTCCAAGAGCATGTATCTATCACCACGTATCTGATCGTACTGGATCCCACATTAACTGGCCAGAAGTAATTGAGATGTCGAAAGTTTCAGACCAGCATGAAAGCTAGTATCTTTGATGAAACATCCAACCTGGATAAACTGTATACCTAGTTACTTGCTTATCACAATGCAGAACATACATTCACAGAGACAAAAGACCAACCATGCCTATAAATAAGGAGAGCAATCTTCAGTGCATTTGAATTACAGTCCAGTAAAGTCACAGCAGTACATGTTACCATATGATCTTACTGGCTTATAGGCAGAAGGAAGCAGCTTAAATCTAGACATGCAAGAGCAATAAAAACTAATGAAATTGCAACTGATTGCTGTGTGTAACTGTGCACAACAGTTTGTTATGGAATCAAAGGTGGTTGCGCCATGTGAAGCATGTTAGAAATGTATTCTGTTACAAATCCAAAGTGCTCAATGATACAAATTTGTGTTTACAATGATAAGACTGTGGTGAATACTACGGACATCATTTGTTGGATGAAAACTATGAAAACAAATAGTCCATACTGACATTTCATGTTAAGTCACATCCCAATGCAAATCTGTAACACAACCATGTGTGTGGTGTACTTTTAATTATATATTATTTAAATCTGAGGACAACTAATAAATAAAAAATGCACCACATGTTCTAATGAAAGCACGAAATAAAGGACTTAAAATAAATTTGTGGCTGGTTGCTGTCTCAACACCATCAAGATACACATTCACATGATGATTAACTACAGAGTGGCGCACATAATACCGGCCCGAACCAGAATGTGAACGTGCGTGAGTAGCATTACTAGCTTGTCGGTTCCTTTGCCACATTCCAACAGCAGTAGCACGTGAGTAGTTCATACGGAAAGCAGTTTTATAAACCGTGTACTTCATTATCATGCCTTACTCCACTGAAGAGCTTGTGTTCATTGTCTAATATGTGTGGTCTGAATCCATTAAAGTTGTTTGTGACACTTTTCATGAAAATTTTCCAGAAAGTAATATTCCTGCAAAATCAACAATTCATGATCTAGTGAGAAAGTGGTGTTTGACAGGCAGTGTTGTTAATCCAAAGAGAAATAAGGCACCGACTGTACGTACACCTGAAGTTGTGGCAAACATGACGGCACACACTGAAAGAAGTCCCTACAAGTCAACACGACGATTATCAAAGCAATGTGGAATATCTTGCAGGTGGTGTCAACGAATCCTTCACAGCTTAAAAATGAAACCTTACCGTGTGAGTTGTTCAGCAAATAAAAGAAGCGGACAAGGGTAAGTGTACACATTACTGTAATTGGCTGCTTTAGAAAGGGGCCTTCAGATTCTTGTTTCACAAGATGTCACAAGGAACCACCACTGAACTTAAAAATTTAGGCTAATGCATAGCTGCCCCTTTTTAACCAATAAAAGTTATTTTGCAGTCTCTTCCTGCTAATTTCATTGGTTTCTGCGTGCTGGCAACTGAGACAGTTAACTGTGTAACGGCTCCATGTGAGCCGCTACATGGCTTCACGCAGTAGTTTTATACTCAGAACACACCTGGATGCCCTTCCAACACTCAGGGACGTGCAATATAAGATTTATTATTCGAAATTATGTTACATCAGAGTCTGTAAATGTGAATGCGGGTTGTCTGCTGACGTATGCGTGGGCTATATGCTGGGGGTTATGTGAATCTGGGGATGCAGTTTAGCCAACCATTATATCAAGTAGAGTGCGACTGCACTGGACCAGAGAGACACGAGTTCCCCGCGCGTTAGCAGGCCCCGTTAGGTTGGCAAATAGCCGCTGTGCAGACTCTCCGAGCCCTTCCGGCCACCGTGTGTGGACCCCGGACGAGGGGACGGTTGGGCATTCCCTGGCGAGACTCTGGTAAGTACGGACGCTCTGCGCAATAGCTCCTACAGTCATCTTAATTAGGAGAGATACTCAGGTTCGATAAAATTGCTATTTCGGTTTTGTATTACGGATGAAGAGCCAGCATTCCATAACTGTACTAAATGAGTGACTAAGAAGTATTTTCATGAATTTTAGGAAATAAATGTTGTTTTTATAGAAAATTTGTAACTTTGTTTCTCACAGCAACACCGTGTTTCCGTCACCATTCCAATTAAGTGATTCAAACTTTCAACTTAAAGTTAATCAATAAGCAGAAATTTTTGTGGTGACGTTTGCTCACACGAACGGTCGTAGGCGTCTTCCACAAAAGACAGGTGCCAATTTCAAATTGAGGATGCCTGCCAAGGCTTTGCGGAGAGCAAGTATCATGCAACTGTTATAAGAGTTATGAACTGTACAGTCTACTCACAGCTGTGGTGGATTCAGCAGGTGTCTGGCAGCCACTTGCGTGTACAGTACCTGAGGTGTGTCGCAGCAGAGCAATACCTTGTCACTGCAGCTGATACTTGTGTTGGAAATGAGGTTCCTGCACCACAGTGAGGTAGCAATCTTGGAGGCACTAGATGTCATCTGCTGGCAGAAATGGTGGCCCACCTATAACAAATGATACTGTGTCAAATTGTAGGAAGTTTTATGAATATAAAATTAAGAAAAGTTGAGAAAGTCAACAAACACAAAGAACAGGAATAAATCAGAATGTTTTAACATGAAACCTGCAACCATTCTCAACAACCTCATTATAGTACTAGGCTCACGCAGAACACACACATACTGCGATGCGTTAAGATTTCTTTATCATAATGGTCCTTCTCAGATAAGCATGCCGGGAAAGTGAAGGTCAAATGACGTTTGATACAACGACTTATAAAAACATTTGACAGAGCGTTTCGAAAGATAGTGTGCACACAGCTCGTCAAATGAACTGGCACCTGTATTTCTAGAGAAGAAAGTTTTGATCCCGAGATTTGTTCGGAGCGAGTGGCATTGTCAGCTGATTTAAGAAGTTGATCCTTTTCTTGCCTTATTCACTACTATTACAGTAGCAGATTTTGTATTTTTGGGTCTTCTCAGGATTTATTTCATTGTCAGTTTTGTTCTCAAAACTTGAGGACTTTGATATTTTCCCATGAGTTTTCTTCCACAGAAGAGAGCAAATAATGAAGTACAAAAATTCAGGTTTTGCAGTCACTGCACAGAGAAAAAACTTAACACTTTGTGCAAATATGAACAAAGATGAAAACCGTAGTAAAAACTTTTTTCAATGGTGCAAAGTCAGTTGTGTCGAAGGAGAAAAATGCTGTTGTTTTTCACATCATCTGGTAGCTAAAAATGAAACAAAACCCAATGAATAAAGCAAAAAAGAACTACTACTGTTTTCTAAATTTGGTTTGTTGCGTTTATCTGTGTGTAGGCCCAGAGATTCCCCCCAGCTAATAAATCCAGATGTTTTGTGGGGTTTTGTACCTCAACCAGTAAAAACAGAACCTTCATAGGACCACTAAGTTGGCTATCTGCCTGATTGTTAAAAACCCTTTTTTATCATGATCAGGTACACACATCATGTTGAAACTTATGCTACACACCAAGGTCTACAGCCCCTGAGCAGTGTAAGAAATTTGAGCTTCTAAGTCAATGCAATAAAGCGATATGGCCATTTACAACATGTATTTTGATATTTTCAAACTCGCTCATCACAACCAAAAGGGTACTTGCTGTTGATGCAGAATCCTGAAATTTGGGGGTGTAAAAAAGAGTTTCACAGTACAAGTAATAAAAAAATCTGAAAATTGTTAATTTGTTATCATATCAGACAAAAATATTTCTTTTGTCATGTGTTACCCAATGTCAAACTTGAAACTAAAACACTCTTGAAAGTCTTAGAATCATGGGATCAATATCCAGCCAGGACCAATGTCGGTATCAGGAAAAATTTGTCGATACTTTCTTCCCGGGATGGATGAACTGCCTATATACATAAACAAATTTGTATCGAACACTCAGCACCCATGTCCTACCCATGGGTGGCCACTTTTTCCACTTTAGAGTAATATGGAAAATTTACCAGATTATCTCTGCCATGAACATACATTATCAATATTGAAAAGTAATAAGCTTTATCAGTGCTAGTTACTTATTTTTGATATATTATGCCTTTACTGTATCACAGATGATATTTAAAAACCTCACCTTCCCCATTAGGTACTGGGCTAAGCGAAGTGACAATGAACAGCCCAGTCTGAACACACCGCCATTTGATGGTGAAATGTCCTTCCATTATGTTGATATCTAGCGTGTAATGACCTTAATAATGTGAAAGCGGCCCTACCTAATTTTGTAAACATTTCACCTATTATAAAAACTTTTTCTCAAACCCATACTTCCACCGAGGTTAAATTCCAAGTGCTGCCAATACACACATTTAAAAATATGAAAAAGAAACTATTATGTATGTTTTGGAAGTGTTAGTTTCTTCCAGAGGAAGGAAAAGTTGGGAAGAGGGGTAGCTTACTCAGACATTGGATAGAGACCTATCCACCTGTTGAGATGACGACAGGAAGGTAGGTGTGGTCTGAAATTTTGACTCTTTTGAAAATGCTTGAAGCATTAATCACAAGAACATTCACACTGAATACAGTTAATGCCTATGGAGGTGTTTATACTCTTAGCTAAAATACACACCATCAATTGACCACTCAGTTGCCGTACTCATCACATAGTGCGAATGAATGGAAAGTTGAGAGTGCCACTGGTCAAAGCTGACAACCAGCAACTTATTATTCATACTTCCCACAGGTTACATTAATGAAATTTTGGGCTGATTAATGTATTGGATGTCTGCTTCATCCCATTAAAAAACGGTGTCATGTTTGCCATCATATGTGCTCAAACAGAGATAAAACAGACCACACAATTCTCTTATGTGTATAAAACTTGGGAGAATTGTCTGTGGTTACACACCAATCTGATGGTTAAGCCCTAGCTTTAAGTTATATCAAAAGCTGACAGTTTGGTTGAAACGGTGGAGTGGTATCAAACGCTTCAGTCCATCCAAAAATTGATCAATCATTTTTTAACCTAGCTACACAGATATTGGAGGGCAAAACACTGTGGCAAAACTTATTTTAGTTAAAGAGGTACCAACAAACCACTCTGCACAAGACGGAAGAAGCAACAGGCCAGTCAGTTATTTACACATTCAGGTGATTGTAATTGCAAGCTATCAATTGATATGGAAGTGAAATAGGAGTTGTCACGCAGTTTGTGTTTACAGTTAATTTCATTACCTTTGAAATTTTTTATATTACGGGCACACAGTCGCAGATTTTATGGCTGAGTGCTCCGTTCTGTGCCACATCGAATCATGAATAGAGCAAATTATTTCTCCTTCTGGTATTATATTTATAAATGTTACTGTTGTTTTATAATTGATTAACTGCAGACAAGGAACTTTGTTAGCAAGTACATATACTACAAAACTTTTCTCAAAATGCCCAACCTTTTGAAGAGCTGTCTACAAGTGATTCTACAGTGGCAACATATTATACATATTACAAGCTTCTGCATCTACCTCTATATTCTGCAGACCACTGTGAGGTGCGTGGCAGAGGGCACATCTCACTGTACCAGTTATTAGGGTTTTTCTACTCACACATAGAGCTTGGGAGAATGATCAATGTAATGTAAGATTATTATTATTATTATTATCACTTCCTTTTCTCCCTTGTTCTTTTCTTTATAAAAAATAGTAAGTTATTTTGTACCAGCAAAACTCTAGGGTCACAAACACACCAAGTAGAGATACGATCTTCAACTGATAAATTTTTATACTCTCATCTGTCTGTCTTTAGAAGTGATAGCGGCGGGTGTGTTACGGGTTCCACCAAGTTAATATTGTTAAAAAAATCTGTTCGTCTCAATACGTAACAGCGGGTGGATGTACTGCAAGTTCCACAGAGTTAATAGTGTGAAAAAAGATGTATATTCCAATTGTACATTAAAAAGTGTTATTACGATAGCAAAGTTTATTCACAGTCATATTCTGTTCATTAGTCCACAACGTGCCGAGAATCCTGCATCAAGAGGATCGAAGCTAACAAGAAGAACTCCCGTGAACAGAGGAGGGGCAATCCAGCACCCATATTGTCATACCAATCTCCACGCACATTAGCAGTAACAATATATGTATTTAATACTGAAGGTCTGTTTATACTAGTGCCAGTTAAAATTTCACTCAGGATGTGTGTACCTACCAGTCTTTTTAAAATCATTCTTTCAAAATTTTCCTTTTAATTAATTAAGCAGCAAAATTTTTACCAAGATTTCCAATATTTATATCGCATTTTTAGTCCCCCGCCACTATTCAACAAATGCCTCTGTGCGTGCAGTAATTATCCTAACCTTATTCTCACAATCCCTATACAGTATATTCCTACAGTAATCACTAAGCTGGTTGTTGAACCTTCATTAATAGACTTTCTCAGGATAGTTTATGTCTCTCTCCATAAGTTTTCCAGTTCAGTTCCTTCCAAATCTCTGTGACACTCTCGCACAAATTAAACAAACCCGTGACCATTCATCCTGCCCTTCTCTGTATACATTCACTGTCCCGTGAGTCCTACCTGGTACAGATCCCACACACTTGAGCAATATTCCTGAATTGGTCACACGAGTGATTTGTAAGCAATCTCCTTTATCCATGGCAGAACCTATGTGATCATTCCATTTCATATGCCTACACAGTGCTACCCCAAGAAATTTGTACAAGATGGACGATTCCACGACCAACTTACTGATATTATCGTCATAGGATACTGTATTATTTGTTTTATGAAGTGCACAATTTTACATTCCCGAACATTTAAAACAAGTTGCCAAGCTCTGCACCACTTTGGAATCTTACTCACAACTGAGTGAATATTTATGCACCTTCTTTCAGACATTACTTCATTATAGATAAGTGCGTCCATCTGCAAAAAGCCTGATTTTACTATTAATAGACTCTGCAAGGTCACTGACATACATGAACAGCAAGGATCCCAATACACTTTCCTGGGGACACTAAGTTACTTCTACATCTGACAATGTCTATCCATCCAATACAACATGCTGCATCATCCCTATCAAAAAGTTGCCAATCCAGTCAAATTTCGCTTGATAACCCATACGATCATACGCTTAGGTGTGGTACCGAGTCAAATGCTTTTCAAAGATCAAGAGATACTTCACCTATCTGATTGCCTTGATCCAAGCATTCGTATTGTTGTGTGAGGAAAGTGCATATTGGTTTCACATGATTGGTGTTTTCAAAAGCCATCCTGGTTAGCACTGAAGAGGTCATTCTGTTCAAGACACATTGTTATGTTTGAGCTCAGAATATGTTCTAAGATCCTACATCAAATCAATGTCAGTGATACTGGACAGGTGTAGTAGTTTTAGGGATCATTTCTAATAACTTCAGGTGTGACTTGTGTCCTCAGATACAAATTCAGTATAGAATCTGACAAGAATCACACTACACTGGCCCTGGAACTTTATCAGTTTTAGCAATTTCAGCTGTTTCTCAACACCACTGACACAGTCATCTTTTCAGTGGTACAAGGATTGAATTGGGGCAATTCTTCCGAGTTTTTATTTGTAAAGGAACATGTGAAAAGGGAGTTAAACATTTCAGCTTTTTCTTTGCTACCCTCAATTTCGGTCCTGTCTCATTCATTCGGGACAAGACACTAACTTTGGTGCCACAAACAGCATTTACGTACAGTCAGAATTTCTCTGGGTTCTGTGACAGATAACTTGAAAATATTCTACTACAGTAGTAACTGAAGACATTGCACATTACTCTCTTGACAGCCAAAAACGTTTCATTCAGCTTCTCCCTATCTATAGCACTAAGCTTTGTTTTATACCTATTATGCAGTAATCTCTTCAAAAGAAGTTTCTATACAGTGACAGTATAGCATAGAGGTTCCCTCCCATTACCAACTGTTCTACTGGGAACATATCTATCCAGCGCACAGTTTCTCAACATTCTCCTTCACTGTGTTGAAAGTTTCAAATTCATCACTGAGATATGACACTGTTGATTTTTTTTTTATCTAGTTTACTGAACATATAAATCAAACAATGGAAACTCCAGGTAGGAATTCAGCAATGTGGAAAAGATAAATTGCAACTTACCAAAGAAAACACTTCAAGATGCAGACAGGCACCACACAGCTTTCAGCCACAGCCTTCGTCAGTAAAGAGCATTCCGGTCCGAGATGCTTTAATCCTGCCTGTCTGCAACTTTGTGTGTGTTCTTTATGGTAAGCAGCAATTTATCCTTTCCTAGTTGAGTCACTGAAAGTATATATCTGCTTACTTATTTTAGTTCTCCTTTGTGCTTTGGTAAACCATTGTTGCCACACTGTGCCACAGTCCTGACACCAGTTTCAATGCGCGTGTCCCCAGGCAGATCCAACATATTTCCACCACGAGTGGGGTTTCTAACTATCTGTTCTAGGTACATATTCACAGGATGTCTTATCACACCCACCACTAACAAAACTGTATGACAACCGATCACTACAGTGTGACTAGGGAACTTATGTACAAGTGAACTGAGGCTTCCTCTACAGTTTTCAGTTACATCAGGAGACTAGTCTGGTGGGGACAGCAGGATCCGAGTACCATTTTATGCCCATCCCTGATACTGAGTCTTGCCCAAACAATCTTACATGCAGCTTCACTTTCTATGCAATTGATTTGAGTATCTTGTCAACTGCGACAAATACACCACCTCTATCTCCCATTCGGCTAGCCTCTCAATACACACTTCAATTGTCCCCAAAAATCTCAACTGATATCAATTTCAGGTTTCAACCAGCTTTCTGTACCTAATATTACGTGAGCTTCACTAGTTTTTATGAGTGATTCGACCTCTTGCACCTTGTTGCAAATGCTTTGGTGGTTTACTATTAGGATTTTAATACTCTCACCTGTGGGAGGCCATTTTTTGTTATGGGTTTCATACAGCTATCATTACCGGATTGGATGGAGAGCCACCTAATCTGAAAAAAATCCTTGTGTGCACCCCACACACAGTCAGCTACCTGAGTAGCAGATTCTGATGTGTAGTGCACACCTGACCCATTTATGGGGACCCTGAAATTCTCAATCCTATGGCACATATCCGAGAAGTCCCAGCCTAGCTCGTCACAGAACCTTCTAAGTATCTGGTCCAGTCCTTCCACTCGATTCAGAACCAAAGTGCCATGATCAGTTCTTGGGACAACGTGGCAAATTGTGAGCTTCGTTGAAACTCCATGTGCAAGGCTGGTCTTCTCAACCTTCTCTGCCAGTCACTGAAATGACCGAAGTATGACCTAGGATCCCAGATGAGAGGCATTATTTGTTCCAACGTGTTTCACAATCTGCAGTTAGTTGCACCCTGTTCCCTCAATAGCCGCAGGTATAACCTCGGAGGCCCCAAAGCATACACACTGTGTGCACCTGGTGTCACAGACAGCAACTCTAACTTGGTGATTTGGGGATTCTGTAGAACATCCCAAGTCTTCTGTGGCCAAAGTCCACTCTGAACAGACCACCTAGAGCTACCACTGACACACCACTTGCAGTCATGTGGATCCTGTACTTTATGCAGGGGAGACAGGATCCACGGGAGAGGATAGTATCTGAGGTACATCGGGTACAGGTTCCATAGGTACACAACTCTCGAGAGCTCATCAAACACACTGATTCGCAGCAGCTACCAATCGTATGACATTAGTCATGGCAATTTCCAGCTCCTTATGGACGTCAACAAATTCCTCCCATGTTTGAGAACAGCATTCACAGTGAGGCTGCATTCTGGCTGGTGCACAACAACCGTTTCCCTCAATGAAAAGTGAATGAAAATAAGAAAACTAAGTTTACTTTTTGACACTTTCGTCTCCCAAATCTGATATTATCTATAACGAGTCGGTTGCAGAACTCTTACTTTTTTGGCATATAACGTGCGACTCCCCATTCAGGTTGTTATTGCTGTAATCATCATCCTAGATATATATCATACATAACTGTAAGACTGGAAGATTAACACTTTGTGATAAAGGTGCAAAGGTCCTGAGTTCGAGTCTCAGTCGGGCACACAGTTTTAATCTGCCAGGAAGTTTCAGTTTTGAAATGAGTCAATACCTATCCATACAGGAAGAAAATACCGCGAAGTTGGAGAGGGGGCAATGACTCCATTACCCTCGAAAGACAGAAGATGAACTTGAGTTCTTTACTGTTGTTTGTCCGTCTATAACTAAAACTGTACCAGCAGTATTACATTAATAATTTCAAACTTACATCTTTCTATGCACAACTGAAAGTATACTGTTTTTGTTTTTTACAGGCTCGTTTCCCCCCAATTTCTTCAAGAATTTGCCCCAACACGTACAAACACTGAAGCTGTCACAGTAAATTAAGGTGAAATGTGCACACAAAAACATTTATTCAGTTTCACACTCACAAGAACTGACAATTAACATAATAAAAGAAATGACCAGTTAATTAGGTAACTAGTGCTACAACAATTATCATATTCTGATACTTTTTTGCTGAAAAATATTGATGAATGTTAGCTGCAAGTCTTCTACATTGCACAAGAACATCACATTCTTGCACGGTTGGTTGGTTTGTGGGATTGAAGTGACCAGACTAATAGGGCCATCGGTCCCTTTTTCCATGAACTTGAAACCCCCACAAGGAATTAAAACAAACAACAGAAATGACAAGAGACGACACAGGACAAGAAAGACATAGAGACCAGACAAAAGGAATTAAAATCACACTGAGTGTGATAGTGGTTGGCCGGCAATGGGGAGAGGAGGGGGGAAAGACAAACACCAAGAAACACACTAAAAACCCCAGTCTAAAATAGTACGCCAAAGGCCAGATTCTACACAAAAAAAGGACAAACAATAGATCAAGCGATAAAAACCCCCTGCACAAATAAAACTCAACACTAAATATGCCATCGCAACGTCATCAGATAAAAGTGCAGGAAGCATATCAGGCAGTGCAAACGTCTGAGCTGAGTTAAAAGCAGGCAGTGCAACAACATGTGGACCACCGGCATGGCTGATCTGCAGCAACATAAAGGTGGGTCCTCACAGCGCAATAAATAGCTGTGCGTTATTCAGGTGTGGCCAACGTGCAGCCGGCAGAGGACAACAGAGTCCTTGCGGGAGACCAGCAAGGAGGAGTGCCATGCACCAGTAGCTTCCTCGATGGCCCGAAGTTTGTTGGGTGAAGGGAGGGCGCGCCATTCTTCACCCAAGGTGCGAAGCACCTTCTACCGCAAAACTGACCTGAGGTCACTCTCTGAAAGTCCAATCTCCAAGGCTGGTGCACCGACAACCTGCTTGGCCAGCGTGTCAACACGTTCATTTCCCAGGGTGACTACATGACCCAGGGTCCACACAAAGACCACCGAGTGGCCGCAACAGCTAGAGTATGGAGGGACTCCTGAATAGCCATCACCAGAAAAGAGCGAGGGAAACACTGCTCGAGAGCTCGAAAACCGTTCAGGGAGTCATTACAGAATGCAGGACTCACCTGAGCAGGAGCGGATATACTCTAGGGCGTGAGAGATGGTGACCAGCTAGGCAGTGAAAACACTGCAGCCAGTTGGCAATGAGTGTTGTTCATAATGATCCCCTAGACTAAGAGCATAACCGACACGACCAGCAACCATCGAACCCTCAGTATAGGCAACGTCAGAGCCTTGAAACGCGGCAAGGATTGAAAGAAAGCGGCGGCAGAGGGCCTCAGGAGGGATTGAGTCCTTCGGGCCTGTACCAAATCGAGCCGAAGCCACGGGTGGTGCACACACCACGGGGTATACGCGGAGGAGCCCGGAAAAAGAGGGGGAAGACGGAAAACCTCAAGCCCAGAGAGAAGAGCTCTGACGCGAACTAAGATCTTACACCTTGACCGGGACCACCGTTCTGGAAGATGGACGTCAGACTGAGGGAACAGGAGACTATAACTGGGATGCCCGGGCAAGCTACAAACGTGTGTAGCTTAAGCGGCCAGTAATTGTTGGTGCAGGAACCGCAATGGAGGGACACCTTGTCTCCCCAAGTATGCTGTTGACAGGGCTTGTCCGGAAAGCTCCAGCGGTGAGTTGGATCTTGCTGTGAAGGATAGGGCACAGCAACCGCAATGCGGAAGGGGATGGCGAACCGCAAGCCACGCTCCCATAATCTAGACAGGACTGAATTAACACCTAGTACTGCCATAGAAGGGTAGACTGATCAGTACCCCAGCTGGTATGACTCAATCAACGAAGAGCATTACGATGCCGCCAGCATGTTTAAGCTGCCGAATATGAGGCAGCCGAGTCAAACCGGATATTGAAAACCAATCCCAAAAACCAATGCGTCTCCACCACATCAAGAGGTTTGCTGTCAAGATAAAGCCATGGCTCAGAGTGAACAGTGTGTCGCAGGCAGGAATGCATAACACAGGTCTCGGCAGCCGAAAACTGGAAGCCATGTGCTACAGCCCAAGACTGCGCCTTTCGGATAGCGCCCTGCGGCTGCCGTTCAGCAGCTGCAAAGCCAGTGGATCTATAGTATAGGCAGAAGTCGTCAGCATACAAGGAAGATGAGACAGATGTTTCACTGCCGCAGTGAGCCCAATAATTGCAATCAAAAAGAGGCAGACACTCAAGACAGATCCTCGCAGTACCCCATTCTCCTGAACTCTGGAGGAACTATCGGAGGCAACTACTTGCACACGGAAGGATCGAAGCCACAGAAAATTTTGTGAAAATCGGAAGTGGACCCCGAAGACACCAACCATGAACTGTAGAGTGTATATGATGTCACCATGTTGTATTGTATGCCTTCCGCATGTCAAAAAAAGGTGGCGACCAGATGCTGACAGCGGGCAAAGGCTATACGGAAGGCAGACTCCAGGCACACCAGATTATTGACGACAGAGCGGCCCTTACGGAACCCACCCTGAAACGGAGCCAGAAGGCCCTGAGACTCAAGTAGCCAACTCAACCTCCAGCTTGCCATGCATTCAAGCAATTTGCAAAGAACGTTGGTGCGGCTCCATCTCCAGTGGTTTCTTGCCAGGTTTCAACACGGCGATTACAACGCTTTCCCGCCACTGGTGGTGTCCCTGACAGTCCATAGAGAGGTGTTTGAGCATCTGACAGGGGATGTGATCTGACCCGGGAGCCATATCAGGGCAAGCGGCTAGGGCACTTTGGAATTCACACTCACTGAACGGAGCATTGTACGATTCAAGGTGGCACGTGTGAAATGAAAGGCTCCGACGTTCCATCCGCTCTTTCAGGGAGCGCAAGGCCAGTGGGTAATTCACAGAAACGAAACTCTGAGCAAAATACTCTGCTAAGTGGTTTGCAATTGTGTCGGAGTCAGTACAGACTGCTCCATTCAGTAAAAGCGCAGGTACGCTGACAGGCAGCTGATAGCCATAGAGTTGCTTAATCCTGGCTCAAACTTGCAATGTACAGGTATGGAGGCCAATGGTGGAGACATACCTTTCCCAGCACTCCTGCTTGCATTGACAAATGAGGCAGCGGCTCATGCACGGAGCCGTTTAAAGGCAATGAGGTGTTCCAATGAGGGATGCCGCTTGTGATGCTGGAGTGCTTGCCTGTCATCTTTAATCACCTCAGCAATCTCGGGCGATCACCAAGGCATAGTCCTCTGCCGAGGGGACCCAGAAGAACATGGAGTGGCAGATTCTGCGGCAGTAATGACGCCGGCCGTGACCGAGTGAACCAACGCACCAATGGCGTCACTGGAAAGAGTCTCAATAGAGGCCATGGAGAGGAACAAGTCCCAGTCAGCCTTATTCATAGCCCATCTGCAGAGGCACCCAGCAGAGTGGCAGTGACAGAAATATCGGAAAGTGGTCACTACCGCAAAAGTCGTCATGCACACTCCATTGGACAGATGGTAATAGGCTAGGGCTACAGGCCCAAAGGTAGACGGCTGAGTACGTACCATGTGCCACACACAAATGTGTTAAGGTGCCATTATTTAAAAGAGAAAGGTTGAGCTGTGCCAATACTTGCTCAACGATGCTGCCTCGGCCTGTTGCCACTGATCCACCCCACAGAGGGTTATGGGCGTTGAAGTTGCCCAGTAACAAAAAAGGTGGCGGCAATTGGGCTATCAGTGCAGCCAGGTCATGCTGCAGGACATCACCATCCGGTGAGAGATACAGATTGCAGACAGTAACAGCCTGAGGCATCCACACCTGAACAGCAACAGCCTCTAAAGGTGTTTGTAGAGGTACAGACTCACTGTGAAGAGAGTTCAGGACATATATGCAGACGCCACCAGACACCCTTTCATAAGCTGCAACGACAGATCTCGACACTACAGAGTCATTTAGATGAATATTCATGGAGACGTAGTGTACCCGATAAATATTGCCCATTTAAGTGTTTTTTTGTTGATTTTTTCTAGGCGAGTTTCGGTTTTTTGCAGAGGAATTTCTGTATGGTAAGTTCATTTTTTTTGTTTTAGTGCATTTGTCTATTCTGACTTATTCCATTGTTGTATTACACCATTCCATATGGGTTCGTCAACTGCAATATGTAATACAAATTTTGGAGCTGTTGCTCTTCTTCCCTTACCCAGGACTAGTACCACTACGTTTTTTTCAAGTCTCTGCTAGCACTACTAAAGGCGAAAACACAGATGCGTATAAAGGTCAACTGAAATATGGGATACTGGTACTAGCTAGGCTAAAAGAGCGATGTATTTAACACTTATGTGATTTACCAATATAGGTCAACTGAACAGCAGGATACAAAGGATATGTATGGCGCAATTTTTCGCCTTCCATAGCATTAGTATCCTATTTTTCAGTTGTCATATATAGGTAAATTGAATTACAGAATTCGCATGTTATAAATGTTATTTCCCATTCGGAAGTATTAGTATTCTTTTCTTCAGTTGACCTATATATCTGAACTAAAGAATGAGACGTAAATTCCACTGCTGTTGGTTGTCTTGTCGTTGCTAGCAAGAATAACTTTCAGTCGATACTATTTGATAAAAATTTTTATCCCACACTTCAGTACAGGATACAAATTCTGTGTGTGTTGTCGTCTTACACCTTCACATGGTTCAAGTGAGGTACAGGTTGCCAATGTAACATACGCTGATTTCCTTGTTTTTGTTAGCAGTAGTATCCTATAGAGGTCAACGGAAGTATGGGACACAAATATTATGTAAAATCCATATCCGGTACTTCAGTTTACCTATATAGTTCAGCTGAAGAACAGGATACTAATGCTAACTAAAACGAGGAAATGTATGCATGTTTAATTATTATCCTCCACTACAATTAACCTATACAGATCGCCTGAAGTTTGAGATAGAACTCATATGAATGTCAATGGAGGTATTCTATGCTTCCACTACTGAGGTATTCTATGCTACCACTACCTCTACCCCTTTTGTTTTCTTTATTTTTTCCAGATGTACTAGGACTCAAACAAGCGATAACCTTAACATTAAGACTGAAATATTACTGGCCATGTTATATGTCTACCATCTATTTTCTCTCCTGCATTCCCTTGTTTCCTAACACTCCTTTCAGCTGTTAAATCTGTGTAACAAATGATCTTTGGCAACCTATGACGTCATTGGTCAAACCCGACGGGTCATATACCTTTCTTCTGTAATCCCCAGTTCTGTCCATCTACAGGTACTACACCAACGATAAGTGTAACACATGAAGAAATAATAAATAGGGTCGAAAATTCAAAATTCATAGCTGTCCATATTTATGAGAATTTAAACGCGAAAAAACACATTCTGGAGCTCCTAAAATAACCTACTTCGAACACATTTGCACATGGGATTATTGTAAATCTTGGGGGCAGAGAAATCAGTAAGCTGACATTCTCATACAATAATATCATACAGAGCGGTATAGGGCAACTCATATTTAAGAAAAAGTTTGGTCCAAAATGTGCTGATATAAAAATAGGAAGTGCTCACCCATGATCGTCCTGTGGGCACTTTACAGAGTTAGGCATTCTGACTACTCCTTCACAGTACATTTATTTCCTTATGAACTAAATTCTTAAGTAATCCACAGCAGTTCAAAACAATGATGTACACAATTACAAACCCGGAAGGAAAAATTACATTCATTGCTCCACATTAATGCTGTCTTTAGCACAAAAAGGGATGCACAACTAAAATATTTCATCACTTATCCGGTGATATAAAATGTCCGGCAAACAAAGTACAATTTGAGAACTCGAGAAGTTTCCCCTAACAACTCCATTCATTCCGTAGAAGACTATCTGTTAATGTTACATGTTCACGATAGTAAATAGGAAAAGCCAACTCACATCAGCATATAATGTTCGGCATGCTGCCACATTTCTAAATTAATTTGTGATGTGAATGTAAAATGAGTCGTTCCAAATCATTAACACATACGTTACAAATCATGCACTGAACATGAAACTCACGTTACACAGCTTCCGTGCACAACTGTAGCAAACTATTTGCAAATAGGGTCTGTATTACACTGAAAATGACAAAACTTCCATAACACTACAGATAAATATTTACATTTGGTACTGATCACACGATTAATAGTAAACAATACACACTCCAACTTCCGTTCGAGCAGACAATTTTCTCAAGTTATTTGACCAAGTCTCATGTGAACCATCCTACCAGAACAACATGCTGTGGAATCAAACACCGAATGTAGAAACACGAATGGCATGTAAAGAATATATACTTCCCTGACGCCTGTTCGTGCGATAAACTTTCCCACTTCGGGGTGTTAAGTTGTAATACAGCAGTCTGCGGTAACTACAGACATAGAAGCTGTTAATTTTTGTGGTAATTTCTTTCACCGGAGTTTTTTTTTATTATTTAACACACGGCCTCAAAGTCTCCCTTATTCTTTAAGCCACACTACCGCAAGAACATAACAAAGACATCTCTCCACCTAATTCATATAGCACTACAGGCGAAAACTGACTAATCAGAAAATTAAAACTATGGAATATGATGACACAGCAGCAATTTGTACCGTTGTTACTAAACTTACGTACAGCACAGCCCGACTGCGTCAGCTTTGATCAAATAACAATAACATACAACCCGCCATGGCACCACGTGATCAGCACTGAGCACTTACAAGAGTTTCCAAAGAGTGTAGGAATTTCCTACGGTGTACATCGTGAACAGAGGAAACGCGACGGCGCCAAACTTAAAAGACTAATTTACACGACGACACTGGCTTGCGCCACTCATTGCGTGTAACGAATTTCATGCAGGTAGTTATGTATGTGACTGTAGGCACGGCGCCACTGGTGTACATTTTACGTTTCGTCGTTTTGCAAGTGTCGTAATCGCGTATAAAATGAAAGCATTAACAGCCGTAAGAGTTAATCTCGTTTGCATGAAATCGCTGCACAAGACAAAAGATAAAAAATTAAGAAACGTGTTTGGGTCCTTGACTGCATTATTGCTCACAGACCTTGCTGAAAGAAATTGTACTGGAAGACACTATAACGTTTTTAATTGTCTGTACTACAGTTTGTGAATGAGAAGCACTGCTGTGAGGTTATAAGTAAATTAATATTGAATAAAGAATTCAGATTTCCAGCTTTCTGTAGCCTTTTTCCTTGTCAACCATTTCATTAAAAAAGAATCTGCCAACTTGAACCATGGAATTTTAGCCTCGTACATGAAGCTGTTCCGCCGCTAAATGTTTTGCTTGCCTGTATTTCTCTTAATTCATTTGTGCATGCACTCTGATAATTTTATTTGAATGGACTCTTCTCTGCAGCTCAGTTAGTCCCTATTAATCCATGTGTATGACAGTCTTAAGCACAGAAACAAGTCGCTGCTTGTTTTTGTACTCAACGTCATAAAAATTCTACAAATACCTAAGCATAGCATTGATACCCCAAAAACGAACAATTTCCTCCGTTCCCTGGGTATTATTTCAGTTTTCTTACTGCTTACCGACACATCTACCCCAGTATTCATGGAGCTAGCGTCGCGATGTTGAAACCAGCTGAAAATGTTAAGTTTTGTCAACGAGTTGCGCAAACGCTTGCCGGGTATGCTCGGTGGTCGGTTGCGCAGTAGCGTGCAACCCTTGTTTTCCAATATAAAATGAAAACATACTGAAATCGAATGGAGCACAGCAGCAATTGCTCCACAATAACTACAACAGAATACTCGTGTTTCTAAATGCTGGCACCAGGTAGCATTGGTGGAAGGAAAGTGGTGTAACAAGTACTTTCTGTGGCATGACAAAAGTTGTGCCACTACAAGCTGGGAGTTCACACATGCAGCTCCAGTGTTCCACTAGCTGTGGCGACACTTCTGGTGCGTGTGTGAACCTGACTTAAATGTTGTGCACAGGAAGTTAAGATTTTGAAATATGCATAACTTCTGAACACATAGACGTAGATGAGACTAAAGATAGCATGCATGTTTTTAGGCAAACTTCTTAGCAATTCGATGCCTGAATACTGAGGTCCTTTTTCAAGAACTGACAGTCAGTGGCGTATGATTTGTGTATGACCTCCAGGTTTGGGCGTGTTCACTAACATTTGTAGGTCACTCTGTAGTATCTATATTATTGTTTTATATGCATGCACACACAAAGATGTAAACGTTGAGAAGTCTTTCTTCTTAAAATGCTCCTAATTGCATTTTCTGTAATGTGAAAACACTTTCTGTTTCTTGAATGTTTTAGTTTCCTCACACTGTAGATATGACCTAAAGATCCCATAGTACACTGTTCACAGGAGCTGTTTGTCTCCATACTGCTTCATTATGACCATGACAGGACTGAGTTACTTAGACAGAATTAATATGCTGTTTCCATTTCATCTCATTATTCACAATAATACCTAAAACTCTAGTGGTTTTTACTTCTTCTAGCCGAATTTGATACACCTCTAAACCCATATGTGTAGCATTGTCTTTGTTTCTGGACACTGCATACATGGTCTTTTTTAGGTTTATAATCAGTCAGTTTTACAGGAGCCACTGAGCTGTAGTGGTCTTCTCTCAAGCTGTACCACATTGTGGTCACTATTCGGCATTTTCATGTCATCTGTATACAAGTACGACTGAATCCATTTCTTGCTGGAACTTGGATATCATGGTTTTCCAATTATCGTAGTAGATTTTGTGGTCAGTGGTGTCGAATGCTTTGGAGAGATCTGAAACATTGCAGATACAACTCTTTTTTCATCTAAAAACTATATAACATACTGTGAGACTGGCAATTGCTAATTTTGTATTTGTACCCTGTGAGGGTAAAAGTATGTTATGTTTGTTCAATTAATCAACTCATCTATTCTGTGTAAGCATTTTCAATGTTTTTGAGAAATCTGACATCAGTGACACTGGCCTGCAGTTGTAGGGGTTAGCCTTATCCACTTTTTTGTACACAAGCAATACCCTGCTTATCCATAGGTTTTCTGGAAGTATACCACCTCTGGAAGAGCTGTTCGTTACGTCCATCAATGAAGTGATTATTTACATGCTTACTGGCTTTAGTATGTGATTCAATATTTCATTACCACACCTGATTTCTTGGACTTCAGTTTCTGTAAAGCAGGGTGGCCCACGGCATGCCAGATTTGAAGCATGCAGCGTGTACAGGAAGAATGCTGCAATGGCCTGGCTTCTCAGTCGGCTTTCATCGGTTACATTTAGCATTTATGTGCAGCATAACTCTCTGAGGTTGGCAGAATCGTGGTGTCAGCGATGTTTACAATTCCCTATTTGTTCGTAGTATGAAGGACATTCAGAAGTCCAGTGGCTGTCTGCACAAAAAGATGCAGTCTGGCGATTTGTCAGCATTAAATGAATGGGAATGACAGAAGAGAGGGATGAGAATTCTCAATTCGCATAAAGTGATGCACACTGCTTAATTCGTTATGAAACGACATTGTAGTACCGTGCCAAAAAAATTTAAACTTTTACATGACAATGAAATAGCAAAAAATTACAAAGGTCAAAAGATGGGATTCATTGTTCTATACATCAAGGAGCACTTTGTACTAGAATTGCAAGCATGGTTCACTAGAAGAAATAGGTGCTACAAATACTAAAATTTCCAAAGTTCCATGTGTTATTCTGATTTCAGTTGCAACATTCGAATGTTGGGCTCCATGATGTTCCCTTTCTGGTTTTTAATTTCAGTTGCAACAGTTTTCAATAGAAATGAACAAAGAATGTCAACTTACTGAGTTGTCTCTCCCTAAGATTTCCAATTATGTAAGTTCAAATGTGGCTAAACTACATTGGTTTAGCAGTTCCAAAACGTGGTTTTTCCTATTTAAATTCTCATAAATTACACCACACTGTGTTTTTTCATTGATATATTCTCTGTTTCTTTCAGTGATTAATCTATTTCTTTCTTTCTGCGTTAATTACACTCCAAGCTGCCTCTGTCCTTTTTTTTAGGTTATTATGGAGGAGCTAATTAGACTTTGCTCTACCTCTCTTAATGTTTCTGAACTTTTGTAATGCTTTATAGTTTTCAGTGTCAACCGCTGATCTCAGAGCCTGCAGCTTTTTTTGTCTTCCCACTTTCGCAGATGCTACATTAAAATGATGTTTGTGGTAATTGTTGAAATAAGTGCATCATACCTTCCATTTTAATTCTGCATGTGTAGGGTTTCATTCTAGGTTTCCCCACTTGATACCATTCTAAATACTTTAATATTTTGGTAACTGATGATCGTAATTTCTTCCATTGTTTGTTTTGATTCTGAAACTATGTCATTACTTTTACAGAAGCAGGTGAACTGCCCATTATATGAGATATTTTTGTTTGGCTATCTCATAGCTACACCTATAATATTTGTAAGATGTTGTCAATAAGCGTCTGGCTTTGAGAAGATAACTCTTGTTGATGTGGAATCGTTTCCTCCATTTTATACTGTATTAACAATTGTTTAAAATTTTGTGTTGTTTTTGATCTTTTTTGTATGTCACTATCAAAGTCTCCACATCTAATAATGTTTATCTTCATTTCTCAGTAATTCGACAATTTTGTTTTCAGATAGATACTACTCTTGCAATTCATGATCCATACACACACAACACACTAAAGGTATCTGTGTACATCAGATATTTTAAGCTCTTTTTCCTTACCCTTGGGTAATGTCATATGTTTACTGTTTACAGTTTCTAGGAGGCCCACGGCTCAGTCGAGCAGCCAACGGAGTTCAGATATCAACAGGGAAACAGATTGTGGTGGGAAGGTGGGAATGATTGGTTACACATGTGCAAAAATTCTTCTTAAATTGTCTGCAGTCCTTCGAGAGTCATGAAGGTTTGATATGTTAGAAACAGGGTGTCCTTGATCCTTTAAAAATAAAAATAATGCATAATGTTAAATGATGGATTAATGCAGGAAAAATACTTACTGTAACATGGTAGTAACTGAATTTAAAGCAAATGGTTTAATATCTCTAATGGTTTTAAGATGCTTTACATTTCACCTGTACCATATCAAAAGGGCTGGGCAGCTTTTGCACAATGGGTAGGTCTAATATACAGTATTAAAGCATTTTACGCATTTCTTTCTACATAATTTCACCATGAAATTAGCTGCTACAACCCATCCTTGGAATTGGTTGAGGACATTGCATATGACATAACTTTGAAATCAGAATCACCAAAGGTAAAGACAGTCTCAAATTACTTTCGCTCTGAAGTCTGTTTCTAGATTTAGTTTTTATATATGTGTAAGAAAGGAAAGCCATTATGTACAGATATATGAACGAGACTTGTTACTGTTTTATTTGATAGCAATGGAAACCCCGTCTTGAAGCTTAACCAGAAACTTATCAGTGGGAAAGATTTATTTCCTGCAACTTGTTCACTGGATGTTTTGAGTAGCTGCTCGTTTAATAATACACTTCTTGTGATTTCAAAATCATTGTGCTTCCCAATCAGTTGCGTATCCATTTCATATTACTAGACAGAGTAGGTATTCAGTCTTCGAATTTTTTTCCCAAGTCCCTTCAAATGTTCCTTAATTTCGTTCGTGACATTTGTGTACGAAGTAAGTTGAATTTCTACCAGGAAGTCGTGAAAGGTTTCTAACGGCTCAATTTGATTGGAATTTAGACAGATTTCACAAACTGGAAGCCTTTTAATGAACGATTCTATATGATCTTGCACATTTCACAGGATTGTGTTTAGTCCACCAAATAATAAAAATCACCTGTTCGTTGTGAATTACATGTTTGTCGAATAAGCCACCGCCGGAAGCCAGACTTTGCACTGGGAAAGGAGTATCTGTTGATAAAAAGATAAACATAATGCAATATGAAAACAGTTCTCCTGCAATATAACCATCTTATAACCATGTGAATCAATAAAAACTTTTAAATATTTAGGTTAGTCTTACGTATTTTTACTGCATCATAAGGTTCAGAGGTTTTTCACATGAACATAACAATAAGTTCATTTAACAGTTACAGTAGGCTGTTGTGGCCTAGCGGTTCTAGGTGCTTCAGTCTGGAACCTTGCTGCTGTTACAATCGCAGGTTCGAATCCTGCCTCGGGTATGGATGTGTGTGATGTTCTTAGGTTAATTAGGTTTAAGTAGTTCTAGGCCTAGGATACTGATGACCTCAGATGTTAACTCCCGTACTGCTCAGAGCCATTTGAATCATTTTTAACAGTTACAAGCAATGGAGGATGTTTAAGTAACCATCTCGTTCTTGATGTTAAAGCCACCAGTAATATTCATGTAAGCCCAGAGGTGAAATATTTTTGTCGGTTATACTGTGTGAAGTAAAGAACTGAAAACAAACAGGCCTCAGAGATTTCGTTTGGCATACGCAATAGCATATTGCATGGCAGTCGCATGACTTGTCAAGAAACTGAAAAAGCAGATGTTTGGGCAGACTCAGGTGTGGTGGAATGCAGTACAGCCCAGAGGGTCCTGGTGCAGCTCGACCAGCTGACAGTGCAGCACAAGTCGAGGCTTACCTGCCAGTCAAGGCTATGGTCTCAGGCGGGCCATGCAGGCTCTGTGCACGCTTCTAATGTTGACCTCACATCCTTCCATATCCGCATCCAGTGACGATTGTAGGCTGAAGTTGACATGTGCTTGTTCAGTAGGATTTAATGGGCAGCATGGTCATTGAAGCACGTTTTTCCCTACCGTGTTGTAAAGTTCCGGGTCTCCTTGTGGATTGTGGAATTCAGGTTGGATGACTTAATCGATATACGTGGGATGAATACTGTTGTGTAGCTATTCGCAATATATATAAATGACCTTGTGGATAACATCGGAAACTCACTGAGGTTTTTTGCAGATGATGCTGTAGTATATAGAGAGGTTGTAACAATGGAAAATTGTACTGAAATGCAGGAGGATCTGCAACGCATTGACGCATGGTGCAGGGGATGGCAATTGAATCTCAATGTGGACAAGTGTAATGTACTACGAATATATACAAAGAAAGATCCTTTGTCATTTAGCTACAATATAGCAGTTCAGCAACTGGAAGCAGTTAATTCCATAAATTACCTGGGAATAGGCATTAGGAGTGATTTAAAATCGAATGACGATATAAAATTAATCGTCGGTAAAGCAGATGCCAGACTGAGATTCATTGGAAGAATCCTAAGGAAATGCAGTCCGAAAGCAAAGGGATTGGATTACAGTACACTTGTACGTCCACTGCTTGAATACTGCTCACCGATGTGGGATCTACACCATATAGGGTTGATAGAAGAGATAGAGAAGATCCAATGGAGAGCAGAGCGCTTCGTTACAGGATCATTTAGTAATAGCGAAAGCGTTCCGGAGACTCTGGAAGAGAGATGCTCAGTAGCTTGGTACGGGCTTGTGTTGAAGTTTCGATAACATACCTTCACCAAGGAGTCGAAGAGTATATTGCTCCCTCCTATGTATATCTTGCGAAGAGACCATGAGGATAGAATCAGAGAGATTAGAGCCCACACAGTAGCATACCGACAATCTTTCATTCCACGAACAAGATGAGACTGGAATAGAAGGGAGAACCGATAGAGGTACTCAAGGTATCCTCCGCCACACGGAATATGGATGTAGATGTAGATGTAGAAATGAGATTGTGTGACTCACATCCAGTATCTAATGGTTCCAAAGACATAGTATTATTAAATCTCACTTGTTTTTGTCAGAAAACTCGAGCTATAACGGCGTGTCGATGCATGCGGGCATACCCATATCTTAGTTGTTCTTTGATCTCTGGCCAGGCTGAGTTAATATGTGAATGTTATGAACAGGTCGTACACAGTTTCTTATGTAGATAATGGCTTCTTGAGTGTATTCATACAACTGTCACGGACATCCTATGTATGATGAGTGTAAGATTACCATTGTTTCAATGTCATCAATGTTTCTGTCGTTTATGGCAGCGCCTCGAAAGTGGATGAATTCTTCTATGCATAGTTTCTTCTGATTCAGTCTAATGAAAATAACCCCTTTTGCTTCTGTTTTTAGGTAGATATCTATCAGGAACTGGTGGAACAAACGGCGAGTGTGATCATGAAACGGTAAGCATAGAACTCCTTTGAAGTGACATTTTGTTGGTTTCTGCACCTGTTTGAGATGGAATGTGTTCCACACTAAAATGATACCGGTACCTGTCCTCATTATGCAAAAATATCAATGGATATTGGAGGGCATCATATGAATGATGTGTCTCTGCAGTGCATTGTAATTCATCTCTTCTTAATTGTACAATTACAGCTTGTGTTTTCATTATCCACAATTACGATTGATGTTTGTGTTTTCTATGTGGTCTTCTGTCAATTCGAGTTACAACTTTACAGTCCTTTCCAATGAAATATACTTTCAGAAAGTTGTGGCCTTTGTTGGGTGGTGGCAGTGATGATCCCATCTTGTGATAGAGCTGTCCTTGGCTGGAAAAAACAAAAGGATTTCATCTCTGTTACTGTTGATTATAGTGACACCAGAAGAAGTCGTTTGGAAGCAGGAGTTAAACGCTTTTATATTTTGAATAAAGTGTTTTGATTGTGGAGTTTCCCCATACATGTAATGTAAAAATTTATCAGAGGTGCTTCCAGTGAATGTGATCGAATTTTTCCATTCTTGCGACAGACTCCTGGTGTTTCTCTACCGAATTTTTTCGGGTTGCAGAATTGGCAGGTGTTATCTATTTTTTCGATTACGATATGTTTGTTTGTTATATTCTTTTGTTGGGTCATAGTGGGATACTTGATTTGTTAGATTGTAATGTTTATTTGTCCTCATCAATGCTTCTTGTAGGGTGATATTTTCATGACTGCCTTGAGTTCACTGTCTTTTATTATGAGATAGTGTCGCTGTTCCTGACTATTCAATCCATTCATTTCGTTGTTCATCAGTTTCTCTGCTTTTCACGATGCTCATTGTTGTTCGTTGGGAACTTAAACGTGCTTCATACTCTTCGAGTGTTTCGTTTTTTCGCGGTTCTTTTGTTTTCGCTCTTTGGCTTCAGAACTGACAAGATCTTCTCCTCTTTTACGTTTGGGCATTGTCTGAAATATAAATCAAATCAACTTTTTATTAACAAATACACTGAGTACAATTTACATACTTTCACACTTCATTTTCGATTTAAATTCAGTCACTGTATTACTCTAATTACTCATATTTCACTGTTTGTTTTTATTCGAAACGATGTGCCAACAGGGGTCAATTGCAGAACATACGAAAAGGGTTTCAAATGGTCCACAATGTTAAAGAAATTTCCACATTATCCGAGAGGGTTCTGGAATGAACCACAATGATCTGGGATGTTCCCAAACATTCTGGAATCTTCCCGAATGTTCCAGTCTATTCTCAAACACTATTGAACATCGCGGATCATTGTGAAACGTTCTGAGATATTGTGGAATGTGTCTCGAACACTCTCGAATTTCTCGACAACTCTTGAAAGTTCTGGAACGTTCTAGAAATTTCTAGAGGGCAAAATGTCCCAGTCCCATATATCTTCAGAGGCTCGTCCTTCAGATAAAAACTAGAACCTTCTTCATGGATGGGGGCAGAGTGCTACCACACCATACAGCTCCCTTGATCATTCCAGGACATGTTTCTGATTTTTAGCAGCTCACACACTGTACACTTACTTTCATAATATATAATGCTTAATGATTGTTAATATTTTGAAATGTACGAAAAGTGGCCAACAGTGCTCTAATCTTCCAGCATTACTCATTGCCTGTCCCACCTTCTTTTAAATTTTTAGAATTTAGCTGAGGTGAGGAGAAAGTCCCCATATCAGCAGTCTATTCACTACACGTGACTGGAAGAGTCCAAAGTAAATAACCCTTAAATATTCTTTCGTTACTAAACCTCTCAGTTTCCTCATTAAGCTGGTATCATGAGACATTTTTGTTCAGGTATGCAGATGTGTGTTTTACAAGTTAACAAGTCTACATGAATTCCTAGTATTTTAACTGCTTTCACCTCTATCTCTTTTGGCAATCCCAGTACAATCTGCTGGTTTTTATCAGCGTTGCAAAGCAGTTGACGAGAAGCAATTTAGCGCTGCTTCCATGTCATACTGTATCATATCTTGGAGAACTAATGTGTCCTCATGCTGTGCTACGAACGTTGCGTCATTGGTGTAACAAATAACAGGACTGAGAATACAGTGGGGTAAATCATTGACTGGAATAATAAAAAAGAAGAGCCCAAAGACAGAGCCCTTTCAACTCCTTTGGATGTTTCTGACAGGGACAAACTGTTTCCTGTTTTTGGGTATGATGCAATTACTTCCAGTGCAGACTCTTGTACACCATATCATTTGAGTTTAGAAAATAAGATATCATGAAAAATACAGTCAAATGCCTTGCTGAAATCACACAAAAAAGTGAATATTTTTACTGTTAAATGCTGTTATTACTTCATTCACAATTGATAGAAGAATCATGGTAGTATTTATTTCCTTGCAGAAGCCAAATTGTCTATTAGAAAGTGTATTAACCGAATTAAACTAGTTGTTAAGTTGGTTACAAATAAGAGACTGAAATATTTTGGAGAAAATAGGAACTATTGAACCTGGTAGTAATTTTTGAGATAATTTTTGTCTCCTTTTTTGTACACTCGAATAATTTTCGGTACTTTTAGTATTGTAGTAAACATTCAAAACTCTAGACATCTTTTAAAAAAGAGAAGCCAGTGGTTCACTAATTATATGCATTGTTTTTATAATTGGACAAAGAAGAGTTTTCTATGCTCTTGCAGTTTGAGAACTTTGCCACCAATTTTGTTATCTCATTAGGTGTGATTGTCCTCTGTTTAAAGCTATAGTTCCAACATTGGCGTCACTTAACCAGGTTAGTTGCATTAGTACTTATAGTTTTAATTTTGTCCCTAATATCGCTTACAGAATCCATGAAAAATGATTAACTTTATCCAGGTCAAGAGCTATGTTACGTTCATGATATGTACGATGCTTTTGTCCAACATTCCATGCAGATTTGTACTTATTAGGAAAACCTTCAATGTACCTTTCATATGCTGTTTTTGTTGCCATTCTAATCTTAGGTTTGTAGGTTCTCCTACATTCACTATAAGCTTTTTATAATTTGTCTTTCTGTTCAGTTCCATATTTAGGAGAAGTTTTGCATATTCAATACAAAGATAATATATTTTGTCTAATACTGATAAGTTCATATTTCTACCACTTAATGCTCTTCTTTATAGGTTCTTTTTATGATTGATTTTTACATGAGGACAAAATGTGTAGTATCTAAATGAATTTAAGAGAATTTTCAAAAGCAATTTCAATTTGATTTATTCCCTTTCGACACTGGTACATACAATCCTACTTAACATTTATAAGTTTATGAATGAATTGACTTACTACTTTTTTCTCCTGTGTCACCTTTTCCTTTGGCTTACTACTTTTTTCTCCTGTGTCACCTTTTCCTTGGGATTGGCCCATGCATTAGAAAAGAATCCTTCAGTTATGATTTGGTTAAGCATAAGGTGTGCTGCATCAGAGTCTGTAAATCCCCCTATCAACAATGCTGATAGTGTGAAAATACCTTTCAAAGTTAATAGTGATGTCACATAGACATGCTCCATCACGTGTGGCATTTATATAGCTATATATTTTGAACATTTAGCAGGGGTAGAAAAACGACTTAGTGACTTACTCATTAGCGTTTACCATTTCCTTATTGAATTCGCCAGGAATAGCTGAGGTATGATAGGAGCTGAGAAGTTTGTGAGACTGATGTAGCATGGGACAACGGCGGCCATAATATGATGTTGGGGTTTTGTTGCTTGTCGGGGTCGCGTCAGAGATATAAAGGTCAAATTTGCTTTCTTAAATGTGATGCCATAGTTTGGTACTTATCTTCTGATAATGGCTATCGAGACGAAATCAATGATCTGTAACAATAAGGTCATTGAAGGTCAATGAAGGTCACAAAGGTGGCATGTCCAGCTATTTACAGAATGTGTTCAATGTGATGACCATTGGTATTAACGCAGTGCAGCAATCTTCTTATCATGGATTGAGTGGTGTTCCTTATCACACAGTGTCGAACTATCATGGCATGACTTTGACGTGTTCAGTTCACTATTTTCTTCTTGAAGTTACGTGACATCCATCTTCAGCATGCTGGTAATAAACTGTAAAGAGGACATATGTTCGTTCATCTTTGCAATTTCCTCTTTACAAGTAGCACACTATTTCTTTTTAACATTTTTTCTCGGAGTCACATTCCGAATTTTCATGCTAGTCAAGATCATTAAAGGCATTTCATTCATTTCAGTTGGACAACCCCAGAAGATAAATGTGTGCCGGCCGCGGTGGTCTCGCGGTTCTAGGCGCTCAGTCCAGAACCGCGCGAGTGCTACGGTCGCAGGTTCGAATCCTGCCTGGGGCATGGATGCGTGTGATGTCCTTAGGTTAGTTAGGTTTAATTAGTTCTAAGTTCTAGGTGACTGATGAGCACAGATGTTAAGTCGCATAGTGCTCAGAGCCATTTGAACCATTTTTTTGATAAAGCTGTTGGCCAGCATTGAACGTAAATATGCAGAATAAGCAGCCACTCTTGTCTTCGTGTCAACACAGTGATTGATTTGATTGATTGGTATGTTTATTCATCCATATAACAATGTAAATTGTGTGGATGTTGTCAATTGTGTCTTATGAAATAAAACAAACGTGGGTTCTTACAATGTTTACAATCAATTCTCATAATTTTTACAGGTCAGTTCTTACAATATTTAGAACTATGCCATATACTGTCGCTTTATATAGGCCTATGTGGTATTTTTGTGTACCAAATAACTATCTACCATTATTCCAAATATCTATATACCTTTTTACAACTTTTACTTAATAAATATATTTTTAACTTTACCTAAATATATCAAGTTTCATTTAATGAGGCAGGCTGTTGCACAGTACTGTGTTTTGGACTTGTTTTTCCTGTTCTGATATAAGTAGTGACTGGATCTTCTTTCATGGTCATGTATTGAACTGTCTGTAGCATACAGATGAAAATTTTTTCTTACATGCATTATAATCTGGAAAATGTATTCACGTGGGACAGTCACAATTTCTAGTTTTTTTTAAATAAATCAGTACAATGAGCTCTATTGCTGTTATTTGTTATTATCTGTACAGATCTTTTCTCTACCTTGAAGACAGACTGAATATTCCCATCACTTGTTCCCCAAAACATGATTCCATAACTGAGGTTTGAGTGTATGTATCCAAAATATATCATTTTGCGGTATGAAATATTGTGCACTGGTGTAAGTATTTGTACAGCGTAACATGCTGTGGATAATTTCTTTGTTAATGTCCATTTCAGCTGACAATCTGCCTTCAACCCCAAAAATCTGGTATCCATTACACATTCTATTACATCATCATTAATTATAATTAACCATCACTGTGGAATTTATTCAACTGGAAGTATATATAATAAGTTTTATTTATGTTTAAAGTTACTTGTGAACATCTTTGAGTTTCCTCTTCTGTCAACTGTGTTGGAGTATTGGCTATGATAACTATGTTGCTGTCATCAGCGAATAGCATTCTTTCCCCACATCTGATACTCTGCAGAAAATCATTAATGTAAATAAGAAGAAAGGATTGGACCTAATATACTACCTTGTGGGACGTCTCTATTAATATGTTTTGGACCTGATAAGTGTTTCAGTTGAAACTCTTTCTCCAGTCTGTGAAATCTCAGCATGCTACATCTGGTTTTCTATGTAGGACTTAAACCACTTCTTACCCACACCTAGTATTCCTAGTAACTCTAATTTATGTAATAAATGTGGTCCACTGTATGAAATGCATTTGATACGTTAAAGAAAATTCCATTCACGTGGTCGCCTTCGTCCAGTGCCTTAAGAATGACCTTTGTAGTCTGTGCGATAGCTGAATCTGTACCTCTTTTGGGCCTGATATCATGTTGTTCTTTGCAAAGAAGGTTATACTTATTTTTCTCGATAATTTTGGAAATAGTGTACAGTAGAGAGATAGGTATTTAGTTTTTTTACATTTTCTGCATCACTATCTTTAAGTATGAGCATGATTTTTGCTTACTTTAGGTGCTCGGAAAAACATTCAAATTTGAATGATTCCTAGATTATTTTTGTTGATGGAGCTTTTATAGAGTTTGCACTTTTTTTTTTTAAGAACACAGGCTGGAATTTCATCTATACCAGTTGATTTTTTATGTTTTAATTTATTTACAACTTGTGCGACCTCTTTCTCACCTGTCGGGATAGAGTGATCCTAACGCCAAAACGTATTGTACTAGGCGTCTATTTTATCTACGTGTTGACTCCATTTTACGTTGTTATCGTCCAGGATCCCAAGAAATTTTCCACAAGGTGGCTCATTAACTGCAAATAACTAGTTCGGGTTCGACTACTATCGATTTTCGTGGTCGCACCGATTAGCACATCATTTTGACGTCACTTCTGCGCCAGATTCGAGTGACACAAAGTTCTGTCAGGAAACTGTGGAGGGTGACGTGTGGTTGTCGTGTTGGGAACTGATGCCGTCGGAGGCAGTGTTAAGGTGTGTAAGTACTGTTGCTACAGTTAACTGATTTTCGGAATTTCGATGTACCATCGCTCATGTTGTTTGCATAATTTGACATTTAGCTGTTGATGTAAACTGTGAGAAATGAGAAACTTTTGCGCTAAAGTATTCATTTTCATGCAGCATGGAAAATAAACCCGAAGCAGAAGCGGTAGGCGGTGACGGATCAAAAGACAAAACTGTGGAAAGTGGTGAGTGCGTTTGGGCTGTTGTATTATCTGATATTAGTGACGGAGCTGTTCAGAAGTACAGTACTTATTACATTACTCGTGTATTCTAACACCATAACCGTATATCACTAAAAGGGTGGGCTGCGGTAGAAATGTTACATTGTTACTAAACCATCGTAAGTTTTACTACTCCATATTTTATTCAAAGGAAGGTATTACGCATAGTTAAGGCACTAGATAATTGAAGTTATAAGCTCTCCAGTTTTGCCCTGTTTTATCTCCTACACTGTCGAGAACCCAGAATTAATATCAGCTGCAATCGTAAATCTCAAAGGTTTTATAGTCTGGACTTAAAGGAATTCTTTGTGTCGCGTGGGCTTAATGTACGCCGATAGGTTGCGAAGTTGGAGGTTTAGCTTATTGATGCGTGTCTGATGTGCCGCTGGACACGAAAACGTAATTTGCTTTGTGTTATTGGTTTCATTAGAAACACAGAGAGAAGATGCATTTAGTGCCGGAACAATCAACAGATTTGACTTGCTGCATTATAAGGGAGATATGTTGGCTTCGTGTGGCTTTCGTCGCATGTCTTCTCACTGGCGCTCATAATTACAAAACCAAGTGACCCCCACATTCAGTCTTCAGTTTTGGGTCACGTTTTTGGGGAAAAGTGTTGGGCATCTACAGACTATCGTAAAGGTACAGAAAAGGGCCATACAGATGATAGTAAGTAGTAGTAGAGCCCTTTGTACTGATTTATTCAAAAAGCTGGAAACTGACTGTCACCCACAGCGGAGATGCCATCCGTGTACTACCAAAAGTCCATCACATGACTGTGAAACTAGATCGTCACTACTAAAACCTAAACACGAAAATCAAGTAAACACAGAACAGTACACTATATAATGGCCTACGACTGTGACGGGCTGCAATGGGACATTATACACGTAAATGAGCCACTGTTACCTGAAGGCTAAAAACACCGGACTACGTATTGTGTGAAAGCTGTTACACTGTAGGCCTAAGTATTTAAAATGACTATAGCTAGCCACTTAATGTAGTTGAATACCCAATGTATTAAGCAACAATAAGGCATACTAATTATAAGAACTGTAAGTGCTGAAACAATCAGTTTATTTCATAAACATTATAGCAACAATTGACAACATTGATATGATTTGTACTTTTCTACAGATGAAAAAATGTCAGTCGATCAATCAATAACAATTAACAGCACAGGGGAGTCATGCTAGAATGTACTGTTGAGGTAAACACCTTTGAATGCTAGAGTAAGAGTTCTGACAAAACAGTTTTAAATTTATTACTTGTAAATTGATGACTTCTGTGGTCTGGTAAAAACTATAAGCATAGGCAAATCCAGAATTTGATAGTCTCTTTTTACCAGTATGAAGAGTGAAAAACATTGAAGTTCGGGGTTGCCTGTTATCTGTTTCATCACTTTATGCTCTTCAATATATTGTGAAAAATCTGTTAACTTATGCCCTTTTGTAAGACTTACAAGAATTTCTTCTTTGTGCATTGTTAAAGTGAGCCTACTTTGTAAAGATATTATGTATGGTATGAAATATGAAAGTGGATATTTGAAAACATTCTACACTGTTTCAACCACATTTTCAGAAGGTGCAGGAAGAAGCTGTCTTTCACACAGACCGAATCTGACAGACTTATCAGATGAGTTACTGCTGATGGTACTGCGACTACTGCCACCTCGCGACGTGCGTTCACTCGGGCTAGCGTCGTCAAGATTTGCTAATGTTGCTGCTGACCCTTCCTTGTGGGTATCTCCAGACTTCAGTCACGTGAGAGGAATGACTTGCAGGCAGTTCTGTGAACGGTACATGCCATTCTTGGGTCCGTGGACAACATCGCTGACTACTCGAGGTCCTCTCCTGTTCGTCGGAGTAGCGAGGTACTTAAATGATGATTCATTAGACAGGTAAGCTACACACACTGCAAGGAGGTTTCATTCCAACAAACATGGTGAGCAAATTTAAAAATAGCAGCATTCTGTGCAAAAAGCTTTAGTACATGCAATACCAACAATTTGGTAAGCATACACTGCAGTTGACATTCTGGATGAAAGTGACTTGTTGATTTCAAAGGTTATTGATGATGAAATTGGAAATACAGAAGCGTCCGATCCTGCCCGTCTGCTTTGACCCATGACATCACAAATATGGCGGAAATGACCATAAACCATGATTCCAATATGGTGCATATAAAATCATTACATACACATTATGAGGACGAAAATCACACACACACACACACACACACACACACACACACACACACACACACGTTCCACAAAAAGCCTAATGACACTAACGGGTCAAGTGCGAGAAATAGGGGGTTTTTGGGTGGGAACAACCCACCCCGATACAAAACCAATCAAAACGACGAAAAAGACATCACAAAACTCCCCAAATACCACTAAACACACTATCATCTGGAATCGGACATTCCCTTGACCTATATAGCTCAAAAACAGCTCCAGATACCAATACCAACATTCACAGCCACACATGGGGATCGAACATTTCCCTTGACCCGTTATCCTTAAGACATCTCCACATACAGCTGACACTGTTCAGAGACGCCGGAACTTTAAGCCATCCTCATTTCTTCACGACATACTGAACACTTCTAGATTTCATCAAAAAATCTGAATAGTCAAAGAAATTTTATTAGAGACAATGCACTGTCCCCCATCATAGCCAACAACAAAAACTGTTGACCCTGTCAGTCAAATCCATACCTACTAAAGACATAGAAAAAGCAGTTTGCCAAAATTTCACACACTACGCCACACTCTCAAACTAAACCAAAAACATCACTTAACACACCACCAGAGAGCACCACCGATCACATAAAAACACCTACAAACACGTCACTCTCACAAACTAAATTCTGCGCCATCATGACGTCACACACAACAACAGCCTTAAATCACGGGTCAAAGCTGACGGGTGGGATTGGACGCTTTGGTCAACCCATGAAATTTTGTTGGAAGTTATTTTGTAAAGCATTTTGGGGAGTGTGTGTATGACAGGAGAAGATCCGGCATTACAGAAGAGTCAGATTCCACCTGCCTGCTTTGACCCATGACATCATCACTATGACAGAAATGGCTACTTCCAGTGTAGACAAAATGACGTCAGTACATATACAAGCCAACAAATGCGAACAAAAGTTAAAATGATAAAACAATGCCTCAGCACCAAAAAAAGAAAGCTAACGGGACAACCATGCAAAATTGTGGGTTTAGGGAGAGACAAGCTAAATATATGACAATAAAAACACTGCAGCATTCAAAAACAAATGGTATCCAAAAAAATCTAAATTGCAGAATATTGTTACAGCAAAAGACAGGAGTTACATTTCCCTTGACCTACATAGCTCAACCGCAGATATCGATACAAAAAAACCACCTGCTACCTCACAAAGGGGAATCTGACATTTTCCTTGACCTATATAACTCGAATTCAACTATCAATGCCAAAAAAACCAACAGCTATATCTACGAAAAGTGGGACCAAAAAAAGACTCAAAAACCCAAATATCCCAGATTCACTACATAAAGTAAAACACAAACATTAGTGATTTCTATGGAATAAAATCAAAATGAAAGTTTACTTGCAAACAATAGCCTCTGGCAATACCTCCTAAGTTGACTATCGTGCTCTGCCCCCTGTGATTCCTGAAGAGGGGCAGCAGCCTTTTCAGTAGCTGCAGGGGCAACAGTCTGGATGATTGATAGATCTGGCCCGGTAACACTAACCAAAACGGCCTTACTGTTTTGGTAATGTGAACGGCTGAAAGCAAGGGGAAACTACAGCTATAATTTTTCCTGAGGATGTGTGGATTTATTGTATGGTTAAATGATGATGGCATCCTCTTGGGTAAAATATTTCGGAGGTAAAATAGTCCCCCATTCGGATCTCCGGGTGGGGACTAATCAAGAGGATGTCGTTATCAGGAGAAAGAAAACTGGCGTTCTACGGATCGGAGTGTGGAATGTCAGATCCCTTAATCGTTCAGGTAGGTTAGAAAATTTAAAAAGGGAAATGGATAGGTTAAAGTTAGATATAGTGGGAATTAGTGAAGTTCGGTGGCAGGAGGAACAAGACTTCTGGTCAGGTGATTACAGGGTTATAAACACGAAATCAAATAGGGGTAATGCAGGAGTAGGTTTAATAATGAATAGGAAAATAGGAATGCGGGTAAGCTACTACAAACAGCATAGTGAACGCATTATTGTGGTCAAGATAGACAAAAAGCCCACACCTACTACAATAGTACAAGTTTATATGCCAACTAGCTCTGCAGATGACGAAGAAATTGAAGAAATGTATGATGAAATAAAAGAAATTATTCAGATAGTGAAGGGAGACGAAAATTTAATAGTCATGGGTGACTGGAATTAGAGTGTAGGAAAAGGGAGAGAAGGAAACGTAGTAGGTGAAAATGGACTGGGGCAAAGAAATGAAAGAGGAAGCCGTCTGGTAGAATTTTGCACAGAGCAATAAACTAATAATAGCTAACACTTGGTTTAAGGATCATGAAAGAAGGTTGTATACATGGAAGAATCCCGAAGACACTAAAAGGTATCAGATTATATAATAGTAAGACACAGATTTAGAACCAGGTTTTTAAATTGTAAGACATTTCCAGGGGCAGATGTGGACTCTGACCACAATCCGCAATGGACTGCAGATTAAAATTGAAGAAACTCCAAAAAGGTGGGAATTTAAGGAGATGGGGCCTGGATAAACTGAAAGAACCAGAGGTTGTATAGAGTTTCAAGGATAGCATAAGGGAACAATTGACAGGAATGGGGGAAAGAAACATAGTAGAAGAAGAATGGGTAGCTCTGAGGGATGAAGTAGTGAAGGCAGCAGAGGATCAAGTAGGTAAAAAGACAAGAAATCCTTTGGTAACGGAATAATTATTGAATTTAATTGATGAAAGGAGAAAATATGAAAATGCAGTAAATGAAGCAAGCAAAAAGGAATACAGACGTCTCAAAAATGAGATCGACAGGAAGTGCAAAATGGCTAAGCAGGGATGGCTAGAGGACAAATGAAAGGATGTAGAGCTTTATCTCATTAGGGGTAAGATAGATACTGCCTACAGGAAGATTAGAGACACCTTTGCAGAAAAGAGAACCATTTGTATGAACATAAAGAGCTCAGATGGAAACCCAGTTCTAAGCAAAGAAGGGAAAGCAGAAAGGTGGCAGGAGTATATAGAGGGTCTATACAAGGGCGATATACTTGAGGACAATATTATAGAAATGGAAGAGAATGTAGATAGAGGAAATAGGAGATATGATACTGCGTGAAGAGTTTGACAGAGCACTGAAAGACCTGAGCCGAAACTAGGCCCCAGGAGTAGACAACATTCCATTGGAACTACTGACTGCCTTGGGAGAGCCAGTCATGACAAAACTCTACCATCTGGTGAGCAAGATGTGATACAGGTGAAATGCCCTCAGACTTCAAGAAGAAAATAATAATTCCAATCCCAAAGAAAGCAGGTGTTGACCGATGTGAAAATTACTGAACTATCAGTTTAATAAGTCACAGGTGCAAAATACTAACACGAATTCTTTACAGATGAATGGAAAAAGTAGTAGAAGTCAACCTTGGGGAAGATCAGTTTGGCTTCCGTAGAAATATTGGAACACGTGAGGCAATACTGACCTTACGACTTAACTTAGAAGAAAGATTAAGGAAAGGCAAACCTATGTTTCTAGCATTTGTAGACTTAGAGAAAGCTTTTGACAATGTTGACTGGAATACTCTTTCAAATTCTTAAGGTGGTAGGGGTAAAATACGGGGAGCGAAAGGCTATTTACAATTTGTACAGAAACCAGATGGCAGTTATAAGAATCGAGGGGCATGAAAGGGAAGCAGTGGTTGGGAAGGGAGTGAGACAGGGTTGTAGCCTCTCCCCAGTGTTATTCAATCTGTATATTGAGCAAGCAGTAAAGGAAACAAAAGTAAAATTCAGAGTAGGTATTAAAATCCGTGGAGAAGAAATAAAAACTTTGAGGTTTGCCAATGACATTGTAATTGTCAGATAGAGCAAAGGATTTGGAAGAGCAGTTGAATGGAATGGACAGTGTCTTGAAAGGAGGATATAAGATGAACATCAACAAAAGCAAAATGACGCTAATGGAATGTAGTCGAATTAAATCGGGTGATGCTCGGGGTATTAGATTAGAAAATGACACTTAAAGTAGTAAAGGAGTTTTGCTATTTGGGGAGCAAAATAACTGATGATGGCCGAAGTAGAGAGGATATAAAATGTAGACTGGTAATGGCAAGGAAAGCGTTTCTGAAGAACAGAAATTTAACATCGAGTATAGATTTAAGGGTCAGGAAGTCATTTCTGAAAGTATTTGTATGTAGTGTAGCCATGTATGGAAGTGAAACATGGATGATAAATAGCTTAGACAAGAAGAAAATAGAAGCTTTCGAAATGTGGTGCTACAGAAGAATGCTGAAGATTAGATGGGTAGACCACATAGCTAATGAGGTGTTGAATATAATTGGGGAGAAGAGGATTTTGTGGCCCAACTTGATTAGAAGAAGGGATCGGTTGGTAGGACATGTTCTGAGGCATCAAGGGATCAACAGCTTTGTATTGGAGGGCGGTGTGGAGGGTAAAAATGGTAGAGGGAGACCAAGAGATGAATACACTAAGGAGATTCAGAAGGATGTAGGTTGCAGTAAGTACTGGGAGATGAAGAAACTTGCACACGATAGAGTAGCCTGGAGATCTGCATCAAACCAGTCTCAGGACTGAAGATGACGACAAAAACTACTACTGTAATAATGGTGTACTGGGAGGTAAGTGCCCACTGGGTTCCTCATCGATTCACAGAAGACCGTAAAGAGCAACGGAGGACCATCTGTGTGAAATTGCTTGCGCGTTAAGAGGCTGACCCTGACAATTTTTTGTCAGACATTGTCAGCGCCGAATAAGTGTGGGTTCGTTACGTTCAAGAGCAAACAAAACTGCAGTCTGTGGAGTGACGCCACACTGCCTCCTCTCTGAAGAAAAAGTTTAAAGCTGCTTCCTCAGTTGGTAAAAATTGTGGTAATGGTGTTCTGGGACCCCAAAGTGTTATTGTTTGATGTCCTCCCTCACAGTGCAAAGATGAAGTGTACAGTGCTACTCTCAGGAAATTGAGGAAACGATTGCAGCGTGTTAATCGCCACAAAAATGCAAACAAACTTCTTCTCTGTGACAGTGGGAGCCTCTCACTGGTGTGGTTTTGTCAATTTGTATAGAGGGGGGCCAGTAAAACCTGTGGAATAACTGGTATTCCAGTACTGCCCCGGATCTCACTGACTGCTACTGCCAACTGCTCAGTCATTGCTGGAGTGCCAGTTATTCCCTGTGATTTACTCTCCGTGTTAATAGTTTTCACTAAAACGATTACTGCACTAGACTAATTTGGGACCTATCTATTGAATGGACACATGAAATTCATTACAAAATCATTTTGTTTGAAACTGGAAACAAACCAATGCATTCTGCTGATGCCGGGCTTCACATGAAAGACTTGACGTGTGGTATTTGTTTGAGCTGAAAAGCTACACGTTGCAAAAACGGAATTGAAAATATCTCTTAAAACATAAGTTCACAATCTCAATGTCCTTCACAATCATTACAGTGCACTTGGCCACCTTGGATGTATTTCTTTACTTCACATTTTCTTAGATTAGATTAGTTTTTCGTTCCATAGATCCGTGTTGAGGAGATCCTCGTGGATGTGGAACATGTCACTTTTTTTTAAACCTGAAATAACAATACTAATAGTATGAATATATACAACACATCATTTGTTTCTTTTAAAAAATTTGTCACTGGAGTAGGAGGAGTTGGCCACTAGTAAGTCTTTCAGGCTCCTTTTAAACTGATCTTTATTTGTACAATAGCTTGCAGAATAGATTTCTAAAACAGTGCAGGATTAATATCAATCTCTTTAATACATTGCTTTCTAATGTCTTGTACTCAAGCTCAATTAGCTCAACCCAATATTGTATCTTTTAATTCAGGGAAGAACCTTCATTTATTGTCCAGCTATCTTCCTCAAATCATTTTTTATATCATCTCTGGACACACACTATTGCATTGCACAACCTTACATAAAATATGGAAGAGGTTTTTAACAAAAATAACTGCTTCTGTCTTTTCAATTCAACCATATACATATGAAATAAAGTTTACGAGGATGTGGGGATAGCACGACATAGATTTTCCTCATTTTAGTCCCTCTAGGATGCTCAGAGGTCCCCTTGGCCTGCTATCAAATGAGTACTGGGAATCTTTTCCAGGGGTGAAAGGCGGCCAGGGCACTGTTCTTACTGCCCAGCCCCTCCTATAGCTAGGCACGTGAGCAAGCAATACTTACAGATATGCGTTTGTGAAAATAAACTTAATAACGAAACTAAATAATGACCTGCCACAAGGCTGCTATCACACCTCTCCTGTTTGGCCTGTATTTATCTGGTCTTCCAAAAACATCTTAAAATAAATTCTGCTTTGCAGACAATATCGCTCCGGCTCGTCACTGAAAAGAGCTCGATGGGTCAAAGGAAAACTGACAGAGGACTTGGCAATATTCAACTCGTATTTAAAAAATTGGAGACTGAAGCCCAGCACTAGTAAGAGTGACGTTTGTGCATCTCACTTCAACAACAAAGACGCTAGCACTGAGCTCAATGTGCAATTTCATGGCAATTTTCTCTGTCACAAGTACCTTATCACATGTGACTGCTCTCTATCTTATTAAAAAACATCTGGAAAACATGTCACCGAGTGAGGTGGCGCAGTATTTAGCACACTGGACTCACATTCGGGAGGACGACGGTTCAATCCCGCACCCGACCATCCTGATTTAGGTTTTTCGTGATTTCCCTAAATCGCTCCAGGTAAATGCCGGGATGGTCCCTTTGAAAGGGCACGGCCGACTTCCTTCCCCGTCCTTCCCTAATCCGATGAGACTGATGACCTCGCTGTCTGGTCTCAACAACAACAACCCAACCCAACCCAAAACATGTCAGCTAAGATAAAAACTCACATCACTTAGAGGCTGTGTGGCACAACCTAGGGGACTTCGTGTACATTGGCTCCTGCACTGGTTTTTTCTGCTGCATAGTATTGTGCTTCAGTGTGCTTTAATAGTTGTCACACTGGCCTCGTCAGTGTACAGCTTAACATGTGTGTGTGGTGACCAGTACAATCAGACCGGCCGTCTACTGGCTTCCTGTGCTACCCACCACAGATTCGCAAAACTGAGACACTGCTTAGAAATTACCACAATATACAAGAGAATAAGGAACTACAGTTAACTGCCTTATGAAGAAATATGCTTCGTTACACACCTGTCACTACTGTGTGCTGAGCAGTTCTCTGAAATGAGAACTGCCAACACGTCGGAAATTACAGAGTATGGGAACGGTTTGAGAAATAGTGTTTTGATATTGTGGGTATCGAACTTTACAGAAAACTGTGGGTCAAACGAAACAGAACATGCACTGTATGTGGTCAGTGCTCTGATCCACTGTATAAATGGGGTATTCCGTAGTCTGAGTTATAACCTTGATGCACTGATACACTCTATTACACTTACTCTGATGAACTAAAACATTCTTAATAGCTAGTTTCTCCATCTTTGCGATGAAATACAGGGTGTTTCAAAATGAATACAAGGGTTTTACCACTTTGTAGCATATATTACATTGAACTTAAAACTATAAATTGTACATCAAATGAAAGAGCAACTCTCTTGTTTGTATAACTTTGCACAGAGAGAAGAGTAGGGAATAATCGAGAGTAACTGAAGAATGCATTGAATGAGTGAGAGTATTTCTGCTGGAGACTCGAGAAACTCCTTCAGAATGCTAGTCATGACTTAGCAATTCCTGTGAGTCTGAGTGGAAACTTTCAATGAGACACCTAAAACCATCCTTACTGTTTTCAGTTCTTAAGTTATAAAGCCTACAGACTATATAGTTTATGTGCCAACTTGCAAATGAAATGTTATTACATGACGATGAAAATCTACTGGATCGTGTCGTCTTCAGTGACGAATTGACATGTCGCTTGGTGGAGATAGGGTAACAGACACATGTCGCCGTCATGCAGCAAACTGCCCACATCATTGTGGGCAGTGGTCATCATGTTTCGGCTTATCAGTATTTGAGAGTGTAGTGTGTCCTGTGATGTATAACGGCTTATAGAATTATTTTATGCATGTGAATGCCACATTGGTAGTGTAGATTAGATGTGTATTATTTAGTCATTTTATTTTTGTTTTATGCGGTGACATTCATTGTATATAATAAATGTACTCCATGTATGTGCCATTTGGATGACGACGACAGCCCTGTTATGGGCTCTCACTTCAATTCACCTTCACCTCTACCTTTTTAGGTCACAGTTTCTGTTGTTGACTGGAGTGCAGTCTCTCTCTTTGCCCCCCTTCCCCCTGCCCCTCCTTGTCAGGTCCAGGGGTAAGAATAGGTCTGAGGTATTCCTGCCTGTTGTAAGAGGTGACTAAAAGGAGTTTCACGTGTTTCAGCCTTTTATGTGACAGTCCCCTTTTGGGTTTGACCTCCATGCTTCAAACTTTTCCCGAAAAGAGATCCAATTAGCGAAGGGTGCGTTCCATGGTGCATCGTGTCCATCGTGCATTGAGATCTTTAGCCCACTTCTCGTCGCTTTGCAGTCCCGCCCATTCTCCATCTCTTGGGTGAGGACACCTTCCCGGGTCTGTTTCCCACCATGCACTATGCAGTGTCACTTTCTGCATTGATGATGACCGTGGACTACTATGCACAGTTGTGGTGGGGCCGCCATGTACCCATTTTTTGTACCCCCTTGACCACACAGGGAGTGCTCTGCTGATGACTGTGCTGTTAACTCCCCATGTATGCCAGGGGATAGATGGCCATCCACCAGGAGCATCGGGACTCCCAGCAATGGCCATCCTGCCATGTGGCCTTTGCAGCCTCTGGGTGTCCCCTGTGGGGAGGGCCCCTGGCCGGAGTGGGTGGCATGGTGGCGGATAACAAGCGATGAAGCATAGTCCATCATCTCTTGCCGGTGGTGAAACACCAGCAGTCTCTAAGAGTTCACGTGCTCAATTCAGCGCATAGAAATATGACCCCAGATCGTTCCCCTCCCTGGCCACACTATGGGAGGAACGCCAGGCTAAGGATGGCAGTGGATCTTATTTGCTCAGATACCTTATATGTTAGAGAGCTGATGGGGAATCTTTCATGACGATGAAACCTCAGTTTTTTCTTGAGCATTTAGAGGACAAGTTTGGGGAGGTGGAGTGCTTGTCCAAAATGAGATCTGGGTCAGTCTTGATAAAAACAGCATCCTCTGCTGAGTCACAGGCATTACTCACTTGTGAAAAGCTCTGGATGGTTCTGTAACCATCAGCTCCAGCAATCCCAGTCACTTCCAGGTGGTCCAGGGTATCATTTCACCGGGACCTTCTTTTCTAGTCCAACAGTGAGCTACGCACCTCCGTGTCAGGGCGGCGCCCAGTTGACAGTAGCCCGTATTATTCTGCTCTGTCCTTCATTAGCTGCCCTGTGACTTCATCTACAGTTGCCGGACCCGTTATCATTGATTTTAGCAGACAACGTGCCATCAGCCAATCTGTGAGGGTGGGTTTTATCATTCGATCTGAGTATGTGCCTGTCCTTCAGTTTTCTCCACCCTAGTGATTTTAGGGTGGCGGTTTTAATGTGTTGCAGGGTGGCTGGCTTTTCCTTTTCATTTTTGTGGTTGGCCAGCCACTGTAATCTGCTTCCTTGTTTTACTCTCTTCTGTTTCTTGCGTCTCTGTTGTTTTCTTGTCCTCTTTTGTTCCTTTCTGTGTTCGTTGCATTTCCATTGTTCCTGTGGTTTTTCCTTTCTTTCTGTTTTGTTTTCGCTCGTCTATTTCATTCTCACTCTTGTGGAATTATTTTTTTATAAACAAGCGACTGATGACCTTGTAGTTTGGTCCCTTCCCCCTCTTTTAAAACAACCTCTCTTTGCACAGAATGTATCCGAATCTTGGTGACTATGTGTCTGGGGAGTTCATCAGAGAGCTGGATGCACGCTGCCCGAACCTAAAGTCGTTGGTGCTGTGGGACCACCACATTGACGAGACGCAGGTACGGCCAGGGGCTCTGCCGAGCAGCCTGGAGTTCTTGGCGTTCCGCCGCTGCTGGCTTTCGAACCCGCGGCTGGCAGACACGTACTTCATGGGCTGCCACACCACTCTCTCCCACCTGCTGGAGCTGGAGCTACACAGGTGAGGCACATGTTTCTGCAGAGGGATCAGCAGTAAGTGGCGAGGCAGAAAGGACAAAGTTTTCTACCTTTACTACATCAAATGTGGTTATTCCCCACAACTGTGATTCTGACCTAGTCTACCTTTATGTAATACAGGGTGTAATATGTTCCAGGACAAATGGGAACTCTGGGAAAAACCTAGTAGTGTTTTTGATTTCTTGTAATTTTTCATTGTTTTCAGCTAAATTTTTGTAATTTTGTCTTGTAGGAATTTATACTCTTGCAATGAATATTACTTTAGGTCACCGCTGCAGCAATAAAACATACACAAGAAAATAACACCAAAATAAAACTTCAGGTGCAAATAAAATGCACATCTTACAACAACAAAGAATAGTGCACACACAACTGTCTGCTGATAGCAAAATGTCAAAGGCCTTAGGACAAAGATTTTGCAAGACTTAGTCACAAAAAACTGCTTTTGCTGAGTGTGAAGTCACAACTGTTTACATTTTTCACTGGTCATGCCAAAATATTGCGTGAGAGTCTGTCCAATAATGTTCTGAAATCATGGAATGTTTAACCTTCATTCAAAACTTATTCGAAGACGAGCTTCTTACAAAAACTTTGGTCCCAAAAGATGAGCCATTTGTGCAATTATTTAGAATTTTGCTTGCATATTTGTGTCTAATATATCTTACAGGGAAATACGTGCTAAAAAAGACCCAGCTTGAAGATTAGTTTTCCGTATTTTAGTTCTTTCGGAGATTACAAATTATACACTAATGAGGGCCAAAAGTATAACTACCCTTCAAAAAAAGTGAGAGTTGAGTTCTTGAGCAATTTCACATGTAATGGACTTTTCTATGGAAAAGTGGAAGTGATTGTTGATGAAGCCCGTGTTCAGCCAGGTAACCTACAAAATATTCAGTGCACAGCAGAGAAATTTACAATTGTGCTTGTGCTGCTGCAATTTAAGCTGTGCTTCTAGGATCCTGCACAACCACACACTGACAAAGAACAGCAAATAATTGTTGATGACCAGTATTATACGTGAAAGCTTAGCTTTTCTTGATTAAAAATATCATCTAGTAGTATTTTACAAAGCAAGAACACACATTATCGTACCATATTTTCTGGAATTCGAAGTTCGCTACTTTCACCCATGTTATAATGTATTTTCACCTGGATAGAAATGCAGTTCCACCCAGGTGTATTTCTTACCGTGAAATCTGTGATGAATTCAGGAATGTTTTTTCTCGTCCGCGTTTACATTCCTGTTATTAGATCTACTTATTAGCTGCAGTTGCGATTTTGGCACAGTCTACCTTTAAGTAATAGCTGACTAAAATGAATTGATGCATTGCCCCTATGAAAGGCTCCTACTCACAAACTAATTGGTCAGCTGGCCTACTGATTTCGTGGCAGCCTACAAACGCCTCTACCAAATGCACTCGGCAATTACATTGCCGCCCTGTTGTGATTTGTTCATCTAAAGTTATTGTGTTTATCTTGTAAGAGATCCCACTTTGCTTTATGCAAACAAAATCAGTGTTTTGCCTTGACTGTTTGAGTTAATGCCATAAAAAGCCGAGAGAAAGTAATGGGGCAAGAAGTGCTAACACAAGGAAAGAAATTCACCCATGTTCTGGTACTTACACAGCCGGGATCAGCTGATTTTTTTCATAATTATCTAAGAATGGATGAATGGTGTATTTCGGAGCTGCGGATCAGAATCAAACCATTCTTTACAAAAAGGAATGCAGTCTTAAGGCTGTAAGCTGCAAAGAGACTGTTAGCTAAATTAAAATTTCTAGCAACTGGAAGGAGTTAAGTGGACCTCAAATTCGGTACCGTTGTATCCCCACAATCATCAATTAAAATAATGCCTGAACCCTGCAACATGATTTATAGTTCACTGGTAACACAAATTAAACAAAACAAAAGATGTTTGTGTAAATGTTGTTAGTTTATGTATGTATGTAGCATAAAAGATGACCTGTAAGTGTAAGTTTCATTTCAAAAACTGGAAAATCCAGGATGAAGTGTAACATTATTATGAAAAGGAAAGTTGCTACTCACCATATAGCAGAGATGTTGAGTCGCAGATAGGCACAACAAAAAGACTGTTACAAATAATCTTTCGGCCAACGAGGCCTCTGTCAAAAATGGACAACGCACACGTGTCCACTCATGTGCAGACACAACTCACACATGAGACTGCAGTCTCTGGCAGATGCCACACTACAAGCAGCAGCAGCAGCAGCAGCAGCAGCGCACAATGGGAGTGGAAACTGGGTGGGGGTAAGGGGAGACTGTGGTGGAGAGGGGGAGGGATAGTAGTATGTTGCTAGGAGCATGCAGGGACAAGGTGGAGAGGGTAGCTGGGAGCTAGATGGGGGCAGAGGAGAGGTTTGGGGGGGGGGGGGGGGGGTTGGGGTGGAGTGGAAAAAGAGAAGTAGAGATTGGGACGGGGTGTGTTGGCAGAGCGTGTAGTTCTGGAACGGGAACAGGGAAGGGATCGGATGGGTAAGGACAGTGACTAATGAAGGTTGAGGCCAGGAAGGTTATGGGAACATAGAATATATTGCAGGTAGAGTTCCCACTCGGGCAATGCAGAAAAGCTGGTGTTGTTGGGAAGGATCCATATGGCACAGGCTCTGAAGCAGTCATTGAAATAAAGGATATGGTGTTAGGTAGCATTCTCAGCAACAGGGTGGTCCACTTGTTTCTCGGCCACAGTTTGGCGGTGGCCATATGTGGACAGACAGCTTGTTGGTTGTCGTGCCTATATAGAATACAGCACAGTGATTGCAACTTAGCTTGTAGATCTCGTGACTGGTTTCATAGGTAGCCCTGCCTTTGATGGGATAAGTGATTGTGACCGGAATGGAGTAGGTGGTGCAGGGAGGATGTATGGGACAGGTTTTGCATCTGGGTCTATCACAAGACAAGAGTCAGGAGGTAATTGGTTGGCAGCAGAGGTTGTGTAGGTTCGGTGGATGGCAGAATACCACTGTGGGAGAGGTGGGAAGGATAGTGGGCAGGTCATTTCCCATGTCAGGGCATAGGAGGTAGTCAAAACCCTGGCAGGGAATGTAATTCAGTTGCTCCAGTCCTGGGTGGTACTGAGTTAAAATGGGAATGCGCCTCTTTGGCCAGATGGTGATACTTTTGGAGATGGTGGGAGAACTGGAAATATGAGGTATGAGAGATGTGTTTTTGTACAGGTTTGGGAGCATAATTATGGTCTGTAGAGGTTTCAGGGAGATCCTCGGTATATTTAGAGATGGCTCGCACTTCCCTGCAGATGCGGTGGCTAGTGTGTATGGAAGGGGCTTCTCGGTACAGAACAGGTTGCAACTGTCGAAGTGGTTTTGCTTGTGGTTGGTATGTTTCATATGGACAGTGGTATTAAAGTAGCCATCTTTGAGGTGGAGGTAAACATCTAGGAACGTGGTGGCTGGTTAGGTTGAGTAGGACCAGGTGAAGCAAATGGGGAGAGGCTGTCAAGGTTCTCGAGGAATTTGGAAGGGTGTCCCCACCCTCAATCCAGATTGCAAAGGTGTCATCAAAGAATATGAACCAGGTGAGGGGTTTAGGATTCTGGGTTTGTAGGAAGTATTCCTCTAGATGGCACACAAATAGGTTGGCATAGGATGGTGCCATGTGGGTAGGAGAAGTAATTGTGGGTGAGGGTATAGTTGATCATGGCAACTAGGATGGAGGTTGTTGGTTTGGAATCTGTTGGGCCTTGGAAAATGTAGTGTTCAAAAGTGGTAAGTCCTTGTGCATTAGGGATGTTAGTGTAAACGGAGGTGGCATCACTAGTGACAAATAAGGCACCATGTGAACTGCGGAGAGTAAGTGGAGGAAATGGCTGATATCTTTCAGATAGGAGGGTAGGTTAGGGGTAATAGGAGCTATCGACAGGGGATCTCAAGTTGATTCCGTATTTCTAGATTTCCGGAAAGCTTTTGACACCGTTCCTCACAAGCGACTTCTAATCAAGCTGCGGAGCTATGGGGTATCGTCTCAGTTGTGCGACTGGATTCGTGATTTCCTGTCAGGAAGGTCGCAGTTCATAGTAATAGACGGCAAATCATCGAGTAAAACTGGAGTGATATCAGGTGTTCCCCAGGGAAGCGTCCTGGGACCTCTACTGTTCCTGATCTATATAGATGACCTGGGTGACAATCTGAGCAGTTCTCTTAGACTGTTCGCAGATGATGCTGTAATTTACCGTCTAGTAAGGTCATCCGAAGACCAGTATCAGCTGCAAAGCGATTTAGAAAAGATTGCTGTATGGTGTGTCAGGTGGCAGTTGACGCTAAATAACGAAAAGTGTGAGATGATCCACATGAGTTCCAAAAGAACTCGGTTGGAATTGGATTACTCGATAAATAGTACAATTCTCAAGGCTGTCAATTCAACTAAGTACCTGGGTGTTAAAATTACGAACAACTTCAGTTGGAAGGACCACATAGATAATATTGTGGGGAAGGCGAGCCAAAGGTTGCGTTTCATTGGCAGGACACTTAGAAGATGCAACAAGTCCACTAAAGAGACAGCTTACACTACACTCGTTCGTCCTCTGTTAGAATATTGCTGCGCGGTGTGGGATCCTTACCAGGTGGGATTGACGGAGGACATCGAGAGGGTGCAAAGAAGGGCAGCTCGTTTTGTATTATCGCGTTACAGAGGAGAGAGTGTGGCGGATATGATACACGAGTTGGGATGGAAGTCATTACAGCATAGACGTTTTTTGTCGCGGCGAGAGCTTTTTACGAAATTTCAGTCACCAACTTTCTCTTCCGAATGCGAAAATATTTTGTTGAGCCCAACCTACATAGGTAGGAATGATCATCAAAATAAAATAAGAGAAATCAGAGCTCGAACAGAAAGGTTTAGGTGTTCGTTTTTCCCGCTCGCTGTTCGGGAGTGGAATAGTAGAGAGATAGTATGATTGTGGTTCGATGAACGCTCTGCCAAGCACTTAAATGTGAATTGCAGAGTAGTCATGTAGATGTAGATTCTCTGTGGGGGCACAGTAACCAGCCACAATGGGGTGTCGTGTGTGGGTCGATTTATTGACTTCAGGAAGCATCTAGAAGGTAGGAGTGGTAGGGGTGAGAAGAGAGATGGACTCCAGGGAGAGTTTCTGGGATGGGCCTAAGGATTCGAGGAGTGACTGGAGATGTTGTTGATTTCTGGAATGGGGTCACTGGCAAGGTTTGTAGGTGGATGTATCTGATAGCTGGAGTCCTTATACCAGGTAATCTTTGAGATTCAAAACAGCAGTGGAGCCTTTGACTGCAGGTGGGATTATAAGATCAGGATCATTTTTAGATGGTGGACTGTGGTTCTTTCTGCAGATGTAAGGCTAGTTTGCATGTTGAGGGATTTGTTGAATGATGGTGAGGTTAAGAAAAGTGTGGAAAGTTAACAGCGTGATTTGGGGGCAGTGAAGGTGGATCACGGTTGTAAGGTTCATTTCAAATTCGAACAAGGAAAACTTCACATAGTGGTGGTGCACATCACCTAAGAAATACATCTTACAGATACGTAAGAAATAAAGTATTTAGCAGCAATCAGACCTATGACAAAAATTCCCCACTCTACTCTTCATAACAGAAGGCTTTCACTTAAAACATTGAAGAAAGTACCATATATTTTATAAATTAAGGTCCACTGAAAGTCGGGGGCTACTCGTGGCAGAATTTGTTGGGTGGAGTGTTGGGGGCTCAGCTGTTGGGCTTTTCTATCTGCCCAACATCCCAACAAAGATTGTCAGTCGTTCAGAACACCTAAACATATAAAATGTGTTGGTCAATTTCATGTGTAGGGACATTAAGAGGCTACTGTCCATGTGTCAACCCCATTTATACAATGTGTCCCATAAGTAGAGCCCACACAGGCTATGTTGGCCGATGTTTGTTCGTTTGTTAGTGTTTGTTTGGGGATACAGACATTATTTGCCCTGTTTTGGTTGGTTGGTGTTGCGCTGTGGTAATAGAATTGAGGCACACTACCTGCGGTCTTTCTCAAATGATTTTACAGAAACTGTTCAGTAAAGAAATATCATTTTTGTGGTACCTACAGTATTTTGTCAGCATCATGTTGACATGACCAATATTTAGCTAATGATCATAGTTATTGTGATCTTTAAATTTAAGAAAGACAATTTACAAAATTTGATAATGCAATGAAAAGTAGGGGTTGCTATGACTTTGAATTTGGTGCATATACCTCTAAATAAAAGGCAATGTCCTGACTCATTGGTGCCTAACCCAAACTGCTAAGGACAGACACTTGAAATTTGGGGAAGGTATGGATCTTCTATTGTGGGCACAGTTTTAGAAGGGATTTTTTGAAATTTTACCTTAGTGTACAACCAACAGTTGAGTAGCTTTTCAGAAAGAGTTAGTGCTTGGGTTTATAAATCATGACAATTACTTCAGAGTAATAAAGATGCCAAAATAAAACAGTTGTCACAGCCAAGACAGTTAAGATACCTTTCTACAATTTCATAATTTATAAAATGCATTAACTTCTTAATTACAGATTGGATATCGCTGCTAACGTTCTTCCTGGTTTGTTTCCTTAAGTCAAACAGTAATAACAATTTTATTTCTTGGTAAAATTTTTATAAGCCGCACACTGGAAAACCCAGTATGGAGTAAAGACAGTACAAGGAAAGGATAGGTTGCTACTCACCATAGATGTTGTCACTGTTAGGTATGACAGAAAGACTGCTATACCTTTGAGCTCTGGGTCAACAGGCCTTCATTTAAAGTAGAAAACTCAGTGGCAAGAGACAGTGGTCATGAGCAGTGCTTAGGTTAATATATGTTCGTGCGTTTTCTACTGTGCCTGTTTGCAACTCGGCATCTTCTCTACATGGTGCGTAGCAGTCTATCCTTTTCTTACTATTGTAATCAGTTTGTATAAGTGATAGTTATGGTATGTGTATAGGCATTGACCATACTTCTCAATATAAACTATATTTCATGACAACTTCGCGATAATTAGTCATAAGTGAGCTCCAAGTACAATTATTTCAACAAATTTAGTCAGTGAATGACATAGTGATGTGCTTATTAACCTTCTGGAAGTTCTTGATCACTGTAGACTTCATTCAGCAACTCCTGAGTGATGTTGACATTGTTTTTTGCTCCAATTCAACTATTTCGGAACAAACTTTCCTGCTACACATTACGTGCCCAAAATATCTGCCAAAATTTGCTTGGCAGGAGCCAAAGGATCTGCAGACATCATAAGCAACCTCTCTGATGGTGATTCAGCAATTTTCCAGAACCTTTCTTTTTGGTACTTCTACACTGTCGTCAGTAATTGATGTGCTAGCCCTATCTTCAATGTATTCTTGATCCCCTTTGAAACATTTTTTTACCAATTATAAACTCTTCTTTTTCGTAATGGATTCACCCAAAGCCAGTCAAAATTTCGAATGTGGTGCAGCACTTTTTCCTTTTCAATTTAATAAAGATTTGATCCATATTTCTTGAAATGCAACATTCACTGCTCATTTGAAAACGTGTATAACATTTTTGAGCTTCAACAGCTGAAAAATGTGAGAACATGGATAGCAACAAGATAAAATATTGAAAATTGGGTGTATAAATTCTGCGAAATTTAAAAAAGAAATTGCTGTTAGTTTTTGATCTCATCTTTCATTGCAAAGTGGTAGTGTTTGGTTCAATTGGCCAGGAATTGAAGTTTTTCATTGAGACAGCCTACTGTTACTTTGCGATGGTGACTGGAAAAGTAACTGCAACTGTGATTGACTGCTGCTAATTAAACAATTTTGTGATCTCATTTGTCCATCTGTCCTATTGGAGGTTAAGAAAAAAGTCCTTGTGTGAGCCATATGTATGTGCTGATTTTGCACTCGGAGGATTGTTTTAGATTAAGATATCTATGAAATCTGCCAAACACAATATAGGGTGTCTCAAAAAAAGTTTATATTTGATGTGTGAACATCAAATAGAGGTTATAGGCTATTGACAAAATCTTGGTCATCGAAATATACAGTTTAGGAATTTGTTTCTTAAAAAAGGTAATTTAAATGCAATCCAGCATGCCTACAGTACTCATATAAACAATGATCAAAATTTTGCATGACGGCTCAGTATGTAGCCACTGGAATGGCTGCCACTTAACTATAGATACTTTTTCTGTTACTCCAGAGAAGTCAGATTATTGGCATATACTTTAGATTTGACATATTCCGATAAAAAATCCTTGGAGCTAAAGTCTGGAGTGTGTGGGTGCAATTTGTCTCACTTCCTGGAAATCAGTTTGTCAGGGAAAATTTGATAAACTCACAGTACAGGTACATTGGACACGTTCTGTGGCCCTGTCTTGCTGAAACGACATTCTTTGGTTGTAACCAGGAAAGATTTGCAATACAGGCACAAAAAAAAATGTATTGCCGTCGCATCACATTCCAAATCAAATGTAAAATCACGACTGCTCTTGTCCTCGTAAAAGTATGTCAGTTTTTCCTTGAGCTGACACTGCAGCCCATAGAGTAACTTTTGGCAAATGAAGGGGTTTATTGTGCTTCTGTTTGGAATTTTTTGCACTCTAGTAACAACGATTTTGCTTATTGACATGACGGTTCAGGTGAAAATGAGCCTCATTGGAAACAAAGATATTGTTAAATGAAGGCCACTGTCACATCATTAAACTGCACACCATGTCTACCATCCTGATGCTTTAATTCTTGCAGCAAATGTATTTTTTAAGGGTGCAGTTTGTCTTTTTGAAGAATTCAGTGCAGTGATGAACTACGCTTATTCAAAGAACTTGCATACCTATAAATGAATAGGTTAGAGTCTGCATGAGTAGACAAATTTTCATTCTCTGCAGAGTCTTCCATTATTTATGACTGCGGTTGCTTGGCTTTTGGTTTAGCTAGTGTTGAACCCGTCAGTGTTTTGATCCATTTCTGGATAAGGGAAACATTTGAAGCATCATTTACTTCATGCAATCCATAATCACTGCAAAATTTCCCCCACACTACAATCATTGAATGACTATTTTTGTAAACTTCTTGCACAAAGATTGCGCAGTCTATGCCTGAGAAGTGCTCCACATCGACTGAATTCCTAAAGGCCAAGCAAGTTATGAATGAATGTACCCCTCATTCTTCAGATTTTGTTGCATGGGTAGAGTGGTCTTCAGATATAAACTTTTCTTTTGAGACACCCTGTATTATTTCTCAAGAATGCTTCACATAAATTGTGATGGATGTGTTTGTTTGCATGTGGTGACACAGTGTAGTTTGTACAGAACAATTGTTGCTTAGTGCTACTGGCGTGTGACAGCCGTGTTTCTGCCTTTGCCCTGTGCAGGTGCCCGTGGTTCTCCCCGAGCTCACTGCTGTCGCTGAGCAAGTGTGCCCACCTGAAGGTCCTCCGCATCACACACTGCCCCGGCATTCACTACTCGCTGCGGACAACCAGCCTGGCCTGCATGTCTGGCTTCGAGAAGCTGAAGGTTCGTGTAGCCTCACTGTGTGTCTAGCTGAAATTAGTGTCCCATCTACACTGAGGTGACAAGTCATGGGATGCCTCTGGATGTTGTCAGACCTTTTGCCTGGTATAGTGCATCAACTAGATGTAGCATGGGCTCAACAAGTCGTTGGAAGCCCCCTGCAGAAATAAGCCGTGCAGCCTCTACAGCTGTCCATAAAGGTTGGCGTCACTGGTGCAGGATTTTGTTTATGAACTGACCTCTCGATTATGTCCTGTAAATGTTCGATGGGATTCGTGTCGGGTGACCTGGGTGGCCAAATCATTCGCTCAAGTTATCCACAGTGTTCTTCAAACCAATCGCAAACAGTGACATGGTGCACAGTTGTCCATAAAAATTCCAGCATTGTTTGGGAGCAGTGGGACAAGGGAGCCAGATGCCCTGTCACCTAAATAAAATTACACAAGACCTGGTTGCTGTCTAGTGAAATTGAAAAATATTTGGATTTTGGATCAGACAACAAAAATAGGGTACGCACTACCGGTAGTCAGCAATGCAAACGGCAGATTTAAACCATGTATACATTATTGGCTATTGCCCATCTCCTATTTAGCCAAGACCGATTGTTAGCCTTGAGTGAGCTCAGTTGTTTCATTAATTAGTTCAGTTCTTAATTGGTGTTGAATTTAATGGAAGTGCTATTGTTCATTGTTTTTATGTGTGCTGTTGTGATAGTTTCTGATTATGGATACGTTTGTAACAAGAAAGGGGAGGAAAACTGATTCAGAGTGTCCACTAGAATTAAAAGTTAAATATGTATTGTCTATTGTTATAGCCTAATTACATATCTATAGCAGTTTAGTGTTAGCACTAGAGATATTTGGAAGCTGGTAGAACTTTGAGATTGCAATTATTCAGTATTTCAGAAGGCAGTGGAGTGATAATATCATTACAAATAACATTAAATTAAAATTGGTGCAGAAAAATACACCTGGATTTTTCTAACATCCAAAAATCACATTGATCAAGAAAAATAGCACTCAAACGGTGATGGTTGCATTTCTTTAAAAATTTGCTTAATATTCTATCATTAGTAGCCCAAATGTCAAAATATTGCTTAGTCTTGTCACCAGTGCAGTACTCAACTATGAAATATGTTTTAAATATGGAACAATGGGAGTTTGTGGAGTGTGGAAGGGGTATATGATTACAGCACATTCTATAGTTAATTTTTAAAAGCTTTTTTCAATGGGCTACTTGAATGCCTCTGAGCCATCTGTATCCTGCCTCCTTCCCTCCCCTTTTCATGCAAAACTATGTTCTTGTAGTTCAGTAAGAAGTGAAGCCTGCAATTCCGCGCAAAATTAAGTATGAAAATGCCTGCATTCATGCACTATCAAATAACTAAATACATACAGTTAAAGAAAGAACATGCAGTGTCAGAATTTTGTCTTATGTTTTGATGCATATTATTTTATTTTAAAGCAATGTAAAACAACCAGTTTGTCCAAATTCACCACTAACTTAGGGTAACTGTGTGTTGAGCCACTGACGTAAAACAACCAGTTTGTCCAAATTCACCACTAACTTAGGGTAACTGTGTGTTGAGCCACTGACGTAAGAGTCCCTGGATTTGGGATGTGAGATGGTTTGAATCCATCTGCCAGCAACCTTGAAAATGGTCTTCTGTGGTTTCCCATTTTCAGTTTAGGCATATGCTAGCAATGGTTCCTTACTGTAGGCCACAGCCAAGCCTTGAATTCCATATTTCCTGAAGATTCCATTTCCCTTACAGATGCAACCCCTTTGCTTAAATGAAGAGCTGCATCGAATGCAAGCCAAGTGTCTTTTCGGAGGCTCCCAGCAGTAAGTCATATGGCAAATGATAATCCAAATTCTCATGTTTTTCAGGAACAACAACGTGACTTGACAGTCGAGTGAAATTTAAAAATTCCTTTGTCACGGTCTGGTTTGTCTACCATAAAAATGTAATTGCAGTACACAAGTTTTTGAAGTCTTAGGCTCTAATCAAGGCACACATTGTAGCCTCATCACATGATCTGAAACAAAGGAAATGAAAGGATGATAATAATAATAATAATAATAATAATAATAATAATAATAATAATAGGTTGGTATTTTTTAATCTTGACAATTAAAATACTTCTAGCTCCTAGTGTTTGTGGGAGTCCCACATTTGTATCAAGGTATATTATTAATTTGAGACATTATTTTATTGCTAGTTACCATTGTCAGAGCGATAATATGAACACAATCTTTATCGTAGTACCAAAGATATAAGAAATCACAGATAAAATAAAAATAAAATGAACATAAAATTTATTTTGGCAACTAGTTTCAACGTTGTAACGTCATCTTCAGATCCATACACTTGTCAGCTGCACAATGTCCGTATCTCACCACTGACTTATAGTATCAGCCACATGCAGTTGATGTCAACAAGTGTATGGGCATGAAGATGACATTGTTAAAATGTTGAAACTAGTTGCCAAAGAAAATCGATACCTTAAACACAGCTGGAGGAATTTCTTCATTTTTAATATAAATTTATACCAGCTGATGTTCCACTGTCCTCGATTTCAAGTATGGGTGTACAAAGACTTTAGTAGACGTGCTGAGTCTTCTCAGTGTTCTGACCATAAAATGCAGTCTTTGGTTTGCCTTCCCCACACCATTTTCTGTATGTTATTTCCGATTTAAATTTGTCATTGTAGTTCTTTCACTCGTTTCTTGTGTATCCAGAGTTCAATGCATTCCTTTTAGCACTTGTATGGATGACCTCACACACTTCATTATTTAGTGTCAGTTACCAATTTTTGCATTATACAGATAACTTTTCTAAATCAATGTGCAGTTGTTTTGATCTTACAATTTTAACAGACGATAAACGACAGCATCGTCTGCAAACGCTTAGTGACTGTCACAGTGGTTAGTACACTAGACTCGGATTCAATGACAGTTCAAACCCACTTCTGGCCATCCTGATTTACGTTTTTAAGTGATATCCCTAAATCCCTTCAGGCAAATGCTGTTATGGTTCTTTCGAAAGGGCACAGCCACTTTCTTCCCCATCTTTTCCTAATCTGATGGGACCGAAACTGTTCGGTCGGTCGATGTGGCGTAGAGTGCCAATCTGCAAATGACCTAAGACACCTGCTCAGATGGCTTTCCAAATCATTTATATGGGTAAGGAACATTATGACTAAGTAGAAAAGCAGGTAGAAGATGTAACTTCATTTGTGTTTTTCTTTATTAGTGTTACTTTCTGACTTTCCCTCATATAAAAACAAAACCTGTCACGTAAACATAATAGTCCTAAAAAAAGCAGCTGGAGTGGTGTTTCATTAATTAACCCAGTTAGTCCGTACTTTTATGTACTACTGTTCATTTAAGTGTTTCCACTCAGGTCACCCCTGCAGTGTTACATGGCTTTATTCTTAATTATACACTTCGTATTTTATCAGTTGATTTGTTTTCACCACGTAACGTCCACTGTTTACGTCCTCCTTCACTGCTGAACGGTGTATCACTTTTCGTTCTGACGCCGCAACTCTTCCTTTCCTATATCTTTACTACTTTTTATCTATATTAATGATGAACAGTTGGTTTTGCCGTTTAACAACTTTTTAATAACTGTGGAAGTATTACAGGCATCGGGTCCCACCTAATGTCACCCGCCTATACGTTTTACATGAGCCTTTAAAGACTCGACTGATGTGTTTACAAAGAGAAAGCAGAATATATCGTCCTTTGACGTTGTCCAGCAATGACCCAGGAAGCTCGACGCCCTCACGGCCCGGGCCCTTCTGTGGCTCGCGATAGTTTGCAGCACTAGTTTTATTCCTTGCCCACTTGCCGCTACGTCGAACTTTCGTGGTGATCGTCGGGCAATGTCTTCCACTTTATCTGCAACATAAATAAACTTTCTTCCCACAGTGTTTCTGAAAACCCAAAAACAAACTTAAAGAACATAATAATAATAATAACTGTTCTTACAATTGTTTGTACAAGTCTTGGTCGATTTAATGAGGGGTGGGACAGGCCTAAGCCTTGTGACACCACACTCCATATATTAATTTTGGTGCAGGAAGTGCTCTACGAGTGAATGTGTGCCACAGGTGCTGGACCTGCGCCGCACGCAGGTGGGGGACCAGGAGCTGATGTTCTTCAGCCAGCTGCAGCAGCTCGAGGAGCTGCTGCTGGAGCAGCGGCCCCCTGTCGTGCTGTACAGCTCGGACGCCTCGGACTCGTCGGACGACACAGACACCACGAGGAAAGTGAGTGCCCTCGCTCGTTATTCCGGAGCAGTGAGTTAATGTTATGTAGTCAGACTGCCAGAGGTGTTGCAGGGAGTGGGAGGAGTGACTGAGCCTCTGTGGGGTGATGAGCTGCCACACAGGAGGGAGGAGGGGGCATGGGTGGGGGGTGGGGGATGAAAACAGCTGGTTATCGGTTATATAGATCTTTTCATACCAGTTGTTATAATTGTAGAAACTGAATAAATTTGGAAAAATTTGGACTCTGTTTCAAGGTGTGGGTGTTGTTGTGGTCTTCAGTCCTGAGACTGGTTTGATGCAGCTCTCCATGCTACTCTGTCCTGTGCAAGGTCCTTCATCTCCCAGTAAATACTGCAACCTACATCCTTCTGAATCTGTTTAGTGTAGTCATCTCTTTGTCTCCCTCTACAATTTTTACCCTCCACATTGCCCTCTAATACTAAATTGGTGATCCCTTGATGCCTCAGAACATGTACTACCAACCGATACCTTCTTCTAGTCACATTGTGCCACAAGCTTCTCTTCTCCCCAATTCTATTCAATACCTCCTCATTAGTTATGTGCTGAACCCATCTAATCTTCAGCAGTCTTCTGTAGCACCACATTTCGAAAGCTTCTATTCTCTTCTTGTGTAAGCTATTTATAGTCCACATTTCACTTCCATACATGGCTACACTCCATACAAATACTTTCAGAAATGACTTCCTGACACTTAAATCTATACTCGATGTTAAAAAGTTTCTCTTCTTCAGAAACGCTTTCCTTGCCATTGCGAGTCTACATTTTATATCCTCTCTACTTCGACCATCATCAGTTATGATTTCCTAATCTAATTTCCTCAGCATCACCCGACTTAATTCGACTACAGTCCATTATCCTCGTTTTGCTTTTGTTGATGTTCATCTTATACCCTCCTTTCAAGACACAGTCCATTCCGTTCAACTGCTCTTCCAAGTCCTTTGCTGTCTCTGAAAGGATTACAATGTCATCGGCGAATCTCAAAGTTTCTATTTCTTCTCCATGGATTTTAATACCTACTCCGAATTTTTCTTTCGTTTCCTTTAGTGCTTGATCAATATACAGATTGAATAACATCAGGGAGAGGCTACAACCCTGTCTCACTCCCTTCCCAACCACTGCTTCCGTTTCATGCCCTTCGATTCTTATGACTGCCATCTGGTATCTGTACAGATTGTAAATAGCCTTTTGCTCCCTGTATTTTACCCCTGCCACCTTTAGAATTTGAAAGAGTATTCCAGTCTAACATTGTCTAAAGCTTTCTCTAAGTCTACAAATGCTAGAAACATAGGTTTCCCTTTCCTTAATCTAGCTTCTAAGACAAGTCGTAGGGTCAGTATTGCCTCACGTGTTCCAATATTTCTACAGAATCCAAACTGATCTTCCCCGAGGTCGGCATCTACTAGTTTTCCCATTTGTCTGTAAGGAATTCATGTATACATTCAAAATATTAACCTTCGAGCAGGTGTGCCTGTGTATAAAGTTTGTCAGTCACAAATAACATTGTTTTGTACCATTCCATTTTAGGAGGATGACAGTTCAAACTAGTGTCCAGCCAACCTGCCATAGGTTTTCTGCGATTTCCCTAAATCGCTTCAGGCAAATGCCAGGATGGTTCCTTTGAAAGGGAGCGGCTGGCTTTCTTTCCCGTTTCCCGTCTTTTCCTAACTCAATGGGACCGACTATCTTGCTGTTGGTCCCCTCTCAAATCAACCAACCAACTCTGTCCAAGTGAGCAGCTGTAATACAAAATAAACAGCAAGCTAGGTGAGAACTTTCAAGTTCTGTGCATGGAAATGACACAGGTGCTGAGCTAGCAGCACAATCCCACAATGAGGCAGTTGTCTAAGAGAATGAGTAATGAGATAATCAGTTGGTAGGGATGTGATGCAACTGTGCTGTTAAATGCTTCGATCATGTCATTACTGTGGGGTGACACTTGTGTGCGACAACGGAGTGATACAGTGAAAGATTTTTACTATTGTTTAATTAAACAGTGATTTGACCCATATAATGTTAGCTCACTTTATTGTTGTTTCATTACACTTAGATTAAACTGTAATTTTGTCTGTACATTTTTATCTTCATAACATAGACAAGGTATTATTGACATGTGTACAGAATGCTCTGTGTGTTCACTTGTCTTCCAAAAAAACGGCACCCCTGCTCAATGGTTAATAAGCAAATGAAAGAATACTTAGTCTGTCCACCATTTGCTGCTTTTCTTGAAAAGTGACAAGTTGCCGAATATTATAAAGTTGCCAGCATTAGCCTACTGATTCTAATTCATTTGAATCTCGGCTCAAAAATCATTTTATAATCAAGGATCGTACAACTGTTTGATCACTGCTGAAGGGTGGCAACTGAGAGGGAAGAAATTTTTTTGGTTAATTTATTCATTTTCAGTGGCTAAAAGCAGATAAAAGGCATTTTACGTGTACGGGCAGTGGTTCATGTACTTTCTATTCTTATTGTATACTGTGAATGAATTTTTAAGTTTTTAATTTATTGCTGTTACTGTAATTTCCTTCCTTATTTATTATTACGAGTGTTGAATGAAAAGTAATGCCTCCATCTTTGTTAATTTGGTTTGGATGGAAATATTTTAATAAATCAAATCTAGAAAAAACCTTAGTATGTTATCTTTAATTACCAATATTCACTAATCCACATAATCACCAGCCAGTTGGATATGTTTCTGCCAACGATGAACAAGTTTTCTGAAGCCGTCACAGATGTAGTTGACACTCCGTTTCCACAACCACAGTCTCACAGTTTTCTCAGCATCTTCATTAGAAGCATAATGATGTACCCGGAGATCGTCTCCCATTGTCAAGAACAGATGGAAGTCAGATGGTGATAAATCTGGTCTGTATGGAGGATGCCTTACAGTGGTGAGATTCTGTCTCTGAAATTCTCCTGTGGTGGCATCGGGATACCCATTGTGCACAGATCTTCAGATAGCCAAGGAAAGCGATAATGTGACCCACATATGCTCATGAAATGCCAGTTGTGCTTGCAGTTTCTCTCTGAATAATATGGAGATCATCATAAATCAATCTGTCAACATTTTGCTTGTGTAACTTGGTGGTTGCTGTCACAGTATGTCCAACTGTTTGTTTGTCATGCAGGTCAAATGTTCCTTCAACATCTTCAAACATACTCGCCCAATGACAGAAGTACTCACATCAACACAATCACCATAAAATGCTTTCATTCTCTGATGAATCTCCTCAGCCACCCTCAAACTAAGGTTCTCTAAATGTTCTTTAAATGCATTACTGTATGATTAAATGATGATGGCGTCCTCTTGGGTAAAATATTCCAGAGGTAAAATAGTCCCTGATTTGGATTTCCATGTGGGGACTACTCAGAAGAAACAAAACTGGTTTTCTATGGATCGGAGCATGGAATGTCGGATCCCTTAACCGGGCAGGTAGGTTAGAAAATTTGAAGAGGGAAATGGATAGGTTAAAGTTCGATATAGTGGGAATTAGTGAAGTTCGGTGGCAGGAGGAACAAGACTTCTGGTCAGGTGACTACAGGGTTATAAACACAAAATCAAATAGGGGTAATGCAGGAGTAGGTTTAATAATGAATAAAAAAATAGGAGTGCAGGTAAGCTACTACAAACAGCATAGTGAACGCTTTATTGTGGCCAAGATAAACACAAAGCCAATGCCTACTACAGTAGTACAAGTTCATATGCCAACTAGCTCTGCAGATGATGAAGAAATTGATGAAATGTATGATGAGATAAAAGAAATTATTCAGGTAGTGAAGGGAGACGAAAATTTAATAGTCATGGGTGACTGGAATTCAAGAGTAGGAAAAGGGAGAGAAGGAAACACAGTAGGTGAATGTGGATTGGGGGTAAGAAGTGAGAGGAAGCTGTCTCGTAGAATTTTGCACAGAGCATAAACTAATCATAGCTAACACTTGGTTTCAGAATCACGAAAGGAGGTTGTATACATGGAACAACCCTGGAGATACTAAAAGGTATCAGATAGATTATATCATGCTAAGACAGAGATTTAGGAACCAGGTTTTTAAATTGTAAGACATTTCCAGGGGCAGATGTGGACTCTGACCACAATCTATTGGTTATGAACTGCAGATTAAAATTGAAGAAACTGCAAAAAGGTGGGAATTTAAGGAGATGGGACCTAGATAAACTGAAAGAACCAGAGGTTGTACAGAGTTTCAGGGAGAGTATAAGGAAACAATTGACAGGAATGGGGGAAAGAAGTACAGAAGAAGAACAATGAGTAGCTCTGAGGGGTGAAGTAGTGAAGGCAGCAGAGGATCAAGTAGGTAAAAAGAGGAGGGCTGGTAGAAATCCTTTGGTAACAGAAGAAATATTGAATTTAATTGATGAAAGGAGAAAATATAAAAATGCAGTAAATGAAGCAGGCAAAAAGGAATACAAACGTCTCAAAAATGAGATCGACAGGAAGTGCAAAATGGCTAAGCAGGGATGGCTAGAGGACAAATGTAAGGATGTAGAGGCTTATCTCACTAGGGGTAAGATAGATACTGCCTACAGGAAAATTAGACATCTTTGCAGAAAAGAGAACCACTTGTATGAACATCAAGAGTTCAGATGGAAACCCAGTTCTAAGCAAAGAAGGGAAAGCAGAAAGGTGGAAGGAGTATGTAGAGGGTCTATACAAGGGCGATGTACTTGACGGCAATATTATGGAATTGGAAGAGGATGTAGATGAAGATGAAATAGGAGATACGATACTGCACCTAGAGTTTGACAGAGAACTGATAGATCTGAGTCAAAACAAGGCCCCTGGAGTAGACAACATTCCATTGGAACTACTGACGGCCTCGGGAGAGCCAGTACTTACAAAACTCTACCATCTGGTGAGCAAGATGTATGAGACAGGCGAAATACCCTCAGACTTCAAGAAGAAAATAATAATTCCAATCCCAAAGAAAGCAGGTGTTGACAGATGTGAAAATTACCTAACTATCAGTTTAATAAGTCACAGCTGCAAAATACTAACACGAATTCTTTACAGACGAATGGAAAAACTAGTAGAAGCTGACCTCGGGGAAGATCAGTTTGGCTTCCGTAGAAATGTTGGAACACGTGAGGCGATACTGACCCTAAGACTTATCTTAGAAGAAAGATTAAGGTAGGGCAGACCTATGTTTCTAGCATTTGTAGACTTAAAGAAAGCTTTTGACAATGTTGACTGGAATACTCTCTTTCAAATTCTAAAGGTGGCAGGGGTAAAATACAGGGAGCAAAAGGCTATTTACAATTTGTACAGAAACCAGATGGCAGTTATAAGAATCGAGGGGCATGAAAGGGAAGCAGCGGTTAGGAAGGGAGTGAGACAGGGTTGTAGTCTCTCCCCGATGTTATTCAATGTGTATATTGAGCAAGCAGGAAAGGAAACACAAGAAAAATTTGGAGTAAGTATTAAAATCCATGGAGAAGAAATAAAAACTATGAGGTTCACCGATGACATTGTAATTCTGTCACAGGTCAGGACTTGGAAGAGCATTTGAACGGAATGGATAGTGTCTTGAAAGGAGGATATAAGATGAACATCAACAAAAGCAAAACAAGGATAATGGAATGTAGTCGAATTAAGTTGGGTGATGCTGATGGAATTGGATTAGGAAATGAGACACTTAAAGTAGTAAAGGAGTTTTGCTATTTGGGGAGCAAAATAACTGATTATGGTCGAAGTAGAGCGGATATAAAATGTAGACTGGCAATGGCAAGAAAAGCGTTTCTGAAGAAGAGAAGTTTGTTAACATCGAGTATAGATTTATGTATCAGGAAGTCGTTTCTGAAAGTATTTGTTTGGAGTGTAGCCATGTATGGAAGTGAATCATGGACTATAAATAGTTTGGACAAAAAGAGAATAGAAGCTTTTGAAATGTGGTGCTACAGAAGAATGCTGAAGATTAGATGGGTAGATCACATAACTAATGAGGAAGTATTGAATCGGATTGGGGAGAAGAGAAGTTTGTGGCACAACTTGACAAGAAGAAGGGATCGGTTGGTAGGAAATGTTCTGAGGCATCAAGGGATCACCAATTTAGTATTGGAGGGCAGTGTAGAGGGTAAAAATCGTATAGGGAGACCAAGAGATGACTACACTAAGCAGATTCAGAAGGATGTGGGTTGCAGTGGGTTCTGGGAGATGAAGCAGCTTGCACAGCATAGAGTAGCATGGAGAGCTGCATCAAACCAGTCTCAGGACTGAAGACCACAACAACAACAACAAATGTTCTCAATAGTGCTCCTCAGAAAGAACATTCTCCCTTTCCAGTGATTCCCATTTGAGCTCCTGAAGCATCTGTAAAATACTTAAGTGTACGGAATGAGATTTTCACTCTGCTTTGGAGTGTGCTCTAATACTTCAGTGTATTTCGTACCTACTGGTAACAAATCTAGCAGCTCACCTCTGAATTGCATCAGTGCCTTTCATTAATCCATCCTGATGCAGATCCCAAACACTTGAACAGTACTGAACAGTGGGTCGCACTAGAGTGCAAAATGCAGTCATCTTTACAAATGAGCCACAATTTTTCAGAACTGTCACAATAGACCAGTCAGCCATTAACCTTCTTTGCCATAATTCTCACACACTCATTCCGTTTTGTATCACTTTGCTGTGTTAGATGCAGACTTGTAAACGATGTGACTACATTGACCAGGACATCACTAATGCTGTATCTGAACATTACGGATTTGTTTTTCCTACTCATCTGCATTAACATAGAATTTTATACATGTAGAGCTAACTGTCATTTGTCACACTGACCAGAAATTTTGTCATTCGTCTTGTATCTTGTTATAGCCACTAAACGATGACACCACCCCATACACTGCACTGTCATCAGCAAACACAGACTGCTGCTTACCCTTTCTACTAGTTCATTTATGTATATAGTAAATGTAGCAACCAAGCAATGCATGAAACCAATCCAAGTAAAACAAATGTGGCTTCATTCAAGAAATTCTCAACAGTAGTGGAAATAAGCATCTCATGATTCCACACATAGGAAGACAAGGGTCATACAAAAGGTGTGATGTAAGCCACACACAGAACAACTGATAGGTATGAACTAAAAGAACGTAGTGAGACAGTCACTGCTGCTCTGCACATATAAGGGGCATTCAAATGAAATCCACTCACTAGGGTAAAGTAACTGTAACGATTTTATTAACTCAAAAATGTAGTTACACACAGTACACACACTCAAAAATAGTTACCAAAACTGTTGGCACATTTATCCCATTGCGACACTAGCCAGCATATTCCATCCTTGAAGAAACTATTAGGCTGCTCTCTGATTGAGACCTGAGCCCGGTCACACACTTTGTCATCCGTTGCAAATCAATGTCTGTGAATAGCTTGTTTTAGAGGTCCAAACATGAGTCACGGGATGAAGGCTCGTGATTGTACGGTGGATGTTACAGCCGTTTCCCACAGAAACTGCTGCAATGTCTTCTTCACCGCATTGGCAGAGTGTGGGTGGGCATTACTGTGCAGGAGGATAATGAGATTTGACAACGTGCCTTGGTGTTTAGATTTGATGGCTCGTGTAACGTTCTGTAAAGTGGCTTGATAATGCTGTGCACTGATGGTGGTTCCCTGTTCCAGGAACTTGGCAAGCAGTGGGCCCTTGTGGCCAAAAGAGGACATCACGAGCTTATCAGAACTGGCGTGCGTGGACATTGATTTCTTTGGAGGTGGTGAAGTCACATGTTTCCACTACTTCGTCAGACGCTTGATTTTCCGGTTCAAAATGGTGACACCATGCTTCGTCATCTGTGACAGTACACAACAGAAAGCCATTTTCCTCCTCGTGATAACTTTGCAGATGACTCAAAGACGCCACTGTTCGGCAGTCAGTTTGTGGAGGATCCACTGTGCACAGGTTTTCAAAAAGTTAGTGTCGATGCATTATAGTGTGGGTGGTGCCCACACTAATACCCAGTAACTGAAGAATCTCTTCCACAGTGATCCTGCAGTTGTTGAAAACTGAAGCATTCACTACCGCAACCATTTCTGGTGGGATTAGACGATAAGCCTGTCCAGGACAAGCAGTCTTCCAGTGACTCTCACCCCATTGAGGAATTGTTTACACCATTTAAAAACACTTGAATGACTCAGACTGTGCTCACTGTGCACAGCCTTCGTCCGCCGATACATTTCACGACCTCAGACTCCCTCCCCCCCGCCAAAAATCGAAATGCTCCTCATTGTTCCTGCTTACCCGCCTGCACATTCGGTAGTGGACGGTAACTTGTGAGACCGCCTCCTCTTCGGCACAAAACCACACTGGCGCTATGCAGCATCAAATGCTACACATGTATCAATCTTTCTACCAATAGGTGGCACAACTGTACCCACAGTTATGTGGTACCACCTTAAGGAAAAGGTGGGCGCACTGACCAGGTTTAATTTGAACGAACCTCACCAGTAGACGGCACAGTGCAGACCGTGACGTGTGCACGCTTCCTTTAGGTGTCCACCGATGGCTGGCCTGCACTGGTATATCGGCAGTTGATTTAAGTACACATGCGCAGTGACTCTACACTCGGTGCACTCGCACACGTGCACCAGTCACAGGATACAGCACAGCTGTCCCTCGTGCGAAGAGGGTGCCCAGTTGATGGGAGACGCAGGCAGCCTGATGGGAGTGGCAGGACGACATGCCGGGCGGGTACTGGAGCACGGGGCAGGAATGTGCAGACACACGGCCACACCTGAGGGTGGTGGGCCCGTGTGGTGCCAGATGACAGCACTGGGAGGATGGTGCCGTCAGCAGGCATGTTCCAGTGCAGAGGAGATGGGGTAGGACCCGCCAGAGACTGTGGCCGAGGCGATGTGGGATGACGGCGAGGGGCGGGAGAGGGGGGACGGGTAAGGGGGATGAACAGCTGTGAGGGATTATTTAGCTAGTGTATAGCATAAATGAAACATGTACCCTGGAAAAGAGGGAATTATTGTTTCAAATTCGTTTCAACAGGACAAGTTAGTAACAGCAGTGGGATTAAAAATTTACTGCTGTACCATTACATAAAAAGTATCTTAAATCAGGAAGTGTACTTCTACGCTAAGCTCCAAACTTTATAATAATTCCAAAGCAGCAAAAAATATGGCACTGAGCAGAACAAAATCAACAGCAATTTTGAAATAAGTGTTAGCACACAGCAGTGTCAAATAAATGAATCTTTCAGAGGTCGCTTATTTTGGTATAGCTATCAATGATAGTAATCACAAAACTGAGAAAATATTTCAGTTCATTCACTTTTTAAGCGTAAGAGAAGTGTCCTGATTTGCCCTGGTTTCTGCTTTCCAAATTACATCCACTTTGTCATTTTAAGAGAAATGTCCCAGTTTGTCAGACAGAAATTATGGCAACCCTAGTTACTATCAACACCATAATTTTGTGTGTTGTGAGAGCTGTCAACTATGTAGTTTTATACTGTCGTGGTGATGGTGAGGCTGCAGAGGACCACCCTTGGGGGCATATCCATTGGAGTGGAGGAGTGGTCGAGGGTTCTGACCCTACTGCGCTTCTAACAAAAGTCTTCCTGTGCCAAACACTTCTAAACTTCCTTTTTCCTCTCTTCTTCCCTAATTTTTATGCATCAAATGAAACTGCTGAAGAGTGAACTGGAAGTGTTTAGCTGCCACTGACTAATAAATTCACTCAATCTGTGGCTTTCGTACTTTCACCTTTTCGACGGTCTATGACTAGAACATTAATCGTGTTTTCTATAGTGTCAGCCAGTCAAGTGCAGAAGTTGACCTCCCACCATAAACTACACCTCAGAAGGGGAGGGGCTACGAGGGATGAGAAAAACTGACCAGTGAAAACCGAAACTGGTATTTTACTTCTTAATAACCAAAATTTTTTTGTATTTGTCTGGTCACAGTTATAAGTTTTTTTTAATTTTTTACTTATAACCAAGTAAAAACAAATATCAATTAGCCATAGCAGCAGTGCTAAGAATTTTCATTTTTACTTTTAAAAAAATTTATTTTTATTCATAAATTTTGCAGAAATTTGAAATTTGGCGGAGTTATAGAAAATGGGGAAAGGGACTAGTGTTATTTTAGAAACAATGTAGCAGAAACAAGCAACAAACACATGGCATAAGAATTGATACAGTATTGCCGAGACAATGTCCCTGTTGCCATGCGTTGTGCCTTATGGTATGCGTGGACATGAAGTGTGCAATACTTCTTCCACCTGGTCTACATTGTAGTTTCTTGCTGTTGTCACCAGACATCTGTATTGCAGACTGGCACCGTTCCTAGCCAGGAAATGATTTTACGGAATGATTTTACGGAATGATTTTCCGGAATGATTTTCCGGAATGATTTTCCGGAATGATTTTGCGGAATGATTTTGCGGAATGATTTTGCAATGTGATTTTGCAATGTGATTTTGCAATGATGTACAGTACTTCATGTCCTTTAAAATAAAAGATTTGCCTGCTGTTTCTGTGAAATAAGAGGAAGGAAATCGTGGTAACAGTAATAAATCAAAAATTTAACAATTCATTTGCAGTATAAAAAGATAGTAGAAAGTAGCTGATCTGCTGGCTGTGTCTATGTAATATGCCTTTCTGCTTGTAGCCATTGAAAACGGACAAATTAACATGAAAAAAGTCTCATCCTCAGTTTTCACTATGTAGCACTGACTCTTCATAATGCCTGGTTATATCAGTGTTAACTGCCACCCATATGGGTGACCCCAAACTGATTCAAACCTGCCCACCTCCCCTTCTTCATTGCTTCCTTCTCCTTTTTTCCTGGTTTTTGGCCTAAGAAGATGTCACAATGATCCCAGATTACAACATGGCTTTTAAGCAGAGAGTAAAAAAATTAGAATCAATAGAACACTGATTTTTTTTGTGATTATCAACCACTTATTACATTTCAAGAAAAGAAGGTAATGGTGGATTGACTGTTTCCTTTCATTTTCCTGTTTACTTTAATATTCTGATTCTATGTATCTCAAAGCTGAGCAAGTCTAAATTTTTCATTCTTTGATTTGTATGTTTATTACAGGAAACAATATAAAAATTAGTTATTTTCAGTTGTTTTTACCTTCAGGCTAAACTGGCATGGAAGAAAACTGATAAGTTGCAAACAAGCACAACAAAAAGACAGTCAGAAAGTGAGCTTTCAGTGAACTAGGCCTTGGTCTGGAATACATGCACACATAGTCTCAAGCTTCTGGCTTTGACTGAAAGCTCACTTCCTGATTGTCTTCTTGTTACACCTGTCTGCGACTCAGCATCTCTGCTATATGGTGAGTTGCAACTGTTCTTCTCATAATATTGTTGCATTCTGTCCTAAAATTTCCAAATGGTTATATCAGCAGTAACTGCCATCTATAGGGGTGACCCGAACTGCTTCAGACCTTGCCCGCCTCTATCACAATGCAGTTCCATTCCTTTGATGTTTTGCTTCGTTCCCTCTGCTTTTTTCCTGATTCTTGGCCTAAGGTGATGCTGCAGATCACAATCAAATTGCCGGGCCATCCTTTTCATCTTCCAGGAGTAAATTGTTCGGTTATTCCAGGAGAAGAGGGACTGATGACCGTCTTGTGGGGTCACTTTCAACCTCCTCAAAAATTCATTCACTGCACCAAACTCCAATCCTTCGTCTCAACACAGAATTATTGATTCAATATTAGTTTTTCGGAATGTGTAATGGAGTCAGTTTAATATCAACTGTACTCAGAACTGTTCCTCATGATACGTCAAATATGTCGTACAGTAAGTTCTCCACAGTGCTCAGAACTGTAGTTACGCAAAGATGTCGAAACTTGAACGCTTAATTTCTGGAAAGAACAGCTCTGTCGATAAAACAAATATTAATGTAATTGTATTTTGAAAAATTATTTATTGAAAAATAAAAGGCAAATTTAATTTATTTTTCTATGTAGTACGAGGTGACAAGTCACGGGCTACCTCCTTACATCGTTTCGCACCTCATTTCGCCTCTGCAGTGTGGCAACTCGACATGGCACAGACTCAATAAGTTGTCGGAAGTCCTGTGCAGAGGTGTAAAGCTGTGCTGCCTCTGTAGCCGACCATAACTGCGAAAGTGTTCCCGGTGCAGGGTTTTGTGCATGAACTGAGCTACAATTATGTCTGGGGTTACAGAAGCGTCAGACACCACCCGTCTGCTTTGACCCATGACGTCATGAATATGGCGGTAATGGTTGTGCTAAGCGTCTCCAATATGGCACCTATGATGTCGCTAGATAAACACGGCAACAAACCCAAAAATACGTACAAATAAGACAATAACATCTCCCTCCAAAAATACAATCTAACAGATGGGGCAGCCGCAGGAAATTAGGGTTTTAGGGAGGGGACAAGCTAAATAGAACAGTAAATGACACACGACGATCCCAAAACACAAAAATGACGAACAAAAAAAACTACAAAATCTTCAGGAATCACACTCTTCCCTTGACCTATATAGGTCAACGGCAGCTGACGATACCAAAACAGACACCTACAGCAAAAAACGACGAAAATTGGAATCAGACATTTCCCTTGACCACGGCTGACGATACCAAAACACCAACACCAATACCTACATATATAAATCTACGAAAATTGGCTCAAAAATTGGCTCAAAAATGGATCAAATGGCTCTGAGCACTACAGGACTTAACATGTGAGGTCATCAGTCGCCTAGAACTAAGAACTACTTAAACCTAACTAAGCTAAGGACGCCGCACACATCCACACCTGAGGCAGGATTCGAACCTGCGAGCGTAGAGGTCGCGAGAGTCCACACTGAAGCGCATAGAACCGCTCGGCCGCACCGGCCAGCACAAAAATTGAAATATGTCATTTCCCTTGACCTATATACGTCAACCATATCTATTGAAACGGAAAAACCACCACTTATAACTACGAACAACAAAACCACAACACCTCAAAAATTCAAAAGTCAAACACTCCTACATAAATTAACACATTCAGTACACAAAAAACAACAAAACGACATCTACAAACACAACCAACTCATGAACTCTGCGTCATAATGGTCACACACCACAACACCCTTATGTCATGGGTCAAAGCAGATGGGTGGTATCATACGCATTCATTGACCCTTATGTCCTGTAAAATGTTCGATGGGATTCATGTCAGGTGATACGGGTGACCAAATCATTCGCTCATATTGTCCAGAACGTTGTGATGTGGCTCATCGTCATCCATAAAAATTTCATCATTGCTGTAGAAAATGAAGTTCACGAATGGCTGCAAATGGTCTCAAAGTAGCTGAACATCACCATTTCCAGTCAATGATTGGTTCAGCTGGGCCCAGTCCATTCCATGTTAACACAGACTCCACCATAAGGAGCGACTGATAGCTTGTACAGTGCCTTGTTGACAGCTTGGGTCTGTGGTTTCGTTTGGTCTGCTCCACGCTCAAGCCCTACCAGCAGCTCTTACCAACTCAAATCTGGACTCATCTGATTGTGCGATGGTTTTCCAGTCATCTAGGGTCCAGCTGAATACGGTTAAAGGTCCAGGAGAAGCTCTGTAGGCATGTTGTGCTGTTCACTAAGTCACGTGTGGTGGTCTGCTGCCACAGCCCATTAATGCCAAACTTCACTGCACTGCCCTAACCTTAAAGTTTGTCATACATCCCACATTTATTTCTGAGGTCATTTCGTGCAGTATTGTTTGTCTATTAGCACTGGTAACTCTAAGAAAAAGCTGCTGCTCTCCTTTAAATGAAGGCCTTCGGTCGCTGCATTATCCGTGGTACAGATAATGCCTGAAATTAATTTGGTATACTCGGCACACTCTGGATCTTGGAATATTAAATTCCTTAACGATGTTTGAAATGGGATGTTCCACCTGTCTAGCCCCAGTGACCATTTGTGTTCAAAGTCTGTTAAATCCCATTGTCTGGCCATAATCGTGTCAGAAATCTTTCCACGTGCGTTGCCTGAGTGCAAATTACAGTTCTGCCAATGCACTGTCATTTTATACTACATAACTTGATATTACCACAACCTGTGTACATGAATATAGCTATCTGTGACTTAAGTCACCTCAGTGCAGCTCCCTGACTTATAATTTCCAACAAGAAGGATTCTTTATCCCAGCATCGTAGAATCAAGCTGGTTGCATCAAGACAATTATGCCTAAATCCCCCCTGTGCCTTCATCATTTCCAATTTGTTGCTCTTGTGGAGCTGCTTTTAGCAGCACAATAACAATAAAATTACAGCCGTTAGTCTGTACTGGTGGGAGGATGGTTAAGTTAAAGCCAGTGCATTCCAAGTTTTGAGACTTCTTAGAGCTTCAGGAGGGGCCTACATAGTTGTGGAGGAGAACGGCATCTGGAATTAGTTAATCTCGTCTTTTGTGATGATATGCAGCCCTCACCTCATTCAACAGCTTGCAGCAGTAAGCAGCATTGAGTGTGTCACTTGTTCAATAAATCTGTCAGCAAAATACCTCATTGGTCAGAGAAGATAGCCTGAAAGATCTTGCCAGTTGTCAGTTGACTCTTGGTGTTAGCTGAGGCTGTCTCCCTTTTTCTCTGCTACTCTGTACTGCCTGGTTTTGACTTGGGACTGTAGAGGTGAACCCACATTTTGTCCCAGGTGATGACGCAATTCAAAAATACATTTCATTCTTTCTCAAAACTTGCTGTAAGCCTCTGAAAGACCTCAAATTGGATCATATTCCGACCTGTGAGACACACATCTGACACACTTTATGGAACTTCAGATCATTTTTGATAATTGACAGCTCCCACAACTTATTCCAACGTGGTACGCAATTTATTATACTGTTTAAAGCCGACCACCTTTGAAGATGTGCCGAATTGTGTGAATGTTTTCAATTGTAATGTCAGTCTGAGGATAGTGATTGTGTTCCTGATTTTCCACTCATTTTTTACCCCTTGAATGATTCATGCCAGGCAAAGAAGAGTCCTTGACAAGTTCGATTTCCATACAGTGCAGTCAATCTTGGAAACATTTTTGTCACTCAAGTTTCTTCATGAAGAAGAAATATTGTAATTATGCATTGTACAATGGACTGGTGCATCTATTGTTCAGACAATGAGTGCTACCAATGAGTTGGTTAGGGAGTGTGGAATGACTGACTCTTACCTCTCTATCAGACTGTCTCCCCCTTTAAGGATACCAGAAGTGTGGGCACAGACCTACCATGAGTACATGCTCATGAGCAGAAATCCTGTTCATATTTTATTTACATGTGAACACATTAACCGAGTAGAATGCAACAATAGAGCCCTTTACTTTATCCTTTATATCTTGTTTTCGTTGTAGGTCTCTAACATGGAAAACAATTTATTGGCTTTGGTAGATCAGATTTTCATTAAAAACTTTTCACTTATTTATGTTTTTATTTAACAATAATATCAACTAGGATAGGTTACTACTCACCAAAGTGACATGTCACTGAACAGAGGACTGAAAATAACATTTAAAAATAGACTAAGCTAGTGGGAAAAATTCACCCTGTAGATTTGGTCCACTTTAAGTGCCTCGCTGCCTCGCAACACTACCGTTATGTGGCGAGTAGCAGTCTATCTTGATTTGTATCTATGTTGTCCCATGGTGCATTTTCAATAGTATATTTTTATCTGTGCTCACACAGGATTTTTTTTGTAAAAGTATTGTTAAACCAAAATACCATTCTGCTTTTACTTTTGGCCTCTTATGGGTGAACACTAGTGGTAAAAATATCAGATAGTTGATAGATAGCGAAGGCAAGGCAATCGTAGAACCCAATATCGTGGACACCGAGGCTCCTGATAGTGTGTGTGTGTGTGTGTGTGTGTGTGTGTGTGTGTGTGTGTGTGTGTGTGTGTGTGTGTGTGTTCCTGATGGGGTGTGTGTGTGTGTGTGTGTGTGTGTGTGTGTGTGTGTGTGTGTGTGTGTGTGTGTGTGTGTGTTCCTGATGGGGTGTGTGTGTGTGTGTGTGTGTGTGTGTGTGTGTGTGTGTGTGTGTGTGTGTGTGTGTTCCTGATGGTGTGTGTGTGTGTGTGTTCCTGATGGGGTGTGTGTGTGTGTGTGTGTGTGTGTGTGTGTGTTCCTGATGGGGTGTGTGTGTGTGTGTGTGTGTGTGTGTGTGTGTGTGTGTGTGTTCCTGATGGGGTGTGTGTGTGTGTGTGTGTGTGTGTGTTTTCAGCTGTTCTGAATATTTAGTTTTTTGTTGACGATTGAAAAGGTGTGCATTTTAGGGAGCTCAGTGAATTTTTACATTTGATAAAGACTGATCAAATATGGCTTTTGGCAAATCTGCTGTAACAGAAGAGTTTACAAGTGGTATAAACATTTCACAGAGGATTGAGAAGTTGGACGATGACTGCTCTGTATGCCCTGGCATGTGAGTTACCGATGCCAATGTGGAAGTAGTAAAGAAAATGGTTCTGGAAAAGCACCAAATTATCATCAGAGGTGTTGCTGATGGTGTATCCTTTCACATATGCCAAGCTTTTTTTAGCATTAAACATGTAATGATCCAGAATTTCTTAAAGAGGTTATAACAGGTGATTAAACATAGGTTTATGGGTTTGATGTCGAAGCAGATGCCCAGTTGCCCCTGTGGAAACTGCATGAAGAGACAAGGCTGAAAAAAATTTGCCAGATGTGATCACATGGGGAGGTCCTTATCACTATTTTTGGAAATTACACTGGGACAGTGCATCATGAGTTCCTGACTTATCATACGGTCAGTAAGGAATACTGACTGGAAGTTATGTGCCATTTGCTTGAAGCAATTTGCAGAAAAAGACCAGGCTTACACCAAAACCAGTTGGAAAATTGATCACAATAATGCTCCTGCTCACACCTCAGTGCTTGTTTATTTTGGCAAAAAACAAAAATGTTACATTGCCTCAGCCACTGTATTCACCAGACACAGCTCATTTGACTTCTTTCAATTCCTGGGGCTAAACAGAACTACGGAAGGACATTGTTTGCCACCATTGATGATAAAACAGAATCACTGAAGGTCCTGAACACCATAATGAAAAGTTCCAGAAGTGCTTCCAAGATTGGGAAAAGTGCTGGCACAAGTGTTATATCTGGGGGAGGGGGGTGGTGTGTATGTAAGTTGGAAGGGGGCAGAGATGATTTTGAGGGATAAATAAAACAAAGTTTTAAGAAAAACAAAAATTCCTGTTACTTTTTGATCACACTTGGTAGGACCTGAAAGTTAACTGACAGAAATATACAAAATAGTCAGACGAAAGTGTGGTTTTGTAAATAAATTACTGTGCCCATAATGCAGTAGGTTTTAAAATTTGAAGTGAAGCACTTTTTAACCCAGTAAATAGCAATTTCTGGTAAATTTTTTGGATCGTCTGTTTTTTGGTTATCTTCAAAATCGTGGGTTTGCATTAACCTGGAGAGTTGGGAGCACACTGTACTACCATACGTTAAAGAGCTCTTCTTCTTCCACAGTTACTGCCACTGATGTCCCCGGAGATGATTTTCTACAGCCAAGTGACGTGGCTGGAACAGCTGCTTATGGATCAGCCAGCCGACGATGACCTGGATGACGATAATGACGACGTGCTACCGGTAAGTCTTCAAAAGGGCCCTTGCACAGTATTCCTGTAGAGAGTGTTAACATCAAATTGTTATACTGGGGGAGGGGGTAGGAGGAGGAAGTGACCTGGCCCTCCTACAGAGCACCAAAGGGTGAAGAACTGTGTGGGGGCATGAACCACCCCAGCCTCTCAGTATTTGGGCAGCTTAACCTGTTTTTGTGCATTATAAATAGTTTTGTGAAAGCCTGGGACTGTAAAAACTTACCTGCTGCCAGTAAAGATTTTCTTTCATTCCTGTTTTGCATGATGCATTCTGTGAAACGATTCCCATTTTACGTAATGCTTTCAATGTGCAAGGATTGCTTTGTTTTGTCGACTTCACTGCAATATATAAAAAAGTAAAATTTATGGTTAGTTATCGATTTTTATTTGTTGTTAGTGGTGAAATTTGGAAAAAACTTGTCTTTAGTTTTCTTTGGTCCATTTGCATAGTCTACGCAAAGTCTAGACAAATGTATTGTAAAAGAACTGTAAATACAAGTTCTTCCAATTGATAACTCGGTTATTTCTTTAATTTATTACACTGAAGTCAACAAAACAAAGCAGAACCCTGCACTTCAAAAATGTTAGCTGAAAATGCCATAGTATGAAGAGAAAACACACTTGAAAATGAGAATCATTTTCCAAAATGAATCATGTAAAATATAAATAAGAGAAAATTGTGATTGGTAAGAGAAAAGTTATTGGGTTAGATAAAGCAGCAATCAGTTGTAGAATTAAGTTTAATATGATATTTATAGTCACAACGCAGATCAGATTTCGACCTGTGTCCGGTCATTATCAATGCTAAAACAAATGCGAGTATATATTACAATGTGATTTACAGAAGTTATAAGTCCCTCACATCATTGTCTTTTAATGTTAACATTGCATACCAGTGTGGAATTGTAGCAGTTGTTCGTGCTCAAGTGAATGCTTACACTGTTCAACCATTACTGTCATAAAATTATATGTTGGTTTCACAGAACACATCAGTTTTGCGTATGGCGCCCTCTATGAGCTGCACCTGAAGTTTACAGTTTGACGACATTTTTTGTAATATTTATTTTGTATAGTAACTAAGTAGTAACATGAAATTATTATGAATAAAACTATGTAAAATTAAAATTCTTACTTTCTCATGTCTAATAATGTGCTAGATGTTTAAATTACTATAGCACATAACAGTGACAATTTACGCCTCACGGGTTAAAATTAATTATAAAACTGATATGGCTACATTAAGTACATCCTAGGAAGTATTGCATATTTTGTTGTGTTGCGACCTGTCTTAACTTAATTAGTTGTTACTTGACAAAAGATATAACATGAACTTTATTTACAAAATGTCATTTCCATATGTCACACTTAGTGGCCAAGAAATAAGAACAATATGATAAAGGCGTGATCTTTTGAACACTTATTTTGAAAAATGACAGTTTTATGTATTAATTGTTGTTAATAGTTGCCCTCACGAGTTTGTGTGTTATTCTAATGCAATAAGTTACGTAAATATAGTGTTATGAAAGTGGTACTCATTTAAATCTTATGCAAGTGGCTGTTACATTATGGCGTGAGGTTTGCGTCTGATCTTTGATACCCCCTGGGTCGAATTTTTCACTGCTTTCAAGTAGGCAGTTTCCAAACAATTCCCAGAAATGGGCATTTTTCATTATGACCTGATAATTGATCAGTTTACACTTCGAAAGACCACCTAATGCCTGTATTCATATGATATGTTAAAATACAGGTTAAGTCAAAAAGGACTTCACACCTTTGGAATGATATAGAAATTTATTAAGAACTTACAAAATTGGTAGATGTTGTTTTGTAGCAAGCAACCTCAAGTTTCACATAAGTGTCAACTGTAATTTTGGTTCAATGCGATAATAATTTCTCATGCACCAGACATCCCATTGGTAACCAATTGCTTCCCACACACATTGGAGCAAATTGGCAGTGGTGGCTGAGATTTGATTTGTCATGCCAGCTGAATTGTTTGGTAGGGGAGGAACATACGTCTGGTCTTTAATGAAACACCAGAGAAAGCAATAAAGTGGTGTTGAGTGAGGGAAGCGAGGTGGCAATGCAACTGGCCCTTCGTGGCCAGTCCATTGACCTGGGTACCAATTCTCATGGAAACCTTGAACTAGTGGTGGAATAGGGTAGTGGTGCACTATGTGAATCAAACTTGAGGTTGTTTGCTACAAAATGACACATCTACAAAGTCTGTAAGTTATCTCAATAAGTTTATATATCAAAGTTGTATAGTCCTTTTCATTCACCACATTTTTGTTTTTCCCAGGATATATTACAGCCAGTACATGAGTCAAATGCACAGCAAAAGAAACACAAAGTACATACAATGGAAATATAAAATAAACTTGCTACATATTGTGTGAAGAAAGACAGTTATGAGGATCAGTCAACAATAAAATGACCTATATAAATGCTGTGGTGTAGCCATGATGTAAGCTAACAGTAAAAATGATCCATGTAAAGTCTAAGACGTGTTATAAAAACACAGTTCTGCGACTCAGTTATTTTGCTGCCCATATATTATTCATCTGTCATGTTTCAATTCCTAGTCTGATTCCCTCAGCATTGCCCCGTTTAATTAGGCTACGTTATGTTATTCATGTTTTCCTTTTGTAGGTGTTTTTTTCAATAGCTATTTTTCAAGGCACTATCCATTCCAATAAATTGCTTTCCCAGGTGCTTGGACGCTGTGACAAAAATAGTGTCATCAGCAAACTTGATAACATTGGAAATAGGGTAAAACACACTGCCGTTTCACTAATTACTTCCTTTTGACAGCCTTAGGCTTTGGTTTCTATAAATTATAGATAACTTGTTGCTTTCCCTCCCCTCCCTCCTTCCCCTCCCTCCCCATTTACCACTGCAGGTGTTCATTTGTTGCAGGGTCAGCACCTGGGACTGGAGTTCATGCAGTGGTTCCGGACTCTAATGGTGTCCTCAGTGTCGGACACAGGGATCTGCTTACTGGGGAAGGGCCCTCACTCCCCTTGGGGCGTAGCGATCCTCCGCAGGATGGGATGTGGCCAGAAAGAGCACAACCCACGGCTCCGGAAGCTCGTCGCCCGTGGGTCAGTACACTGTGCAAAGTGTTGTCACCTTTGCTGTGAAGTGCAGGCCATTCTCAGTTCTTGAAACTGTGTGGCAGCAAATTTAACATGGTTGCTTTTATCAGTTAAATGAAAACCAGCCTTTCCTCCTTTTTACTGAACACTGAATACGTTGTTTATAACAAGTCTGAAAGACTGTTGATAACCAATCGGATGCAGACTGTTGGCATGAAATACACTAATAGGCAAAGCAACTCAATAACCGAAATTTTATCAAGTAATAAAACTGTAAAGCAAGTTGTTCCACAGCTACTTTTCCTCCTGTGTATTAATGACTTGAGCCTGAATGTTGATGCACACAAAACAATATTATTTGCTGATGACACAACTGTACTCCTCTAAGGGGAGAATACAGAGGCTGTGCAAAATGCTGTGAACTTGGTCACTGAACAACTCAGCAACTGGGCTAAAATCAGCAGATTAACTATCAACACCAGAAAGACAGCTTCCATGAACATTCACACAACACAAAATGCAAATTCCTCTCAGCCATTTGTCACTGTAAATAACCAGCCAATAGACACACACTGTTTTCAAATTCCTGGGTCTATGGGTTCAAGATAACCTGAAATGGAATACACATACAGAAAAGGTAAATGCCAGGATTTGCAGTGGCTGTTATGCATTGAGTGTACTGAAAACATGTGCTAGCCTGAAAACATTAACCAGCGCGTACTACACTTACATACAAGCCCACCTAAAATATGGTGTAATATTCTGGGGAAATGCTCCAACTGCTCTGAGCACATTCAGACTCCAGAAGAGAGCAATGAGGATTTTTACTGGGAGCAAACCCAGAGACTCCTGCAAACCCATCTTCAGAAAGTTGAAAATCCTTACACTGCCTTGCCTCATAAAAAAATAATAAAATACATGGACACAACACCAGGAAAAATGCAAATCTGCATGTTATATGTACAAACACTCAACTGTGTAAAAATGGAGCTTTCCACATGGACCTTCAATTGTTCAGCAATCTTCCCACTAGTATTATGTCCATCGAAGACAACATAAAATTTAGCAAACCCGTGAAGTCATATTTGTTGTCACTGTTTTTACTTTTTAAATGAATGCTTAGAACAGTAATCTTGTTATTTGTGTTAAATTGAAACGATTGAGCAATATAATACATTAGGATACTATAGACCTATGTTAATATACGTTAACAATGTTAACTGATATTTTCCGACATCTGCAACACACTGTGTACCATCAGATCACATAATAAATAAATAAATAAATAAATAAATAAATAAGCTCCAATGTGAATTGTAATTTCTGAGATATTTCTGGTCGTGGTCATTTTACAAGAAACACAAGAGTAATTAATGTCCCCCGAGTCACCTTTGAATGTGCACTCTCAGTATTTTAACAGTAACCCTTTCTGTAGTGCACAACTGCTCCTTGCAGTGTCTGCCCCTGGAATCTGTCGAGTAACTCGCCCAACCTGAATAAACAACCCTGTGAGGAAATGTCCCGTTACACATCGAATCTTTCTATTTCTTCTGTTAATGCGATGTTGGAAGGGTCCTAGGCTGAAGAATAGCTGAGAATCCCTTGAATGAGTGTTTTGCAAGTCACTTCTTTCATGGATGAAGTAAGTTTCCATAAGATTCTTCCAGTGTCTATCAGTGTGATGTCTTCTTTCTCTACAATTTGTTTTGTCATTCCACAATAGGTTGGCCCTAGCTTGTGACTAAGGATTTATTTTGAAAGTAAGAGTTCCAAAAGAATCCTTTGGAATTCAATTACTCGATAAATAGTAAATATTCTCAAGGCTGTCAATTCAACTAAGTACCTGAGTGTTAAAATTATGAACAACTTCAGTTGGAAAGACCACATAGATAATATTGTGGGGAAGGTGAGCCAAAGGTTGCGTTTCATTGGCAGGACACTTAGAAGATGCAACAAGTCCATTAAAGAGACAGCTTACACTACACTCGTTCGTCCTCTGTTAGAATATTGCTGCGCGGTGTGGGATCCTTACCAGGTGGGATTGACGGAGGACATCGAAAGGGTACAAAAAAGGGCAGCTCGTTTTGTATTTTCACGTAATAGTGGAGAGTGTGTGGCAGATATGATACGCAAGTTGGGATGGAAGTAATTAAAGCAAAGATGTTTTTCATCGCGGCGAGATCTATTTACGAAATTTGTCACCAACTTTCTCTTCCGAATGCGAAAGTATTTTGTTGAGCCCAACCTACATAGGTAGGAACGATCATCAAAATAAAATACGAGAAATCAGAGCTCGAACAGAAAGGTTTAGGTGTTCGTTTTTCCCGCGTACTGTTCGGGAGTGGAATGGTACAGAGATAGTATGATTGTGGTTCGATGAACCCTCTGCCAAGCACTTAAATGAGAATTGCAGAGTAATCATGTAGATGTAGATAAAAGTTTTTCTATTTTGGGTGTGCCTGTTGACAACACAGTGCCTCTGCTTTTTAGTGAGGGATCATTTATGTCAACATCTCCAAGGAGAAATTTGGAGAAAAATGTGCAGTAAACATGGGCTCTAAAATGTGTAGCTTAAGAGCTACGAGCACCTTTCTTCAGTTGGAGGGATGTTACACCGTAGCAAAGATAAATAAGTGCTCAGAGTTCTTTAGGCATGCACTTAAGAGTCCATGTTTGCTGACCATTTGTTTTCTTGTTTTAGTGCATACTATCATCTCTCAAAATATGAAAAGGAAAGAGCTAGCAATAGAAGAGGTTCATTTGACAGTATAGAATATGAAGAGCTTATGTCACTTAAGGTATCTATTTTAGAGCCCGTGTCAACTATACTTCATTGCTTTGGAAGATCTTTCGTGTCGTGTACCTTCAGATGTTTAGTGGAAGTTTTATGATGCTCTTACAATGGCTTAACTTGGAGAAAATATTGTAAATAAAACTGACCTTTCCACACTCCGTTAGGGTATAAAAAATTATCTTTGAATCTGGCTGTTTTGTCTTCTGGAGAATAAATATTGTGCTATACCTCTCAGGCACTGAATCTGTTCATATATCTGGTCTGAAATTATGTAAGGTCATGTGTTGTCACTAAACAAGTGTGGAACGGATTTCAGTATAAACTTTGACAGAATATAAGAATAAAATTGACTTTGAAATTATGACCTTACATAATCTGAAATCAGTAATAAACTCCCCAACAAGAATTACATCAGAGTGCCAAACTATTATAGACAACATTTTTTTTAGATGTAAGTAGCCATCAGAATTATATTATCAGGCAGGTTATAAGTGGTCTTTCAGATCATGATGGCCAAATTCTCATTCTTTATAATGTTAATCTGTTCAAAAAAAGAATTTCCTCACTGGAAATTCATAAGAGTAATGAATGAAGAGGCAAAAGGAACTTTCAACCACAGGTTGCAGCAAATGGATTGGCCTTTAGTATACAGCCATGATGATGTCGATACTAAATTTGTTTTATAAATGAATTCTTTGCTCTTTTTGAAGAAATATTTCTCAAAAAATGGGTCAGAAACAGTGCTTCCAATTCTGTAAGTAAGATTTGGATTACAAAAGGTATAAAACTGTCATGTAAAACCAAAAGGGAAACTTATGCTGCAATAAGATTCTGTAAAGATCTAGAAAAATAGGAACACTATAGATTATACTGTAAAATTTTGAAGAAATTAATACAGAAATCAAAAGCCCTTTATTACGAGAAGAAAACAGATAATTCTGATACTAAAATAATTTGGAGCATTGTAAAAAAAGAAACAGGAAGAGATGCAACAAGCAAAGATGTAAATAAAATCAGATATGAAGGTACACTAGCAGATAACCCCAAAACAGTGGCTGAGATTTTTAATAAACACTTACTATCAGTTAACTCAACAGATTGGTTGGAAGCCCAATGTTGTTGAAGCTGTAACTCTTTGTCAAGCAGTATATTCCAACACAATTTCAGAAATACACCTTAATCCTATCACTGTAGAAGAAATTCAAAAAATCATGTCCCTAAAAAGTACGAACTCTGCAGGGGTTGATAATATATCTAGTAATTTATTGAAATATTCTTGTGTGTGGATAAGGGACATTGTCATATTTTCAATACTTCCCTTCAGAAAGGTGGTGTTCCCAGTAGACTAAAGTATGGCATTGTGAAGCCCCTGTACAAAAAGGGTGCTAAAGCTGAACTATCAACCTATCTCTTTGCTGACAACTTTGTCCAAAATTCTACAAAAGCTAATACATAAGAATTAATGATCGTCTCATGAAGAATGGAGTTATCAGCAAGAGCCAATTTGGCTTTCAAAAGGGCCGTTCAACAGAAGACGCAGTCTGTGCACTTGCAAATGAAGTCCTAGAAACCCTTAATGAAAAAATGCTAGCACTTGGTGTCTGGTGTGATTTATTCAAAGTGTTTGACTTTGTTGATCAGATTCTCTTGCAAAAAGCAATTAGTAGGAATAAGCGGTGTTGCAGGCAATTGGCTACAGTCGTACCTCCAAGACAGAAAACAAAATGTTGTCTTGGATAGCTCTGATGGTGTATGTGATGCTTCCTCAGATTCTGAACGGAGTTCCATTACATGTGGAGTGCCTCAGGGCTCAATTCTTAAGCCACTATTATTCCTGATTTTTTATAAATGATCCACCATCGTGTACAAGCCTGCTGTGTAAATTTACATTTGCTGAGGATACCACAATTTTTATGAGCAGTAGAACAGACAACAATCTTCAGGAACTCATTAATCACATACTCTCAGATGTGGTTAATTGGTTGGAGGTGAATGGTCTCCCATTAAATTCCAGTAAGACCAGCTTCATTCAATTCTCTACAAAAACAGAAAGACGGGGAGAGATAAGTGTGACATGTGGTAAGAAACCCGTAGAAAGAATGGAAACAAAATTTCTTGGAGTGCACATTGACAAGAAAATGAACTGGTCTTCACACATTATTGATCTCTGTAAGAGGCTTAGCTCTGCTACCTTTGCTTTATGGGTTGTCACTGCATGTGTTGAACCTAACACTGCAAAAGTGGCATACTACGGCTATTTTCATTCTCTCATTGAGTACAGAATTATTTTTTGGGGCAACCAGCCATTAGCAAGGAAAGCTTTCATTGCACAGAAGTGAGCTTTAAGAATTATATGTGGATTGTGTTCAAGAGACTTGTGTAGAAATAGTTTTCGTATACTTAGAATACACACAACTACATGCCAATGTATTTTTCCTGTCATGTGTTTTGTTTGTAAAAATATAGATATATTTCAACTGAACAGTAATTATCATGAGCATAACACACGGAGGAAGAATGACCTACACAGTGAGCTCAGAAATTTGAGCTTGGCACAAAAGGGTGTCCACTACACTGGAGCAAAACTATTCAATGCTCTTCCTCCCAAAATAAAGACAAAGATTCATAACAAGAGTGAGTTTAAGAAAGCGCTAAAAATATTTCTGCTACAAAAAGCTTTTTACAGTCTAGATGAATTTTTAACTAAATAAATTGTAATATTTTAATATTATATAATACAAGTTGAATTAATGCCACTAAGAATTTTATTTAACCTGAGCTCTGCATCTGTGTGTGCTCTATATCTGTTTTCTGTAGTGTTTTAATGATTCTAAGAAAATATGTGTTTCCTTTATGTGTATTGTTGCCCAAAGAATTTTCTGTATAAATTTTTATATAATTATGTACTCAAATTTCTGTATATGCTATAAGATTATCAGATTGTATTTGTAAAAAACAAAATTGACTTATTCCACGTCCTTGTGTATCCAACACAGTTGGACCTGTGGAACACGAAATAAATCAAATCAAATCAATGCCTCCCACAAGTCAAGGAATGTGCCATCGACTTAGGCTCCTTTGTCCTGAGGACGTGGACAGTGACCCGTGTTTTGAAAGATCTGTTTGTGGAATCTCTGGTGTTTTTTTTAAATACAGAATATTTTCATTCTTCACTAACATCATAGTGCATGACTGCAAAATGTGTTCCATTATTCTAAAACAGCTATGTGCAAGAGTTCAGTGACAATTCTCAAAAATGGGAATAAGGTGTGCTTTTCCCATTTCCTCTCTACCGTTCATTGTTCCAGTGACTTACGACAACTACTGCTAGAAGCAGAGAAAGTTCTTTTGCAAAATCTGTAGAATCTCATACATACCTAATCTGATCCAGGTGCCTTTCAACTGTTTAGAAAGTTTAGTCAGTTTGCTATTGTGTGATCACTTATTTTAATTCCTGCAAGTCTGGTGTGTTCTTCAGTGCAATTATTTTATCTGAGCAACCAAATATTTGAGTTTGATGTTTGATCCACTTACTATCTTCACACAAGACTGAATAATCATTGTAATTCTAAGTCAGATTTGTTGGAAAAATTTTACTCTAGAGCTCACTCAGTGCTTCTCAAATTTTACTGTGATCAGTCTTTCTCTTGCAACTTCACTCAGTGTGTACTTGTCTGAGGCTTATTGTACAATGCCTCTGAATTTAATCTACCTTTCTCCACAATTGTTCTGTTTGAAGTCTGTTCTTAGGTACTTCACACAGATTTTGTTAAGAATAACTGAGCTTCCCGGATTCCAAAAATGGTGGCTATTTGTGCCAAACAGAAATACAATGACAGAAATGGCACATTAGTAATAAACTCACTTTAGAATGAGTTAATTATGGGTGCAGATTAAGTAATGCTTTCTCTAGGGTTACAATAAAGAGTGTGTAAAACTTTTTCCTGGTGACTGGTACATTTTTCTTCTCTTAGGGTCTAAGTGACATAACTATTCTATCTTTTTTAACCTCCTACAGTCTACACCTCTTTGCTCCCCAAGTAAGGAACTGTTAATTCCAGAATAATGTATGTATAGGTTGGCCTTTCTGTCACATAAATTATTAGTTTTTTTAGTTGTATTAACACTCTTCAATCAGTGAGGTGTCTTCAGGTTTGTTGCTAAGTCATTTACATCAAATTTCAGTTCATTGACCACATTTATACACTCTTGGAAATGGAAAAAAGAACACATTGACACCGGTGTGTCAGACCCACCATACTTGCTCCGGACACTGCGAGAGGGCTGTACAAGCAATGATCACACGCACGGCACAGCGGACACACCAGGAACCGTGGTGTTGGCCGTCGAATGGCGCTAGCTGTGCAGCATTTGGGCACCGCCGCCGTCAGTGTCAGCCAGTTTGGCGTGGCATACGGAGCTCCATTGCAGTCTTTAACACTGGTAGCATGCCGCGACAGCGCGGACGTGAACCGTATAGTGGGCATGCGGGCGGCCGAGTGGACGTACCGCCCAATTGCTCAACACGTGGGGCGTGAGGTCTCCACAGTACATCGATGTTGTCGCCAGTGGTCGGCGGAAGGTGCACGTGCCTGTCGACCTGGGACCGGACCGCAGCGACGCACGGATGCACGCCAAGACCGTAGGATCCTACGCAGTGCCGTATGGGACCGCACCGCCACTTCCCAGCAAATTAGGGACACTTGCTCCTGGGGTATCGGCGAGGACTATTCGCAACCGTCTCCATGAAGCTGGGCTACGGTCCCGCACACCGTTAGGCCGTCTTCTGCTCACGTCCCAACATCGTGCAGCCCGCCTCCAGTGGTGTCGCGACAGGCGTGAATGGAGGGACGAATGAAGACATGTCGTCTTCAGCGATGAGAGTCGCTTCTGCCTTGGTGCCAATGATGGTCGTATGCGTGTTTGGCGCTGTGCAGGTGAGCGCCACAATCAGGACTGCATACAACTGAGGCACACAGGGCCAACGCCCGGCATCATGATGTGGGGAGCGATCTCCTACACTGGCCGTACACCTCTGGTGATCGAGGGGACACTGAATAGTGCACGGTAAATCCAAACAGTCATCGAACCCATTGTTCTACCATTCCTAGACCGGCAAGGGAACTTGCTGTTCCAACAGGACAAGGCATGTCCGCATGTATCCCGTGCCACCCAACGTGCTCTAGAAGGTGTAAGTCAACTACCCTGGCCAGCAAGATCTCCGGATCTGTCCCCCATTGAGCATGTTTGGGACTGGATGGAGCGTCGTCTCACGCGGTCTGCACGTCCAGCACGAACGCTGGTCCAACTGAGGCGCCAGGTGGAAATGGCATGGCAAGCCATTCCACAGGACTACATCCAGCATCTCTACGATCGTCTCCATGGGAGAATAGCAGCCTGAATTGCTGCGAAAGGTGGATATACACTGTACTAGTGCCAACATTGTGCATGCTCTGTTGCCTGTGTCTATGTGCCTGTGGTTCTGTCAGTGTGATCATGTGATGTATCTGACCCCAGGAATGTGTCAATAAAGTTTCCCCTTCCTGGGACAATGAATTCACGGTGTTCTTATTTCAATTTCCAGGAGTGTATTTAAACACAGTTCCAACAGAGAGCTCAGAACCCCTACAGAAAATACACTTAGGCTTCCCAATATAACATTTGAAAATCTAGGTTAGAATATAAAGATATCTACTCGCCATAATGATGACATCTCACACAAAATGACTGCCAATTCCAGCAGCTTGGACCAAATTCTGAACTGCACAGTTGGGAGTTAACCTTAAAACACATTTGCTGCTTCCTTAATTATCCCAGTCCCAACCTATGGTAACGTACTGTCCCCACACCCTCCATACAACAGCTTCAACTCCATGTGTTTTATCTTCTCCCCACTGTTGTCTCCCACCCTCTTTGTGTATTGCCCTCTGGCAATGCATCCACCCATCTTTCCCTTCTTTGCTTCTCTCCTCCTTCACTAAATTTTCTCTGCCTTCCTGGCCCATAACCACCCAACCCAGCTGTACACTATCCCTTTCCCTTCCCCTTCAGATTGCTGCTTCCATTCTCTGTGACAGTTGCAGTCTGGCCTGAGCTGCCACAGTTTGCAGTCTCGTGTGCGAGTTGGCTAACTTATACAAACGAATGGCATGTTTTTCTCTTTCTTGTTTCTTTCTGACAATGGTTGTGGCCGAAAACTTGTTTGTAAGTGTCTTTTAATTGTGCCTGTCATCTTTACAGTAAATAGCAGTCCGTCTTTTCCTTCATCCTGTCTTTAGTCAAAAATTCATTTAAATTGTGATAGAAATTCCCTCTTGTACAACTTTGTGAACAACACGGTGGCCATTGTGTGTCTCATCTTGGTTATGTAGCTAGAAGCACAGAAAGGATTTTTTTCTTGCATTAAAAGTGGATATTATAATGAGAAATTAGCATTAGTATATTTCTTATTAGCTATTGTACGTGTCAAACATTAAAATACTGCCAAAATACAGCAATAAAATTAGTGTTAGATGCCAGTTGAAAAGCATTTTTCAGCACTTGAAACAACAAAGTGACATTGTAATGAACCACAGGAAATACACTAAGGTGACAAGCCATGGGACAGTGATATGGATACACCCAAGTGGTGGCAGTATCACATACACGAGGTATAAAAGGGTAGTAGATCTGTTATTTGCACTCAATTGAGTCATGCAAAAAGGTTTCTAACACAATTATTGCCACCCTGGAAATTAACCGATTTTGAATGCGGAATGGTAGTAGGGGCTAGGAACGTGGGACATTCCATTTTGGAAATTAAGGAAATTTTGAGATCCCCAGTGTCAAGTGTGTACTAAGAGTAGCAAATTTCAAGCATTAGCTCTCACTACAGACAATGCAGTGCGGATGGCCCTCGTGTATCTTCAGGGCAGGAGCATTTGCACAGAGTAGTTATACTAACAGACAAGCAGCGCTGCACAAATTCACATCAGAAATCAGTGTGCCACATACAGTGAATGTATCTGTTAAGACAGTGCAGCAAAATTTGATGTTAATGGGCAGGGGCAGTGGAAGACCGATGCAACTGACAGCACGACATCAAGTGCAGAGATGCTCCTGGGCTCGTGACCGTATCGCTCTGACCCTAGACTACTGGAAAACTGTGGGCCGGTCAGGGAGTCCCGATTTCAGTTGGTAAGAGCTGGTGTGTGCCACAGACCTCACGAAACTGTGAACCACAGTTGTTACGAAGGCAGCTTTGCAAGCTAGTGGTGGCTCTGTAATCGTGTGGACTTCATTTTAATGGGGTGACCCAGGTCCTCTTGTACAACTGGACTGATCATCGGCTGGAAACAGTTACCTTTGACTCTGTGGACATAATTTGCTGCCGGACTTCATGTTCCCAAACGGTGACTGAATTAGCAATGGGTCACAATTGTTCATGACCTGTTTGAAGGAGACTCCGGACAATTTGAGCGACTCAATGGCCAACCATTTCGCTCGACACAAATCGCGGTGAGCATGTATGGGACATAATTGAGAGAACCGCTAGTGCACAAAATCCTGTGCAAACAACTCTTTTGCAACTACGGTCAGCTGTAGAGGCAGCATGACTCTCTGTTCTGCAGGGGACTTTCTAACTACTTTGAGTCCGTGCCATGTCGAACTGCTGCACTATGCTGGGTAAAAGGAGGTCCGAATCTGTATTAGAATGTATCCTGCAACTTTAGTCACCTCAGTGTAAATAAGCACTTTCGAGGTATAAGAAAATAAAGTATTAGATTACGTTGAAACCTTTGCTTACTCTCCTGGTACCAGAGTGATCTGCAATGATTGTATCTTTTCTGTAGACGTGGTGTACTTAGACTGGGAGTTGCTTTATCCCTGGCCCTTCTTTGCAGGTTCTCTGATGTGACAGATGTGAGTGTGGACTACCTGGTTCATGTGGACACTTTGCGCTATTTGGACCTGACGGGCTGTGGAGTGACGCGGCACGCCCTCGAGAGCTTTGCCAATCTCCGTCCAGATGTCAAAGTCGTGGGACTCTAACGGTATTCCTCCCTTTAATCTCTGTTTCTATCTATCCATCCATCAGTCTTTCTGGATGGTGGTGTGCTTTGTGTTACTTGTTGTTGGAACACATCACTTAAAGTGCTTATGATTGTTACTGAACATACTTCTGGTTGTGTGATAACGGATGTACGGAAAACAGATTGAATGGGAAGTTCAAGTTAAATTTAACATCCTTAATTGATCAGATTTGATCATGTTATGAATACTACTTTCGTGTGCATTTTCTGCAGCACACTGCTATAGAAGTTGGGTCTGGTGTGATGCCTTTAACACTTTCTGGTATGGTTTCGCACAGGTGTTGCATATTGCCTTAAACTCAGTTTTGCGTGGTAAGGATTGCTCGGTTAATAGTGTAAATATGGTGTTTCAATGTGAATTGAGCTGAGAGGACAAAATGAGGGTAATCCAGCAATTAATGACAGTTTGCCTTTAATAATTTCCAGAAAAATATTTCACTAGCAAAAACATGTTGCAATAACTTACTTTTATTTCTTTACACAATCACTGCCATTATTTAGGCTTGTTACATCTTCCTCAGTCTCGGAATCCCCTCATAATAGTTGGTTACCGGCAAGCCGTTAAGCAAGTTGTATACTGGGGTCTTCACTTTCATGTCAGGGGACACTGAGTGCCATGAAAATAGTTAGTAGTGTAACCTGGACTGTATGGTGCTACATTAAAAGCTTTCTCCCACATTGATTTGGGAAGCATTTTATTGCAGCCGCATTATGAAAGTAGCCACTATCAAACATTTCTCATGTTTAACAATATTAGGAGAAGGATAGATTGCTGCTATTCACAATAAGATGACCTGTTGAGTTTGACAGGCTCGCCCTACTGCTCCTTCCTAAAAGAAAATGCACACAGATTCACAGAAGTAAACACACCTCAAGTGCACATGACTGTTACCAGTGTCAGCTGCTACGAGAATATCTTCTTTTCCTAATATTGTTGATATTCCAAGTTGGAGTCTCCATTGTTTGAGTTATCTCATTTATTTTGCTAGAGGTGTATGTTCTTGTGCTCTGATGACTCAACACTTCCAATATTCCATGAGTAACTACCTTTCCTCTTAAATTATTTACATTCTACCAGAACTTTGCTTACTATATTTACAGTTCCTAGTGGCTTCCTTCCATCCAAAACCTTGTCACTTGCCCTTGGCCTCTCCTTTGTTATCTGGCCACATCTTTTCGTAAGTTTTTTCTCTTGCCCTTTGTGACACACAGGCTTCACCTGCCCTCACCAGGGTGGCCATGCATGAGTTTTGTGATGCTTTGTAGCATCAGTCGCAGACACTTAAACTGCATCATACATTATTTTATGGACCACTTCTCCACCGGTGCTCTTGACACAATTTCGTGCATCCTTTTCACTCCCCAGACTTGTCCCTTCTTATCCCGTTCCCTGTACAACTACCTAATGCTTTCTTTTGTCTGTTTCCCATGTCACCTCATGCTTTCCAAGCACTGTCCCAACCGAAATGGATCTGCATCAGTTGAGAAAAGTATACATAAGCCATAGGATCCCTACCAACAGCCTAGCCATAAAAATTCTCTTTTCTGCATTCCACCCATCCTTTTGCAATAATCTTCATCCTTTTCAAATTCTGCAGTCCCTATTCCTCATGAATCTGGAAATGAAGGAACACTCTTTATGCCACAGGCATCCCAGAAATTTGCTTTATCCACAAGATGCTGTTACTGTGCAAACCTAATAACATAATAATGATCATGTAAATAAAATAGAAAGAAACTTCCACATGGGAAAAATATATTAAAAACAAAGATTCCAAGACTTACCAAGCGGGAAAGCGCCAGTAGATAGGCACAATGAATAAAACACACACAGAATTTCGAACTTTTGCAACCGGCGGCTGCTTCGTCAGGAAAGAGGGAAGGAAAAGGAAAGATGTGGGTTTTAAGGGAGAGGGTAAGGAGTCATTCCAACCCCGGGAGCGGAAAGACTTACCTTAGGGGGAAAAAAGGATAGGTATATACACACGCGCAGGCACACACACACACACACACACACACACACACACACACACACACACACACAGACTTATTCTCTCTCTCTCTCTCTCTCTCTCTCTCTCTCTCTCTCTCTCTCTCTCTGTGTGTGTGTGTGTGTGTGTGTGTGTGTGTGTGTGTGTGTGTGTGTGTGTGTGTGTGTGTGTGTGTGTGTGTGTGTGTGTACTCATAAATGACAACCTGAAAATTTGAGCAGGAGAGAGCAAGTACTTAAGACTGTTAATCTTAAACGTTTGTTACTTTGAAGAAAAATTATTAATTGCTTAATTAAATAATTATTCAGTACTGTATATTATATCACTGGTATTATAAGGAAAACTGTAAATGAGTTTGTTTTTTGATGAGTCTGCTGTACTTTTAAGTCAGTGGCTTGAAATTGTATGTTATGAGACAATAAACTTCTACTCCAAATTTGTAACCTTTGCCCTCCAGCACCATTCCAGATACCACCTGAATAAATTGTCCTACTTCTTGATTTTTGGTATCCTACTCCTGTCTTGGAGTACCACTACTGTAAAACACCTATTCTACCCACAGGGAACATCTGATCTTCCCCCAGTAATCTCCTAATAGCACACACACTGCCAAGCTGACCTTCTCAATTTGCCACATCATCCAAAACTCCATCCCAGCACTTTTCTAAATCCAGAATCCAAAACATTAACATTTCCCCCAAGAACCTCAGTCCTACTCAAATGTGTTTTCATCTCCACACCCAAGTTAAACCATACTGGACTTATCAAAGATCTACTCTCCATCTCATGACCCATATAGTGGAAACACTTCCTTGCTACCAATCCCTCGAACCAAAGTCAACCAAATCCTAACATTGACCTTTGCCTCTTCCAGTTCAGACCGACATCTGTCCCCACTCCCACCTAACCACTCTCTGGTCACTTTCAGGGATTCTTTGCGTCCAACTTGCCCTCGCCATCCTTCCCCAGGTCTTTTCCTGAGAACACAAACCTCTCAGCAGAAGAAACGACAGCAATTCGCATCATCAGAACAGATCCTGAGTTAATCTTCTTTCCTGCAGACAATGGCTCCACTACTGTCCATGATGGATCACAGTGACTACCTGACAATGCTTGCCCCAATTGTCTGACTTCTTAACCTATGAGCTCGCCCATATCGATCCTGCCCCAGAAGTGCAATGTAACCTTAATACCAGAACCTCTCCCTCAAGTACATCTATCTCCTCACTACAATGCCCAGCACACCCACATTCCAAATTCTCCCCAAAATGCACACACACACACACACACACACACACACACACACACACACACACACACACAATAGGCTGGGATGCCCCATTTTTGCTGGTTATTGTGCCCTACTGAAAGAATTTCTGCTCTTCTTGACAAACGCCTCCAGCACTTCCAACCCTGTTGATCCTGCACCACCTACTTCAGGAGCAACCCCCCCCCCCCCCCCCCCCCCCCCCAACCGTCGGGGACGTCTGTACCCATTTCTAAGCTGGAAAAGCATACAACTTTGGCTGCCCTTGCTAGGAAGGGGTCCCTTGTCACTCCCTTCCCAGGTTTCTTCTAGTAGGAAAGATGACACCCGCCAGTGGCTGAAGAGCCCAAAAGCAGCTGGTCACAGGGCTTCACGCTCATCTCCTCACTCCGAGACTGAATCAGTGAAGTCCTCCCAGCCAGGGAAACCCAAGGAACAGCAAGAGAAGTCCAAAAAGAAGGTCCGCAAGACCAAGGGAATTTTGGTGGGACCCACACCACTGTTATTTCCAAGCTCTGTGTCTGTGGATGAGGTGTGGATTCTGGTGTCTGAGGACCTAGGTTTTGCTGGACCCTCAGACAAAATGGATATAGACTGCTCAGGCAAAAAGTTGGTGGCAGCAGGTGACCCGGATGTGTAAACTGCCTCATTGAATGTTCCATGCCTTCCCAGTCTCATCATGATGATGTCATCCACCAGTGGATAGCAACTGTTAAGCTTTACACCTGCTTTCTGCATTACCCTCCTGGAAACCTGGTTCCGGGCAATGTGGATCCCTGTTCTTCTCCGTGGCTATAAGGGATACAACAGAAGCCATAGTGACTATAACCAAGTGTCAGGTGGAGTTCGCGTTCATGTCCTAAACTCAGTCTGTAGTGAAACTGTGCCCCCTTCAAACCCATCTTGAAGCTGTGGCTGTCAGAATGACGAGGCAGGAAATAACTGTCTGAAATGTGTATCTTCCTCCAGATGGTGTATTAACTCCACTAAATGATCAACTCCCTACACCTTTCCTACTTTTGAGAGATAAAAATGCCCATAACTCCTCGTAAAGTGGCACCGTGCTTGCTGGCCGAGGCAGAGACGTTGAAACTTCACTGTCTCAATTTGACGTCTGCCTCTTAAATACTAGGGCCACCACACATTTCAGTGTGGCTCAAGCTAGTTACGTGACCATCGATTTATCAATTTGCAGCTCAGGGCTTCTCCCATCTATCCACTGGAGAGCACATGACGAACCTGTTTAGTAGTGACCATTTCCCCATCTTCCTGCCACTGCCCAGATGGGCTTTAAATGAGCCAGACTGGGAAACTTTCACCTCTGGTGTCACCATTGGATCTCCCGCACATGGGAACATCGATGTGATGGTTGAGCAGGTGACTAAAATGATCACTTCTGTGGCTAAAATTATCACTTCTGTGGCAGAGAACACAATCCCTCGCTCTTTAGGGTGGCCCTGGAATAAGGCAGTCCCTCGTCGGAAGTCGCTGAAGCAATTGAGAAGCGTCGGTGAGCTCTACAGTGGCATAAGTGGCACCCTTCCGTGGAGCACCTCCGTGGTTGCCTTCACCAACTTACCAAACGATGGAAACAGGAATGTTGGGAGAGGTATGTCTCGACCATTGCATTCCACATGTCACCTTCCCAAGTCTGGGCAAAGATCAAAAGTGTTTTTGGGGCCAGACCCCAACAGGTGTACCCGGTGTTAACATAAATGGTGTGTTATCTACCAATGCAAACGCAATTGTCCAGCACTTTGCTGAGCACTATGCTCAAGCCTCTGTGTCGGTGAATTACCCCCCAGCCTTTCGCTCTCTCAAACGGCGGCCGGAAGGGAAAGTCCCCTTGTTTACTACATGCCACAGTGAATCCTATAACGCCCCATTTAAAGAGTGGGAGCTCCTCCGTGCTCTCGCGCATTTCCCCAACACAGCTCCTGGACCAGATCAGATCCACAGTCAGATCATTAAACATCTCTCATCTGACTACAAGCAACATCTCCTCGTCATTTTCAACCGGACCTGGTGCGATGGTGTCTTTCCACCACAGTGACAGGAGAGCACCATCATTCTGGTGCTCAGATCCCGTAAAAACCCACTTGATGGGGATAGCTATCAGCCCATCAGTCTCACCAAAGTTCTTTGTAAGCTGCTGGAACGTATGGTGTGTTGGCTGTTGCTTTGGGTCCTGGGGTCATGTGGCCTAGTGGCAGCTTCTGCCAGGTTCGCTCTACCACTGATAATCTTGTGTCCTTAGTCTGCCATCCGAACAGACTTTTCCAGATGCCAATACTTGGTTGCCACCTGTTTTGATTTACGAAAAGCGTATGACTAGACCTGGCGACGTCATATCCTTGCCACATTATACTCCAGATTTTTATTCAGAATTTCCATTTGCTTCATACTTTCCGTGTCAAAGTTCGTGCTTTCCACAGTTCCCACCATATCCAGGAGAATGGGGTCACACAGCACTCTGTATTGAGTGTCTATTTTTAGTGGCCATTAAAAGTCTAGCGGCAGCTGTAGGGCCCTCCGTCTCACCACCTCTGTACGCAGACAACTTCTGCATTTCGTACTGCTGCTCCAGTACTGGTGTTGCTGAGCGGCGCCTTCAGGGACCGATCCATAAGGTGCAGTCATGAGCTCTAGCCCACCATTTCCAGTTTTATACTGCAAAGTTGTGTGTTATGTATTTGTCGGTATCATACTGTTCATCCAGACCCAGAACTTTACCTTAATGATTATCCACTCACTATAGTGGAGACATATTGATTCTTAGGACTAGTTTTTGATGCCTGATTGACTTGGCGTCCTCACCTTTGTCAGCTTAAGTGGAAGTGCTGGCAGCACCTCAGTGCCCTCTGCTGCCTGAGCAACACCAACTGGAGTCCAGATCGCTCTACACTGCTGCAGCTGTACAGATCCCTTGTTCAATCCCATCTCGACGATGGGCGGTGCCCTCAGCGTTGTGTTTACTCAACCCAGTGCACCACTGTTGTGTTCGCCTAGCGACAGGAGCTTGTAGGACGGGTCCAGTGACCAGCATCCTTGTGGAAACCGGAGTTCCTCCATTGCAGGTTAGGTGTTCACAACTGCTGGCCAGTTGCATAGCACACGTTCCTATTTCTCTTGCGCATCTGAATCGCAGTCTCCTTTTCCCACACACAGAAGTTCATCTCCCGCATAGGCGGCCCAGGTCAGGGCTTTCATGTCCGATCCTTTCTTTCTGAACTGGTGTCCTTGACTTTACCACTTATATGTGAGGTCCATTCATGTACATCTCCATGGTGTACACATTGACCTCCGTGGTGTACACCTCGGCCGCTGCTTCGCCTGGGCCTTTAATGTGGCCCAAGGACTCTGTTAACCCTGTGGCTCTCCAATGCCGCTTCCTGTTGCTTCTTGACAAGTACCAAGGCCACGAAGTGGTTTACACCGGTGGCCGATGCTTACGTTGGCTTTGCGTGTGTCGATGGAGAAAAATATTTAACAGCACTCCTTGCCTGGTGGCTGCAGTGTTTTCACTGTAGAGCTGGTGGCCATACCTCGTGCTCTTGAGTACATCTGCTCATGCCCTGGTGAGTCATTTCTGCTGTGTAATGGCTCTTTGAGCAGCTTGCTAACACTGTCTCCCTACCATCCCTCCCTCACAAACCCTTTTTGAGTATTGTCTTTCGATGGCTAAATGAAATGCTCAAAATGTCTGCCATTATCCCTGACATGAGATTGTAAATGCCACTTCGCAGATTGTCTTACTTGCCTCCCATATTCCAGGTGTAAGCGCTCTGCTGAAATGTTGCTTGAATACACTGTTGAAGTTCAACATTAACAATGGGTGTTGAGTATATTATGTCTTTTAGAAGCTCCGAAAAATAAAAATCCACTGGACAGAGATCAGGAAATTGAGCAGGCCATGATGTTGCTGCCTCATGCCCTGTCCATTTATTTGGGAAATTCTGATTTCTTTCTAATTAAGCCAGCCCATACATTAATTCTAAACTGTTATCATCTGTCCAAAACGGCCAGAGGAATCTTGTCTGCCCAGGCAAGAGTGTCGTGAAAATTCTTCTCTACATTTGTGGTAAACTGTGCTTTGTAAGTAAATAGTATGGTAGACAAAGCATTTGTCCTTTCCACAAATCCCCAGTAACCTGGTAGATAAAGCTTTCCTGGACTGAAAAACTGTTTCAGACCTTGCAATCTCTGAACGTAGTATGGATAAAGGAGTTGCTCTCATAACACTTCCCACCCTGTCACCTGACTCACTTTGTCAGTTCTATTTCTTTGGTACAGCTGCCATTCTTATCCTCAGTATGATGAAGTACTCACTCTGCTAAATAAGCTATTGGCAACTGCAATGCAATACTTTTGAGCTCATATTCATAAAGGATAGTTCAGATGTGCATGAAATGAAGAGTCACTTTCTTCCAACTACTGATTCACTAGACCCCATTCTAAAAACTGTTGCAAATATTGGGCAACAAGAATATCAGCAGGCTACTACATTCATTCTCCAAACAAACCTAGGATTTCACTAAGGTCATAAATACTTACCTGGTTTTTGGTGTCATCTTCCACAAGGCTTGGGATGTCCTATCTGCTGTTCACTGCCTGCAATAATCCTGTAAGTGGAGTTTCGTTCTCTAAATAATATATGTGACACCAGGCTTGCAGTTACTTTTCTGACATTTATTACATTTGACGCAAAACACAAGGCAATTTCACATGCGAGTAACTTTGGAAATACACAAAAGATCAGTTTACAGGGATGGAGCCTAACCAAATTCTGAAGTATATGCAACCACTGCCAGTCTCATTCTGCCTCACTCACCTATATAATTTACAAAAATTGCAAACGTTAAGAGCTGTTGTTGGATTCATTGAATAAGTAAATTACAGTTAAAAATTATAATTTTTCAATACTTTATTCATATCTTTTGTCTTCAGATACATATGCAATATTTTACATACTGTTTTTAATTGTGAAGTGTAGGTTTCTTGTGCTAGTTCAGATTTTTACAAGTTGTTTAACAATACATAAAATTGTTGGTTAATTATTTGGCTAATTCCAGAGAAAATTTTATTACTAAGCTTTATAAAATTTGCTGCTCTAGAGTGTAAATAAACTGTGTAGTTCATTTTGTTTCTTTGTAGCACAATATGAAATAAACAAAACCACTAATGTAGGTAAAAAGATTCCAAAATACTTCTTTTACTGCCCAGATCGCAGTTCATATGTATCATGATTACTAATTCCATCAAATTTATATTGTCATCTTCAGATCATTGGATACATGAATTACAAAGCCCTTGTGTGTGGCACACTGCCATCTGTCCACTGCAAGTGTGGAGGTTAACTCACTGAAAACACTCCCACACAACACTAAGTACACTAAAATAAAAGCTGTAACAGTATCAGCAAGGCACAAAGGTATCGATTACATCACACAGAGCACAACCACTACTGTCAAATGTGTTTATATTGATAACCAGTTCTAGACATGTGTATGTTGATAGCCGGCACCAGAGGTGGTTATCAACATATGCACATCTGACAGCAGGGGATGTGCTGTGTCTGATGTATTTGACCCCTTTGTGCCTTGCTTTGATCCACTCTATCATTCAGTGTACAGAAGTGTACAACATGACATTGGAGAAGTCGGAGAACATGTATAAACACAACATTGTTTCTCATAATGTACATCATATTGAAGATACATTATGTATGTGTTCATAATAATGTGAGACCGAATAATAGTGCTGGTCATACTTGAACAGCAGGAGGTCATTAATGGACAATAGGTTATTTCTAATAAAACGGTTTAGTTCTGAGAGGTAATAAAATATATAATATAATTTATGGTAGATCAATTCAAGACAGCCTTGTATGCTGTAGAAGCAATGCTTCATTAGGAGTTATCTGAAAGTTCTTTTGAATTTTGCAGATTTTTAATATTTTTTACTTAACTTGGAAGATGATTGTACAGTTTGATTTCTATACATTTAACACTATTGCATGTATGGGAATCAAACTGTACAAGCATCTTCAAACAGAAGTAGAAAATATTAAAGAACCAGCCGATACAGTCAATGGTTTTTATAAGTGTTCTCAGTGTTGCATGGGAGTGTCTTTTCTGTGAGTTTACCTCCATGTTTTCAATGGCCAGATGACAATATGCCACACATAGGGGCTGTATAATTCATGTATTTGATCTGAAGATAATAGAACTTTGTTGAAACTAGTAATCAGGATATGCATCAACTGCCATCTGGGCAATAAAACTTCTATTTTTGAAGCTTTTCTGTACTGGTATAGAGACTGCTGTCCTTCTGACAATGTCATGTAATTACAAATGTGTTTGTTTACAAGATAATTTTCAATCTGGACTATACCCCACTAAATATGCTACTGTGTTTTACATATGATGATGATTTCATACTGCACAACCTAGTTCAAAATACCAGTAGTGTGGTCCGTGTTTCAAAAGTATGCAAAGCATCAGTTGGGATACTAGGATGTTGTATATCTCAATTTATTGTATCCAACCCGGACCATCATACTAAAACTGTAACTGCAGTTGTAAATATATATGTGTACCTATTGAGGTAATGTGTATTTCACAGCAAAAGTGTCTAGCAGCAGAATAGGCAAATAGTATAGTTCAGATTTTGGCTTCATCATTAATATGTAACACACACAATTATTACAGGAACTTCAAGGGGCCTTAAAACAGGCCTCAGGTTTACTGCTCTCATAACTTCACTACTACTTATTATTATTATTATTATTATTATTATTATTATTATTATTATTATTATTCCAGGACCCCTCTCCTTACTTCAGAAAAGCTTTTCTCAGAATGTTGCTGTAGTAACACTCCTGGAAGAAAGGGTATTGGGAAGAAATGGCATAGTGTACAGTGAAAATGTTTTCACTGTGGTAACATGTTTGTTACACTGCGAGTGAAATCCTAGGTTTGTTTGGAGAATGGATGTAGTAGCCTGCTGATATTCTTGTTGCCCAATATTTGCAACAATTTTTAGAATGGGGTCTAGTGAATCAGTAGTTGGAAGAAAGTGACTCTTCATTTCATGCACATCTGAACTATCCTTTATGAATATGAGCTCAAAAATATTGCATTGCAGTTGCCAACGTTTGCCCATAAAAATTCCAAACATATCAGTTTGGTACTAATGTGTCTGCAAAACTGTTCTTTTGTGTGTGTGTGTGTTTGTGTGGGTGTGTTTGTGTGGGTGTGTTTGTGTGGGTGTGTTTGTGTGGGTGTGTTTGTGTGGGTGTGTTTGTGTGGGTGTGTTTGTGTGGGTGTGTGTGGGTGTGTTTGTGTGTGTGTGTGTTTGTGTGTTTGTGTGTGTGTGTGTGTGTGTGTGTTTGTGTGTGTGTGTGTGTGTGTGTGTTTGTGTGTGTGTGTGTGTGTGTTTGTGTGTGTGTGTGTGTGTGTGTGTGTGTTTGTGTGTGTGTGTGTGTGTGTGTTTGTGTGTGTGTGTGTGTTTGTGTGGGTGTGTGTGTGTTTGGGTGTGTGTTTAAAATTATATCCACATGGGAGTTTGCTTTTCGTGGATACCAGTCACCTCTTTTATAGCTTTGCTCTTGTCTGGCCAGAGTGCATACTGTATGTTTCTACTGAATGTTGAAGAATTTATCTTAAAAATGGCTCACAATTGGTACAATTTATTTTGTAAGTCTAAGAAATGGAATTCAGTGTGTGTGTGTGTGTGTGTGTAAAAAAAAAAAAAAAAAAAAAAAAAAAGTGTGTGGTGGCTGCAAGATATGTGCATGAAAACTTCTGTCATGTGTTCATTGGTAGAATAACCTAAAACATTTAATAGTCAGTTTAAAGAAGTCCTCTGCATTTAACAAATTGGAGAGAGCCCATTGTTGTTTTGAGTGTTGTGAAATAAGGCTATCTTAAGACTGTCATAGTATTGTTTGTCATTGTTACTCATAGATTTAATATTTCTGCTTAAAAAGGAGAAATCAGGTGCTGCATAAAGGGAATTGTGGATGCAAAAAAGGTGGCGATACTGGTTACTCCGACAAAAGAAAACATATGTTGCCAAAGCATAAATTTAACAATATACATTGGGTTTATAAGAACTGAAGGACTGTTTGTGCTTGTTAACAACTTTCAAACCAGATTCAAAGTTTAAATCAACTGCAATTGTTCGACTTTTGAAATCCTTGAAAAATTGTTTTATTTCTTTCCAGATACTGAAGATGCATCTGAGTCCCCAAGTTAACTGTAAATGTTATTGCAACTAACATAATTCATTTTTATTCAGAAAACTGTAACAGTATTGCATAAAATTCGCTACAGTGATCCGCTTTTAAAAGAACTAATGTGCACGCCAGCATACATTTTTATACATACATCGCAAGAAAATGTACAAATAAGACAGAAGTGTTCCTGCTCTCCACTACCGCAACGAAGACTGAGCCAGTGAAATGGTAAAGTAACGACAGTTCACTTGAGTTTTTGGAACTAGAGTTCTGGTCACAACACACTAAGGATTTTTTAATATTTTTATCTGTGAACTGTAGACAAAATCATTCCAGTTTCAGGAATGAAGGATTGTAGTTTGTTGTTGTGCTCACAGCTATAATGTATTGGAATAGAGAGATACATTTAAATAGAGGAGTATTTTCACAGGAATGTGAAATGACTAGCACAGTGTGAACTGAACACTTTCAACTGGCACTTCTTTCTGTCTTTTGCTGTTAAGTGAAATCCACCTATTGTGGCATTCTTTTGTAAAGTTAAGAGATTTATGACATTGTTTTTCTTCTTGTATAATTATTATTTAGGATTATAAGACAGAGTATATGTTGCAGTTTCTACACATTCTGCAGTGTTCTCTGGTGGATTTTTGTGTGTTGTGGTTCCTGTGCAAAGTAATTGTGAACTGTTGTTGCAGACAGTGATTGGAAGAGATTTAATTGTTTGTAAGTCACAAATGTAAAACTGCCCTTTTTTAATTAATATGAAATGTATGTGAATATAGTCATCTTGTGGTGATACTGTATAGATTAATTCTTTTTGTAAATTCATGTTTTATGTTGCATACTGCACACATTTTATGCAGCAACCATATGAAATACAGGTGCCATGATGTGTTACAGTTTCGTTTTTTGGACACTGTGTATAAATTTGCAAATGTATTTTTCAGAAAGAAATTTTTTAAAAATCAGTAGATACAAGAGCTGGTCATAACTGAATTATGCCTCAAAACTATTTTTTGGAGAGTACATGTAGCTCATATCCACCCTATCTTCAAACATTGTGATTTATTTGGAAGTCATGAACACTGTTTCTTTACTTGCTATGCTTTACAGTTCTGCAAAACTATTAGTAAAGAAACAATGTTCATGACACACAAATGTAACCATCTGAAGGTAGGATGCCAGGCATCTTGAAATATCGTGGTAGAAGCAACCCATAAAAGCACTTGGTTGCAGCTAATTCATTACAAATTATCTTCCGTTTCAAGAAATGAATTTTTCTAATGTTTCCACAGTGAATAAGAATTATTTGTTGATGTTAATGTAAGAAAGATAGAAAAGTGAATTACGTCGAAGATACAGACAGTTCCAGTTGACAAGCAATCAAATAACTACACACTTTTTGGCTACAGACAGCTCATTTCTGTGTCTGAAATTTAGTATGTTAATTCACAAACAATATTAGCAAGCATTTTTAAGTATTTGTCAAGACACTTACGATGACTGATCGTGTGGTCATGTTTTGTTTTGGTAAATAAAGATACAGTTAAAGTGCCTCCACCACCACAAATTTCTTATGTGGGCCAAATTGAAACTGAGTGCCAGGCCCAGACCAGGCACCTGTTTGCTCACCTGTGGTCTACTATCTACCATGTGTTACTTCATACTTCAGCCAGTAGAAGTAAAATACAGGGAGCAAAAGGCTATTCACAACTCGTACAGTAACCAGACCGGAGTTAGGAGTTGATGGGCCTGAAAGAGAAGCAGTGGTTGAGGAGTGAGACAGGGATTGTAGCCAATCCCCAATGTTGCTCAATTTGTACATAGAGCAAACAGTGAAGGAAACCAAAGGAGAATGGGCAGTCTCTTGAAAGGAGGATATAAGATGAACATTAACAAAAGAAAGACAAGGATAATGGAATGTAGATAAATCAAATCAGGTGATGCTGGGGAATTAGATTAGGAAATAAGACATTTAAAGTAGTAAATCAATTTTGCTATTTGAGCAGCAAAATAACTAATGACAACTGAAGTAGATGGGGTATAAAATGTAGACTGGCAGTGGGAAGAAAAATCATCCTGAAGAAGAGAAAATTGTTAACATCTAATACAGGTTTGAATGTTTGGTAATATTTTCAGAAGATATTTGTGTGGAGTGTAGCCACGTACAGAAGTGAAATGTGGACGATAAACAGGTTAGACAAGAAGAGAATAGAAGCTTTTGAAGCGTAATGCTACAGAAGAATGCTGAAGATTAAATGAGTAGATCACATAACTAATGAGGAGGTATTGAATAAAACTGGGGTGACAAGACATTTTGACACAACTTGACCAAAAGAAGGGATTAGTTGATATGACACATTTTGAGACAATAAAGGAGGTATCCTCTGTCTTGAAGTGTTAATGGTTTTGTATATAAACAGTATTATGAAATGATTAGATAACTACTGATCACATAGAGGATGCATCAAGTCGCAGATAGGCACAATGAAAATAGTACTCAACAATTTAAGCTTCGAGCAAAAGGCTCACAAACCAGTGGCATCTGGTTAACATATTCTCGTGTGCTACAGCAAATTTGAATATTTCATGGAAAATTATGCCATTTCTTTTCGAATAAAAGCTGGGATTGATTAAAATTATACAATTTCTCTTGAAATGTGAGCTGGGAATAGCATTAAAATTATGCATTTTCTTTTTGAATGCATGCCAGTTTGAAATAAAATGAACAAAAATGTGTTTTGTAATGATTCCTGTGTGATAACTAAAAACCAATGTAGTGCTGAAATGGTCAGCCAGTCAACTTGGAGAAAGGACACAGCTGTCCGTTTTTGTCTGTGCCTGCTGTGATGTTGATGCCATCCAGCACTTTGCATGCTGTTTTGCTCACAGACCCGTGTCTAACTATAAAAGAGAACAGTATGTGAGATTTTTGAGGAGCAGTTGATGTAATGGTGGCACAGCCAAGTAAGTGGTCAGGTACAGTGACTTGAAATTTGCCAGCTCGAGTTCGATTTCTGGTGCTATCATTTTTTATTTTTTTATTTTTAAAAATGTTAAACTATTAATTATAAAATTTAAATTTATGTAAATCGTTAGATTTATACGTGTAAAATTAATATATCAATTTAGTTATGATTACTACACTTGTAAGTCAAAAGGCTGTGTGTGTATTTTCTATTTTCAAAGAAGGCATTCTGGCTGGTAGCTAAAATGTTTAATATTTTTTTGACTCAACACCACCTCTACACGGTGATAAGCAATCTATTCATTTGATAACACTATTTGTATTCCAGCTTCTACTTTAGTGTGTTTGGTTGTATAAGTTACGTTGATTTGGTCAGTGGTCTAGTGGCAAGGTATGTGTCCAGAAAGAGGGAGGTCATGTGGTCGAATCCTGGCCAGAATGAAAATCTTGAACCTGCCATTCCTCTGGCCTTCACCTCTCACTGATTGTAGGGTCACTAGGAGTGACAAATGGGTGGGATTCCACATCAAGCTGTCGCTTCTGTTTACTCCCATTGGATTACTGGGACACACAAGTCGCCGAGTCCGGAGCTTGTGGTTTATTGGCTAGCGTTGCTGCCCCTGGATCACTTGGTCCCAGGTTAGATTCCTGGCCAGGTTGGGGATTGGCTCTGCCCGAGGACTGTGTGTTTGTGTTGTCCTCATGATTTCATCATCAAATCATTCGTGATAGTGGCTAGAATGCATAAAAAAATTGGAGTGTGAAAGAAATTGGGACTTCAAATGGGTGCTGATGGCTGCGCTGCTGAGTGCACCACAAACCAATCCTCCTACATCATCATGTCGTCACCGAAGAGGAGTCTGATTGAAAGACTTGCACTTGGTCATTCAACTACGTGAAAGTATTACAGATTGATTTGTAATTTATTTTCCTACGGTTTTACTATCAATAATTTTCTTTGTTTCTAAACTTACCTGATGAGGTCTTGGTAGCGAGCCAAACAAGTAATGTTAACACTTCTGTGTCACAAGTTTGTAATTGCTGTATTCATTTTCAATTGCTCTGTATATTTCAAACTCCTGTGACTATTTAATGCACAGAAGTATACTGATATGAAATACAAAGACTGTAAAAGGAAATATGAGAAATTTTTTTTACACAATTTGTAGGTGTTCTGTATGAGTGAGCTTAGTCACATGAACATCTATGTAATAATTTAAGTGCTGTTGAATATTCTGAAGCATATGTTGGGTCACCAACATCAGTGCATTAGAATTACACACCTTGAGTTGTGGAATTGTTTTGCTCAAAGGAGGCACATAAGAGTTCTTTCCCATAAACCCATAAAAATAAATCCACTGGTGGCAAATCCAAAGAGCTAGGCAGCAAAGAATTGAACACAGAGCATTCTGACCAGTACGACTGATAAAACCCTCTGGAAGATGTTAATTTAGAACTGTGCTAACCTCTGTACCTAAATGTGCTAGACTGTATCACTGATGAGCTCTTCTCTGTAATATGGTGACAGTTGTTAAATTATGATGTGGAGACTGCCGTTTCACTTAAAGACTTAGAAGTTTTCACTTTTGCACCAATGTGCAGAAGCTGGCTTCGGATTCATTACACTTAGGTTTCGATCAGAATTTTTTATTTTCTTATTCTGTGTAATCTTTATCTGTGTGTATGCATTAAATAGTCATAGCTGCTGGTAACTGCTAATTTATTTTTAATTGTCATGTGCAATACAAAATTTGGCAAGGCAGACACAATGTTTCCATAAGACAGTGTGCTTAGTATGTGTACGTGCTGAGAGACACTCATCATTAGTCAATGTTACTGTGCGCACAGCGCTGATTCCTTCTTGTGAGTTGTTAATTTACTTGGCCACTTCTGGCTGTGTGGGTATGTAATGTGGGCGTCATGTGGGCGTCGTGCTGGTATTGGGTGCTGATAGAGTAATAATTTTAAGCATTGCTAAACTACCTTTACTGTGTGAAGGCAACAGTTTGTCTTTCTAACTGTGTACTCTCAAATGAAGAATGAGATATGCATGTTGTGAAAATTTCCTACTGAGAATGTGTTCAAGAAAATTTGCTTGCACTTAAGATATTCAGACTAAATATTATGCGACAGCGATTGTTAATGCAAATACTATCAACCCTTAGGTTGGTTCTATTTCACAAAACAGTTATGATTAATTTTGCTGCAATAGGAAAAGGAGAAAGGTTTGCCCCATTTCTTCATTTTTCATCTAAAAATGTTGTTTAAACATACTAGATTAACAAGTAACAATCAGTTTAATTATTAATATTGGTGCATTAACAACTTATGAGGCATCAAGGGATCACAAATTTAATACTGGAGGGCAGAGTGGAGGGTAAAAATCGTAGAGGGAGACAAAGAGATGAATACACTAAGCAGATTCAGAAGGATCTAGGTTGCAGTAGGTACTGGGAGATGGAGCTTGCACAGGACAGAGTAGCATGGAGAGCTGCAGCAAACCAGTCTCAGGGCTGAACACAACAACAAAAACAGACAACTTCAATAAATGTACCTATGAAGCTACTGTGTGCAGTGATTGCGAGGCAAGTATGATGTGGGCAAGGTTTCCAGTGTGGTAGGTGAACACTTGGCAACTGTGATACCAGATGTGCTCGCCAGTATAACTTGCAACACTGTTCGTTTTCAGCGACAGACATTAGCATATGTGACATCCCAATTACATGTTTTGTTTTGGCTGATTCTGTCTCCTGAAATGAAAGCCTCAGTTTTCTCTGAAACTCCTTTACCAGCAGAAAGGTGATTGTCTTTCTTCAATACAGTGTTCCTTGGTTTTGATTTTTACCTATCAGGCTGTCATCTCCATATCTTCACATTGAATCAGCTGATAGACAGCATTCTTCTACATCTACAGGACTACTCTGAAATTCATGTGTCTGGCAGAGGGTTCGTAGAACGACTCTATTTCTTAGGCAATTGCTGTTGAATAGTCTGTGAACAATAAACAGCTAAATATTTCTGTGGAGGCTTCTTTTTAGGGTGCATTACCACAGTGAGTAAAAACTGAACGTCTCGAATAAATATATCTGACTGTTCGAAACTTTTTCTGAAAAAGAGGTAGATGTATAAAGTTGAAATTTGTCACATATTAATGTATATGATCTCTTGGCAATGTAAAAAATTCAAGCTTCGAAGTCAGTGCAATCGAAAGATATTGCCCTTTGTCACATATACTTATACTTACAAACTCACTCATCAAAACATACAGAGTACTTTCCATCGGTCTACATTCAAGAAATATGGCAAGAAGAAAGGTTTCACAGTACAAGTAAAGGGAAAATACCAAATTGTTAATTTTTGGTTTTACCACATGAAAAAACTATTTCTTCTGTAATTTAGCAGACTTCAGACTTGAAAATCTGTCTCTGGGACTGATATCTTTTCAGTATCAGTATTGATAACAGGCAAAGATCAGAGATCCTCAGTTCCCAGTATGGATTAACTGCCCGTATAAATAATTAAGTTTGTACAGAACCCACAGTGTGTTGTACTCACACCTGGCCTTTCATTTCTCCTTATGGAGGTGGGCTTTGTCGAAATACTTTGGTTCTCAGAGAAGAAAGTTGGCAATTAAAATTTGGGGGAAAGATTCTTGCTTCAATGAAAAACTCCTTTGTGATGATCATTAGCAGCTCAACTTGGTTAACATGTCTCTCTCTCTCTCTCTCTCTCTCTCTCTCTCTCTCTCTCTCTCTCTCTCTCTCTCTCTCTCTCTCTCTAAGGTGAGCTGCCCTTCTATGAACTTTTCCTCTTTTCCCCTGTCCTCCACCAACCCTATCTGGTAAGGATCCAGTACAATCGTACTCCAGAAGATGACAGACACATGTAATGAAGATGACCACTTTGGTTGTATCTTATGTATTCCAACAATAAAGTTGTTTTTAATTGAAGTCCGTAGGTTTTTAATTGAAATGACTGCCTTTACATCTGTATGATGGAAATTTAATGGATTCCCTTTAGTACTCATATGGATGACCTCAGATTTTTATCTAGAGTCAATTGCCACTTTTTGCACTACACGCTTTGTCTAAATCATTATGCATTTCATGGTTTTGATGTCTGCAGCTCACGGTCTAGTGATGAGTGTTTCTGCCTCACAATTACATTGATCCAGGTTCAGTTCCTAGCCAGTTTGGAGATTTTGTTCGCTGGAGGATTGTGTGTTTGTGTTGTCTTAATCATTTTGTCTCATTTTCATCAATGCCCAAGTTGTCAAAATGGCATCAGATAGGAAGACCTGCACAAGGCAGCCAGGTTTTGATGGTTCTTTATCCTGCTTTCATGTGGCAGAGTCACAACTAGTCAGGAATTTAGACTTCTTACAGAGTGAGTTAAAAACAGAGTTGCCACAGATTCTGGAAATCGGGGAATTTCACACACCAGGGAAATTTGAGGAAAAATAGAAAGAAAACTGGAAAAATCTCGTTTTTGGCTCATTAGATGAAATGGTTTGTTTACTGAGGTGTCATGCATCGTCACTGGCTGGTTGCAGCTGAGTACTGCCTCATTACTGCTGCTTCTCTCCTTCTTGCCATTCCCCTCAGATTAGTCTGCCACCACTCCTTGCCGAATGCCTAGCAGCTGCCGACAAGAGGCACGTAGCCATGAGGAGTGGTTTGTTTGGATCTGATTCTCAGACTATAGATGCAGTGGCCAGAGATGGCAGTCATGTGTGCAAGAGTTGCAAATTTTATTGAGAGTGTGATTGTCTTTCCTACAGGCCTGTCTGCAGATTCACAGTGATCTTTACAGTGAGTTGCTACCTATCCTCATTATTATTGATTCTCAGAGCATTTGAACATGTTACCTATTGCATGGATTGATCACTGTGGTCTCATTTCATCAAAATGATATCTGATGCTCATGAATAGCTGTCCACACGAGTGGATTTCCGCAGCGGGCCAAAACTGCAGGTCATTTCTGCGGTTATGTGTAATGAATTGGGCCTGTCGGTTCCCACTAACATGCAGGCTCAGCCCATCAAATCTAGTCTCACCGATCTGCCCACAGGTGTAATGCAGCAGATTTTTGTGGTTTATCCATGGACACAGGACTCCAGTGCTCCTCAGCGGGCGAGAGGACTTGGGCAACGGATTTCAGGAATTGTGACTGTCTCAGCACAAGTACGTTGTACAGTGTGGTGTTTTATATAAATTTTATTTGTTTTTGTACATTTGGCACTTCAAAAGTAGTTTATATGTTAGAAAGTATGGATGACAAGAGGAAGAAGTGTCAGTCGCTGGCGGTTTGTATGCTGTGTACTCATATTTCTTGAAAGAACAATCACAAAATACCTGCGGGAGAGGATCGGTATTCTCCATACGCTGTACAACTTGCGGTTTCGTGGCTGCATGCCCCCTTCCTTCAGGAATTTTTATAAGGCTTAATTTTCAAGGTAAATGTGGGTTCTTCCTTGTTGGACACCTTTATCCAGGAAAACTGTGTGCCTCAGGATTCCGTCCTGAGCGTCGTCCTCTTTGCTGTTGCCATTAACCCTGTCTCCCCCCAGGCATCCTCAGCTCCCTTTTCATTGACAATTTTGCCATCTATTGCTGTTCTCCACAGACTTGTCTCATTGAGCAGCATCTTTAGTGGTATCTCAGTCGTCTTTACTCATGGAGCATCAACAATGGCTTTAGTTTTTCTGCAGATGAAACCATTTGTATTCATTTCTGATGGTGCAATTGGTTTCTTCCACTGCCTTGACATGTTGGGCCTGTTACTTTTCTGTTCATTGTAACTACAAAATTCTTGGGGCTCATATACCACAGGGAACTATCTTGGTCCTCTCACATGTCTTACCTTGGAGCCTGTTATATGCGGTCCCTGAGTGTTCTGTGTGTTCTCAGTGGTAGCTCCTGGGGAGCAGATTGAGCCACGCTCCTTTGTTTGTATCAGTCCCTTGTCTGCTCAAAACTAGACTGTTTCATTCATGCATCTGCACGTCTGTTGAATCTGTATGCAGAAGCTGCTGAACTACCACTGTCCTACTGCCGTGACTTTCTCCTCAGCAGATGTGTGTGCCATTGTCTGCCATGCGTGGCCATCTCCTTCGATGACTCCTTTGATCACCAGTAAGGGGTGAATCCCTCTTCTGTTATCTCCTGGAGTTTGCTTTCGACTCTTGCTCCAGCAGCTTAACTTTACAGTGTCGAGTGTGCCTTTATCGTTGCCTCTGACAATTTTTGTATTGGTTTCTGGAACACTGCACAGTATTTACAGCAGAGCTCTTTGCCCTGTATCAGGCCACGCAGTACATCTGGCGACATGGGCTTTTCAATTGTCATCTGATCCACCTCTCTCAGTTCCCTTCAAAGCCTCTGGTCCCCAATCCATCCCTTAGTGCAACACATACAGGAAAGCTGCCGCTTGCTTACTTCAGATGAAGCCACTGTGATGTTTATGTGGGTTCCTGGTCACATGGATCTGACAGGAAATAAGGCTGCTGACAATGCTATGTAAGCTTCAGTCCTCGTACCTCAGCAGGCTCTCCCAGTGGCTTGGACAGTGATCTCTCAACCCTCTCACAGTGAGATAATTATTAGTTAGGTTGCATATCGGGCACATTATTTTTAACGATTACCATTTGTTAAGTGGGGCTCTCCCACCTCTTTGTGCTCATTGCACTTAGCCTTTGACTTCCGCCATTTCCTGGCTGAATGCCCTATTAACCACTTATGTTCTCATTTGTGTTTGCCATTTGAGTTATTGGCCATTTTAGCAAATGACGAATGGGCTGTCGACTATTTTACTTTTTATCTGTCATAGCAGTATGGTGAAGGACGTTCAAACAGTATGGTGAAGGACGTTCAATTTTTAGTTCAGGGCCTCAGTTTCTCTATGGTGTTTTGTAGATCTTTCTCCAAATCAGTTTTTAGGTGCCTTCATTTCCATAGATTGAGATTCATGTGTTCTACAGTTATGACATGGGCGCATATTATCCTAGTTGTTTTGCTCCATAAAACAAAACAGTATCACTTCATTTTCATTAGTTTTCATATTCTGATGAATTTAATAGGTGCTAAACGACACATTCGTGTGCAAAAAATCTGAGGCTGCTTGTCAGGTTGTCTCCTAAATCATTTATATAGATTAAGAAAAGCAGAAGGCCTAGAACACTTACTTGAGGATGCCAAATATCACTTCTGTTTTAATCAATGACTTCGTGAGATAATATGCAATGTGGTCTTACTGAGAGGAAATTGTGAATCCTATTGTGCAGTTTAGACCCTCCGAGGTGATTACATTCCCATTTTATAAGAAAGGTGAAAGAAAAGCCAAACAATTATGGACCCATATAAATAGTTCCCATTATCTCAAAAGTCATAGAAAAGAGTACACATGTGTGCAAATTTACAATTATTTTGAAAGTAACAAATTACTGTGTAGTACACACTTTGGCTTTGTCTTTGCTATCAACAAGAAAAACAGTAGTGTCTCTTCAATAACATATGTGAAGGATCCGAGAACAAGAAATTCACGTGTGCATCACCATCAGATGGAAACCAAGCCTTTGATCCTGTCACACATAACATAATGATTAAAAAGCTAGAACATTATGGTGTCATAGATAAGCCATTAAAACTGTTAAAGTCACATTTAAGCAACAGGATACAATTACTAAATGCAAACAGTCAGGTGTGAACACTGATGAAAATGAAGAAATCCCACAAGGCTCTGTATTTGGACCCTTATTGTTCATTGTGTACATCAATGAGTACTCAAATTACGTGCCTTGTGATGGTGTACTATATGCCCATGACGTGACACAAATTACAGGTGAGAGAATCTGCAAGATTTCTTAGAATACAACAAAGTGGAGCAGTGACTGGTACAGGGCCAAGCTTTTATCTGCAAATAAAATAAAAATTGAGGAAATTTACTCCACCCTAGACATTCAAGCAAAAAACAATGAATGTCAATTTGCTGGGATTGCATTTAGATCAAAAACTTACACGAGATAGGCATACAAATTATCTATGCAGCAAATTTACTCATACTCTCTTCCCACGGCAAAAGCTGAGACACATTATTAATTAAAAAAGTATTAAATTAATTTCGTCATACTTAGCTTTTTACAGTCACAGCTGCAGTATGAAGTACTGCTTTGGGGTAACTCATGAGATTCAAGTGCCATCTTAAAGTGGCAGAAGAAAGCAATTAGTTGTGCATTAGGTTGAGTAGCAAGACAAAGCTGAAAAAAAATCTTGTTAAAGAACCTAAAACACTGCCTAGTATGTATACCTAAATCTGTTTAATATATACTAAAGAAAACATAAGAAATTTTAACTTGATCCCAATTTTATTTCCATAATATTTAAAATGATAGTAACCAACATTTTCCATGCTCAAGACTGTCTTTAACACACAAGAGCCATAAGTACCTATGTCTGAAATTCTGTAACAAACTCCTAAAGACAGTGAGCGATCTACCAAGGACTAGTTTTAAGCCTATCATAAAAGTGTGATTCAAATGTATGCCATACTACTCAATTGATGAGTTTCTAAACTGTGACACATGTGAGATAGGCCATGTGAGATAGGCAATAAGCAGTTAATGCCTTCATTAAGAAGTATGCCTATGTATGTGTGTGACGGTAATGTATAAGCATTTATATTTTCTTCATGACACTCAAATCAAAAAATAATTATGCATTGTATATGTGATTGTGATAATAATAATAATAATAATAATAATAATAATAATAATAATAATAATAACACTGTATAGTACTGTTGTATGTATGATTATTGTATTATCACTATTATTTTGCAATATATATATCTACATCTCCTGCACTTGCAATTGTGTTTGTGTAAGTATAGTATTTTAAATACTGAACACACTGTTGAAGCCAAATGCATGGAAAAGGCAAATGAGGTTCTATCTATCCTCCATAAACCTACAATTTGACTAGAAACCACTCCAGAGAAGTGGTGTCAAAAGCCTTCTGGAAATCTTACAAGTGAAGAGCCAGTTACGTTACACAAGAACAATATTTTTCTGAATTTGTGCTGGTTACATTAAGACTGTTTTCTTAGACATTTCATTTTGAATTTCACAGTTTGGGGTGTATCCTCAACATTTTCAGTCACAAAGTAATGTGGCACTAGTAGATATCAGAGGTACTTCAGATCTTGTATACAGTTACTTGTAGTTCCGAAATAAGTACTGGCCACAGTCTCTGCTACCAAGCATACACATTGCACAAATAAAGTAAATGGCATCTGAACAGAGTTTTCTGAGCACTGATCAAGGACATGAAATCCTCTCTGGAGAGTAAAAGTGAAACAATAACACAACAATAATACAAATACTCACGTTCAGAAAAATCAGACCACCTTAAAAAACTAGAGATAAGACGTTAATATTCACAGAACATGTACCTTAGTAAGTTCTGCAGAAATGATTAGTGTTTGAACCACTTCGGCCTGTGGTTAAAGATCAGCATCGATATTGTGGCAGACCACCACCTTCTGGTAAAATGTGTCTGCAGCTCTTGTTGCTATAAACTGAAGGTATTGATGGATTAGTGTGACTTGAGCAGATGTGAAAGATGCCTCGCAGATTTATGCATGAACCGTACTGTCAAATCGGTTAGTTGGAGAGGGGGGAGCATTACTGGCACAAAAGAATGTGATGTAACCATCTAGGAAATTGCTGCTCGTGTGGGATGAAGTTTTCAGCAGTGTAGTGGGTGTGTGCAAAATGGTTGGTGAAAGTCTGTAAAACACAATGAGCTGGGTCAGGTCACACCACTCAGATACCCCCCCCCCTTCCCCAAGAAGATTGATTCTTCATCTGAATGGCATTGCAGGACAGATCTGTCCCCCTCAACTCTTGTGCAACAGTGTAACAAATCGTGCACTGTCAAGGGTGACAGTCCGTCACCGTTTATTACTGCGTGGGTTACGTGCACGTCGTCCACTTCTCTTCCTGCCTTTGAAGCATGTGCAGACACATGCTAGACAGCAATAGTGTAATAAACATAATAAATGGGGAGAGGAATGGCATCAGATAGTGTATTTGGACGAATTCAGGTTCTGTTTGTTTGAAAATGATGGCTGCATTTTGGTTCACTGCAGGCTGTGGGAGTGGCATCACAGTGACTGTATCTGCATGAGGCATACAGTGCTAAATCCACGCCTTATGACGTGGAGTGCCGTTGGCTCCAATCACGAACCACAGTTGGTGCATGTCCTGGGGACTGTGACCAGTGTGACCTATGTGAATGACGACCTGATACCAGCAGCCATAACCCTCCTGCACAACACCCCAGACCCAGTTTTTCAGCAAGACAATGCGTGACCACATGTTGCTGCACAAACATGTGCCTTCTTGGTGTTACAGGCCATCAGACTTTTGTCCTGGTCCACGAGATTAAAAGACTTGTCACCAATCGAAAATATGTGGGATGTGATGAAACAATGGGCACCACAGATGAACATTGGTGTCCTGTGATAAAGCCATCTATGCTGAATTCACCTGATTCCATTCACTCCTTACACACATTGATGCCATCATGCATGGAAAAAGTTATTGGGGCCCATGGTGAGCCCTGTGCCTGCTAGGCAATACAACACATTCTGAACTGAGGTAACTGAAATGCAGACCATACTGATGTATATGTCCTGTGACTTTGAATGTCTGATGTAGTTGTTCAAGGACTGTGTGTTTGAAGCAAATAGCAAACTGCATATCATTAAACCTCTCAAAAAGAAATTTAATGCACTTTCAGACAGCAAATAGCAAGCTTCAAGCCTTTGATCAGAAAATAAACAAAACTTTGCAAAAGAGATCTCTAGGAATACATAGATTATAAATTAAGATGGAATGAACATATTAATTATCTGCTCAAGAAACAGCTCCCACATATTTCCACTCTCTGGTCTCGTATGGTATAGTATTCCGGGGAAACACTGCAGGTGTGGGAAGAGTTTTCAAAATAAAAGAACGAACTGTGAGACTGATCTGTGATGTTTCAAATTGGACATCCTGTGGGCAGCTATTCAAGACACTTTGATACTGACACTTGCAATTCTGTATATCTACTCCTTTGTGATATTTGGATTCAACAAAACTCATGTTATATATTCACAATAACATGGTAGCAGAAAAGCCATCACAAAGACTCCGCCAGTCTCAATATAGTACAAGAAGGAATGAACCTGGCTGGGATAAGAATTCACAATGAGCAACTACTTGTGAGGGTAGTGGTGTGTAGTATCTGTAAGTGGTTGTTCTTTGGAGGAAACAATACCCAGTGGCACAGAGTTGCAAGCAGCAGCAGCTGTGGATTAGTGTAGGCTGTGTGAGCCAAAGGCAGTTGCATAGCGAAGTATTTATCTCTGTTTAATAGTAGTGGCACATAGTTTGAGTAATAGTGTGTTTATGTTTATGCAGTGTGATAAAGGCAATAAATTTAATTTCACAAGTTCTTAATGCGTCTCCATCAGTTAGTACCACACCATTGCATTTAACAATGAACAAGTCTTGATATACACGGTCCTCTACAACAAGAGGATTGTAACATAACCATTATTTGACCCATATAATCTCAAAGGAGACGGGAGCTTATATGCTGAATGCAGAAAGGTCATTGACAACCTTACTGTATTAAAGAGAATACTGAAACAGTTCTGCATAAACCATACTGTATATAATATAAATGAATTAGAGTTATAAGATTTGTATAAGGGGTGTTATATCATAAATTATGTAATCTGTATGCTATATTGTAGATCTTTTATGGATATTGCCTGCAGTACTGCTTTTTTTTGTTTCTTAAACCTTGAAATTAATGACATATCTTGTATTTATATTGTTTACAGTATTGTTTGTTTCTCTATTTTTTATTCATTGGCTTGTTCTATATTATTGTACAATCTTTGTACAAAATGTAATTTTATAGGCCCAAATAAAAATGATTGTCAGCCAATGCTATTAAATACATCATGGAAAATTCAGCTCACTTTGAACCTCACAGCAAAGAAATACCCTGCTTCCTAAATATAATTAGAGAAGTATGTAAGCTCAAAACTTTGATTTTTCACTGTGCATTAATAAACCATCTGTCTGTAGGAAATGACAGAGCATTTTCTACTATTTAAAATGCACAAGATATAACACATTGGAAATGGTAGTTTTGCACGGAAGTCACATATTTGCATGGGTTTGATGTCGCAGAACTGCTATTGGAAATAAGCCAATATTCCCTAAACAGCAACTAGTGCTTAAAACAATGCTGATATGTAAACAAGAACATGTAGCAAACTACAGCATTGAGAGAATTTCTAAATATTTGTTAACTGTAAATGTTCAAACTCTGTGCACATTCTGTCATCAGTTTTGTTTGGGTGCCAACTAAAAACAACAATTGATCGGTTCTGCACTGGAAAGTGGTTCATTGTTTTGGCAAATGCAGGTTCAGGTTCACTCTAAGACTGAGGTGTAAGCATGAAAGAGGAACTTAACTGTGGAGCTTCAAAAGTTGAAAGTAGTTACTGCTTGTTAATACCCAAGTGTGGGGCAGTCCATTAATTGATGTACAGTCTTGACCTAAAACCCGGCCAAGTCTGAATCACTCAATTAAGGCAATTAATAAAATCGGCCATCCCTCAGATTCCAAGCTGGATCATATGCACAATTTGGCAACATTGCAGAATGTAGAAGTATCTGGAGGAAGTGATGTCCCCTTCTCAGGCTGGTACAATGATGTATGGGCTTGTGATCTAGTAGTAAGCGTCGCAAAATATGGACACAAGTTTGCGAGTTTGAGTTAACACACTCCAATTTATTCCCCCTCTCCCACCCAGCCACATTTCAGCCATCTGCTAAAGTTATCGATCTGATGGAAACTCGGATAATTTGCTCCACTTTCTAACCCACCAGTAATAGCCAAACCTTCCTGAAACAATCTCACAAATTAGCTCGCAGCTTTGTCGAGACCAAAACGGTATACACTCGAGTTTCTTAAACCCACGCGGCTAGACGTCACATTGCATCAAGTGCCATCTGACCAGATGGCTGTGACTAGGAGTGTATTTACAATCTGCTCTTGTTTTCTGTTTGAAGTTATAGTATTACCTTGCAGTTACATATTGGATTTTACTTGCTTGAAACTTATGAACATTGTATAAGTGTTGTAAAATAGAGCTGCAAGTGGAAAAAGTTTAATATTTGTGACATTTCTCACGGCTTACCCACTATCCTTCCTACACCTCCCACAGTGATATTCCACTGCCCACTAACCTACACAATATTCTCCTCCATTCCTGCACAATCTCTGCTCCCATCCCCTTGCCTCATGGCTCATATCCCTGAAATAGAGCTAGATGCAAGACCTGTCCCATACATCCTCCCACCACCACCACCACCACCACCACCACCACCACCACCACCACCACCTACTCCAGTCTGATCACATACATCATTTATCCCTGGCTACATGTTAAATCAGTCATATGATCTACAAGCTAATTTGCAACCACTGTGCTGCATTCTACATGGCTGTTGGTCTTCATGAATGACCAACAAACAATGGCCAAGAAACAACTGGACCACCCTGTTTCTGAGCATGTCACCAAACACGACGTTCTTCATTTCGATGACTGCTTCACAACACCAACAACCGTTGAGGCAGGAACTCTCCCTGTTCTGTATCCTACATTTTTGTAACCCTCCTGGCGTCAGTCTTGGTTAGTCATTGTCCTTACCCATCTAGGCCTTTCCCTGTTCCCATTCCAACACTACAAAGCTCTCTATTCCACCAATGCACCCAGTCTTCATACTTCTCTCATTTTATGCTACTCCCTTTCCTGCCCTCCGTCTAACCTCCCAAATGCACCTCGCTGCCCTACCCTTTCTTTACCTTGTCCTGGCATGCTCTCATTAGCAGCAGCTTACGTCCACCTCCTTTACCCAGCCATCCCCCTTCCTCCCCACCACAGCCTCCTCACCCCGGTTGCCTCTCCCATCATGCACTGCGGCCTCGCAGTCTGTCTTCAACTGCCAGAGACTGTCGTCTCGCGCGTGAGCTGTGTTTGTGCGCGCACCCTTGCGTGCGTGCGTGCGTGCGCGTGCGTTTTTGACAAAGGCCCTGTTGACCTAAAGCTCACTCTCCAACAGTCTTTTTGTTGAGCCTGTCTGCGACGCACCATCTCTCTATGAGGTGAGTAGCCACTATCATTTTCCTACACACAGTTTCGGGAACTCCTGAATATAGACGTTGACTGAGGATGATGTATCACAGACAGTGCCTGTGACTGTCCAGAGATGTCACTAAACCTGCCCAAGATGTAAACAGCCGTGCATGAACAGCACCCATTACACGGAGGGGGTCTGACAGCCGATCAGTTCGTCATAGCATGAGGAAGCAGATGAAGACTGAAAGCTTGCTGCACTGGTATCTCGCAACGACACCCTTTGTTCCCTGTCAGATAGGTAAGACTCGAACCATTTCGCACCCAAGCTGTGACAGACAATATATTATTTGCATCCAGTAGGAAGAAGTCAGTTTTAAGAATACTGCATGCTCTAGTTCAAAGTAACAAAAACAAAACTTGAGAGTATTACCGAAAAATTTTCTTGAACGTCGTTACTTCGTTTGTTGAGCATTCCTATACAGTATTGTTACTGATGGTGAGTTATGATGTGGTTATGTTAACTCCTAAGAAGAAATCATCAGCTGAGACGTAACAACAGACACATACTCGAGCAAAGGGCAGTGTCAGCACAATGTTTTTCATCTGGTGGCTCAAGAAGAACTCCTCCCCAGGGGTGTGTCGTTTGCAGCTAATGCTAGTTGCCAACAATGAGAGAGCTTTCGGTCACGTAAGAAAAACAACCGACAAAACTGCATGAAGTGTTGCTACTACATTAGAATGCACTCTGTCGATGTCACAAACAAGACTATACAGGAGCTTGTATGGGAAGCTTCTATCAGCACTTGTTCTTTTGGTCTTGTGCCCCCAAATGTCAAGAAAATTTCTTTCGGTGCGACAATGCATCTCAAACTTGGTTTGATGACACCGATATTAAAATTCGTGTCTGTGCCGTTGTGTAATATCCGTTTGCAACAGCGAGGTGCAAGGAAGGAAGGGACCTATATTGAAAGTTGATTCTGGACAACTACTCTGTTGTCAGCAGAAAAGACATGGCTTTTGAATGGGGACAGCAAACCTTTGATTACAAGGCGACAAGTCAACCGAATCCTCTACCGGAAAACACCTCTGGTGAGTCATACTCGGCATTGACAGTACGTGGGTCATATGACAGGAATCTCTTATCGATGCACCTAATTTTTACGTTTGATGAGTGGATGAGATACGGCTCATTGCCTAATTGAGGTGTTGTTTTTCATTTCTGAGACGTCTATGTGGTATCTAGCCTGCTCACACTATTCATCATATTTACTTGCGATGGTAATGCATTCTTACATGACTTGTATTTTATAGTCAATGTGTAGTATGACAACTGCCAAGACTACAAAACGGAACAAACATTTCAGTGACAGGATGGACAGCTCATAATGTTATGACATAACAATAAATGGCACGTGGGAGTTTTGAACCAGAGTCGTACGCTTTGCATTCCGACATCATGACCATTGAATTACGACACTGTAGCTCTGCCACTTTACTCGATGTTGCACGGTTTCATGCTTGATCTGCGTTCAGTTTTTGGCAGGCTACCCACTAGGCCATCTTAAAACTAAATCCGAGGGGGTTGCGATGGGGATTTTCCCGTCTCACAACCAATATGTTTCTACAGCAGTTTAATGAGGAATCTGCTGAATATTTTCAGACTGTTTTCGATTATGTGAAAGAATATACTGGTGCCGCAGGAGAAATGATAAATGGATAATTTCCAAGAATGTTTGCCTATCGAAGCCGCGGGCTCCAAACGATATATGTTGGGCATATGACAAGAACGAACAATCGAAGCAACAAAAATCTATGCTCTTAAAGCATACATCTTAGATTACCACAAGGTTGATTACCACCAGACTTTTTTGCTTCAAATGATTGTGCTTGTCATATCCCTTAATAGTCATAGGGCACCCAATATCGTTGATAATTAACTTCTGTGGGCCGCTGAAGGTTTGACTTTGACGCCATCGCGCTTGTTTTGTTCTCGACGTTCAGGTTGATATCGGCAGAGGGCTCTAGAGTCCAGTCACGTGTGGGTGAATTGTTAAGGCGGTTATATACGATTTGTTGCATTGTTGCAGTCAAGATACGCGGAACGTGGTAAGTGCTCGTGCTTTCTCCCAGTATATGTTTTAATTTAATAATCGTACTCGTTAGCATTTTGCACATCGCGCTTGGTCTACAAATTCTTGGACTATCTGATCTTATTGTGGAAACGGGCGCAACCCTTAGCTAATGCACAGGTACACCATGGGGCCCTGTACCAAAGAAAGAATTTGTTCCAAGAAGGGAAGAAAAGTGTAGTTTCTGCCTCGTGATGCCCTGTTCTGAACTGTAGAACTTATCATAAATTTTTGCGTAAACTGATGTCACAGGTTTGTTTGAACCTTATTGTAAGTTTCGAATGTGTCTTGATTTCCGTGTTAGGTTTGTTTTGGAATCTAAGGACGCAGTTGGCAGTAGATAGGGTGTGATATTACAACGTCGGAGTAAGTGGCTGTTATTAGTATGCACGAAGTTCTGCAACCGCGAGCAGAGCGGAAATTAGAATACGGCAGTATGTTGATTCCTGCGCTGTTTCGGCAGTAGCAGTAAGACACGTTACAGTTGTTCAGGATTGCCAAATTCTTGTTCTGACATGAGTCTCGTGTTTTTAACGTCGTTAGGAGACCTGCGCAGGAGTGAGCACAGCGTTGTGCTAGCAACTGAATACCAATACAGAAGGCAAGTATGTACTTCTTACGAAACAGTGATTGTGTTTACGCCGACGTAAATTTAGAACATAGTAAGGTGGGAAGTGGTCAGTGTAATATTACTTCGCGGTTGTAATATTACTTCCCGGTATTTTTTAGGTTATACATAGTTTGTGATTAGTGTAGCTATGGTTGCATAATGTTTCTCTGGCACTTGAGAGGGCAGTGTTTACGAAAATAAAGTAATTTATAAGAATCGTGCCTTTATGGGGGTGTCAAATCATGGCACTGAGAGCACAATCTCGCCAGTTGCGCCATCCTAGACGTGTCAAGCGAATGAAGAGAAGAGGCATTCATTGTGGACGTTTAGGACCGTACATAGTGAAATGGTGATACCTGTCTTGCTCACCGTATTTGATATCTTTAATTGCTGACAGTGTTAAGTAGTAAATTACACATAATTTTAAACTATGACAACCGTTCAAAAATTACTCAGTAAATTTTGCAGATATGTGCTTAGTAAATAGCTTATCAAAGAGAAACTGAGATTGTTTTGTGGCCTGTTTGTTAGTTCTCAAAGAAAGATAACTGTTCTGAAACCATTGCGTCAGAAGTTAGACAGTGAATGAAGTGCACAACAGAGGATCGTATATGTTGCGGTGAAAGCAAAGACTTCATAAGGTTTTCGTAAGCAAGTCCAGATGAGGACAGTCTAATTTTCCTTTATTAGACTCTTGTGAGGAGTGTATTATTACACAGAGTAATTACTATGATGCAGTCTTGTTTATATTTTAGAAAACAATTTGATTTTGTAGAATTGTTGGTGTAGTAAAAAGACGCAGACTGTAGTGATGTGTAAAACTGTATTTTTACATTGAAGGTTTTGAGCAGAGACCAGGGAAATGGTGTACATATCAGTCTGTCACCACAACCAAGATTTCAGGGGATTGAGGGCTATACATCCCCTGTCCCTGCTCCTGGCTCTTCTCTCACCTGGGGTTGGAGACATGAAGTGTAGTAATAGCCAAAAGCAGGTAAACAGCCTGCAGTGTTCTAGAATTGGCTTTGTAGGAAAATTCTTTATGGTGTTATGAATGGTGTTCAATTTTATGTGTGGAACAAGATGAAATACTAGACTGAAAATCAATATTAGCTATTTATAGTACCAAACTGCTGAAAATCTTAAAACAGATTGGTATTATTGTTGTTGTTGTTGTGGTCTTCAGTCCTGAGACTGGTTTGATGCAGCTCTCCATGCTACTCTGTCCTGTGCAAGGTCCTTCATCTCCCAGTAAATACTGCAACCTACATCCTTCTGAATCTGTTTAGTGTAGTCATCTCTTGGTCTCCCTCTACAATTTTTACCCTCCACATTGCCCTCTAATACTAAATTGGTGATCCCTTGATGCCTCAGAACATGTACTACCAACCGATACCTTCTTCTAGTCACATTGTGCCACAAGCTTCTCTTCTCCCCAATTCTATTCAATACCTCCTCATTAGTTATGTGCTGAACCCATCTAATCTTCAGCAGTCTTCTGTAGCACCACATTTCGAAAGCTTCTATTCTCTTCTTGTGTAAGCTATTTATAGTCCACATTTCACTTCCATACATGGCTACACTCCATACAAATACTTTCAGAAATGACTTCCTGACACTTAAATCTATACTCGATGTTAACAAATTTCTCTACTCAGAAACGCTTTCCTTGCCATTGCCTGTCTACATTTTATATCCTCTCTACTTCGACCATCATCAGTTATTTTGCTCCCCAAATAGCAGAACTCCTTTACTACTTTAAGTGTCTCATTTCCTAATCCAATTCCCTCAGCATCACCCGACTTAATTCGACTACATTCCATTATCCTCGTTTTGCTTTCGTTGATGTTCATCTTATATACTCCTCTCAAGACACTGTTCATTCCATTCAACTGTCTCTGACAGAATTACAATGTCATCGGCGAACCTCAAAGTTTTTATTTCTTCTCCATGAATTTTAATAACTACTACGAATATTTCTTTTGTTTGCTTTACTGCTTGCTCAATCTGTCTTACACCTAGTGAGATAAGCCTCTACATCCTTACATTTGTCCTCTAGCCATCCCTGCTTAGCCATTTTGCACTTCCTGTCGATCTTATTTTTTAGACGTTTGCATTCCTTTTTGCCTGCTTCATTTACTGCATTTTTATATTTTCTCCTTTCATCAATTAAATTCAACATTTCTTCTGTTACCCAAGGATTTCTACTAGTCCTCGTCTTTTTACCTACTTGATCCTCTGCTGCCTTCACTACTTCATCCCTCAAAGCTACCCATTCTTCTTCTCCCATTCTTCTTCTACTGTATTTCTTTCCCCCATTCCTGTCAATTGTTCCCTTATACTCTCCCTGAAACTCTGTACAACCTCTGGTTCTTCCAGTTTATCCAGGGCCCATCTCCTTATATTCCCACCTTTTTGCAGTTTCTTCAGTTTTAATCTACAGGTCATAACCAATAGATTGTGGTCAGAGTCCACATCTGCCCCTGGAAATGTCTTACAATTTAAAACCTGGTTCCTAAATCTATGTCTTACTCCACTATAAAACTGATTTTGTTTAGGATGCTGTTCAGTGTTACTTGACCTGCAGCTACCCACCTATTGTGCATAACCGTAGTTTTAGAGTGATTTATTTTAAGTCCAAGTTCCTGACAACAATCTGTTAAGTCTTTTATAGAGAACTGCATTTCCATCTTACTGTTAGCTAGGACCACTATATCGTTCCAAATAATTTTGGACATAGCCATCTCGAGAACTCCTATAAACAACTTCGGGGATATAAGATCACCTGCTTTACTCCTTTTCCAATGGGAAATTCGCACTTGTTTTTTCCTATGTTGATACATGCTACAGATGTGTCATAAATGTTGCACAACATGTTTATATATTTTGTTTCCACTCCTTGCTCGGCCAGTGCTTGTGTGACTGACAGTATCAAAGGCTTTTTCGAAGTCAATGAAAGCTATGCATAGTGGCATTTCATACTCATTTGCTCGACAAATTACCTCATGCAGTATGTTTATATGGTCAATTGCACTGAAACCACTGCGAAATCCAGCTTGTTCTATGGGCTGTGCAGTCTCCACTACCATTTTAATGTAATTTATCAGGACTTAAGTGAACACTTTGTGTGTAACAGAAAGTAAGCTAATGGGGCGGTAGTTCTTTAGATCGTGAGTACTCCCATTCTTATGTAGTAAGATTATGTTTGATTTGTTCCAGCTGGTTGGGATGCTATCATTCTGTATACACGATGTAAAGAATTTAGCCAGATGTTTCTCTGTTACCTCCCCTGTAAGCTTGAGCATGTCAATTGTCAGACAATTATGACTACACGCCCTCCCCCCTCCCCCCCGCCGTGCTTTGCCATTCTGCATCTCGTTTATAGTAGCTTTTCTTATTTCTTCAGGGAGGATTTTGTCATCATCTGCATAAGGTTTTCCTAGTGGTTCATGTGTTCTTTCATATAATTTACTACAGAAATTCTTTATATGCTTTAGAATTTCTTACTTTTCCGTTATGTGCCCATTATCACCATCAACTGATATTTTTTCGTTTTTACCAATCATAAGTTTTTGTTTAGCTTTCTTGCAGCTCCTTTTATTCCCTAATTATAATTTTATGGTGTTTTCATTGTATATTTATATGTCGGCTTTCATATTCCTCCTTATACACTTGCACAGTTCTGAATATTCTTTATTGTCACAATAAGTTTTAATTTTCATCTTTCGTCTTTTTACAAGTAAAGCTTTGGTTTGCAGCCTTAACTTTCCTGATTGTTTAGTAATTGTTGTCAGTCCACATACTTGTTATGCAGTTTCCATTATCATTTCAGCTAGATTCTCTTCTGTTAACTCTTCTAATCTCACTTGAAGGGCATATTGAAAATCCTTTTTCCTTTCATTTAATTTATCCATACCTATAATTTCTTTGTCCTGTGATATTAGTTTTGTTCATTCTTGTTGAGTATTCATGTTTAGATCTTACCAGTCTATGGTCACTACCATTATTAAATTGATTTAAAACTGAAACATCTTTGACCATTTTGGTGTGATTTGAGATGAGAAAATTTATTTCACTGTGGGTCGCATGACTTGGGCTTCTCCATGTCCATTTCCTATTATGGTGTTTCTTGGGCTTCTCCATGTCCATTTCCTATTATGGTGTTTCTTAGGAAAAGTTATTCATGAGAATAATTTATTTTCTTCCGCAAGTTGAACTGGCCTTTCACGCCTTTCGTTCCTCTTGTCGATTCCATGGCAGCCTACTGAGACATCACCCTGTTTTTTGATACCGACTTTGGCATTAAGTCCCCAGTTACCAGTTTAAAGTGGCAGTATTGTCCTTTGTTATGTGCATTTTGTGCTTCTTCATAAAATGCTTCTACTTCATCATCCGAATAGGTTGCTGTAGGAGTGTATACTTGGGCTATTTGCAGTGTCAAAGTAAATACTCAGAAATGATTCAGATGTACGAAAACTAATAGGGTAAGTGTCACAGTGCTTTAACCGAGAAACACACTCCATATCTCTGCAAGATGGCGAACTGCCACACTGCTGGTTCCTATCGATAGATGTGCTTGGCATTGCCTAGTATTTTAACCCCGTTGGCAAATGGCTGCAGGAGAAACAGTAGTTTTCTGCCGAGCTGTGACAGTGCTGAAGCAGTCACACAAGCGAGACTGTCTCACGTGTGACAACTGTCTGGCCGCTGAGGCCAGACTGTGTACAATAGCTGCACCTGATGGGAAAAGCAGTCACTGGATGGCGGGAGTCAGGAAGAGGCGGGGTTAGGGAGGGGGACTTCTGCTGCTTGTGGGAGCATGCAGGGATGTGGTGGGGTCAAGGTAGGTTTGTGGGGAAGGAGGGAGAGCAGAAAAGAAGTAGGGGAGGGAGAAAACATTAGTAGAATAGAATGCTGTATAGTGCAGGAGTGGGGTAGGTGGGTGAAGGACAGTGACTAGAGTATTGTGGAATATCCATCCTTGTTAAATAGGAGGAGAGAACCACAGCTAATAGGAGTATTACAGTTGTCAACACTAGGGACTAGTGAAGATTGAGGCCCCGGGGGCTTACGGGAATTTAGGATATATTGCAAGAAGATTTGTGCTTGTATGGATATGCCGTGTTTCCTGCTTTAGAAAGAGGCCTTTTTGGGCAAAAACCCAAATGTATAGTAGCCTGTTCATTGTGTGTGTTTGCAATTCAGTATAAATTTTCATTATAATATTGTTATTCCATCCTATATTTTCGATTTTTCAAGTTTCTAACACGGTTGAAGGTATTAATGAAAACAACATTCATGACCCAAAACCCCCTGTGGCAATGGAGATCCTGTTAATTCATAAGATTTTATTTTGCTGTTTTCATGTTCTTTGTGATGTCAACTTTTCGTTGTCAGCTGGCATAGTATTACACTGTTTAGTTACCGTTATGTATTTTCACTCGTAAGAAATTGTTTCAAACACAGCTTGCTGTTCTGTTATTTATTGCATTATGTAGTGTCACAGTTGGGTTGGACATGAGTATTAAATATTGTTTTTGTTACTTCGTAATTGCTGGACTCACCTCGAGTGTGGCTATGAAAGGCTTTGTCTCTTCCTTGCTTGAGTATTGCTGCAAGGAAATGCAATACTGCTACTCCCACTTTTCTTGTTTGGATTCAGGAGTTTCTGAACATTCAGCATCATTCATTGAGCTACCTAGATCAAGTAAGGAAGTTCTGTCTAAAAAAGCATAGCTACAAAAAAATGAACTCCAATCAAGAAAACGTGATTTCATTTCATAGCAAGCTGGATGAGACAGAATGGCACTTCAATGATCAAAATGTCAAGCAGTTCAAACTTTGAAGATTGTTAGGTAGTTTTTTAAATGTTCTCAATGAAGCGTTTCCACCTAAAAGTTGTTTTAATAAAGTGGCAAAAGACTTGGAATCGAATACAAAAAGTATAAAAATCTCTAGTGCCAAGGAGAGGCAGCTACATAATGAATTAAGCTATAGTAAAAATACTGAATTTGTTGAATATGTTATGTGATAAAAAATTATATTTAAGAAAGTTGCCAAGGCAGCAAGACAAATGGCAAATAACAGTTTAATTTTTAAGACATGATAATAAATCAATTACGATGTGGGCTGTAGTGAAATATGAGTTGCGTGTTAAAGCCTCTAGTCCTGGAATTTGTAAAGTCAAAATGATTATCGTAAATCCAGCTCAGTTTTCAGAATGCTTGCATGAGTTCTTCATTAATGTGGTGAAGTCAGGTGTTAGTATTGCAGATTATGACAATAAAGTATATTGTTTTAGACTAGACCAAATGTCTGAATGCCTCACAAAATTAAAACATTGTCAACAATGGTAGGAGGAAATGTTATATTAACACAGAAAAGTTTGAAGTTCTGCAGGCTGGGATGAGGTACCCACAAAAGTACTTAAATTTGTGTGTAAAATAAAACACACACTACCTATAACAACAAATCAATCTTTTGCACATAGATGTTGGCCAGAGGCACTGAAGTACGCGGAAGTAAAACTGCTGTTCAAAACAAGTGTTGAGAGGATATGGGAAATTATTGTCCCATCTCTCTTCTTCCAGTCCTGTCAGAAGGCAGCTACCATTCAGACTCAAAATGTTATTGAAAGATATGATTTGTTTTGAAAAAAATCAGTTTAGTTTCCAGTGTACAAAAGCCACTAATAGAAGTAATTAACAAGCTTGTTGACAAGATTAGTACGTCATTAGACAGTAAAAAACAAAGATACCAGGGATTTCTTGTGACCTACAAAAGCCTTTGTCTCGGTACATCTAGCACTTCTTATCGATGAACTTGACAGGTATGGAATTAAGGGTAGCCAGGGTTGCCACAGGTTATGGATGTTGGGGAATTTCTAACACATCAAGGAAATTTGGAAAAAAAGCCACTGGAATTCCCCCCCAACCCCCACCCCCCACCCCTCCCTCAGCAGATGAAGTGGTTTGTCATCTGGAACCCAGATAAAGTGAAAGAACCAGAGGTTGAGAGTTTCAGAAGGAGCATTAGGGAGTAATTGACAAGACCAAGTAAAGGAATACAGTTGGAGAAGAATGAATAACTTCGAGAAATGAAATAGTGAAGGCAGCAGAGAATCAAATGTACCTAAAGATGAGGCCAAGTAGAAGTCCATGATAAGACAGGAGATACTGAATTTAATTGATGAAAGGGGAAAATATGAAATGCAGTAAATGAAGCAGGCGAAAGGCAATATAAATCTCTAAAAAATGAGACTGACAGAAAGTGTAAAATGGCTAAGCAGAGGACAAATGTAAGCATTTAGAAGTGTATATCACTAGGAGAAAGATAGGAAAATTAGAAGTCTTTGGAGGAACTGGAAGCAGCAGTATAAATTTCAAGAGGTTAGGTGGAAAACTGATCTTAGGCAAAGAAGGGAAAGCTTTAAGGTGGAAGGAGTATGTAGAGGGTCTTTACAAGAGAGATGAGCTTGAGGGTAATATTATAGAAAGGAAAGTGGTTGTAGATGAAGATGAAATGGGAGATATGATGCTGCGAGAAGAATTTGACAGAGCACTGAAAGACCTAAGTCAAAACGAGGCCCCGTGAGTAGCCAACATTCTGTTAGAACTACTGATAGCCCTGGGAGAGCCAGACATTACAAAACTCTTCCATCTGTTGAGCAGGATGTATGAGACAGGCAAAATATGCTCAGACCTCAAGAAGAATATAGTAATTCCAATTCCAAAGAAAGCATGTACTGACAGGTGTGAATATTATTGAATTATCAGTTTAGTAAGTCATGGTTTGCAAAATATTAACAATAATTCTTTGCAGAAGAATGGAAAGACTACTAGAAGCTGACATTGGGGAAGGAGAAATGTAGAAACACAAGAGGAAATACTGACCTTAAGGCTTCTCTTAGAAGGTAGGTTAAGGAAAGGGAAACCTATGTTTATAGCATTTGTAGGCTTAAAGAAAGTTTCTGACAATGTTGACTGAAACACTCTTATTGAAATTTTGGAGGTATCAGGGTTTAAAATACAGGTAGCAAAAGGCTATTTACAACTTGTACAGAAACCAGACAGCAGTCAGGAATCGATCGGCATGAAAGAGAAGCAGCAGTTGAGTAGTGAGTAGTGAGTAAAACAGAGCTGTAGCCTATTTCCAATGTTGTTCAATTTGTACATTGAGTTGACAGTAAAGGATACTAAAGAAAAGTTTGGAATAGGAATTAAAGTTCAAGGAGAAGAAATAAATACTTTGAGGTTTGCTGATGGCACTCTAATTCTGTCAGATACCAAAGCACTTGGAAGAGCTGTTGAATGGAATGGGCAGTGTCTTGAAAGGAAGATATAAGATGAACATCAACAAAAGTAAGACAAGGATAGTGGAATGTAGTCCAATTAAATCAGGTGATTCTGGGGAAAGTACACTACTGGCCATTAAAACTGCTACACTACGAAGATGATGTGCTACAGATGCGAAATTTAACTGACAGGAAGAAGATGCTGTGATATGCAAATGATTAGCTTTTCATAGCATTCACACAAGGTTGGTGCCGGTGGCCACACCTACAACGTGCTGACATGAGGAAAGTTTCCAACTGATTTCTCATACACAAACAGCAGTTGACCGGCATTGCCTGATGAAACGTTGTTGTGATACCTCGTGTAAGGAGGAGAAATGCGTACCATCACGTTTCCGACTTTGATAAATGTTGGATTGTTGCCTATCACGATTGCGGTTTATCGTATCGCAACATTGTTGCTCGAGTTGGTCGAGATCCAATGACTGTTAGAAGAATATGTAATCGGTGGGTTCAGGAGGGTAAAACGGAACACTGTGCTGGATCCCAGCGGCCTCGTATCACTAGCAGTCGAGATGACAGGCATCTTATCCGCATGGCTGTGACGGATCATGCAGCCACGTCTTGATCCCTGAGTCAACAGATGGGGATGTTTGCAAAGCAACAAACATGTACACGAACAGTTCGAAGACGTTTCGCCTGCGATGGTGTACTCTACGACTAACCTGGATGCACGAATGGCAAAACATCATTTTTTCGGATGAATCCAGGTTCTGTTTACAGCATCATGATGGTCACATCCGTGTTTGGCGATATTGCGGTGAATCCACATTGGAAGCATGTATTCGTCATCGCCATACTGGCATATCACCCGGCGGATGGTATGGAGTGCCATTGGTTACACCTCTCGGTCACCTCTTGTTCACATTGATGGCACTTTGAACAGTGGACGTTATTTCAGATGTGTTACAACCCGTGGCTCTACCCTTCATTCAATCCTTGCGAAACCCTACATTTCAGCAGGATAATGTACGACTGCATGTTGCAGGTCCTGTACGGGCCTTTCTGGATACAGAAAATGTTTGACTGCTGCCCTGGCAAGCACATTCTCCAGATCTCTCACCAACTGAAAACGTCTGGTCAATGGTGGTCGAGCAACTGGCTCGTCACAATATGTCAGTCATTTCTCATGATGAACTGTGGTATCGTGTTGAAGCTGCATGGGCAGCTGTACCTCTACACACCATCCAAACTCTGTTTGACTCAATGCCCAGGTGTATCAAGGCCATTATTACGGACAGAGGTGGTTGTTCTGGGTACTGATTTCTCAGGAGCTATGCACCCAAATTGCGTGAAAATGTAATCACATGTCAGCTCTAGTATAATATATTTGTCCAATGAATACCCGTTTATCATCTGCATTTCTTCTTGGTTAGCAATTTTAATTGCCAGTAGTGTAGATTAGGAAATGACACTTAAAATAGTAAAGGAGTTTTGCTATTTGGGGAGCAAAATAACTGATTATGGCTGAAGTAAAGATGATAAAGTGTAGACTGGCAGTGGCAAAAAGTGTTTCAAAAGAAGCAAAATTTGTTAGCATCAAATTTAGATTTGTATTAGGAAGTCTTTTCTGAAAGTATTTGTATGGAGAGTAGCCATGCATGGAAGTGAGAAATGGACAATAAACAGTTTTGACAATAAGAGAATAGAAGCTTCTGAAACATGGTGCTACAGATGAATGCTGAATATTAGGTGGGTAGATCATGTAACTAGTCTAGATCATACTCCACAAGCCACCTAATGACATGGGACGGAGGGTACTTTTAGTACCATTAACTGAGCCCTTTAACCCTGTTCCACTCATGAGTAGTACGTGGTAAAAATGATTGTCAGTAAGCATCTGTATTGGCTTTAATTTCTCAGATGTTCTCCTCATGGTCATTATGTGAGACATATGTTGGGGTAAATAATATGTTGCCTGACTCTTGTTCAAAAGTGCTCTATTGAAATTTCAGTAATAAATCTCTCCGTGTTGCACAACTCCTCTCTTGTAACATCTGCCAGTGCAGTTCGTTGAGCGTCTCTGTAATGCTCTCATGCTAACTGAACAGTCCTGTGAAGAAACGTGATGTTCTTTCTTGAGTCTTCGCTATCTCTTCTATCAGTCCTATCTTGTTGGGATCCCAGATAGATTGGGTACTGAATAGAATTGTGGATCAAAGAAATTTGTTGCACAACCTGACTAGAAGAAGGGATCGGTTGGTGGGACACATTCCAAGAGATCAAAGTGTAAAAATCATAGATGAAGACCAAGAGATGACTACCAGTAAGCAGATTCAGAAGGATGTAGGTTGCAGTTGTTACTTGGATATGAAGAGACTTGCACAGGATAGGATAGTATGGAGAGCTGCGGCAAACCAGTCTATGCACAGAAGACAACAAAAACAACAGCGACAACCCAAAAATACATGTAATTCAGTTCAGAAAAAAACTGTCAACATCCTAGGAAATTAAAACAAACCATAAAAATCAAAATCTAGAATTGAATTCTGTGAAATTTTTGATTTTAAATTTAGGCAAGAATTTAAATTGGAAGATACATGTGCAATATCTTGTAAACACACTATGTAGCTGTGCATTTGCACAACAAATATTAGTTCATGCCACTGACATGGACGTGGGGAAAATTATGTACCATAGCTACTTCCACTCAGCTATAAGGTATGGTGTTTTTTCTTTTGCAAATTTGAGCAACTTAATGTGCATACTTAAATATTACAGGTAAGAATTATTAGCAGTGTGTGTGCTGTGCATCCAAGGAAGTCATGGCGCCCTTTATTATTTCTGTAGTTATCAACTGTATGCTCCCTGTATATCTGTGATATTATTACAACAAACTAAAAGCCAAGAACATTCAGAGTATGATCCTAGGTTCATTGGGAAAAAAAAGCTACACAATAATCTGCTTCAGTGATGCTGCACTCAATTGAAGATTTCAGGAACTATGAACTGAATGTTTGAGCAGGATGTACTTGATCAGTTGTCTTGTGTCAATACGTAAAAGCATATTTTCACAAAGAAGCTGCATTAATGTTGAAATACTACTCTGCTCTATTAACTATAGTTTTATATTAGTGAAATTGTATTAACCATACTTTCATGTCTCTTGTACTCCAATCAAATCATTAGCATATGTTTGTTATGAGATGAATAAATCACTTTTCTCAATACACAAATACCTTTTGTGTATATGATCCATATATTGTCCATTGGCATATACATCAACTGGATAACATCAAACTTCTGTCAAATCAGAACACCTAATGTGAAACCTCTACATACAAGTCTGCCTAAAGAATGAAGGACTCAGAATGACATTTTATTTTTATTTGTTTGAGGAACTGTCATGACTGCTGTCACTAGTATATCTATTCCTAGAAGACATCACACTTCTCAAAAGCAGGTTGGCAGTGCTAAGAATTTCCCTTATTTGCATCCCCTCAGGTACTGCCTCTCACAAAGTTACTGTGATTGCCGTCCCATCTTGAAGACAGCTGTCGTCCCTCACCATGGCAAATAAAATAACAAATCTGCAAAAAATATGTGTTCTTCTCTAAATAAACTCTTTTACGGTCATGTGACTTTCATTCGTGGTAAGAATATGTAGGAATGCATGCCACTCATCTGGAATGATTTTTAAAACCACAATATGGGTTTTATTATGTATTCATATAGTTTGTAATACTGATTTGAATACATATTTTTCTGTTTGTTTCAGTGCCTGCAGCTGTTTCTGGGAGACACCTACACAACGATTCCTTCCCCAGCATCATCCATCTCGCTGTAATCCAAAAGCAGATTCGACAGCAGAATGGCTTCAGAAGCTGAGCGTGGTGGTGGGTTCCGAGTGGCTGGTGAAGATGTCCCAGTGTGTCAGAGTTGTGTGTCGTCTGGAGCTACTCCGTCCTCCATCACATCTGCTCTGGAAGATGTCAACAGCGTGTATTCCCAGTCAGTTTCTGATGTGCCTGAGAGTACACCGTGTGCTGCAGACACCTCGCGTGTGAGTGTCAGTGACTTGCCAGATGAGATACTGATAAAGATCTTCTCTCACATGTCTTTCAGTGAGCTAACAGATGTGGTACAGGAGATGTGCTCTTGTTGGAGAAGGCTGTCTCAAGATTTCGAGTTGTAGCATGACAAGGAATACCATGTCAGGTAAGAAACCTAAAATCTACATGTGAGTCCCTTGTTTGGTGTTTAAAAAATATTGTAGGGTGATACTTTATTTCGTATATTGTAATATGGATGTGGGGACACATTGAATCTGAGAGTACTGTCAGTTCATCTTAGAACTTTGGAATATTCTCGTTTTGTATTCAAAATGCATTCCAAGTTTAGAATCATGTAATGGAGCTGTGTGTGGTAAATGTGATTTTGAAACATGGTGGTACATAGTATCACTAAAATATCTTCTACTTTTTATCATTACTGTTGTATCCTGAGTCACTTCTGAAATGGGCTCTATAGTTTCGATTTTCTTTCTTTCTTTCTTTCTTTCTTTTTCCCCTCACTTCTGTATGTGAGATGCAACCTTTCATTTTTCCATGCTCTTATCTTTATCCTGATAGAGCTGTAGAAAATTCTGAAAGATTGAAGACTGACTGTGCAGCTCAAGAAAGTTTGTGCCCAACTTCAGTTACTACTGTGCACCAGACTGGAATGAAATATCCCACTTCTGCCTAAAAAAATTGTGAAGGTTAAAATAGGAGCAGTGTTCTGCAGCATCTTAGGTGGGTGCTGTTGCAAATATTTGAAAAAGTTGGGGAGTACTGAATATGATACAATCCATATATTCTGAACAGTGGCGCCATCAACCAGTATGGTTGGCAGTGACAAAGGGTCACATTCATTTTAATAGTCGCAGTATTGGGATCTCTGCATAAATGTGATCCAGCGATTCTCTTTGTCACCACCCGGCAGACCACTTAACATGTTTGGTTATTCGAAGAGCCAAATGGTAGTTGTATATATCAGCCGTCACCTACATTCTGTCTGCCAAATGTATTGATGAGTTTGTGGAAGGTATCTCCAATACGATCATCCGTGCCACTGAAACTGCTGTTACAGTTTCCAATTCCCCTCCACCAACAGCCGGTACCATGATGCACCAAAGAGACTGCAATAATTATTCAGGGGATAGTGACATTGTTCACTGACTACCTTTCATCATACTTAAGCGGCTCCATCCCAAGGCTCTCTATCTACGTAAATACAGTGACTAGGAATGCTGGATGTGCTACGTTTCCTGGTAATGTATGCTTCATCCCAGGTGTGGGCCAAGCCATCAAAGGTAAACTACTTTTCTGGGTCATCTGTGCTGTGGTGGTATTCCTACACGAGTGTCAGTTCTTGATGAACATATTGTGACCCCACTTTGTGACAGCATTGGTGTCCTTTTTTTTACCTGGCTACCTTTCAAATGCATAAGAGACAAGTTGAAGACAACCTAACATACCCTCCTAGCCTCCTCATCAAGTCAAATTACATAATTAACTTTTCAGTGAGTGAGAGGTCCTCCAGCTTCTTGACTCATCGCACGATTCAGACCCGGTCCTGTCAGATGTTGGGTCATCTGATAATTAATTGAATGTTACTCAAAGACTCCATATAGTCATGGGCTTCAGTGGTATGTAGCAGACCCAACAGGTGTCCCTGGCATTAACGTGAATGGCGTGTTACCTGCTGACGCAAACGCAGTTGCCGAGTACTTTGTTCGGATCTCTGCATCGGAGAACTACCTTCCAGCCTTTTGCACCCTCAAATGGTGGATGAAAATAAAAGTCCTCTCTTTCACTACGCACCACAGTGAACCCTATAATGCCCCATTTATAGAGTGGAAGCTCCTCTGCGCCCTTGCACATTACCCCGGCACAGCTCCTGGGCTGGATGGGATCGAGTCATATGATTAAACATCTCTCGTCTCATTACAAGCGACATCTCCTCATCGTCTTCAACTGGATGTGGTGCGATGGTGTCTTTCCATCGCAATAACAGGAGAGCACCATCATTCCGGTGCTCAAACTCAGTCAAAACCTGCTGGATGTGGATAGCTACCGGCCCACCAGCCTCACCAGCTTTCTTTGTAAGCTGCTGGAACGTATGGTGTGTTGGCAGTTGGGTTGGGTCCTGGAGTCACGTGGCCCACTGGCTCCATGTTAGGGAGGTATCCGCCAGAGTCACTCTACCACTGATGATCTTGTGTCCCTCGAGTCTGCCATCCAGACAGCCTTTTCCATACGCCAGTATCGGGTTGCCATCTTTCTTGCCTTTATGTAAAGCATATGACACGACCTGGTGGCATCATATCCTTGTCTTTGGGGTCTCTGGGGCTCGCTCCAGGTTTTTATCCAAAACTTTCTGTCCCTCCGTACTTTCTGTGTCCAAGTCGGTGCCTCCCATAGTGCCCTCCGTATTCAGGAGAATGGCGTTCCACATGGCTCCGTATTGAGTCTCTCTATTTTTAGTGGCTATTAATGGTCTAGCAGCAGCTGTAGGGCCGTCGGTCTCACCTTCTTTGTATGCGGATGACTTCAGCATTTTGTACTGCTCTTCCAGGACTGGTGTTGCTGAGTGGCGCCTACAGGGAGCCATTCACAAGGCGCAGTCATGGGCTCTAGCCCAAGGCTTCCTGTTTTCAGCTGCGTAGTTGTGTGTCATACATTTCTGTCAGCATTGCACCATTCATCGAGAGAACCAGAACTTTACCTTAATGACGATCCACTCACTGTAGTGGAGACATGTTGATTTGTAGGACTGGTTTTCAGTGCCTGATTGACTTGGCTACCTCACTTTCGTCAGCTTAAGCGAAAGTTCTGGCAGCATCTCAATACCCTCCACTGTCTGAGTAACACCAACTGGGGTGCAGATCGTTCTATGCTGCTGCAGAGCCTTTGGTTAATCCCGGCTTGACTATGGGAGTCTGGTTTACAGCTTGGCGGCGCCTTCAGCATTGCATTTACTTGACGCAGCGCACCACTGTGGCGTTCGCCTAGCGACAGGAGCTTTAAGAATGAGTCCGGTGACTAGTGTCCTGGTGGAGACTGGGCACAGTTGCTCTCCAGTTACGTAGCACACGTTCATAGTTCTCCTTCACATCCGAATTACTGTCTCCTTTTCCCAGCCACGTCAGCTCATCTCCTGCATCGGCGGCCCAGATCAGGGCTTAAGATTGTGGTTCGCGTCCGATCCCTTCTGTTTGAACTGGAGTCCTTCCTGTTACCAGTCCTCCTCGAGGTCCATGCACGTACACCTCCAAGGTATAGACCTAGGTTGCAGATTCATCAGGACCTTTCGCATGGCCCTAAGGACTCTGTTAACCCTGCGGCTCTCCGCTATCAGTTCCTCTCGATTCTTGGCATGTACTGGGGCCTTGAAGTGGTTTACACCTATGGCTCGATGGCTGATGGTCACTTAGGCTTTGCGTATGTTCGTGGAGGACATATTGAACTGCACTCCTTGCCAGATGGCTGCAATGTTTTCACTGCAGACCTGGCAGTCATACCTCGTGCTCTTGAGCTCATCCGCTATGTCCCGGCGTGTCATTTCTCCTGTTTACTGACTCCTTGAGCAGCCTACAAGCTATCGACCAGTGCTACCCTCGCCATCCTTTGGTAGCATTCATTCAGGAGTCCATCTATGGCCTAGAACAGTCCCGTCATTCAGTGGTGTTTGTGTGGACCCCAGGACACGTCGGAATCCCCGGCAATGAACTTGCCGACAGGCTGGCCAAACAGGCTACGCGGAAACCGAAACTGACCTGCATTCTGTCGTACGCCGCAGGGTTTTTCGGCTTTGGGAGACGGAATGGCATAACAGTATGCACAAGAAACTGCGTGTCGTTAAGGAGACTACGAATATGTGGACTTCTTACATGCGGTCCTCTGGCAGGGAATCAGTTGTCCTCTGCCAGCTCCGCATTGTCCATATGTGGCTAACGCATGGTTACCTCATCCATCATGAGGACCCTCCTCAGTGTCGCTGTGGCTCACAAATGATGGTTGTCCACCTCTTGCTGAACTGCCCACTTTAAGCTGCTCTGTAGCAGACTTTTAAATTTCCCAGAACCCTACCTTTGGTGTTGGGCGACAATGCCTCAACAGCAGCTTTAATTTTATGTTTTATTCATGAGGGTCGGTTTTATGATTTTATCCAAGTTTTAGCGCATGTCCTTTGTCCCTCCGTGTCCTCCACCCTAGTGCTTTTAGGGTGGAGGTTTTAATGTGTTGCAGAGTGGCTGGCTTCTCCTTTTTACTCTCATGGTCTGCCAGCCATGGTAATGTGCTCTCTTGTTTCGATCTCTTCTACATGTTTCTTGCGTTTCTCTGTGGTTTTCTTGGCTGGTTTTGACCAAATTAGTGTTTGTTGCCCTTTTGTCATTCTTATGGTTTTCTTCATTTTTCCAGCTGTGTTTTGTATGTCTTGATTATTTTACTCCCACCAGTGTGGAATTATTTTAATTGGAACTTGGGACCGATGAGCTAGCAGTTTGGTCCCTTCCCTCCCGCTTTTAAACAAACAAACCAACCAACCAACCAACCAACATGGCACGCCAATTCATATGTTTATCACATGCACAACAAACAACACATGTACAGCTTTGTCTTTTTAAGCATTAAGCTATTCACACCACAATGCGCTTACTGTCTGTTGTGACCAGAGTAACCACACACCTTTATAGAGTCTCCACCAGCTTGCACAGTGGCTTGTTGACAACTTGGGGTATATGGCTTTGGGGGTTTGCACCACACTTGATCCCTACCAACAAGTCTTACCAAGTGAAATCAGAACTTATCTGACCAAGCCACAGTTTTCCACTTGTCTAAGGTCCAACCAATATGATCATGAGCCCAGGAGAGGCGCCGCAGGTGATGTCGTACTGTTGGCAAAGGGACTTGCATCACTCACATGCTGTCATAGTCCAGTAATGTTCTATTTCACCACACTGTCTCAATGTATATTTGGGTCCTATATCCCACGTTGATTTCGGTGGTTATTTCACACAGTGTTGTTCATCTGTTAACACTGACAACTCTATGCAAATGCCACTGCTTTTGGTCGTTAAGTGAAGGTTGTTGGCCACTGTGTTGTCCATGGTGAGAAGTAATGGCTCAAATGTGGTATTCTTGGCACTCTGAACACTGGATTTTGAAATATTGAATTACCTAATTATTTCTGAAATGGCAGTCCCATGCATCTGGCTCCAAATACCACATTGAAGATCTTTTAATTCCCATTGTGCGACCACAATCACGTCGGAAAACTTTTCACTTGAATCAACTGAGCACAAATGACAGTTCCAGCAATGCACTGCTCTTTTATACCATGTGTATGTGTTACTGTCACCATCTGTATATGTGCATATCACTGTCCTGAAACTTCAGTCACCTCCATGTATGTGTGTGTATAGCCTGTATCTGTCTGAATGTTCATCTGAGTATTGTGTAATAATTTGAAGTAAATTGGTCAAGAGCTTCTTGAGACCTTTGATGATAACATTTCACCTTTAGATTTTGGACGTATCCTGTTAATTCTTCTGGTCCTCCAGTATTGAATGTGTTACGTACTCATTTCCAACAATTCCTTCCTTTCCGTTGCCATGTGAAGGAACCAATTTTTCTGAAAGTTGATCACCCCCTCATCCTGCCATTCCTACCTTTTCGTGTCTGTTTGTACTTTTTTATATTTGCTTCTGGTTTCACGTGGGACATAGCTTCTCAATTGTAGATGCTCAAAATAGGCTACTACAGAGTGTTGACATTGCGAAGACAAATTCTATCCCACATGTCGGTAACACTAGTCGGGAATGAACTGTCAACATATTACTGTGTGACAGGTACTGGACTTGTTTCGACGTGGACACCAGTAAAGGTGGCACAACTGACGAGGAGGCGATAAAGATTTTCTGCGATGCCCCGAACCTGCGTACTGTGTGCATGTGGAGAAGTGCCAGGTCACGTGTCTTCCGTGCGCTCTACAGCAAATGCCAGAGACTCTCCGAGCTGCAACTGCATGTCAGTCAGAAGCTCAGCTACTCGGTGAGTCTTACATTCTGGATAGTGCTGATCTTTATATTGGAGGTTATATCTAAATATCTGCAGTAAAGTAAATCCACCGATGGTTACACATTGCAACTGTTCATGGCCTGTGCTTTTTTTATTAGGAGATATAAAGTTTTTTTGTATCAGCCCTTCATTAGAGCCATGATTTTCTATCTAAAATTTGGTCTCTTGCAGAGAGAGGCATCACCAAGAGGTTGTGTACACGTGTCTAAAATGGTCCAGTATACAAATTTTCAATAGTAAAGTCTTCAACTTATTTACTTTTGATGTTAGTAATTAGAATTTACATACATGTTTTCGTAGCCTCTGTGTATCCTGCGATGTACCGGTGAAAACAGCGGAATGACTGAGGAACATTAAAATCACATCTGATTTTCCTGGATGAGCTGATCAGTTTGTGAATTACCAGGAAAGTATATGAAGAGTGGTATTGGGCAATGTGTGGCTCAGATCAGATATTGGGGTTACTGTTGTCGTAGAGGTTGTGCCCACACGTCAGCTGTGGTACCGTGCAGTAGCTTGAATGCATGTTGGATGTCAGTTGTCTGTGATCTTACAGTCTAATTTACCAGACATTGTCTAGTCATTTCAAACAATAATTACTACAATGTGCAATCGTTGCATTAAATAAAATAAATATCAAGTGATGTCACAATTAAACGGCATACTCAACCAGGAAGATTTTAACTGAAATGAGTGATTTACTTATTTAGTAGCTCTTGGAAATAAAGGTGGTGGTCCTACATAAATGTAACAATGCCAGAGAAGGAAAGTTGGTACTCACCGTACAATGGAGATGCTGAGTCACGATAGGCACAACAGAAAGAGTCACACAATTAAAGCTTTCCGCCATTAAGGCCTTTGCCAGTAGTAGACACACATATGCGCGCGCGCGCGCCACACACACACACACACACACACACACACACACACACACACACACACACACACACACACACTCTCTCTCTCTCTCTCTCTCTCTCTCTCTCTCTCTCTCTCTCTGCTTCCTTTAGAGATGAAGAAGTGATTTATGTCCGCTGTTTTGTTTTAAATCTGGTCTGTAGTGTTGAATATGGTTTCATCTGTTGTCAAGCACCAACACAAGCAATCACTCTTTCATTGATATTACTATTATTATTATTATTCATGCAAACATACCAAACACTGTTTGGAAATTGTTGTGTAAATTTGTTTATGATCCGTTGTGAACAGGTGTTGCACCCATCTTGTACAAAGCTTTCTCATGTGCAGTTCATCTGACAAAATGTAGGTGATACATTTTTCTGAAACCCATACAGTCTTGACAATTTCGCGCACCTTTGTATGCTGGTTTAGTGAGAGTACTGTGACATTCACTGACAATTCCTGGTGTGTTTGCATTTTTCTGATATCCTTTATGTAGATTATCCTCATTTAAATTCTGCAGCCTATTTCTTCAGGTCAGAAATTGAAGGTGAAGAGTGACGATATGCACTTTATGAACCTCAAATGAATTTTGGTTGGTGTCACACAACGATTTTCAAAATAAATGTCACTGCACAGTGTGATACCCGATTTGCTCTTTCTGAGAATTTGTGAACAATTTCTTGTTAGGACAGGTGCCCTCAGCCAATTACTCAACTGAATGGCTTACAATTTCGCACAGAACCTGTTAAGTTTTACAAACTTCTAGGGAAACGGTGGGGGGAACCACATACCCAGTGCAATGATTAATTGCCGAGGCAGGAAACGTTTGACTGCCCTCATAAGTTGCTTCCACTAGTTTTGTACATTTATGAGTGCACTTTTGAATCACATTATAGGGCTGTTTGTGTAAGCAGTTATAGAAATTGCCATGTAAGATCAAAACCAACAAGTGATAATTTGTTTCATGGTTTGATGGAAGCATGGTCCAGCTAAAACCAATCTGGGGTGTGTGAAGACATCATAGGTTACCAGTTCAGCTCTAAGGGAATAGAAGGAATTTCTCTCTACTGAAAGTCATTGGTGTTAGGTTGTAGCTGGGCATTGTCATTTGAAAATAACCACATTTGCCTGGTCTATGCATAAATAGATTGCTTTGTTTCAAGAGTTTGATTGGCTTACTACAGGTACCTGTGGCATTGTTTACTGCCTGCTTTAATTGTCAAAATGTTAATTCCTTATGCCAAATAAGTATTTAGTGTCTTGTGAAACTGACAGTGGATTCTATAATAGCATGTGCCAAAGTGGCACCTATGCTGTCAGATCTGTATTTCATAGCGACTGCCCCAGAAAAGGTTGCAGGCTGCCTGCCTCAAGACTTCTAGAGGCAACAAAAATATGATTATCAGTGTTTTGCAAAAATGTGGACCGAATTTAAAAACTTAGAAAGGTGTCATAATCTACTCATTTCAGTGGTATAATTTCACGTTAGAAATTTAACACAATAAGGCAAGTGTCGTAGTCAGAAACTGTGTGTCTCGAAGCAGCGTAACTGATGGCACGCAAATATGTGGACTTCTTTCACCAGTATTTGAGAATAAGAGCATGTAGTGACTTCCAATAAAGTTTACATATTGTTTCAAACCATTATGAAACTTGTGCTTGTTGACATCCCCACAAAAGTTTGTCACTTATTACAATTTTGCTGTTTGAGCAGTAACCCTTCTCCATCAAGTGTGACGTTTTAATTTATTACTTCTTTGCTACTGACTCTATTCACAACACACTTTGCATAGTGTATTCGTGTATACCACTGAATGTATCTGCAAAATTATCATTCTGCAACACAGATTCCGGAGATATGATGTCGTAAATATTTAGTTGTGTGAAAAACTAGCTTTTGCTTAAAACTGAGTGCAAATTACCCAGTTTATATTCATCCAGTATCTCACAATGAGAGCACTTAGTGACTTCTAACAAACTTTAAGCATAATTTGAAACATTTCCTATACTTTTTCTCACTTACATACATAAATGCAAATATTTAACTAATGAACTTATTTGTAACCAGACATTTGAAGCTGTTTTATACGAGGGAGTTTGATTCTTTTAAGTTCAGAACACGCAGGAAGCACCTTCTTAAACAACCAGTAATGCTGTGCTTCTTTTTCTCAGTATTTCCCATTGCTTTCTTTGTAAGTGCTTGTATAGAAGGGAATTATTGTTTGCTTGTAGGTGCTGAAGAACTTGGTAGAGAAGTGTGCCAGAATACACACACTAAGGATATCCGGTGAACTGCTGAAGTCTGAGAAATTTTCAGAGGCTGTGTCTCATCTACAGCACCTCCAGATGCTGAGTTTGGATGTACACTTCACAGAAAGCACTCCTGCTTTGCGACCTTTGGGTGACGGATGCCCACAACTGGTAGAGATTGACTTTGGGTACACGACTGTCAATATGGACGATCTGAGGTACTTTCTGAATGCCAAGAGGAACACTCTTAAGTCCATACACATAAAGTGGGCAATGGATGGAAAAAGGCGAGTGTCATTACATCTCCTCTTAAGACCATAAAACTTCTAATCAAGTCGACTTTTTACATTTGTTTGCGTGGCCATCTTCCGCAGCAGCTTTTAATATCTGTTAATATAGTTTATTCATCTTGAGCTGACTGCAGTAACAGAAGTTGATTTTTGTTCTATCAATTATGGGGAATACTGGCAGATGTCTGTAACATGTTGGCTTCATAGCTTGGTGCAGAGTCTTCTGGTCATCCTGAGGTGAAATATTGTCAAAAATGCACTTATGTCTAATATTTTTGACGCTACCATCTCGCACACACTTGTCTCTGCCCCCACCCCCAATCTCTCTCTCTCTCTCTCTCTCTCTCTCTCTCTCTCTCACACACACACACACACACACACACACACACACACACACTGGAGAATCAGATACAAATTAGTTTACAACACAATCCAATGAGATAATATTTGTAATTCTGCATTTATTATAATTTTGGTGTTATAACCAAAATTAACTGAAATAAATCACAATGCTAATATAAGACTAATTATTTTGTGATAAATGTAATTATTTCTGTGTTTTAGATGTATTTCAGTTATATTTATACTTGAAGTTGTGAAGATACAAAATTACAATCACAATCATACTTATCATTTCCAGGATTATTTGGAAAGGTGAATTAACCCTCTCATGGCTACAGGCGTACATGTATGTCGGTGGTTGGAGTGCCCGGGCAGCTAAGGGAGTGCATGTACACACGGCTGGTAAAATGTCCAGATGGCTACGGGTATTCATTTACACCAGGCAGGTAGGGAGAACTGACAACTAAGGGCATTCATGTACGCCTGGGTGTGGGGGCAGGTAAGTGAGCACAGTGGAACAATGACTCACTATTGATAAATTCTTCTCGAGTTGACAGCCGAGTCAATGCGTTGTTCTCTAGCAACGTTTCTGCAAGTTTCTTACTTGCCATCTTCGCCTGAAGATGGCAAGTAAGAAACTTGCTGAAACATTGCTGGAGAACAACTTATTGATTCGGCTGTCAACCTGAGAAGAAATTATCATCAAGATTCGCCGAGAAAGCCTGCATTCTCATATGACTCACTATTGTCTGTATTTCAACATTCCTGTCAGTGCTGTCATTATCTGCTCTTCTTGGTAATATTGGAAAGTACTACAGTGCTTATTTGCTCCCGAGCCGTTTCTGCATAAGTCATGCACTGTGCCGATGCTGTTTCCACATTTGGTGAGATGACAACATTTGCCTGTATGGCCTCCACAGTGTGTAATATAATTTATCCAACAAGAAATATTGGAAATTCTCAGGAACAGTAGTGATGAAGATGGTATTGATATTTTGGATCTTTCTTCAGATGAAGATTTGGATTTCTGGATTTGTCCAGACATACTGTTGATTCTTCAGTAATGCAAGGAACTTTTTCAGAATATTATTCTTCTGAAAGGAGATAAAGTGGTAAGCACAAGTTCATCACGAAAAAGACCATATGATAGGTCAATCATACTTTGATGAATCGCCCCAATTTTGTGGACAAATGTAGTGGCTGACCTTCCCAGCATTACTTCCTGTCTGTGCTGCAAGCTTATACTTCACTATCTGTCATGTCATCCCCCTCCCCCCCTCCCGCTGCCCCCCCCCCCTCTGCCTCTCCATTGGATGGTTTTCTTGGTGCTGACCCTGCTTGGATCTGGTTTATGATTGTGCCTCGAGTTTCCACTTCTGGCATATTCTCCAACTTTTCATGAAATAAACACATGGCCCCCATTGTTGGGTTTGAGCCGCTACCAATTTTCAAAATTCCCCAGAAGTGCGGATTGTGCAGGGAAGGTCGCCCAGAGTGGTGAGTGCTCCACCTTTGTGCCTTTTCATCTATGCATCCTTCCCTTTAATAAGTTAATACACTCAAGACCCAGCATGTTAGCCATCCCGTTGTGACCGAGCGAGGTGGCGTAGTGGTAGCACACTGGACTTGCATTCGGGAGGACGATGGTTCAATACCGCGTCCAGACATCCTGATTTAGGTTTCCCGTGATTTCCCTAAATCGCTTCAGGCAAATGCTGAGATGGTTCCTCTGAAAGGGCACGGCCGACTTCCTTCCCTAATCCGATGACACCGATGACCTAGCTGTTTGGTCTCTTCCCCCAAACAACCCAACCATCCCATTGTGGGGGTCTTAAAGTACCTGCATGGTGGTAATCTTCTGACCACAAAGGGATCGCACTGTTTGTACCTGAGCTGAAAACTCCCCACATATGTCGAGAAGGATATCACGCAACGATTGCTGAAGCTGGGTGGCACCTGTGGGGAGAGCCCCCATTCGGAGTGGGTGGGGTCGCAAATGAAGTGAATGATGTTATCTCCCACTGGTGTTCATATGGCCTTAGCAGTCTCTGTAAAAGGACAGTCCTCTTTCAATGCACAGAGATACAACCTTAAAATGTTCCCTTCCGTGGCTATGCTGCAGAAGGAATGTCGAGCTAAGTGGCAAGTGGAGCAATTCTCCGTGCAATACTTGGTTTGTAAAAGGATTAATGGTGATTCCTTCTTGGCCACAAAGCCCTTATTCTTCATGAACAATTTAGAAAAAAGTTTGGGTAAGTGGTACCCGTCTCTAAAATGAAAAGTGGGTCGAGCTTGATCAAAACGGCATCTCCTGCCCAGTCAAGTACACTGCTCGCTTATAACAAGCTGAGTGACATACAAGTGACTGTCACTCCCCATAACAGTCTAAATTTGGTTCATGGCATCATTTTCAACAGAGACTTGCTCTTACAAACTGATGATGAGCTGTGTGCCAACTTAGAGCAGTGAGGTGTGCACTTTATTTGTCGTGTACCTAGGGGGCCAAAGGACAATAGAATCGCTGCCAGTGCCTTCATCTTGGCCTTTGAGGGTGATTCACTGTCTGAAAAGTTCAAGGTAATGGTATACTGATATGTTGTAAAACCTTATGTCTCCCCTCTCCCTCCCCTCCCCCTCTCCCCTCCCCTGTGTCGTGCTTCAAGTGTCTGAAATTTAGGCATACGTCCTCGTGTTGCAATGCTAGTCCCATCTGTCAAGACTTTGGGTGAAAGCTACACATGAATGCTCCTTGTACCCTTCTGTCAACTGTGTAAAGGAGCGTTCTCCCTGCTCACCAGATTGCCATGTTTCCCGGAGAGAGAAGAAAATACAAAACTCTGGACAAACTCATTTACTAAAGGCCAAGAAGTAGAACGAGCAGTTGCACGCAATGTGTACAACAGTGTTATATGCTACAGCTACGATGACTTCGTCCCCTTTGGTGACAGTACTCCCTTCAGTGGGCCCTCAGGGCTGCTTAACCGTGCCTACCCCCCCCCCCCCCCCCCCCCCTCCCCTGATGGTTGGGAGCTCCTCTTTTCTTACTTCCCCCAAACCTACTTAAGGATTAATGGCTTCCCACTCACCAGGGGCATTGGTCCCCACCTCCCTGCTGGAGACAAATCACCTTCCTCTGGCTTCTTTCTCCAAGAAGGGGTCCCTCGGCACACTTTCTTTCAAGGTTCTGACAGTGTACTAATGGACATCAGCCATTAATTGAAGGAGCCACAGGCTGCCAGTTGCAGGGCTTTGCGATCATTGTCTTTATCTGAAGGTGATTCAGGGAAGCTCTCGCAATCATCGAAATCCACTAAGGAGAAGAAAGAGAAAAAGCCCTCCAAGAAAGACATTCTGGTGGCCTCCATGTCACCAGATCCTACCTGTTCCACTCCTGTGACTGAGGCGGCCCCTGATGCCACAGTTTGCACCACGTGATGGAACCCAGAACCTACATATATTGATGACAAACCCCTCAGCCAGTGGCAGCAGGTTACCCTGAGGCATAACTGCCCCAGGATCACATCGTGGCCTCACTTTACATCAACAACTTCATTCTTCCTTGGAATTGTAATGGTTTTTTTCCATTACCTGTCTGAATTATGACATCCTTTAAACACTTTCCCTACCTTCTGCATTGGTCTCAAGGAGAATTCATATCCAGCAACTCAGACCCCGGCCCTTTGTGGATACCATGGATATTATAAGAATCGTGTTAGCTATGACACTGTACAGCGAATCTGGGCCTCTTAATACAGCTTTTGAGGGTGTGGCTGTTAGGGTAAGGGCATCTTGGGGATATTACCATTTGCACTGTTTACCTTCCTGCTGGTGGCAAAGTGTCTCATAAATACTGTTTGCATTGGTTTCTCAGTTCCCCTCACCTATCTTAATATTATGTCGTCAGTTTGTTTCAATGCCCTAACCCACTGTGGTGTGGAACCGTTATCACTGGCCGTGGTAAAAAGCTAGAAAATCTACTGGCACAACTTGACCTTTGCCTCTTGAATACTGTTAGCCCCACACACTTCAGTGTGGTACACAGAGCTCTCTCTGCCATTGACATTTCCATTTGCAGCTCTTGTCTTCTCCCATCTATCTACTGGAGGGATCCATGATGACCTGTGTGGTAGTGACCACTGTCCCTCCCTCAGCATCATTCCTCACTCCCCTGGATGCCAGCCCAGATGGGCTCTCATCAGTGCTGAATGGAGTGCTTGTGCCTCTGCTGTCGACCTTGACTCCCCACTGCATGGAGATATTGCTGAGGCTGTCCAGAATGCAACTGTGGGAATTCTTTTCGCAGCCGTTAAGAGTTTGTAGGTGAGCTCTCCAGTGCCGTAAGTGGCACCCGTCAATAGGGCACCTCGTTGCCTTCGAGCGGCTCCGTGCCTGGGTCTGCCACCTAATAAAAAGACAGAAGTGAGAATGCTGGGAATGGTATGTTGCAGCTGTTGGACCACATACTTCTCTACAGGCAGCAGACACCTGCAAATGTACTTGGTATTGCCTCGAATGGCACTGTCTGCACTGACCCTGATGCAGTAACCGAACATTTTGCTCTGCACTATACTCGAGCTTCAGCATCTAGAATTATCTACCGGACTTCCCTATTCTAAAATAGCGGGTGGAGTGAAATCAGTTATCTTTTATTACACACCAACTGGCACCATATAATGCTCCGTTTAGTGAGTGGGAATTCGTCTTAGTTCTATCCCAGTGCCCTGATTCAGCCCCAAGGCTGGATCGCCATTACAACCGAATGATACGGCACCTACCAGTGGATTGTCAGCATCATTTCCTTGCTGTCTTTAACTTCATCTGCAGCGAGGGTGAGATCCCATCGCAATGGCAAGAAAGCATCATTGCCCCTCTAGCGATGGACAGTTGCAGTTGCTTGAACGCATGCTGAGCTGGTGACTGTGTGTGCTCCTTGAGTCTCGGGGACCTCTGGCCCTCAAAGGGTGGTTTGCACCGAGGCTGTCCCACTACTGATAATCTAGTTTACCTAGAGTCTGCCATCCAAACAGCTTTTGCCCAATGTCAACACCTTATAGCCGTCTTCTTAGCCTTGAAAAAGGCTTATGGCACCACATGGCAGCATCACAGCCTTCCTACCTTACACGAGTGAGGTCTCATGGATACGCTTCTGGTTTTCATCCAAAACTTCCTGTCGTGCCATACATTCGGAGTTAGAGTTGGTGCTTCCCACAGTATCCCCTGTACCCAGGAGAATGGGTTTCTGTAGGGCTCTGTACTGAGTGTCCCTCATTTTCTAGCAGCCATTAGTGGTGTAGCAACAGCAGCTGTGGGGACCTCATTAACACCCTCTTCCTATGCAGACAACATCTGCCTTTGTTATCGCTTCTGTAATGTGGGTGTTGGCGAATGCCGGCTACGAGGTGCTGTACAAAAGGTACAGGCATGGACCCTTACCCTCATCTAGATTTTCAGCTGCCGAGACTTGGGTGGTGCACCTCTGTCGGCATCGTGCCATTCACCCGCAACCAGAATTTGAACTTGATGACTGATTACTAAGTGTGGTGGAGACTTACTGTTTCTTAGGACTAGTCGCATCTCAGGAGGCGTCATGTTAGGCCTAGGGAGGGAATTCTCTAAAATAAACAACCCACATGTGCATTCCACACGTACTCCACTACCCTTGTAGCCGCTTCCTGCATGTAGTGCACCCCTGACCTATTCAGGGGGACCCTACATTTCTCCACCCGAAAGTGGAGGTCGAGAAATTTGCACCCCAGATCTCCGCGGATTCGTCTTAGCCTCTGGTTTAAGCCTTCCACTCGGCCTCAAACCAGAGGACCGCGATCGGTTCTGGGAACGATACTACAAATAGTTAGTTCAGATTCCACCCCGTGAGCGTGGCTTTCCGCCTTCACCAACTCTGCCAACCGTCTGTATGAACTGAGGATGACCTCTGAACCCAGACGGCAGGAGTCATTGGTGCTGACATGAGCAACAATTTGCAGTCGGGTGCACCCAGTGCTCTCTATCGCCGCCGGTAGGGCCCCCTCCACATCTCGGATGAGACCCCCCGGCAAGCAGGCAGAGTGAACACTAGCCTTCTTCCCCGACCTTTCTGCTATTTCCGTAAGGGGCTCCATCACCTGCCTAATGTTGGAGCTCCCAATCACTAATAAACCCCTCCCCCCGTGTGCCTGCTCGGACCTTGCTGAAGGAGCAGCCACATGTCCACTCACAGGCAGAGCGGGCGATGCCACACGGCCAGCCTCCACATTGACCCTCTGCCCCGTATACCGTGAACGCCGCTGAACCCCCCACTCCTCTTGGGGAGATGGTGGCCCAACCGCGCCCAGTACCCGCGAAGATGTCTCGACAGCAGGGACCGTGGGTGAAGCATGTAACACCTGGGGTGCACCGTGTGATGCACCAGACGCCCCACTGGTGCTACACTCCTAGACAGCAGCCTGAAGACGGCTGACCATGACCATCAACACGTTCACCCATTCGCAAACTGTGGCCAGCTCCTCCTGCGTCCGTACACAGCAGTCACACATCCTGTGCATCCTAAGAAATCAACAATTTCCTGTAGAGAGTTAATCATCTTTTAACTAGACTGCTGATTCACTAAAGACAGCTGATAGCTGACTAAACTGTGGTTACTAGACACTTCTTGTTGAAAACAATGAAAATAAGCACTGTCTGTCTATGGATTGTATTCACAACAAACACTAGCACAACTGGCACTACAGCTGACTCAAGGGACTCTCTCTGACTGCATTCAAAGCAAACACGAAATCTATGGAACACTATTACTAGTACTCCAAAATTAAAGCTTCCTAAAAGCAAAAACACACGGAAGAAGAAGTGACAAGTAACAAAAATACAGTTAATACTTAAATTAATGTAGCTCGCTGCACAGCAGATGTGAAGTGGTACTAGTAAATAAACAAATCCTTTTGGTATTAAGATCATGATTAGTAATGTAAGCTTGCTTTACAGTTATTATAGAACTAGTATTTACTGTGTACTGAACATTCTTCCCCACTAGAAATCTAATCAGCTACTTCTGAGAGGCGCGACATCGAACAAGTGTGCATCGGTAACCTCAGCTGGAGAGTGACGTGCTGTATGACTTCCAGTCACAAACTAAAATGCATGTTATATTATTTAGATCCAAAATATAAAAACAAACATGAACTTTGTATGATATTTTTACAGAAATAAATAAAGTCCCACAGAAGGCACATCAGAGTCGAAAAATGTATGGGTAAATAGAAAAAGGAAATACAGTGTGTTTTGCAGAAGGCGGAGTTTAAAATTCCAATTATAATTTATTAATGGAGGGTATACAGTTACGAAAATTAATGTTCGATGATAGTAATCATCCCATAGTTCAGTGGAAGGTTACGTAATAGTGACACTTGTACATGGTAATGTTATAAATACAGGATGAGAGCCACAGCTTTGTGCTAAAACGACTGCTTCCGAGCATAGGTCAGGCTGCAATTTTCATGATGTGTGAGCCGCCTATTGCTCTGTTGCCAGAATGTAGAATTATATTGAAAGAAACATTAGCAAATGTAACAGCTGCTGTCATAGATGTCTGAACCATTACAATCACATTGACATTAATTTCGTGTGTGTACTCGCTAGGTTCCACAGTTTGCCACAATCCTGCTACAAGTAGGTTGAACGAAAAAGAAATTTTGGAAGGCCAAGAGGAAGAAATTTATCAACAGCTCATCTCTCTCTTTTTTCTTGGGAGAAAAATTTTCTTTATCATTGTTATTTTAAAATTTGTAATGTCAAAGATATGAAGGAAATATGAAAAATAAATCTTTAAATTTGACCCTTTTTAGTGTGAATTACTCTTGTAGGACATAAAGTACATGTGTGCCAGTATTGCTTTAAATAATGCCATAAAAGGCCTGTTTCGTAGGCCCAATGTTCTACAAATTGGCCAGTCCCCAAAGTGTTTATTTGAAGTTGCAGTATAAGATAGGCTACACTGTTTCTTTGGGTTTTAAAACCTGACACGGAGACAAATCATTCTCATTTCTGTTGTCGCCCAGGTGTGTCCTCCCTTTGCTGGCGGACTGTGCTGACACCTTGGAACGTCTGCAGTTTTACGAATTCGAATTAGTAGATGATGAGACGAGGGAGGCATTTACTGCCCTAGGCAACCTGAGGAGCCTGCAGGAGCTTAAGATGATGATCCTCGATCCTCTACCGCCTGGTACAGGTGCTCTGGTGTTTAAGTAAGTTATGTAGTCAGCAAAAAAATATTTTATGAATGTACACTGAAGTGACAAAAGTCACAGCGATACCTCCTAATATTGTGTCGAACCTCGTTTTACCCAGTGTAGTGCAGCAACTTTATGTGGCACGGCTCAAGTCATTGGAAATCCGTTGCAGAAATATTGGGCCATGCTGCCTCTATAGCCGTCAAAAACCGCGGGTGTGTTGCCGGTGCAGGATTTTCTGAATGAACTGACCTCACGATTATGTCCCCTTATGTGTGATGGGATGCACGTTGGGAGATCTGGGCAGCCAGACCATTCACTCATACTATCCAGAATGTTCTTCACACCAGATGTGACAGCTGTGTGCTGGTGACATGGCACCTTTTCATCCATATAAATTCCGAGTAGCCAAACATAATCATTTCCAGCCAATAATCGGTTCAGTTGGACTAGAGGATCTAGTCCTTTCCCCGTGAACACAAACCACACCATTATGGAGCCACCTCCTGCTTGCACACTGCCTTGTTGACAACTTGGGTCCATGGCTTTGTGGGGTCTGTGCCTCACTCAAATGCTGCCATCAGCTATTACCAACTGAAATAGGGACTCATCTGATCAGGCCATGGTTTTGCAGTTGTCTAGGGTCCTCTGGTGCCCTAGCTGAGTAATACCAAATTTCACCACACTGTCCTGACGGATACGTTGGTCGTACATCCCACACTGATTTCTGCAGTTATTTCACAGTGTTGCCTGTCTGTTAGCACTGACACCTATGCAAATACTGCTGCTCTTGGTTGTTAGGTGGAGGCTGTTGGCCACTGCATTGTCTATAGTGAGAAGTAATACCTGAATTTCCTAACAATTTCCACAATTGAATGTCCTGAGCATTTAGCTCCAACTACCATTCCATGTTCAAAGTCTGTTAATTCCCATTGTGCAGCCATAATTACACCAGAAACCTATTCACATGAATCATCTGGGTACAAGTGACAGCTCCACCAATTCACTGTCCTTTTATACCTTGTGTACCCGATACTACCGCCATCTGTATATGTGCATATCGTTATCCTATAACTTTTCTCACATCAGTGTATAGTGTGTTGTGATGCGGTGTATTAAAATTATTCTGGGTTCAAGCTAATTAAAGCCGGCACGGTAGCTCAGCGTGTTCGGTAAGAGGGTTAGCTGCCCTCTGTAATAAAAAAACTGAGTTAATTGATCAACAATGAACTTAAACGGGTGTCTTATGACATGCGCCCCGAACAGATACAACAAACGAAAGCGAACAAAATGAGATTAAAAAAAAAAAGTGTTTTGAATGCCATGGACTTTCAGATGATTGATCTCCAGCCATTACCAAGTAGTAGCTGCTTACTCCTGTGTAGTTCACAACACTTCTGGTTGGGCTACATTTCTTCAGTTAAGATTTAAACAAAAAATTGAGTCCTGTAATTGGCCATCATGTTGCTCTGTTCTCGCATCGAAAACCTGCCTTATTTAAGGACTTTCTGACACTTCCCACATTACGGTGGCTTGCAAATATCCTCCATGGATCATACAAAGAACCAAAACTAATGGAACCACTGTGTACAATAAAACACTAGAAAATCTGAAAGAGAATAGCAATATGAATAGGACACGCGTGCGCGCGCACGCACGCACGCACGCACGCACACACACAAACGGGCGCGCGCTCAGGCGTGGGGGAAGATGCTAAAGTGTTTCCTCTGGGAGCATATAGGGATGTGGGAAGGGAACAGGGTAGATAACAAGGATGATGACGACAAGCTTCCTCTGTCAAACTCCCTTACTCAATGCTGGGATATATTAGAGGTAGGTAGTACAATACTGTTCAGGGCAAGTATGCAATGGCCACTCTTCCTACCCTGTACACTTCAGCCTCAGCTCCTCCTACAAGTACTGTTGCCTTATTAATAAGTGGTCTATCAATTCTACATGACTCATGCGGATCGTGCATTGTGACCTATGGCTTAGATATCTCCAAAAAAGGTAGTGTTGCACCTAAATCTTTTCACAAGTGATACTTTTGCATGGCACCCAATTAGTGTGCCAAACTCGTAAAAATTGGTGAGTAGGTTGTGTGCTTTCCTTGTAAGTAGATTCTATCAGATTGCTCTCCCCAATTTTTTATGTTATGCAGACAAAATAATCTTTCGCATCATAAACTGTGTACTCAATTCTGTTTTTAAGGGCTGGTGGGCTGACAAAACTCAGACTGCTGGATCTATGAGGTGGGTATGGACTCGACGACGATACGTTAATTGCCGTCAGCTGCGGATGCCCTGCTTTGCAGGAAGTTAATGTCAGAGAAGCAGAGTTGCTGTCTGATACTGCATTCTCTCAGATCTACCATCTGGAACATCTTGAAATGTAAGCAGTCTTTGTTGACTTAGCAATTTAGTGTAGACAAAGTAGCCAAGTAATCAAACCATGACTGGTGAGTGATGATTCTTGGAGAAAATGGAGATGCTGATTGAAGTACTAAATGACCCCAATGTTGCACGGGATGAAAATAAATAAAAATTAAACAAAATCACAGTTATAGGGTTAAATAAAAGAGGAGTGAAATGTAAGTTAGGGTCTGAAACCATAGAACTGGTTAGGGTATCAAAGTATTTGGGACGTTAGAATAGGGAAGATATAAATTGTGAACAAGACATCAAAGTCGGGATGGCACTGGTGAAAGAGGCATTTCAGAAGCAGACTCTTAGTGGTTTGAATACAGAATTAAGAAACGAAATAGTGAAATGCCTGGTACAGTGTGTGGTGTTGTAGAGAGCAGAAATATTGACATTGATAAGGCAGGACAAGAGGTGAACTGAAGCTTGTGACATGTGGGTATGGCCCAAAATGGAGAAAATCAACTGGACTGATAGTCAGGAATGAGGAGGTACTGAGAAGAGTTGGAGGATGTTGCTGATGATGAAGAATAGAAGCCAAACTGGATACAACATAATCTGAGATGAAATTGTTTTCTACCAGAGGCAATTGAAGGTTTTATTTTAGCAAAGAGAGGAAAGGGCAAAAGAAAGTACTGGATGATGTCAGGACAGTAGACATCAGAGTGGTAAGTACTGTACTAAAAATAGATAGGACTCACTCTGTCTGTGATGGACAACGCTGTAACATTTCGGATCCTCTAGTGGCAGAGGGTTACATCTAGTGTCCGAGAATTGGCAAAGTCAGCAGAGTAATTTGCATGTCTTGTAGTACCTCAGCTGATATTAAGAACAGAATAAAAATATGGAACAATTACTTTTGTGCATTCCTTCGTACTATCAACATGAGACTTAATTTAATTCATGTTCTGCACTTTGAGCCCAAATCTCGACTAGCTGAAACGGGCCTGAAACTTTCCAGCAGATTAAAAATATGTGCTGCACAGACCTAAGGCAATTTATAGGAGTAGCATAACAACTTTAATGCTCCAAATTGAAACACAGTTATCTTCCTTTCTTCAGAAGCTTCCTTTGGAGAATCTCTGATTATGTAAGCTATTAGGTTTGTGGCTGTTGCATCACTTCGTATGTATATTTGTTATTTCCACCGATCTACGTTAGATTGAAATTTAATTTTGTGACAATTTTACCTTAAGATGTTCATGACTTTTTGATATACATTGAAGATGCTCTTTTTGACAGAGGACTACTAGAAGTAAAATTCATTGCATTTTTCTCTGCCAGCTCATTCCCACATTTGCTGTTGTTCCAGACTGGACGTGTCATGGTGCAAGGGTCTCGGCGGAGCTCTGTTCCCCTGCCTCGCCAGGCTACCGTGACTTCACACCTTGTTCGCAGAAGAACTGGAGTTTCCCGTGATACAACCTGGTCTGAGCAGTATACTCGCATTGTCCAGTGTGTGCTGCCTGACATTCAACTATTCAGTTGTTACTGGAGTGCCATTTCATAAGTTTCCAGGAAAGCTGGTCAGTCTCAGGTAGGATAAGATCCATATCTACATGGTTACCCTGTGATTCACACTTGTGCGCCACTCCATTCTCAAATAGCATGTGGCAAAAATGAACTCTAAATCCTTCTCTGTGAGCTCTGATGTCTCATATTTCATCAAGATGGTCATTTCTGTCTATGTAGGTATGAGTCAACACAATATTTTGGTATTCAGATTAGAAAGTTGGTGATTGGTATCTCCTGAAGATATCTTGCCACACCACGAAATGCTCATGTTAACGCTATAACTGTGAGTAATTTTCTGATTTTTCCATAGAAAATTGTGGGATATTTTTAATTGGTAATTAGAATGGTTGTAAGATACAGTTAAACAAATGTAACTTACTGTAGAGTTCATTTTTAATTGACATTGAGCATAAATAATGCAGGAGATACAGAAGTTGCATTCAGTGTTGTAAAAGCAGAAAAAAATTACTGATAAATATTCTGTGTGTTGTATATCTTATAATAAGGTTTATATCTAAAAGCAAAGGTGATGTGACTTACCAAACAAAAGCGCTGGCAGGTCGATAGACACACAAACATACACACAAAATTCAAGCTTTCGCAACCAACGGTTGCTTCTTCAGGAAAGAGGGAAGGAGAGGGAAAGACGAAAGGATGTGGGTTTTAAGGGAGAGGGTATTGAAGTGGAGTACATTGTGAACAATATTCTGCACTGAACCAGTATGAATCTTCAAACTTGTGGCTATTTCATTCTGAGTTATGTGTCTGTTCTCCTTTACAAGCAACTCCACTAACACAGTGTTTACATCCATCACTATGCAGTCAGCCTATTCTGGTCTTGGCACATCCTTCACAGGAGTTACACCAACTTCCTACACCACTCCTACACTTGCTGCAATGACAGACACGAATGACCATGTTGTGCTGTCACTCCACCATGAATTTCAATTGATTTGACATCTTTGCTACACAAAAAATGCATCACAGCTTGCCACTCGACCACGGTGTATGTACACAATTTTTCAAAGTTTTATGGAGCTTTTAAGGTTTTAATTTGAATCACCCTTGTAAAATAAGAGAATAGGAGGTACCAGAAATGTCATCTACTCATCTACTGATGCCCCAGTTGTGGCTGGCACATAGGCCACAGTGAAGATACCCTGGGAGCACATATGAAATATCGAGAAAAAAATTCTTACAGAATTTTCTGTCGGGATCATAAAACACTCGGATTGTCGGGCGTGCCATACACTGCTTTCTTAGTACTACTACTGGATGGATAATGACAATATTATGCTGGAGTTGTGTGTGTTACTGATGAAGGCTGTGGCTGATAGTTTTATGTAAGTGTCTTTAATTGTGCCTGTTTGCAACTTGATGTTTCTTCTTTATGGCAAGTAGCAATCTGTCATTTTCCACATTTTAATATTATGAAAAGGATAGATAGCTGCTCACCATGCAGTGGAAATGTTGAATTGCAGAGAGACACAAGAAAAAGACTGCTAAACAAGTGAGCTTTCTGACAAAGAGCTGTCTTTTGACACCCCCCCCCACACACACACACACAGACAGACAAATAGAGAGAGAGCACTACATTGTGCTGTCTGAATACAGTATTTGATAAAATGCCTAAATATATCCTATAAATGCTGCACTAGTTTTGTTGTTATACTTCTCTGTATCAGTTGTTATATAATTAATTTGTTGGAGCAAGATCAGCATTTTCTAAAACATTTCTGGTCCTCCGAAATAACTGCTTCATATCATTATGTCACATCCTTTGAAATCCACAACAAAATAAGAGGGTGTGACGTAACAAATATGAAGCTAAATATTTTTAAAAGCAAGTTACGTGATTTTTCTAACTGAAATATGCCACTACTTGGTGGAAGATTTCATGAAGATTAAAGTGATATTTTGAGCTGAATTTTTAAAATGAAATAAAAATTTACACTTGTTATAGAGGATGAAAATTCTGAAACAGCTGTAGAAAGAACTCTGTACAAATTCTTCAAGTAATATAATAAGTAAACTCTTCAACAAGTAATATTGTAAGTTCGACAAAACTTTAATAAGTAAATTGTAACCCTGTATATAAGACTTATGTCCTGAAATTCTGTACATTATGAGATGAATAACACACATTTCACATATAAATATTATGAAAAGGATAATTGCTACTCACTGTAAAGATGACACATTGAGTGGCAATCTTATCATTTTCGTAATATTGTTTTGTGGGTTGCACATTAAAATTTACAATATGTTCTAAACTTATTTACTTCATGATATTTAAATATAGTTCTTCGTGATGCAGTTTCTTTGGCTAGAGATTTATGTTCCATTTGTTATTCAGCATGTTTTGCATTTGTTGCCTTTTTCTTTTTTTGTCACTTTCTTTGTCTTTTTTCGTCCCTTTTTGTGAGTAAATGTAAGCCTACTCATATGCAATTAAAATTTCTCAACAATAGTGTTGTACAAGCCTTCACAGTATAGAGGTACCTCAGTTGGATGGTCACACTTTCATAACAAACACAACGTCTCCATTGTTACCACAGGGAGCTGAAAATCCGAGGCTGTAGAGGTGACCCTAAAGCCACAGATGGACTGTCTGAGCAGATGCCTGATCTCAAAATCTATGGCAGCATTGAAGCAGAGGATCCAGCTTTCAACACAGAAGATCACCAGAATGATGTAGACCGTGAAGGGGAAGAGAATGTGCAGCTCGGTGGAGCAGATGAAATACGTGACGACCGTTCCGATAGTGGCAAAGACAGTGACGTTGACAGTAGCAGTAGCAGTGATAATGAGAGTGATAGTATTATTTGGGATGAAAGTAGTATACCTTCTCTCTTTTTGCAGGATGTTTGATGAAATAACCTACAAACACTTACATTAAAAAAAGAAAAAAATACATACCACATGTGATTACACCAGATCAACCATAAATGGACAACTAATAATGCAGTAGCAATGAAGACAATAGCTTAGTTGTATTAAAGCAAAATGACTATAAAATTAGATATCATCTTTAAAGATAATAACATCACACAAATAAACTGGGATAAACAGCACAAGGGGGGGGGGGAGGGGGGGGGGGACCATGTCAAACATTGCAACACAATCCTAACACTCGATGAAGATAGACCATGCATAGTGATAAACTGCAGAAAACCTAGACTACATGAACAATCAAAAATCCATGAGTCATTAGCTGTGATCAGCCCAGTGGTAGATAGCATAGATAGCCCTACATAACTTACCAGTAAAAAAATTAAACATTCTTCTATCAGAATTCTATATATACACTAAAAAATATACAGTAAGAAAACCAAGGTCATTAGCACAAAAAATAAGACATAAAAATACAAACAAATGGGAAATTCATATTGTTTACTACTACCCTGTACATATCCATACTAATATTCCGAATTCTGAAATGATCACCATAAATGAAAGTAACCTGCTCCAGTACAGAAAAGCTTCAATAATAGATACTAACGAAATTATACTGATACTAAAATTAGTACAGCAAAACTACTTTCAGTTCAAAAACAAAATTTATACACAGACAGGTGCAATTGCCATGGAATGCAGCATAGCTGGAACAATAGTGGATTTATTCTTAAACATACTAGTAGAAAAAATTTCCAGCAACACAGACACAAACACAAACACATTAATTATAAAAATTTTATATTATTATAGGTACATCAATGATACACTAATGCTAGTCGATGGAGACAGTACAGACACCCAGCAGATACACAAGGCACTGAATGCACTGCATCCTAAAATGGAAATTTTCAATAGAACCAGAAAACAATAAAGCAAAACATTTCCTCGACCTAACCCTGATATAATACAGACATATTTGAAATTTACTGTGAGCCCACTACAATAGAAAATGATATTAATGAAGATCCACACTGCCCAAATGCCTACACTTTTATGCCGTGATTAACAGTATAATAAACTTATCACTTAAAAAAGACGCCATACAAAAGGAGATTAAAATCTTACAATATATGGCACAACAAAATTATTACAGTCCATAAGTAGTCACTCAACCATACGATAAACACACCAAACCAGCACAGCCTGTAATACAAAAAGAAGATGGCCGCCGAGTGAGATCACAGGTATTTTCTTCGTCCGCTAAAATAACTTATTTAAGAGGAAATAGTGCCAAGTTTAAATATTCTTTGTTTTTATTACTTGCTGTAGTGTCCGTTCTTGTCACACAACTGAATATTAGCGTCCAAGCAGAGCTTGTTCTTGAAAAAACTTGTTCTTTAGCTGAGGTCCCGATAATCGCGACATAACCCGTAATTTTGCGTGACATAAACACAACAAATTCTATTCAAGTTTTCTTGATAGTGCAAAAATCGTTTAAAAAAGACAGCTACTAGTTTCATCAGTGTCTATTGTCGCAATAAAAGTGTAATTAAACATTTCTAAATCGTATTTAACTAACACATTTCGTATTGTTTACTAGTTAGATAGACGCGATCTAGGTCTAAATTTTCCGAGTTATAAACGTTTAAAAACCTGACCAAACACGCCTGATAACTTAAATTCTCTAAAAGCAAAGTAATTACAAATTCATTCTTCTGTTTTTGCATCTCTAAATCAGTAGAAAAACAACAACCACCGCACATAAGATCTTTGTGTCATTTTTTTTGCTTGCAGACATACAATCTCGCGACCTTGACAAATTTAAAACATTCTTTAAACTTAACTATTCTTTCGAAACTGACCATGAGTGATAAATGTGGGAGCTGTTATAGGGTAGTGAGTAGAGGGATTTGTTGCCAATCTTGTAGGAAATATTTCCACTGGGGGGCATGCAGTGGGGAGAATGTTGGGAGAACTGAAGAGGCTCTCTCCTGGAACTGCAGAGTGTGCAGTAGGAACATTTTGATGGGGAGCAGGAAAGGAAAATCTGTGCCCTTCAGGCACAGTTGGAGGAAGCAAGGAAGGAACTGATAAGGATCAAGGGAAATAGGGGGGAGGAGGGTGGTTGGGAACTGGCAGCTGGTAGGAGGATAGGAAGAAAGAGAACGCGATCTGATAGTTTTATCATCAACACCAAAAACAGGTATCTGCCACTGCCAGAGTTAAGTGGAGAAGAGCGTCAGGTAGAACGAGGAGCAGGAAATGTGCAGCACACTTCAACCGAGGCCAAGAAGCCTAGGAATGTACAAAGTGTTAGGAAGAAGAAAGTGCTGCTGCTAGGTAGTAGCCATGGGCGAGGTGTAGGCCCTCAGTTACAGGAAAGTTTAGGGGCAGCGTACCAGGCCACCAGTATCTTCAAACCAAATGCAGGGCTAAGTCATGTGATAGAGGACCTAGGGTCTTTATGTAAGGATTTTACAAAAGAGGACCATGTAGTGATAGTGGGTGGGGCGGGAAACAGTTTGGACAGGGATGGGGCATATGAAATAGGTGGTGACCTGGACAAGATAGCTTCCCTGACTCATGGCACCAATGTACACTTTGTTGAGCTGTTCCGGCGTCATGATCAGCCATGCCTTGATGGAGCTGTGAGGCGAATCAATGTGGGGCTGGGGATGGCTCCGAGGACGGCCAACTTTGCTCATGTTTCTCTGGTGCCCGTCGGGACTATCAACAGATGGGGTTTCACTAGGCATGGCCTACACCTAAACAGGACTGGGAAGGGAAGATTGGTACAGCTGATTCATGAAAGTATAGGGGGTGGATCTCGGGCCACACATGGTCAAATACCTGTTGTCATAGGTAGGAAAAGTAGGTCTTTTTTAGGATAAATCCAGACAACAGGTTCCCCTGCCTAAAGAGTATCTCTAGCAGTTCAAAAAATACTGAAACAATCACTCACAAGACAGATTATAACACTTCAAAAATCACACATACCAGATGTCACAAAGAAAAACAAACCATCGGAAAGAGTAACATGGGGCATTTCACAGACTTAACAATCCTCCATCAAAACATGCAATCAATAAAAAATAAAATACAAGCATTAGAAGTTGAGCTCCAATCTTTGAACTGCACAGTAGTTTGTATTACTGAGCACTGGTGTAGAGACACAGAAATCCAACATGTAGTATTATCATTGTATGAAAGGGCAAACTCTTACTGCAGAACTACTTCAAGGGGTGGAGGATCATGCATTTATATCAGAAAAGGAACACAGTTCAAATCTAGACATGACCTCAGTACAGTAAGTGAAGACGAACACATTGAAATATCAGCTATTGAATTATCAGGGCTCGATATCACCAAGAAATTAATCATTTTGTGTGTGTATAGATCTCCCAGTGGTAGTGTGGACACTTTTTTCAATAAATTAACAGAAGTTCTAGATAAAGTCTCAAGTACAAAGGTCAACATAATTCTGTGTGGGGACATAAACATCAACACTAATATCATAAATGAATCCAGCAGCACCTTCATAAATATCCTTCAAAGTTTTGGCATGTCCCTATTGGTCAATAGTGCAACAAGGGTTACTACAATGACTGCATCAGTAATTGACCATGTGGCCACAAATATAGACAGGGAAAAATGTGATGTAGCTGTAAAAGATCTCGGACTATCAGACCATCTCTGTCAAATAACAACAGTAAAATCAGGCATCGAATCATTCCCTAAACTACAAGCCTATAAACGACATCTATAAGAAATCAAAATAAAAGATTTTTCAAAAGAACTAGAAAAACAAAGCTGGGATGAAGTGTATAAGGAAACCAATGTGAATATGAAATTCTCCAAATTCTCCACATTGTTTAAATTGAACTTTGAAACAGCATTTCCAAAAGTATGCATGACTGTATCAACATCTCACAAAAACAGATGGATAACAGCAGGTATTAAGAAGTCCTCCCAAACACTTAAACACCTCAGTTCCATGAAAAAGATTCACAATGATCCAGAATTCTTAAATTTCTATCATAGATACAAAAAGATTTATAGGAAGGTGCTGATTACTGCAAAAAAGTCATTTAATGACAAAATAATATATAATGCAGAGAATAAAAGCAAAGCAGTCTGGGATGTTATAAAAAAGGAAACGGGGAGAGGCAAACAAACACAGAATAACATACTGCTAAGGGAGGGGGATAAGGTAATAAATGATCCACAACACTTAGCAAACTATGTAAACGAGCATTTTTCAAGTATTGCAGAGAAGTTACAGCAAAAATTCCCCAAAACAAATATAACACCTGCAAAAATTGTTGCACTAGATACAATGATGTTACTTCCAACCACAGAGAATGAAGTCAATAAAACTGTTCAAAAGCTAAAAAACAAAAAGTCAGAAGGCTTAGATGATGTACCAATGTGTGTACTGAAACAATGCATAGGGATTATACAAGGCCCATTAACAAATATAATAAATGAATCCTTCACATCAGGGACATTTCCAGAGCAGCTAAAACAGGCAAGAGTTGTACCTTTGCTTAAGAAAGGTAATGCAGAAGACATAGAAAATTACCGGCCAATTTCCCTGCTGTCAGCATTCTCAAAAATAATAGAAGCAATTATGAAAGACAGATTAATGAATTATCTGAATAAATACAATCTTTTAAGCAAATCACAGTTTGGTTTTCGAAGTGGCAAAAATACGGAGTCAGCCATAGTAGAATTCACAAAAGTTGTACTTAATGCTCTTGATAAAGATGAGTGTGTCACAGGCATATATTTGGATCTTTCTAAGGCTTTTGATACAGTCGACCACAAGATTCTATTAAATAAATTAGAAGCATTAGGAATAAGAGGGGTAGCTAATGACTGGTTTCGATCATACCTAACAGATAGGGTACAAAGAGTAGAGATAACACATACTTCAAATAGATCTAAACATTTAGTAAAATACTTATCAGAACCAAAACATATTAATATAGGGGTTCCACAAGGTAGCATATTAGGACCAATACTATTCCTGATATACATCAATGACTTTCCCAGTAGTGTTACTCATGGTGAGAAAATTCTCTTCGCTGATGACAGCAATATTATAGTCACTGAGAGAACAAGAGAACTCCTTACCGAGAAAGCAAATGAAACTCTCAAGGAAGTTTACGATTGGTCAATAAGCAACAAATTGACATTAAACATAAAGAAAACTAATGCCATGAACTTCAGTTTGAAGAGGAAAAATGACAATGTTAAATTAAATGTAGATGGCACCTCTATAGACTGTGTAACAAATGCAAAATTTCTAGGAATGAATATTGACTCTCAGCTGAAGTGGTGCGAACACACAAAGGTACTTGCAAACAGAATGTCATCAGTATGTTATGCCCTTAGAATTCTATCATCTGTGTGTAACATGCAGTGTCTTTTAGTTACATATTATTCATATGTACACTCAATTCTTAGCTATGGCATTCTTTTTTTGGGGAACAAATCCACAAAATATGAACACAATTTTCAAACTCCAGAAAAGAGCCATAAGAATAATAACCAGAAATAGTAGTCGAGCTCATTGTAAAGATCTGTTCAAAACACTGGGAATTTTAACTGCTCCATGTGAACACATTTACCAGTCAGTTGTACACATCAAAAGTAACATTCGCAATTACTGCACAAACAGCTCTGTCCATGACCATGCAACAAGAGATAGACTCAACTTACATTTACCAAGAAAAAATAAACATAAAACTCAAAACAGCATTTTCTACCAAGGAATAAAACTGTACAATAAATTACCAAAAGAGATTAAAGAAATTTCAAAAATACACTTATTTAAGAAGGCAGCTAAAAAGTACCTGTTATGCAATACATTTTATACATTGAAGGATTACTTAGATAAAGCAGAGTAGGGGTTTGATAAAAAAAAATGTTATACAAACAAATAATAATAATAATGATGATTATAAAACATCCAATATTCCACATAACACCTTCACTTTATTATTTTTCTTCTTTTTTCCTTTCTAGAGACACTCTCCCCTCAAGCTATGCATAGCACAATACTAACACCTCTTCCTCTTTCTGAGCTCAACATCTCACTCATTATGAAGGGATGCTGACTCAGTTTTTCAGGATAGCAAATGGGAACTTGCAGTACAGAAAATGGCCCAAGGATCACCTGTGTGTGTGTGTGTGTGTGTGTGTGTGTGTGTGTGTAGTGAGTGAAGTGTTATGAAACAATGTGTGTATAGTGTGTGCAGTGGCTGATAGTGAAATATGAGTGAATAGTGTGGCATTACATTATTTAATGAGTTATTTGTAAATAAATTATTGTATACCAGGAGTAAAATCTAATGATTGTCTCTAACTAGAAGTCTGTAAATATATATGTATACGAATTAGCTTATTGTAAATTGATCTAAGCTTGTAAATACTTTGACATGTCCTATATACTTGTAAAAAGAGATCTACGGATGAATAAAACTACTACTACTACTACTACTACTACTACTACTACTACTACATAAGTAACACTCATGAGAGAATACCAGTGAAACCAAAACCAAACAAGACTCAGTCTCAGCTCACAGATTCAACTGGAATAAACGAAATGGCTCACATATTCAAACTTGAAAATATAAAAAATTCTATGCAAGGACTGTGATAAATTCTACATAGGTCAGATGGATAGAAACCTTACCACTGGATACTGAGAAAACCTTTAGAGGCAGCGACAACAATCCATCTACTTTTTTCCACCACCTAAAGACGAAACAGCACTTAATAGATAATACAGAAGAAACTATTCAAATTTTACCATTGCCAAAAGGACCACTGATGAACATTCTGAATGAGATGGAAATCTATTTACATACACACACAAACACTCAGAGAAAATACTAATAAGCAAATCAATCTGAATTGCAAAGAATACAAAGAAAACTATTAAAATTATCCAGCCGGACAATGGATGGATACAGACAAAGAAATACAAGGTGACCACAGATTACATTATAGCCAAGTTCACAATCAAGTATAGATTCGAACAACCAGTACTGTAACCACACACCGTCGCTGGAAGACCCGTTCGCAAACAGATAGGATGACACGTGTACAAGAAAATAGGACTACCAGAATTTGTAAATAATATCAAAAGTGAAAAATACATACAATTAAAAAAATAGTTATAACACACAGTAAAGGAAAAATAAATCAGTAGCAAAGATAAATACCTACATAACAGCAATGGAACAGAACTGCCAGTAACTATGCAATATTGCTGGATTATCCGTCAAATAAGCTGTCACAAAAGTACTGATATAAAGAATAACCTGACAACTACATGAAGTAATGAGTCAGGTTAGGCGATAATCGACCATTATTGCCCCATTTTCTAGTGGCTATTAATAGTTTGACTACAGCTGTGTGGCCTACAGTGTCACAAGCCCTATATACTGATGACTTTTGTATCTATTATTGCTTCTCCACTGTGGGTGTTGCCAAACAGTGACTGCGGGGTGCCATACGAAAGGCGCAGTCCTCGGCTGTCACCTGTGGCTTTCAGCTTTTCACCAACAAGGTGTGTCGTTTACTTCTGTCGCTGTCATACTGTCCATTTACAACCAAAACTCCACCTCGAGGACCGAGTTCGTAGTGGGGTGGAGACTCATCATTTTATGGGATTGGGCTTTGATCCCTGGTTGTCGTGGCTTCCCCATCTTTGCCAGCTTGAGCAAACGTGCTGGTCACACCTCAACACTTTCAGGCCCTCTGGCTACATAAACTTCTGCTGTGCCTTAGCTGCAACAGAAGTATTTTTTCACAGTGGAAACCTGAGGTAAACATTTGTGAATGTTCAACCTTTTCATTGCTGTTGGGCATCACTATGAAAATATCAGCAATTCTGTGTAGCAGGGCACAGCAGCTCGTGACCACCAGAATACGTGGGTGTGGTTGGCTTACTATATTCCATTGAACATTGTTATTGTCATTTTACATGATACTTATTGAATGATTATTTTACTATTTATTACAATAGAGAATATTTTGTAATTGGTTATTTTCATCCGTAAAATGTAGGCAAGTGTGTGGGATATGTTTTGAAAGTGGGTACATATTTTTGAATTAATCTTGCACTTAAATTCATTTTAAAATATCACTTAAGAACATTACTACAGAAATAAGGATTTTTCGATTCCTGTAATAAAAATTTGGGTATGACAGAGTTAATACTCCTCACTGTCTCAGTAACACCACTTGGGATGCAAACACCTCCACACTTTTGCAGCTCTACAAAACTCTGATCCTTTCATGTCTCGGTTATGGGAGCCTGGTGCATGGCTCAGTACAGTCTTCAGCATTGTGTGTGCTGGACCTGATACACCATGGTGGAGTCCAATTTCTGACAGGTGCCTTTTGGGCCGACCCTGTGAACGGCCTACTCGCAGAGGCTGGTGTCCCTCCCCTACGGATCAGGCGCTGACAACCACTGCTCAGCTGTGCAGTAAACATTTGCTACTCTCCTGAGTGTCCAAACTAATGTGTCCTGTGCCCTGGGAGGCAGATCAACTCCCACAACAGAGACTGAGATCATGTGTCAAGTTCACAGTTTGCTCACCGTCTCTGTTTGAACTCTATCTTGCCCACTGTCACCCCTGCTCAGGAAGAAATCCTGTGTACCCCTGCCGTGGGTACCCTGTCCTCAGATCTGCCTCGATCTCTCGTCCGTACTGAGACTCGATGGACCTTACAGTCTTTTGCGGCCTGTCTGTGGATGTTCTGACGCATTTCTGGGATCAGATGGCTGTGCGGTCAAGAAATGAACCTATTTTGCCTACACACGTGCAAGATACAGTGAACTACGCTCCCCACAAAACAGATGCATTTTATTCACTGCAGAATTGGTGCCCATTCGTTGAGTCTTCAGGCTGTGCTTCTTGCTCTCGTGAGTCATTCTTAATTGGTAGTGACTCCTCCAGTAGTCTTTGGACTGTCGACAAATGCTATCCTAGACTGCAATCGGTTGTGACTATCCGGAATCTCCTGTATCACCTTCACTGTGCCAGAAGATCAGTTGTGTTTGTATGAACCCCTGTTCATGTTGGGTTCCCAGGGAATGAACAAGCTGACTGGTTGACCAAGTTGGCTATGAGGATACCAGATTTGGAGATGGGGATACCAGAATTGGACTCTATGCCGCCAGTTGTTGGAGACATGAAATGTGAATTGGTGTGCCCTGGTTTCTCCTAATAAACTGTGAACTGTAAAGCAGACCGTGACTGTGTGGCATTATACCTTTTGTACTTCTCAAAGGGAATCTACAGTCCTCTCTTGGCTTTGCATCGGCCACACTGGCTGATCCACAGCCAGCCACATCCTCTGAGATGATACATTCCACTGTCGGTGTGTACCTGTCTCAGGGTGGCCCACATACTACTGAACTGCATTAATTTGGGCACCTTGCATCAAAACCTTAAATTTCTTGGTGCTACCTCTGCTGCTAGCAGGCGACGCCATAGTGGCCGATTTGATTTCACATTTTCACCTGAAAGTGGTTTTTACTTCTCTTGGTGATGGAAGACACATTAGCCTCCTCAGACGCTCAAAGAATTGGAGGGATGCCCCTTCGGCTGTCCTTGCTTGGTGGTCTAGCCTAGCTGCTGCCCCTCCCACCTTTTTAAATCATCTTATTCTTTTACGTCTCTCAATTGACAGACTCCTTGTCATTTTTTTTCTTTTGTGAGTTTTTGTCTTGTCTGTGTAGCTAGTTTTCTTGTGGTAATGGAAGGTGTGCAAGCACTGGGCATATGCAGAGGCTATCTCATAGCTTTCTCGATTCTTGGATACAGTCAAGTACACTGGATCTTGTCTTTTGTGGTCTTCCTCTCTGTGTACTATTCCCAGTGTGACAAAGGATTAAGGGACTGATGACCTCATTGTTTGGTCCCTTTAACCCATCAATTCATTCATCCAACTGTTATTACTCCAGCAACATCAAAGAATGTAATTAACAAAGCAAAGATACAGTGACAGAACAACCAATACTGCATGGATGTCAAAATCATCAGACTTATGTAAAAATGTATAGTAATGAAATCTATTTAATAATTATCTATGTAGTTGTTGTTGCTGTTGTTATCTTCAGTCGTAACTCTGATTTGCTGCAGCTCTCCATGATACTCTATCCTGTGCAAGACTCTTCATTTCTGAATAACTACTGCAGCCTACATCCTTCTGAATCTGCTTTGTGTATTCATCTCTTGGTCTCCCTCTATGATTTTTTCCTCCCACACTTCCCTCCAGTATTAAATTGATGATCCATTCATGCATCAGATTGTGTTCTACCAACCAATCCATTCTTTTGGTCAAATTGTGCCACAGATTTCTTGTCTCCCCGATACTATTCAGTACCTCCTCATTAGTTATGTGATCTACCCATCTGACCTTCAGCACTCTTCTGTAGCACCACATTTTGAAAGCTTCATTCTTTTTGCCTAAACTGTTTATCGTTCATGTTTCACTTCCATACATGGTTACACTCCAGACAAATACTTTCAGGATAGACTTCCAAACACCTAAATCTACATTCAATGTTAACCAATTTATCTTCTTCAGAAATGCATTACATGACATTGCCAGTCTAGATTTTATATCCTCTCTACTTTGGCCATCATCAGTTATTTTGCTTCCCAAATAGCAAAACTCCTTTACTACTTTAAGTGTCTAATTTTCTAATCTAATTTGTGTAGCATCACCTAATTTAATTTGACTACATTTCATTACCCTTGTTTCGCTTTTGTTGATGTTCATCTTATATTATCTTTTCAAGACAATGCCCATTCTGTTCAACTGCTCTTCCAAACCCTTTGCTGTCTCTGACAGAATTACAATGTCATCGGCAAACCTCAAAGTTTTTATTTCTTCACCTTGAACTTTACTTTCTTGTCTAAATTTTCTTTTGTGCCCTTTACTGCTTGTTCAATGTACAGATTGAATAACATTGTCTGTCTCATTCCTTTCTCAGCCATTGCTTCCCTTTTGTGCCCCTTGACTCTTAAAACTGCTCTCTGGTTTCTGTACAACTTATAAACAGCGCTCCACTCCCTGCATTTTACCCCTGTTACCTTCAGAATTTCAATGAGTGTATTCCAGTCAATGTTGTCAAAACTTTCTCCAAGTCTACAAATACTATAAATGTAGATTTGCCTTTTCTTAATATATCTTCTAAGTTAATTCATTGGGTCAGTATTGTCTCACCTGTTCTACATTTCTTCAGGATGAAAGCTGATCTTCCTCAGTGCCTATGCTTCTGTAAAGAATTTGTGTTAGTATTTTGCAACCATGAATTATTAAACTGATGGTTTGGTAATTCTCTCACCTTTCAGGAATTGCTTTCTTTGGAAGCGGAATTATTACATTCCTCTTTAAGTCTGAAAGTATTTCTCCTGTCTCATACCTCACGCACACCAGATGGAAGAGTTTTCATCATGGCTGACTCTCCCAAGGCTATCAGTAGTTCCGACAGAATATCCTCTACTCTCAAGGCCTGGTTTTGACGCTGGTCTTTCAGTGCTCTGTCAAATTCTTCTCACAATATCATGTTCCCATGTTCTCTTTTCATCTTCATTTACGTCTTCGTCTGTGTCTGTGATATTGCCTGCAAGTTCATCTCCCTTGTATATATCATCTATATACTCCTACCACCTTTCAGCTTTCCCTTCTTTGCTTAGGACTGGTTTTCCATCTGAGCTCTTAATATTGAAATAGCTCGTTCTCTTTTCCCCAAAGGCCTCGTTAATTTTCCTGTAGGTAGTATCTATCCTTCTCTTAGTGAAATATAGTTCTAAATCCTTAACTTTTTCTTCTAGCCATTTCTGCTTAGCCATTTTGCACTTCCTGTCAATCTGATTTTTTGAACATTTGTATTCCCTTTTGCCTGCTTCATTTGCTACACTTCTATATTTTCTCCTGCCACCAATTAAATTCAAATTTTTCTCTTATGTTATCCTAGGATTTCTACTAGACCTTGTCTTTTTACCTATTTGATCCTCTGCTGCCTTCACTTTTTCGTCTCTTAAAGCTACCCATTTGTCTTCTACTGTAATCCTTTCCCCTGTTCTAGTCAACCATTGCCTAGTGCTACCTCTGAAACTCTCAACAACCTCTGGATCTTTCAACTTCTCCAGGTCCCATCTCCATAACGTCCTACCTTTTTGCAATTTCTCCAGTTTAATCTGCAGTTCACATGTCCCATCACCATAACTTCCTACCTTTTTGCAATTTCTCCAGTTTTAATCTGCAGTTCATAGGCAATAAATTGTGGACAGAATCCACATCTGCCTCTGGCAATGTATTGAAGTTTAAAAGCTGGTTCCTAAATCTGTCTATTCCATGTATGCAGCCTTCTTTTATGATTCTTAAAACAAGTATTAGTGACAATTTACACTCTGTGCAAAGCTCTAAGAGGCGACTTTCTCTTTCATTCCTTTCCCCCAGTCCATATTAACTTACTATTTCCCCTTTTCTTCCTTTTCCTACTATCGAATTCCAGTCCCTGATCACTACTAAATTTTTGTCTCCCTTAACTACGTGAGTAATATATTTTATCTTGTCATACATTTCTTCACTATCATCATCTGTGGAGCTAGTTGACATACAAGGTTGTACCACTGTGGTGGGTGTGGGGTTCATGTCTATTTGGCTACAATAATGCGTTCAGTATGCTGTTCATAGTAGCTTATCCACATTCCTATTTTTGTATTCATTAGTAAACCTACTCTTGTATTACCTCTATTTGATTTTGTATTTATAACCCTGTATTCATGCGACTAGAAGTCCTGTTCCTTGGCCACTAAACTTAACATTCCATGTTCCGAACTGTAGCAAGCCGGTTTTGTTTCTCTTGATGGTGACATGCTCCTGAGTATTCTCCATCTGGAGATTGGAATGGGGCACTATTTTACCTCTGAAATATTCTACCCAAGAAGGCACCATCATCAGTTTAATGACACATAGAGATTCATGTCCTCAGGAAAAATTACAGCTGTAGTTTCTCTCGTTTTCAGCAGTACACAGCACTGGCACAGCGAGGTGGTTTTGGTTGATGTTACTAGGCCAGATTAGTCAATCATTGAGACTGTTACCCCTGCAGCTACTGAAAAGACTGGTGCCCATCATCAGGAACCACCTGTTTATCTAGTCTCTTCAACAGATACCCCTCCGTGCAGCTATATGTTGTGCTGACATGCAAGCCAACCCACTGGCAGCAAGGTCCATGGTTCATAGAAATTACGTTCCAAGATTATCTATCATTTCTTACAGGTAACGTGATGATGGCAATTGACTCGAAATAAGCCTATTGTAAAAATAAAAGGAATTAATCTTAGCAGCATACTTGGAATTATAATTATACAATGTCCTTAAAACACGTATACCCTGCAGCAGGCACAGAACAACCTAATGATACTACATCTATGGGGAGCTATGACTCAATACTGATTGTGTCTCAGCTGGAATTGTGCAACTGGGCCAAAATTTAATATTATTGCTATTAGCCATTTAGTTTTGTAACATTGTGTCTAAACTAGCTTTTCTGTAATATATTGATTCAGGCAAAAACTGTTTTGAAGTAAGTTAATTGCACATAATTTCGTATGTTTGTAGAAATCGTCTACAAAAATTTTTGAATTTCTATTGCAGTGACAATGGATTTGAAATTATACAACTTTCAAAAATGGCAACACTGATGAGGTACCAGTTCTTAAACTGCACTGACAGAATTAGCATATATTATTTCATGATTTTTGTAAATTAATTAATTTAAAATTAAAGTTTGTCTGTCTGTGATTTAGTTTTGTTCTTGCATATTTATTGCCTATTTCTTTCTGTTGTATACAAGTTTTGTTAAACTACATGTTCTCTTTGCAGTAATTGGTTTTAATTATCAAGTGAATTTGGAATTGGCAATTGATATAGTATCTGTATAATTCATGTGAGCAGTCACAGTTAAATTATTGATACAACTGAATATTATTCATTAAAAGAGTTACTTCTAATTTTAGCAGTAAATTGTATATTTGTAAGGTCAATTCCTAAATTCTTGTGGCTCTTTCTATGAACGTATGAAACTTAAATAGTAAATTAGGACTGGAGATACTATTATTTCAAGTGTTAATTATTTATATCATAGTACTACCAGTTAAGGTCTTCAAATGCAAAGGATTTTTAACAATATTATTCCATATGGAGGATACTACCTCACAACTGATTATTCAAGATTGACCCTACTTAATTTATTTGGTTTTATATCTCTGTTATGAGAAACTCATTTTAGAGTTTAAATTTCCTGGATTTATAATTGTAGAATATTTCAGATATAGGTGCAGCTTCTGATTAATGGTAGGTGGGTTACAAAGAGTTGTATTTGTAATGGATTTGATGACAAAAAACTGTTCATAAAATTGAATTTGATTGTAATTGAATTTAATTAATTCAGCTGATATTGGGAGTGAGGTGTGCACGCATCACGCATAGCTCTCATTATTGGTCATTCTATTAAAGTTTCAAAGTAGATGAGAAGTCATAATGTAGATATACTGGAAAGTGTATAAAGAAAGAGGTTTGAAGTGAAATGTTCGTGGCTCAAGTAATAGGTTGTAACTTAGTCAATAACTTCTCTAATGATCTGTCACTTTGACGATTTTTCTGATAACTTTTACCTTGATTATTTTCTTACGGTCACCTTCTCACATTTTTCTGAAGCTGTTTGCCTGCTATGCAGTGTTGCTCTTGTACTGTGTGGCCTCTACATCTGCAGAGGGCTGTAAGAGCTCACATCTATTCCAACTTGCTAAGAAATGTCTTAACTGTGTTGTCAAGAACTCTTCCATATTTTGTTGCTCTTATGTTACAATTACACCATTTGGTGAACATGGATCTCAGTACAGAACAAAGATAACGACATTTCTCTTCAACTTCCTTTAGCTGTTTGTGGGTATTATTGTTGGCAGCGCCTCTTATTTGCCTTCCAAAAAACTGACAAGCTATGGCGTCAAAGCATAAGTGACCCTTCACAGCAGGTGGATACACCCGATCACTGTCACACCTCGGTGACGTACTGTGCTCACGCGTCCTGCTCTGGTGCGCGCATGGCAGAAATTTCTTTATGTGCTAGCTACCTACATGTTTTTACATGAATTTCATCTGATTGCAAGGAACAGGTGGTACATCATGTCACACCACTAGATACACGTTAAGAGTTTTTAGCTTGCTGTTAACAGTTTCCTGCCTACATCTACATCTGCATCATACTTCGCAAGCCACTTAATGGTGTGTGGGGGAGGGTACTTTTGGTACCACTATCTGATCCCTCCAACCCTGTTTCATTCGCGAATAGTATGCGGTAAGAATGATTGTCGGTAAGTCTCTGTATTGGCTCTAATTTCTCAGATTTTGTCCTCATGATCAATGCACAAGATGTATGTGGGTGGAAGTAATATGTTGCCCTGCTCCTCCTGAAAAGTGCTGTCCTGAAATTTTAATAGTAACTCTCTCCATGGTGCACAATGCCACTCTTGTAACGCCTGCCAGTGGAATTTGTTTAGCATCTCCGTAATGCTGTCTCGCCAGCTAAACAATCCCGTGACAAAACACACTGCTCTTCATTGGATCTTTTCTGTCACCTCTATCAGTTCTACCTAATAGGGATCCCAGATAGATCAACAATACTTGAGAATTGGGTGAACAAGTGCCTTATAAGCCACTTCTTTCATGGATGAGTGATATTTCCTTAAGATTCTTCCCATGAATGTGAGCTTGGTGTCCGCTTTTCCCACTATCTGTTTTATGTAGTTATTTCACTTATGGTCGCTCCGGATAGGTAAGCCTAGATATTTTATGGCAGACACTGTCTCCAGCTGTTTGTCATCAGTATTGCAGCTGTACAGTAGTGGATCTCTTTTTCCTATGTATGCACAATATATCACATTAATTTATGTTCATGGTCAACTGCCAGAGCCTGCACCAATCATCAGTTCTCTGCAGGTCGTTCTGCAAATTCTATCTTCTGGCATTGCTACTTTGTTATACACAACTGCATCATCTGCAAATAGCCTTAAAGAACATCCGACACTTTCTGCTAGATCATTTGTATATACTGTAAACAGCAACAGTGTTATCACACTCCCTTGTGGTAATCCGGATATTACCTTTACATCTGTTGATTTTGTTCTGTTAAGAGTGACATATTGAGTCCTATCTGCAAGAAACTCTTGAATCCAATTTCAAGTCTGCTTCGAAACTCCATAAGCGCCCCCCCCCCCAACAGCAGTGCGGGATGGTGTCAAATGTCTTACTGAAATCGAGGAACATGGAATCAACCTGAGCACTTTTGTCCACTGCGCTGTGGATCTCGTGGAGGAACAGAGTGAGCCGAGTTTCACAGGATCTCTGGTTGCGGAATCCACGTCAATTTTTATAGAGGAGGTGTCATAATTCTTGAGCATAAAACATGTACCATAATTCTACAGTAGATTGACATCAGTGATATAGGTGTATAATTGTGTGGCTATGTCTTACAGCCTTTCTTAAAAATGGGGATGACCTGAGCTTTTTTCCAGTCTTTATGTACCTTTCATTGCTCAAGCGATCCATGATAAATTACTGCTGAAAGAGGAGCAAGTTCTTTCGCATAATCTTTGTAGAATCTTATAAGTATCTCGTCTGGTCCTGACACCTTTCCACTACTAAGCAATTATAGCTACGTTTCAATTCCACGATCGGTTATCTCAGTATCTACCATTTCGACATTCTCATGATGATTGAAATGAGTGACAGTGTTACGATCTTCTGTGATGAAACAACTTTGGACGACCGAATTCAGTATTTTGACCTTCTCTCTGTTATCTTCCATTTTGGTGTCGGTGTGGTCGCTGAGAGAACGAATAGATGATTTTGATCCACTTATTGATTTTACATACAAACAAAATCTCTTCAGGTTTTTACGCAGGGCGGTTGACAATGTTTTACTTGCAAAATCGTTGAATGTTTATCTCATTGCTCTCCTTATGCTCATTTTCACTTCTACATCTACATCCATACTCCGCAAGCCACTTGATGGTGTGTGGCGGAGGGTATCTTGAGTACCTCTATCGGTCCTCCCTTCTATTCCAGTCTCGTATTGTTCATGGAAAGAAAGATTGTCGGTATGCCTCTGTGTGGGCCCTAATCTCTCTCATTTTATCCTCATGGTCTCTTCTTGAGATACACGTAGGAGGGAGCAGTATACTGCTTGACTCCTCGGTGAAGGTATGTTCTCTAAACTTCAACAAAATCCCATACCGAGCTACTGAGCACCTCTCTTGCAGAGTCTTCCACTGGAGTTTATCTATCATCTCCGTAACGCTTTCGTGATTACTAAATGATCCTGTAACGAAGCACACTGCTCTCGGTTGGATCTTCTCTCTCTCTTCTATCAACCCTATCTAGTACAGATCCCACACCGGTAAGCAGTATTCGAGCAGTGGACGAACAAGTCTACTGTAACCTACTTCCTTTGCTTCCGGACTGCATTTACTTAAGATTCTTCCATTGAATCTCAGTCTGGCATCTGTTTTACTGACATTCTGTGTTCTGTTTGCTAGAAACCCTTCAATCAAATCACACAATTGGTCTGATATTCCACAGAGCCATGTTTTGTTCATTAGGTGGCAGTGAAAAACTGTATCAAAAGCCTTCCAGAAGTCGAGTAACACAGCATCAATGTGGATGCCCGTTTCTTTTCTGGGTCTCATGACAAACAGAGTGCGCTGGGTTTCAGGTGATTATTTTTTGTCCTGAATCTGCATTGATTCCTATAGAGACAGTAAACTTTTCTTTCTGCTGTTCATTTGTTTGGACAGTTGTGCCATTATAAATGGGTGTACCAAAGCTAGAACAGAATCAGTGCATGACTTTCCAGTGCCACCTTCCTGTCGCATCACCTCACTGCCTCACCCTCCCAGCCGTCATCCTCATTTCCCTCAACTCCCTTCCTCCCCCTTTTCACTCTCACCTATTCCACACAATCGCCCATGCCAGTCGGCCTGCTGTGCCATAACACTATAGCCGCGCATGGTAAGACCCTGTGTTTATGTACCTGCATTTTACGTTTTCCTGCTTTGTACATTCATCTTTGTCGGTCCCAACAGAAGACCTATTCTCTTAATACAGTGCTTTCTGTCATTAATAATTCCATGTTACAACATGTCCCGCATTTCAAGTTTTCTTTGATGCAGATTTCTGCAGAAAGTGTATTGTATTCCTCTTCAAAGTTGGCCTTGGAACAAATCAGAAAATTCAGACTATATGTAAAGCTATTGATCATGTAATGTAGCGTTAGCACAGTAAGTAAGATTTTCGTTGTGGGTGTGTTGCATCAGAGCCAGCTGTATTATAGGTTTGCAGTGTTTGGAACTCACTGCCTTAATGATAATCACGCTCTGACGATAGTGACTCTAGTAACAACAACAACTACTACTACTTCATGCTTATTCTATTCTGTTTATGAACACTGCAAGCTTAACCAGTATTGCTTCTCAGGTTTTATTTACTGTAATTTTATAATGATTATCAATAATAAGTATCACATTAGAACACAAAAATCTTTTTAATGTGGTACACGAAATACTTTTGCTTCTGCATTTTATTTACACCCCTGGACACAATTGGAATGACGAGGGAAACCCAGGTGTGCATTTGTGTGTACCAGCACTTGGCCATTTCCTTTGTGATTCATGCATTTTATACTGTGAGGAGTCAAGTAGAATTAATTACTGTTAGGAAGAAAGAAAAACAAATATTTTTTTCAGATATCTTTAAATAGGCAAAATTTAAATTTTTTTAAGTTTTGTACTGTAAACAATGCAAAGAGCACGACAGTATGAGTAATTTATTCATTTTCATTTGTTGTGTTTCCTATTCTTTCCTGTATTTTAGACTTTCTTGCATTTTACACATTTTTGGATCAGTCCTCTGAAAAGTGTAAAAAGAGGGTTTTACTGTAAATAGTGTATCAGCTCTGAGGAACGATGCTGTCTGAAAGCTCAGCAACTATTTCGATACCATTTGTGCACCTATCATCTGCTCGATGTTTCAACTGTACAGTGAGTGATGGTATTTACTCTGTCCTTGCTTCGGGTTTAAAGTATACCAAATAATAAAAGCCTGAAAGTATCAGAAACTTTGAAAATATTGTACATATTTATTGCAATGCAATCAAAAAAGCACATTTTTCCAAGTACAACAATATCTGTTCAACAAAAATTACAAATTGGATTTTTTCTCTCTTTTCAAGACAGTTCTGTGACCACAAAATAGAAGAGAGAAGGCAAATATTAGAATTTTTTCCGTTGCTAGCAAAATAAGGTAGAAAAAATGCCATCAAAGGGACAGCTGGCGACTCCTCACAACAAATACAAAGAAGGCTCACACAGCTTTGGCAGGATTGTAGTTGCGAGTGTCTCTCCATCTTCTACACTCTCCGTGTGCCAGGTATTGCATAAAAATGATCCACTACTACAGCTTTGTTTTGACACTTTTTCTTAAGCATTATTCCAGCACTCACTCTAGGAAGTAATCACACACATAGCAAATGCTGCAGCATTGTGGAACCAGACAGAAAAAAAACTGTTGTTCTCCATTGGCAGTCTTTAACAACTTACACATTTTTGTTACAGAGTATGCATACAAGAAATGCACTGAAAGGTGCTATAGAGTGTTCATATTTCTGTCTCACTTATTTGCAACTGTTTGGCTTCCTTTTTGTTGAACAGTTCAGTATAGCAAGCAAGATGAACTTCATTAAGGGTTAACGTTTTTATTGTAATTTGCAGTGGTTATGAAGGAAGCATTGCTGATTTGTTATTTGTCATACAATATGAAATGTGGAAGAGCATTGCAAACACAATTGTCAGTAAAACCTGTAGCAATAGTGAAATACTGTAAACAGTAGCACAAGCTAAGAATCTGATCTTTTTGTCATATAGAAACAATAGCTTTGTAATAAGTTGCTAAAACACTTTTTCTAATGGATGATTAAAATAAATATTTTTCAAAATGAGCATTAAATGCAAATAAAACACCATCTTCATTGCAGACTCTTACTTCGTAATATATTAAAATAATAATAATAATACTATATTATGGAATGTTGTTAAATTAATTCTTTATCAATCAGTCCAGAAACACTTTCCACAGACAATGTGAAAACAAAGGCCGGAAACATACAAGACAAAGAGCAATGAGCTAATCAGCTACAATTTAGCAATAACATATTTCACTGCCAACTCTTAATGGTTTCTTTACACTTGAAATTTCACAGTTTTCTTCAAAGTAACTGAAATCTCTGCTTGAATTCAAAAAAATATGAAAGGAAAAGTTTGTTGGATTAATGTAATGACTGCTTCTGAGCAATTAGAGAATCACTTAAGTTTGGTATATGAAGTATCACAACAAAGACATTAACCACCTGTCACCTAGTTAATAAATATTAAACTTAAATATAAATTAAACTACACGAAACAGATTTCATATAAATTTAGTATTTTCATATATAAAGAATATACTTTAACATTTTTGTTCATACAGAAGTTACATTCATCTATATGCAAGGAATTAGCATCGCAATTTCCAGTCGTAAATAGCTGCCTTCTGTGAAACATTTACAGTACTTATTAAATACACGTAAGTGTCCAGTTATGGAAGACCACATATAACACAGTCATAGACACCATAACCCAGCAAGAGCACCAATTGAAGCAAACAAAAGCACTTTCAAAACAAGTTACCGAAACACATAACAAACAGCTATGTTCCGTAAGAAGTCAAGCTAACAATAATGCCAATATATCACAGACACACAGTGCATACTGTGTATAAATGAAATGCTACCTTTTGGGGAACAGTTCATACATTAATATTATATACACTCGACTTGGTAGTTAACATTCAGGAAACAGTTATCACTATTTTGTAAAGCTTATCTGTACAAAAGTTTTACTCCATTATTTAGTTCTTTACAAAGACAGCAAATTCAGTTTTTTTGCAGGGAAAGATATTATCCCATTTTTGGCACATTGGAAGGTATGAGAAAGTTGTGTTAAGCCACAAGTAGACAAATCAGTTCTCACTGAAACTTCCTCAGTTTTGAGAAAAAGAATGCAACTTTTAAATTAAGATGAATCCAGAAAGGGGGGGGGGGGGGGGGGGGGGGAGAAAGGAAAAGAACCTGCACGTCAGTCAAAAAGGTAGAAGTATTCTTAATAAAGGGAATTTCTGTGAAAATGTGTACAGCCTTATAGACAGTGTGTTAAAGTAAAAGGATTCCATATCTTGAGTGGTGGTAGCATTGACAAAACAAGACTAAAATGTATTGCAAATGTGAGCTCTAAAATGCATAGCTTAAGAGCTATGAACAGTTGTTCATCTTCACTACTATGAAATGTATCTCCTCTGCTCCAAGCTCTTTGCTATTACAGAGGACCTACACAATTCTGTAGGTAAATGAGAACACATTTCTCTGTTATTGTCCGTAGATACAGCATGCAGTAAACATCTGTTAATGTTGTTACTGTAAACTATTCACAGTTCTGGGTGAGTGCAGCGCGTACATTAGTTTTAATGTGAGCATTTTGTGAAATGGTTTTACACGGTAATTTTTTTTGTACATACCAGCATAATGGAGCCTATTATCACATGTGAAAAATGGCAGACGTGATATTCTGCTATGGTTCACTGGTGCACATCACACGTCATATGTAACAGGAAGCAGGTTACATTAGAAGCTCTGCTGTTACTCATTTGTTTACTGCACTGTGTAGAGCATTCGTAATGAAAAACAAAGCTTTCAGTAGAAGAGATTCATATCACAGCACTAAAGAACAAGTGCTTTTAGCTCTTAAGGTATGCATTTAAGACTACATGTTTACTAAACTTTTTTTGTTTTTGTCCACTCAAAATATGGCATACTTTTTTTTAACATCCTGTATTTCACATAGCCCTGTCATCTATACACTTTAAGCAGCTGTGGAGGGTGAAAACAGCAATATGAAGACAAGCTCAGCTCCATCAGCAGTGGAGGGAGGTAGTGAGGCATGAGACAAGGAAGGTAGATGTGAAGTGGAATCCAGTAGTGATCTCTCTAAATTTTCTGTCTGCTTCTGTCCTGCACATCCACCTTCTTTCCTGCACAGCCTATGGGGGGTGAGAATGGTTCATACTCCATTTCACACTCTCCCTTCTGCTGCCACACTTCTCCCATTACTTCTTATGTACCCCCCCGCCCCCCCCCCCCCCTCCCCCCCACACACACACAGAGAGAGAGAGAGAGAGAGAGAGAGAGCGCATCTCTCCTCAGAGTCATCAGGCGCATTTTCTCTGATGTTTCAGCAGAGAATTGCAGTTTTGTTTCTGCAACATGTAACTGCAATCATCCCAAACAAATACTGTTCATCACATCTTTCATGCGATGCTGAACATCAATGGAAGTTGTTTCCCGAGTTTATCTAGTGCAACATTTGTTTTATTGTCATGTATTAATAGGGACATAAAACAGAAGAATAATCAGTACTCCATCCTGGCCTGCAGTGACTGCTACTGCTGTGCAGCAGTGGTTCTCAGTTGCTACTGGAGTACTGGTTATTCTTAATACCTATCAATAAAAGAAATAACACACTAGACCAATTTGGGCCACTCTATCGAATAGGCACGTAAAATTCCGAATTAATAATTTTGTTTGTATTGGGAAACAAGCCGACATCTTCTGTCGATGCTGGGTGTTGTATGAAAGACATGATGAGCAGGATTTGTTTGGGCTGACTCCAGCTACGTGCTCCAGAAATGAAATTGCAAATATCTGCCGAAACACCACAGAAAATGCACTTGACAACCCATTGCAGAAACAAATGGTACATCAGAGACAGAGAGAGAGAGAGAGAGAGAGAGAGAGAGAGAGAGAGAGAAACTTGCTTGTGGGTTTGTGGAACACTCTGAGCCAGTTGCATGTTAGAAGCCAAGAGAAACCGATTAAAAAATAAGTGGTATTAAATTTCCCTGAGGCTACAGCAGACGCCCACATAGACATTTACACAACCATTATACTGATGCCCCACAGACAAATGGAGCGGGAAGAAACTAAATAAGGTGGCACTGCAAAAATTACCCTCTGCCATGCATTTCACAGTGGTCTGCAGAGTACAGTTGCATCTCTACAATGAAGATAAACCTGTTATTCACTGTTTCTGCTTGATTCGATCTGATATAATAGTTTCTCAGAAGTGCCACACTAATCGTGAAGTTAATAAAATGCGTAGTTTCCATAAACTGGGGTAGGGTAAACAACATGCATCATTTGTGCATTTTCACTTTTTTATGGCAGTGCACATGGCTGAATAGTGGAATTCTTTCTTCAGCCTCCATTTTGTGAGAGATGGCATCCTCAATAAGTATAACTTGTGCAAACAGTCAGGGGTTGAAAATCGTGTCTGACTAACTGCATGTGAAGCTGTTCATATCAGTGGTTTTTCTGGCCTGAAATGTCTGTTGAATAATTATTAGAATTTGTAATCTAAATTACTGAGATCCCAATTAAAAAGATGCAACATTTGATAGTCATGGCTTTCCTCATACAAAGTGAATGATAAAATGGTAGCCTTTGTGTTATTATTGGTTCAAAACAAACAAACGCGCGCGCCCACACACACACACACACACACACACACACACACACACACACACACACACACACACACAAAAAAACCAATTCATTAGGAAGGAAAATGGGTGATTTCATTCAGTGGAAATGTATGTAGGTAAACAATGTATTGTCATACAAAAGTTTGGAAATGGAAACGCTTCTTTGCAACATGAACTTGCGCAGTCAAGAACATACATACAATAGGACAGCTGCTGATAGAAGCTTTGGTGTGATTGACAAACAAGGCTGTAGAGTTTATAAATTGAGCTAAGAACACAAACACCAGATCACTTTCTTCAGGAATCGAGCATTGGGCAGCTCACTCAACCGACAGTTACGGCCAGCTAGAGAATTGTCTTATGGCCAATTCACATTACTTTACTTTCCGTGTTTACTAGACACACCTAGGAAGAAATCTGGCACTGTTTACAAAATGAGAGAATAGTTTTGGCTTTTCCGTACAAACAATTAGAACAGGTTCGTGAAACAATCTTGGACAAGAAACTGGATTTGAGGAAGACTCCACAGTACTCATCATTAGCAGTGAATCTGACCAGAAATGAGACTCATGTTTGAACACTGGCAATTGGTAAACTTTCCAAGCCATTCATTGTTATCCTTTCATCCCTCATAGCAATGTATGAAATACCTTCCAAAAATAGAAATAAAAACCAATTTTTATTTTAAAGGGAAGCAATCTATGTACATAACTTCCTCGTTAACTGCTCGGCACGCACTACTCTGTATAGAACTGAAAATTTCCTTGAACTACTAAACACAGTATCGATCACAATTATTTATTAGCTTCCTGGACATGTCCGAAGCACATCTTTAGCAGCTGACAAGATAATAATCCCGGCCCATCTCTCAGACGTACAGCAACATATATTTAGAACATGAGGTGCACACTCCCGGCACCGTCCAACAGTGGTGGGTGCGTGTCACGGGCAGTCGTCACGCCCCGTCCCCGTCTTCAGAGAAGAGGAACTCGCTCTCGGAAAGCAGGACTTCGAGGTCGGACGGGACGGTGTGCAGGTTGGAGTCGACGTCCTCGGCGGCGAGTGCCAGTTCGGGGGAGACGGCCGGGGGCCGCGCCCGGCTAGTCTTGCCGCGCCTACCCGGCACCGCCGACCGCCCGACTCCAGCTCTCGCCGCTGGAGCAGATGTCGATGCGGCAGCGGGCTTTTTGAACTTGAGCTTGAACTTGAAAGGTCCACCATACAGCAACTGCAGCTGCGCCTTCCTGCCACCGGCAGGTTTGAGGTCACCCCCACTGCCCGACCTGCCGACACCAGCTGCCTTTTCTGTCAGGCCTGTTAAGAGAGCAAAAACGAGCAGGTCTTTTAATACATGTAATGTCCACAACAGGAAATGGAGTCCCCACAATCTGTCTCTCAGTCAGGCCTGTCAGGAACACAAACAGGAGTGGGTGTTTTAATACACATAACATATACAACAGGGAATGCAATTCCCATAATATGTCTGATTTTTGTACAGGGTTTTTCAAATGTTTCCTGTTCTGGTGGTGCTTCAAAAGCACACATTCAGTCATTCATTCATTTATCCCATCAAGAAAAGCTTTCACAGATGTTGAATGACTTATGTTTTCATTAACAAAAGACTAGAAAACATGGAAATTTAATCTGTATACTCTGCTAACTGTAAGCTATCACTATTTGCTTAAAACTATTCACACTTGTACTCTCTGTGGTATTATCCAGAGATCATAGTGCCATACCAAATTCGGCCATGTGAATCGATACCGCAGACGTTAGCGAGGGCTTGCAGCAATCCGCCACAATCCCTCCAGAAGACTGTGCCTCCCTCTTAGCATAGCAGCACCCTCATGCCGAGTTTAATAGAGGGTCAAGCATGCAAGAGTTCAGCACAGTTTGTGACTTCAACTGCAGCAGTGAACATCATAGTGTAGGACCAATGAGTAGTTAAAGTTTCTGATGAACTTTCCCTTTAGTAAGTGTTGAACATTGTACCTCAAGAGAAGTTTGTTAGTAAGTTCATCAAGTGGTGATTCGTGGACTCAAATAGGAACCCCTCGATGGAAGATGACTTTCTTTTCATGAAATACTATTGAGAAAATTTAGAGAACTTGCATGTGCTGGTGACTGCAGAATGATTGTACTGTCACCAATGTACATTTCACTCAAGAACTGTGAAGATAACAGAAATTAGGGCTCATACGGAGGCATACAAGGTGCTGCTATAAAATAATGTGACTATTGCTGTAAAACATTTTGTTTTTCAAAACCATACATATTCAATTCTTGACTCTCTCAATATATTCCTTTCCTCTATCCCTGCAACACTCCATGCGAATTTTACGTCGATGGAAACATGCTGGACGTCTTCGTCTGTAAGTGCCTTAATAATGTGTGACACTTTTTCTTTCACTGCTTCATCTTGTTACTTTTAATGCTGATTGGATCTTTGGGAATAGATATGTCACATGGTTCTAAGTCAGACATATAATGTTGGTGGTCTGACACTGGGATGCTGTAATTTGCTAGAAACCTTTTAACAGACAATATTCGCTGGTGCATTGTTTTGATGCAGAATCTATTGATGCAATTCATTATTCACGCCATTTTTTTCTTATTTTCTCATGGAGTTCAGCAGGCAGTAATTCTGATTAACAGGTAGACCTTCAGGAACCCAGTGAAGATACTCAATTACATGAATATTGGAAAAAAGAAAAATCATCATCACTTCGAACCGTGATTTGCTCATTCAAGCCTTTCTCACTCTCGGTGAAGTTGGAATCTTCTAGTGCATCTGGATCATAAGTGAAAAACCAAGATTCATCACATGTTATCACACTTTCCAAGGAATTACAATCATTTTCAATGGTATTCAAAGTGTCAGTACAAACTTTTTCACAAACTTATTTTTGTTTGATCATGAGAATTTTTGGCACCACTTTTGCAAATAATTTTCTCATGTTAAATTGGTATATAAAATTTGCCTTCTGCATTTTTTATGAATTCCTACAGTTCCAGAAATTGATAAAATACCCCACCAGTGGTCAGATCAAATCAGTTTACCTACTTTTTCTATATTTTCATCTGTCTTTCATGTCTAAGGATGCACCAGATGTGAGTTGTCATCGTCGTCGTCGTCGTCACCACCACCACCATCTCAGCCAACTGGGGAACGTTCGACTACTTAAAAACTCATGTTTGAGGTAAACATTCTTCTGCCATACACTTCTTTTAGAACCAGATAGGTTTCAGGAGCAAGTTTTCCAAGTTTCATGTGAAACTTCATGCCAGTTCACTGCTGTATTATTAAACTTATCATTTTTCTGCCAAAACAGCTCTTACACAAACGAAGGCCACAGCTGCACTTATTTGTCTACCAACACAAGACATTCTGCATTTTACTGAGAAGGATTCACAACTATTGGTAATTCATCCTTGGCACATGTGTACTTACTCTAATGACAGCATCAGTCCCATTATTTTATATCCACAGTTGGTATAGACAACTGATTTTCCCCTCTCGTTTTTTGAGTGGAACAGTGAACGAAATGACTAGTAGTGTTAAAGGATAACCTCTATGCATACAGCATATGGTGGCTTGCAAATTTAAGTATATGGTGGCTTGCAAATTTAAGTAGATGGGGATGGAGCTGGTAAGGCCAAGCTGGAGGTAAGAAATTATTGAAAAGGGGGCACAAGGTGGTCTTTTAGGATGAAGGGAGGATCAAGGTTGCGTGGTGCTATGAACAGGGAGAGGCAAGTTTCAATGTTGGCATTCAGTTTGGCTTCAGTGAAAGGATCAGTAGTGAAGAAGTGTTTCCACTGTAGTGAACAGGCACGATTTATCTCGGGTGTGATGTGGAAGGTAAGGCCTCTGGATACAGCTGATACTTTCATCAGATTGAAGTTTTGGGTGGACATGTTGCCAGCAGTGTTTTGGATTTGTTTAGGTTGTGGGTTTTGTGGGATATCGGGGGTGGGGGGGCAGGGGTGGCAGATAGAAAAGGTCGGCAAGGTTGACTCTGGGTGCTACAAAGTGTTTCAATGGGGACAGGACAGGTGTTAACAAGTAGTGATATTCCAATATGAGGTGTCAGTAAAACTGCATCTTGCAGAATTTTTCCTGTAATATCAGGTTGGTGAGGGACTCAGATTGGCAAAAATATGGTAATTGGTCACTGTGAAAGGAGGCGTGGCTCCCAGAGAAGGGAACTTTTTGGTTAGGTAGTTGAGGGGGGGAGGGGGGGGGGATTCTGTGGCTTAGGTGGCATTTAAGGAAAAGCATGTGGGGCAGGGTTAAGTTGACACATTGTAACTGTACAGCTGTGTGTGCAAATGCATTTGTATGTGTATTCTAGCCATCTCAAACTAAAACTGAATCAGTGGCACTCAATTCACCTGTTTAACCTGGGGTCAAGAGGAGGCAGATGCAAAAGGTTTGGCATCTGTTAATCGTCTGCAATTCAGACGTACAGGGAATGACGGTACAATATGTTTGGTAGCAGAAGATTTATTTATAAACAGTCACGTTTTTTCTTTATTTACTTTCACTTGACGTGTTTCGGGAAATGATTCCCATTTTCAAGTGTGTTTTTTGTGTGTGTTAAGCATAGTTCTATTGATGTTATCAGTGTGTGAGAGTCTGCTTTATTTTGTTGACTTTTACTGCAATATATAAGAAACACGTGATTTTTTAATTGGTTATCGATTCTTTTGGTAAAGTTAGTAGCAAAATTTAGAACAATTTGTCTTAGTTTTCTAATGATCCTTTTGTGCAGGGTCTCACACACACTAAACATTACGCACAAATTGCTGTACACTTTTAAAATCGCAAATATCTTGTATAAACAAAACTGTTACAAAGATTTTCTTACAAGTAGTCCACAGATATAACATTATAGGTCTATAATGTTATCTCTGTGGACTACTTTTAAGAAAATCTTTGTAACTGTTTTGTTTAGATAAGATATTTTTGATGTTTAAAGTGCACAAAAAGTTTTACATGATGTTTAGTGTATGTGAGAGTGCACAAATGGAACATTAAAAAGCTAAGTTCAAATTCTTCTAAATTTCGCTGACTGTATGTGGGATGCACACATGGGTTTTTTAGATTGGCAATTTTCCATCCAATCTAGATAACAAGAGCTGTAGGGAACCCACAAGTAGCAATGTAATATTGAAAGAAATGCCTCCCGCAGGTGAGAGTATTAAAATTCTAATGGTAAATTGCTGAAGCATTCGCAACAAAATCCCAGGGCTTGTAGTATTCATAAAAAAGCAGTGAAGCTCACATAATATCAGGTACAGAAATCTGGTTGAAAGCTGAATTGATATCAGCGAGATTTTTGGGGAAAATGTAAATGTATATCAAAAGTATAGGCAATTGAGAAATGAAGGTGGTGTATCTGTTGCAGTAAACAAGAAACTTAAATCCACTGAGATATAAATCAAGTTGCAGTTGAGATTGTGTGAGCAAGATTCAGTATCAAGGGTGGACATAAAATGATGATTGAATCCTTCTATCGCCTATCAGACTCATCTCCTGATGTAACTGAAAACTTTGGAGACAACCTCATTTCACTTGTATGTAAATTTCCCAATAACACTGCAATCATCAGTGGAGACTTTAATCATCCAACAATTAATTGCAAAAATCACAGTTTTGTTAGTGGTGGGCATGATAAGACGTCCTGTGAAACTTTGCTAAATGCCTTCTCTGAAAACTATCTAGAACAGATAGTTAGGAACCAGACTCATGATGGAAATATATAGCATGTAATGGCAACAAATAGACCTGATCTCTTTTGAGGATGTTGCGGTTGTGGCAACAGTAATTACCAAAGTAAAAAAGAACAACTAAAACAGGCAGACAAATATATATGTTCAGTAAACTAGATAAAAAAATCAGTAGCGTTATATCTCAATGAGGAACTTCGAACATTTAGCACAAGGCAGGAGTGTGTGAAAGAACTCTGGCACAAGTTTAAAAGTATAGTTCACCATGCACTGGAATTCTATGTACCCCGTAGAACAGTTCATAATGGGAGGGAACCTCCATAATATACAGTCACCGTAAACAAACTTGTAAAAAAAGATTACTGCATAATAGGTGTATAAGAAAGCGGAGGTCTGTAGTGCAGTGTAGTTGCAGCTCTCTGAGACTGCAGACATGTGTGCATGTTGCGCTTGCGTGAGTGTGTGTATGTGTACGTGTGTGTCTACTGCTGACAAAGGCCTTAATGGCCAAAAGCTATGATTGTGTGAATCTTTTTATTGTGCCTATCACAACTCAGCATCTCTGCTATATGGTGAGTAGCAACTTTCCTTCTCTCATATTGTTACATTTACTAAGCAAGATTCAGAAAAACTGTCCCAGTTTAATTCTCATGCAACTGCAAAGGTGAACGATACAGGCCTTAGTGTAAGCGAAATTGAGAAACAGTTGAAATTGCTGAAATAAATTACACTGTGAGGAACTTGTCCACTGTTACACAGAGTGTAAAATTAAACAAGGCTACAGGGCCCTATGGATCCCTGTCATATAATATACAGAATTTTCAGCCAAGTTAGCTCCCATTTTAACCATAATATAAAATGTGTGTTTTGTTTTGAAAGGGAGGGGGGCAAAGAAAACCCCTGTTCCCAGCACAAGTCCATTAGAAGATGGTCTGAGCTCCAACATGAGGAGGTATCTCGAACAGAAATCCAGCACGTATTCTGAAAACATAGATTGTGCAAAATCCCACTTGTGCTCTTCTCACATGACATCTGAAAGCTATGGATTCCAGAAATTAGGAAGAGGCCATATTTCTTGACACGTGGAGAGCATATGACTTCATACCATCCCAGTATTTATTAACAAAAGTATTATTACGTGACGTATCAGACAAAATTGGTTCCACATTTCTGGATTTCCGGAAGGCTGTTGATACTATTCCTCACAGTCAGCTTCTAATCAGATTGTGTGTTATTTAATTGGATAGATAAAAAATCTATTCACCAGTCAGCGACAGAAATCACACACACACAAAAGACTTATGATTGCCAAGCTGTCGGAGCCAGTGGCAGCTATCCAATTAAATAATCTATATAAATGATTCAGGAGAAAATATGAGCATCCTTCTTAGATTGTTTGCAGATGATACTATCATTAGTCATCTAGTAAATTCATCACAAGATCGAAACAAATTTGCAAAATGTTTCAGGCAAGAAATACAGTAAATTTACTAAATAATGGCAAGTGTGACATCACCCACGTGAGTACTAAAAGGAACCAGATAAATTTCAGATACGCAATAAATCACACAAATCTAGAGGCTGTCAATTCAACTAAATATCTACATATAACAATTATGTTGTGGGGAAGGAAAACCAAAGACTGCATTTTATTGACAGAGTACTTAGAAGATTCAACAAATCCTATAAAGAGCCTGCCTACAAGCTTGTCCATCCTCTTCCAGGGTACTGCTGCACAGTGTGAGATCCTCACCAGATTGGACTGATGGAGGACATTGAAAAAGTACAAATGGGAACAGATCATTTTGACTTTTGTGAAACAGGGAAGAGAGTGTCACATATATGTCATGCGAGTTGGAGTGTCAGTCATTAAAACAAAGGCATTTTTTTGTTGTGGTGAGATCTTCTCAAGAAATTTCAAGTTACAACTTTCTCTACCAAATGCAAAAATATTTTGTTGGCACCCACTTTCATGGGGAGAAATGATCATCGTAATAAAATAAGAGAAATCAGAGCTCACTCAGAAGGATTGAAGTGTTTTTTTTGTTTTTTTTTTCCCATGTGCGTTATTTAAGAGTAGAGAGAGTGGTTTGATGAACCTCTGGCAGTCACTAAGTTAATTGCACAATAGTTGTGTAGATGTAAGGGGGTCGGGAATTTCTTGGTCGGCATACTGTAGCATTTTATCTCCGATGGAGAGTCATCAACAGAAGTAGAAGTAGCTTCAGGTGTGCTCCAGAAAATGTTAATAACACAATAGATATTATTGGTAGCAACCTCAGACTTCTGCAGATGATGTATTTATCAATAATGAAGTACTTTCATAAAAAATCTGAGGAAATTTGTATCAGTTTGAGAGAAGATTTCAAAGTAGTGCATAGATTGCAAACTCGCTTTAAATGTACAGAAACGTAAAATTGTGCATTTCACAAAACTATCAAGTGTAGTATGCAATGACTACAGTACCAATGATTCACAATAGAATCAGTCAACTCCAACAAATACCTGCATGTAACAATTTGTGATGATACAAAACGGAAAGATCAGCTGTAGGTAAGGCAGGTGGCAGAGTGTGACTCATTGGCAAAATGCAGTCATTCTACCACAAATATGGCTTCCAAATGGCATCTGCATCCCACCTAGAATATATATTAAGTGGAACGACCCTGCAGAATTAATCACAGCTGAGGCTTTTTTTTTTTTTTTTTTTTTTTTTTTTTTACACACACACATGTGCATGCATACTGGAACACTGCTGCAGTCCTACTGACACACTGCTCCATTATGCGCAATTACCCCCAAATGTGCAACGTTTTGCACTGCTCTGTGCCATGTGTTTGTGCGCATTGCAGCACTGTAAGGCACATCCAGTGTGGATACAGCTTCAGAGAGCACAGTGCATCAACAGAGGAGGTAGCTTATAAAACCATCATTTGACCAGTATTCGAATATTGCTTGTCAGTGTGGGATCCACACCAGGTAGTATCAATGGAGGAAACCACAGATCCAAACATTAGTACTACATTTTGTCACAGGTTCATTTAGTAAGTACATAAAAGTCACGGTGAAGAGCAACCGACTCCAGTGGCAGACACTGCTTCACAGGTGGTTTACTGTTTAAAGTTCCAAGAGTATACACTCCTAGGAGAATTGACCAATGTAATGCCTTCCTCCTACATATATCTCCTAAAAGGACATTCGAGAGTCGAGCCCAACTGGAGGTTTAGCAGCTATCTTCCTTCCTGTGAACTGTTTGTGACTGGAATAGGAAAGGGAGGAAGCGACAGAGGTATCTTCCACCACACACCACAAAGGTGGCTTGTGGAGTATAGATGTAGAAACAAACAATCCCACAAAAAAAGTACACGTAAAATTTTTAAAAAATCAGTATTAACCTATCTATAGATATTCTTAGATCTCCTATGTATCACTTCTGTAGGGAATGTGAAGGTAAGATTGACTAACTGCAGTACACTCGGGGGCAATTAAGCTGTCTTCCCAAGCTCCATTGGTGATGGGAATGGGAAGAAACCGTAACATGTGGTACCCTATGACAATCACTTTACAGTGTTAGGATTGAACATGTGTAGATGTAGACACTATTACAATATGGCCCATTGTTGTGTCAAAAATTTGAAACTCAGAAAATTCTCTGTGAGCTTGAGAGCTGCCTCGAATGTGCGTCAAACCTCCCGAGGAGAAAAAAGTCACGGGATGGCGATGGTGGTACAATCACATATACGAGGTATGAAAGGGCCGTGCATTGGCAGAGCTGCCATTTGCCATCAGGTGAATCGTGTTAAAAACATTTCTGAGACATTGATGGTCACATAACGGGATTAACTGAAACTGAGCATGGAATGGTAGTTGGAATCTGATGCATGGGGCATTACATTTCAGAAATCGTTAGGGAATTCAATATTATGAAGTCCACAGTGTCAAAAGTGTGCCGAGAATACCAAATTTCAGGCATTACCTCTCACCACAGAATACGCAGTGGCTGGCTGCGTTCACTTAACAACTGAGAGTGGCAACATTTGCACAGAGTTGACATTGCAAACAGACTAGCAACAGTGTGTGAAATAACCGCAGAAATCAATGTGGGATATACGGTGAACGTATCTGTTAAGACAGTACAGCAGAATTTGGCACCAGTGGGCAATGGCAGCAGACAGCTGACGCGAGTGCCTTTTCTAACACTGTGACATCACCTAGCACTTCTGGATTCGCAGCTGTATCGATTCGACCCTGTTGTTGTTGTTGTTGTGGTCTTCAGTCCTGAGACTGGTTTAATGCAGCTCTCCATGCTACTCAATCCTGTGCAAGCTTCTTCATCTCCCAGTACCTACTGCAACCTACATCCTTCTGAATCTGCTTAGTGTAGTCATCTCTTGGTCTCCCTCTACCATTTTTAACCTCCACGCTGCCCTCCAATACTAAATTGGTGATCCCTTGATGTCTCAGAACATGTCCTACCAACCGATCCCTTCTTCTAGTTAAGTTATGCCACAAACTTCTCTTCTCCCCAATCCTATTCAATACTTCCTCATTAGTTATGTGATCTACCCATTTAATCTTCAGCATTCTTCTGTAGCACCACATTTCGAAAGCTTCTATTCTCTTCTTGTCCAAACTATTTATCGTCCATGTTTCACTTCCATACATGGCTAGACTCCATACAAATACTTTCAGAAATGACTTCCTGACACTTAAATCTATACTCGATGTTAACAAATTTCTCTTCTTCAGAAACGCTTTCCTTGCCATTGCCAGTCTACATTTTATATCCTCTCTACTTCGACCATTATCAGTTATTTTGCTCCCCAAATAGCAAAGCTCCTTTACTACTTTAACTGTCTCACTTCCTAATCTAATTCCGTCAGCATCGCCTGACAATATTCGACTACATTCCATTATCCTCGTTTTGCTTTTGTTGATGTTCATTTCATATCCTCCTTTCAAGACACTATCCATTCCGTTCAACTGCTCTTCCAAGTCCTTTGCTGTCTCTGACAGAATTACGATGTCATCGGCGAACCTCAAAGTTTTTATTTCTTCTCCATGGATTTTAATACCTACTCCAAATTTTTCTTTTGTTTCCTTTACTGCTTGATCAATATACAGATTGAATAACATCGGGGAGAGACTACAACCCTGTCTCACTCCCTTCCCAATCGCTGCTTCCCTATCATGCCCCTTGACTCTTATAACTGCCATCTGGTTTCTGTACAAATTGTAAATAGCCTTTCGCTCCCTGTATTTTACCCCTGCCACCTTCAGAATTTGAAAGAGAGTATTCCAGTCAACATTGTCAAAAGCTTTCTTTAAGTCTACAAATGCTATAAACATAGGTTTGCCTTTCCTTAATCTTTCTTCTAAGATAAGTCGTAGGGTCAGTATTGCCTCACGTGTTCCAACATTTCTATGGAAGCCAAACTGATCTTCCCCGAGGTCGGCTTCTACTAGTTTTTCCATTCGTCTGCAAAGAATTCGTGTTAATATTTTGCAGCTGTGACTTATTAAACTGATAGTTCGGTAATTTTCACGTCTGTCAGCACCTGCTTTCTTTGGGATTGGAATTATTATATTCTTCTTGAAGTCTGAGGGTATTTCGCCTGTCTCATACATCTTGCTCACCAGATGGTAGAGTTTTGTAAGGACTGGCTCTCCCGAGGCCGTCAGTAGTTCCAATGGAATGTTGTCTACTCCGGGGGCCTTGTTTCGACACAGGTCTTTCAGTGCTCTGTCAAACTCTACGTGCAGTATCGTATCTCCTATTTCATCTTCATCTACATCCTCTTCCAATTCCATAATATTGCCGTCAAGTACATCGCCCTTGTATAGACCCTCTACATACTCCTTCCACCTTTCTGCTTTCTCTTCTTTGCTTAGAACTGGGTTTCCATCTGAGCTCTTGATGTTCATGCAAGTGGTTCTCTTATCTCCAAAGGTCTCTTTAATTTTCCTATAGGCAGTATCTATCTTACCCCTAGTGAGATAAGCCTCTACATCCTTACATTTGTCCTCTAGCCATCCCTGCTTAGGCATTTTGCACTTCCTGTCAATCTCATTTTTGAGACATCTGTATTCCTTTTTGCTTGCTTCATTTACTGCATTTTTATATTTTCACCTTTCATCAATTAAATTCAATATTTCTTCTGTCACCCAAGGATTTCTACAAGCCCTCATCTTTTTACCTACTTGATCCTCTGCTGCCTTCACTACTTCATCCCTCAAAGCTACCCATTCTTCTTCTACTGTATTTCTTTCCCCCATTCCTGTCAATTGCTCCCTTATGCTCTCCCTGAAACTCTGTACAATCTCTGGTTCTTTCAATTTATCCAAGTCCCATCGCAAATTCCCACCTTTTTGCAGTTTCTTCAGTTTTAATCTACAGGTCATAACCAATAGATTGTGGTCAGAGTCCACATCTGCCCCTGGAAATGTCTTACAGTTTAAAACCTGGTTCCTAAATCTCGTCTTACCATTATATAATCTATCTGATATCTTTTAGTATCTCCAGGGTTCTTCCATGTATACAGCCTTCTTTTATGATTCTTGAACCAAGTGTTACCTATGATTAAGTTGTGCTCTGTGCAAAATTCTGCCAGCAGTGGCTTCCTCTTTCATTTCTTTGCCCCAGTCCATATTCACCTACTACGTTTCCTTCTCTCACTTTTCCTACTACCGAATTCCAGTCACCCATGACTATTAAATTTTCATCTCCCTTCACTATCTGAATAATTTCTTTTATTTAATCATACATTTCTTCAATTTCTTCGTCATCTGCAGAGCTAGTTGGCATATAAACTTGTACTACTGTAGTACGTGTGGGCTTCGTATCTATCTTTGCCACAATAATGCATTCACTATGCTGTTTGTAGTAGCTTACCCACATTCCTATTTTCCTATTCATTATTAAAGCTACTCCTGCACCCTGTAGACACCTGACCAGAAGTCTTGTTCCTCCTGCCACCGAACTTCACTAATTCCCACTATATCTAACTTTAACCTATCCATTTCCTTTTTTAAATTTTCTAACCTACCTGCCCGATTAAGGGATCTGACATTCCACGCTCCGATCCTGATAACGACATCCTCTTGGGTAGTCCCCGTCCGGAGATCCGAATGGGGGACTATTTTACCTCCGGAATATTTTACCCAAGAGGACGCCATCATCATTTAATCATACAGTAAAGCTGCATGCCCTCGGGAAAGATTTCCCCTTGCTTTCAGCCGTTCGCAGTACCAGCACAGCAAGGCCGTTTTGGTTATTGTTACAAGGCCAGATCAGTCAATCATCCAGACTGTTGCCCCTGCAACTACTGAAAAGGCTGCTGCCCCTCTTTAGGAACCACACGTTTGTCTAGCCTCTCAACAGATACCCCTCCATTGTGGTTGTACCTACGGTACGGCTATCTGTATCGCTGAGGCACGCAAGCCTCCCCACCAACGGGAAGGTCTGTGGTTCATGGGGGGAGGGATTGGACCCTAGATGACTAAAAAGCTGTGGTCTGATCAGACGAGTCTCTATTTCAGTTGCTAAGAACTGATGGTCAGGTTTGAATATGAAGCAGACCCCACGAAGCATTGGACCCAAGTTGTCAACAAGACACTGTGCAGGCTGGTGGTGGCTTCATTGTGGTGTGGGCTGTGTTTACAAGGAATGCATCCAGTCCAAGTGAAATGATCATTGACAAGGAATTGTTATCTTTGGCTACTTGGAAACAATTTGTAGCTATTAATAGACTTCATGTTCCCAAAAAACGATGTGTCATGTCTTTAGGACACAACTATTCACAATTTATTTGAAGAACATTGGCCACCCAGATCACTCGACATGAATCCCACCAAATATTTATGGGACATAGTCGAGATGTCAGTTTGTGCACACTATCCTGCACTGGCAACACTTTTCAGTTATGCTACGGAGGAAACATGACTCAATATTTCTGCAGGGGACTTCCAACAGTTCACCGAGTCTGTGGCGTGTCGAGTTGCTGCACAACACTGGCAAAAGGAGGTCCGGCACGTTATTAAGAGATATCCCGTGATTTTTACCACCTCAGTGTATGATATTCCACAGGTAGACAGGAATAGGTGAAAAACAACTAAAGCAGCAATGTAGTGGATTTATGGAAGACTGCGCCTACCACTTTTAATTTCGTTATGTACATTTGTACAGAGTTAAGACAGAAGTCTCTGTGGGAAGTTCAAATGAAAAATTGTTATTTCACTATTAGTCAAACTGCTTTTAAATTTCTGTAGTTGTTCCAGAGAAAACAGTACAAAATTCTTATTGAGAAACTGAATAACTGGAAATTATGTTGAAGGTGGTACGAAAATGTAGTTTGGTGGTTAAGTACCAGCTTATAAAAGAAATAGTCCGAGGTTTGATCCCTGGCCGGGTATAGAATTATTATCCATCAGTTATCACTTCTTTCAACTCTGGCAGTGTTTATCAGTGTGAAAAGTAACAAGCTGCATTGTGGTTCAGAGACCACACCAAACAGGAGGTCCCCTGTAACTGGCTGGTTCAATCAGTTCAAATGTCAAATTAAGGCAGTGGTACAACACTTCCAGTAGGCTCAAGTTACTGCTGCTTTTGAACTGAGCTCCAGTCTGGTGACTGCCTTACTTATCTCAGTACAAAGTACAAAAAATGATGCCTGTAAATGCATTTTTGGACAGATGAAGTAGGTATATTTTTCTGACATCACAGTTATCATCTCTTCCTACACACCATGGAATGGATTACTCCTCAATGATTTTAAGATTCCACACAGAGTCAAACCAGATAATGACGAGTTGAAAATATTAATTCTGTGATGGTTGATAACCCAACTGGCACACATGAATGTAGAGTGTTTAAAAATGCTCAACCCACATTATAACAGGTTGGAAAATAAAGGTGACTATATACAAAACACGAGGGGAGAGAGGGTATGTTTGTGGACCTCATACAAAATTTTTTTATCAGTTTCATTTGTGATTACAGGTGTCAGCCTCTGCTTTAGGGTTGTATTTGACAACTGTAATGTGACAGCAAATAGAAATTGTGTTCACTTACCGGCAGGTGTGGAGCGTGACCGCGGTACCGGCTGCTCCGTCGACATCAGCCAGTTCTGGACTTTGCTCACTGGATCACTCTCCGGTACGGCGGTAGCTGTGGGAGCGGCAGTCGGCGGGGTAGCGTCGGCACTGTAGTCGATGACCTCTGCCTTGTGCCGCGTCCTGTGGGCGCCCTTCCTCTCCGCACTGCCCCTCTTAGTGTCCTGGCCTCTCCGTCTGTCAGAGGGTGACGGGGGTCGCTTCCTGTCTCCTGCGGCTCTCTGCCTGTCCGGTATTATGGCCAACACCGGAGGGTTCTCCACAGCCGGCCTCTTCTCCACGACAGGCAGTGACGATTTCTCGGCCGCAGCTGTCGGTATGTTACCGAGTGTATTCCGCCTGGTGAATGTCGCGAGCTCCGGCGTCTTCTGGGGTGCGGACACTGCCGATACCCGCACTTCCTTTCTGTCGCTGTCGACGCTGAGCGGTCGGCCCAGCGTGTGTCTCTTTCCGCCTGCACTCGGACCGGACGGGACGCCCACCACTGCCGCCGAACTCGTGCAGTCCGGAGCCTGCCTCTCGGGGTCCCTCGCACTTCGCTTTTCGGCCGCCTGCAATTTTCCAGACGCACCCACCTGCGACAGCAGGTCATCTCCCGCTCCCGGTCGAGTTGCGGTCGCCGGTGGCGGGTGCTCCAGAGACTGTCGTTTGGAATCTTTGCCCTCCTGACATTCTGCAGTCGAGGTGGCCTCTGCCGACAGCTGGTGACACGTCTGGCTCTTCTTACTCCTAGGAACATATTGCAGGGAGCGCCTCTTATCCCTGCTCAGCACTGCAGACCTGTCTGTCACTTCGGACATCTGTTTCTCTAGCTTCGGGCGCTTCTCCGGTGAAGGCTTCTCGGTGGCTACTGGATGCGACCTGCTGTCGGTCACTCCTGCCGCCGGTGAAACGGAGCCGGAAACGCCTCCTCCTACTTGCGAGTTGTCCGTAACGGTTCCCGGACATTTTTCTGTCATTACTGCTGCACACTGTCGTCGTTGGCAGTCTGTTGTCTTCTGTACGGGGGGGATTTCTGCCGCTGTCACCTCCTCCACCTTCGTTACATTTTCGAGCGGAGTGTACCCATCGTCGTCAGCTGCCATGGGTTTCTTCGCCGTTATATTCTTTTTCTCCTGCCCTGGCGCAGTCTTCCGTTTGGGTATGGGCGGTCTCTTCCCCTCTGCTCCCAAATTTTTGTCTGCTCTTTTTTCTACAGCTCCCAGTTTCTTGTCCACTTTCTGCTCATCTGAAGCAGCTACTTTCTTCCTTCGTCGCTTGCTCTTGAGTGCGTGGTGTGTCGCTTTTTTCCTATGTATTCTTGTTACTGCCCCTGCACAAAAGAGATTATTGTGTTAGTGATTTTATAAATAAGTACAAAAAAGCATAGAATGTACACTTAATGCTGCACAAATAAAAAGTTCAGGAATTTAATTCTGTTAAACAGTGACAAATACGTGGTGGAACGGGAATAGAAAGCTGGCTCTTGGGTGCTTCAGCAATTCTGTTGCTGATTGAGCTATGCATAGACATGTCATGACCTGAATCTACACTCCAATCTATCAGCACACTACTGCTCTTTCCTGAAACTTTTGAGGATGGCATTGCCTTAATCTGAACCTGGAAGAGGGCAGTCACTGTCAGTTACCATTCTCACATTTCTCTACTAGGGCACTTGGGAGGTGTCTGTTTTGCATATCAATTACAGGAGAGTTAGTTCGGTATATTTTCTGGCAACATGCTCTACTACATGGGACGTATTTAGGTTTCACTGACAATCTTTAAAGTGAGCATTTCAGTCAGTGAACACTTAGGGGTTGGGGTGTGCCACGTGTGTACATTGTATGCAAACAAGGGAAAAAAGAGTCAGTTGTATGGAAGCAGCTGCATTAAGGTAGTCAGCCATTTGTTGTTATATGTGCGCAGTCCTAAGCAGGCTTGCAGTGCTGTGCAGTGGATGTTGTTATGAGTTAGTCAGTGCAGAGCAGTTTTTCATGTGAATTGCAGGTTATTGTGAGTTGGTATGTGCAGGCAGTGCTGAACTGGGAGAGGCAGTTGGCATTTGTTTATATAAGACAAGCTGTGGTCTGATGATTCTGTTGCCAATCATTTAAAGAGAAGGAGTGCATGATATTGAACTTTGTCTTGAGAGTGGCTCTAATATTAGTTTTGAGAGAGCGAGCTATGTTTTTTGGATTGTTTTTGACGAACACGTATTGCTCTTCTTTATGCATCCCGCTCAGCAATCTGCAGTGAGGCATTACTATTTTCCTTTTCTTACGTCTAGGCATGTGTCTAGTAACAGTGTGACTAATTAGGTCTGCCGTGTATCACACTGATGATTAGGCTGACCTCAATATTTAGCAGTGTTTACATTCACATCCAGTATTTAGACTGTGATCAGGAGTCAGTAAATCATTATTTTCATTCACCAGATAGGAAATATTTCTGTATTTTCTGCCGATTTAGGAATTGGGCCAAGTGTAACATTATTAAGTATAGAATGCTGCATATTATGTGTTGTAGTAATTATTTTAATAAACTGGAATTTTATTTGCATTTTCCATTTTCCATACCTTGATCAGACTGATGCTCCTATCTCATGTTTTTTTCTAAAGTAATAATCAATAAATATTTTGTGATTAATATTATAGTGGATTATTAACTTTTTATTAGCTCAGTATAACATTTACCAGGAGTCACAGTTGTATAACACGGTCAACTTTATAAAAGTAACGTAAGTCATGCTGCTGAATAATGAAGCTGCACTTGCCAAGTTCCTATCTCATATCTGTGATTTGATTTTATACTGTCATATATAAGGACAGAAACTGGTCTTTATTAACCTGCAGAGGTTGTTTATTAATCAAGCACACCGAAACATCTGCATAATACTGGTAGACTGTCCATTCCGAAATACATGTATTGGTGTCTGTTGAGCATCTCACTAAATCCAAGCACTGTTCATCATCAACCTAGATATCTCATTTTAACAGACACCATACATACTACACACCACACCCAATCTCTGTTGATTCAGTTTGATACATAATGTACTTCTTTCATAAATCAGATAGTGGGAAAGTTAATTAAAACACACACACACACACGTTTATATCGATATGGCGAAGTCAACAACAGAGGGTGGCCAAATCCCTTCCTGTCGCTCCCCTCCACCCTTGTCCCCCTTCCACAACATGGATTTGTGTATCCCATCTCTTTGTGACTAGTGTTATCCTTTGTGATGAAATGGTGACAACATTTTTGAAGTCTTTGCAAAATGTGTCACTGACATAGGACATGGGTTCCGGCCCAGTACTCCCCTTCTTGAAAGTAGAAACTGCCTGAAAACCACATTTGAGCTGGCTGGAACACTAGTCCTTGTCAATGCATCAGGTGGATTCAATCCGGGGCTGGCAAACTTCCCCAAATCCTGTCGAGTTAGTTGCTAATGTGTGTGGTTATCCGGGCAGGTTACACATAAATTTAATTTCATGTTTTAGTTTCCAACTTACACTAATCACTGTTTAACAACACAAACAGTAATAATCAGACTGCAGTGCAAAGTAACTTATAGAATTTTGTCAAATGACAAAATCATAGTTTAAAAAATCTTTAATTTACTAGCCGTCAGTTTGTATCACAACGATGCTTTTGTGTAAAATAGTTCAGCTTTGGCATTAGAGTCACCACTATTGGAGCAATTAAAATACCTATTTATTTTTAATGAAAAATTGCATACCGTATTATTAATTGTTAATGGTATTTGTTTTACAAAATTTAGCATGGAAGAATTCTGCAAGTCATACAACAGTTGATTAAAATTATATTTGGATTCTCTGCTGACCTCAATGTCACAGGAAAACCTTTTTTCATTGCAATCTGCAAAAAAAGGTGTATTATAATAATGCCGAAAGTACAGTGTACTGTCAACGACCTATATAATGGCTGATGTCGGGCCAAAGGAGTGCAGCAGTCATTTCTTAGTTGTTGTAAGGCAGTTGGGATAAAGTTATTGTGATCAGATGCTGCTTTTTTATGAATAAATTCATTTAAAAAATTTAAAACTGAGATTTGCTGAAGAATGCAGTAACAAACCTAGGCCATGTGCAGTGTACAATAATGATGTGCACTCAAAATGTACAATCAAGCTGAACAATTATCATCATTCAAAATTCCTCAAGTTAAATACATAGAATAAACGTTTTTTTTGTTTTTTTTTTTTGTTTTTTTTTTTTTTTTTCCTATCAGGAAACACAGGCCCTGTCACCTGATCATCAATCATACTGTACCAAACATTAACTGAGAACCTAACTCAGGATCTCGTTCCTCTAGTGTCACTTGGGTTCTCCATTGGCCATGTATGAAAACTGCAGATGTTCAAGATGCCACTGCATTTAAATGTAGCCTCATCTGTAAATAAAGTGTATTGCAGGTCTCTGTGTGCAGCCAACCATTCACAAAATTGTTGTCTGCTTACTGAGTCACCTGGATGCAGACATTGCACAAGCTGCAAATGGAATTGGTACAAGCCATCAGAATGTAACGTATGGCACACTTGCATTTTTGTGATATTGAGCCGACGGCTAATGTGCTGTGTACTGGTGGTGGGGCTTTGTTGCACCATCGGGGTAATGTCTAATGTCGTCTCCGCCCCCCCCCCCCCCCCTTTTCTTCGATTGACTGGACGGCCTCACATACTGATGTAATGTGTACACAGGGTAATGTTCCAGACTGAAGTAATTTTTGAACAACCCTGGGACATACGCTGGCACAGGGTGCCTGTCGATCAGAGTAACGTCTCTGCTATTCTGTCACAGCCACACAGACGCTGTCATTACAGTACCTGTATACAAACAACATGTTTGCTTACTTTGCACAGATCAATGTATGTGGCATGTTGGTATTCACAGTCACAATGGACTTCCTCAACTAAACAACACTCAAGTACGACACGTAAATGGCCTCGTGACTGCTCACTGACCCAAATCACAACTTCACACTGGGTGCACTTAAAGCTCTCGCCTCAACGTGATGTCACAGTGCTGCCATCTGTTGGAGAACCCCCCCCCCCCCCCCCCCCCCACACACACACACACACCTCTTGCAGGATAGATCAGTCATATTTCCCACCGTTATTCTGTCCACTGCAGTGGTACACAGCATTTTGGTAAGTAATATTCACACTTGTCTTAATATCCATTCATCAATGTGTGCTCAATCCGGTTGTGTAACAATCGAAAATCAGACACGTATTCATAGGATTTTCACCTGTGGAATAACCTCACAAATTATGTGGCATTCCTCCTGAAACACCCTGTATATAGAACAAATAAACTATCACTATAGTGCTTTTTGCTAGTCACACTTACACCATTCAAATTTAATCGACTATAGTACTAAGAAAGTTGCTACTTTGAAAATGTTGCTGCCTCCTTGGGTTTACTACATAGCCACTGTTTACTGCTATTAGTAGTTCCATATGATCATAATGTTTGTTGTAAATAATCCACTGCAGTTCAAAAGGAACAGTGATTAACATAATTACAGTACCAGAAGAACAAGTGACATTCATTAATCCACATCACAAGATGTATTTCGTAAAGTAAAATTTAAAAGCAAATTGGAAAAAAGTTCTACTCCTGCTTTGAAGGAAAGGTATACAAACAAATCTATGGCACAGCCACAGGCACCCACATGGCACCCTCCTATGCGAATCTTGTAGAACAAATCTTCCCAGTCTCCCAGAACCCTGCACGCCTGGTTTCATTCAGGCTCATTGGCAATATCTTGATAGATATCAGATCAGGACTAAGGCACCCTATCCTCATTACTTGACAACCTCAACATCTCTCCCATCTGCATTACTCAACCCAGTACCACCTTCAAGGTCACTGACTTCCTCCTTTCTGATGGCTCCACCCTCACGTCTTCCACCATTAATCCCACCAACAGTACCTGCATTTCAACAGCTATTACCATTTCCATCACAAAAAATCCTCCCCGTACAGCCTGGCCACGTGGGGATGGCATATCTGCAGTGATGAGAACACACTTGCCCGACATGCTGAAGGTCACACAAAGACCTTTACAGACAGGCATTAACCCCCCTCCCTCAGACCTAGTCTGCAAACGTCTTCTACGCCGTTTCCCCTCACACCCACAATCCTTCCACTACCCACAAGAACCAGCTATAGATGAGCACCCCCTTCATCAACCAATACCACCCCAGGCTGGATCAACTGAACCACGTCCTTTGTCAGGGCTGTGATTATCTATTAACATGCCCTTAAATGTGGGACGTCCTACCAGAGATCGTTCCCATTTCTCCTAAAGAAGTGTTCCACTGTCCATCCAACTTACACAACAACCTCGTCCAGCCCTACACCACTCCCAATCCTGACCCCTTGCCACAGCGGTCATATGTCTGTCACAGGCTTATTCTACCCCATCAGAGGCTTGGCTCCCTATGAAAGCAGCCATGTTGTATACAGCTCTGCTGCAGTCACTGCTCAGCTTGTTGTATCGGTATGACCATCCAGTTGTCTACCAGGATGAACGGCAACCCCAAACTGTGGCCGAGAGCAAAGCGAATCACCCCGTGCCACAACATGCAGCTTCAAGATCATACTCACTGACCACCTGAGCAAAGATGTTTCTATTACTCAGTCAATCCAGCAAAGTTGTCCTCTCTCAATGGTGATGTGTGCTATTGTTGTATTGGTCAACTTAGCGTCTCAGATATGAGGTAAAACACATCAAAATAACAGGATGCCGTGCATCATGTACACATATGAAACTGTGCAATGGCCTCATTGCCTGAAGATGCCACGAAGTCAGTGTATACTCTCAAAGACTTAACAACTGTGACAGGTGTCGAGATCAACACAAGAACACAATTCTGTTAAACATTGGACAAGGCACCAGCCATATTTGCAGCACGGACTGGTGCAAAATGGGCACAGTGTGTAAATCACTTGGGCTCTAGCTGATTGGACTTCCAGCTCAGAAGCTAATTATAATTAAACAAAATAACAGCTGTCTTGAAAATTCACTCTAACAGGGAACTGGATTTACTTCAGGAAGTGCAGATGCTAGACGTATCAGTAACAAGTAAAGTATGGTACATGGCACAGATCCTGCCTATTCCAAACTCAAAAATTGACACACTGCCTCTACCAGTTACAGAATGAGGTCTTAATCTCGTGAGGATGAGACATAACAGCTAAACACTTTTAATTAATCACATAAAGGAAGAGATCAGAAAACAGAACTCAAGTCAAAGCCAAAATCTGGTACTCAAATAAAAGCCGGGAAGTACAACTCACCAATAAATGAAGATCAAATTAACATTTTATATCAACACTACCGTGACTTCAGTTATGTAAACAGCAAGGCAAACAAACAAACTACTTACCAACAGAGAGTTACAATAACCTGTCAGCAAACCTTCATTGTATATTGTTCATCTGCTTTAACTGTTGCCGTTACTTTCTTCTTGTTTATACTTTAATACCGATTGAACAAATATTACATCTGTAACCATGGAATGACCCTAACTTTTCTCTGCAAGATTTGCACTGATTCTGAGTGCAGATGTGGCTGAACTTGGTTTATGAGTTCCAAAATGTGGTTTTGCTAGTTTAAATTCTCATCAAAATTTTGAAGTTTTTGCCTTATTTATTATTTCCTCATATTTTGTGTGTGTGCACGCGACTGCTATCGCTGGTCAGAATGCAACTGTGTTGCATAGGACAGAAGTAGCAATTCAGAACGGGGTGCGGTAAGAGAAGGGATAGCAAGGTATGGACAGGGGAAGAGAAGTCAGCACTGCCTAATGGAGTATGCAGGAACTAGAGGGCAGGACAAGGCTGCCAGGCAGAGCATCAGGAGGCTGTGGGGAAGTGAGAGGGGGCTGGGGGGTGGGGAAAATGGGCAGTAGGAAGGAGAGGTGAAGAGAAGTCGAGAACACTGGTGGGTTTGACTGTACAGAGCAGCACACAGTGGGGAGAGAGGAGGCAAGTGGTGGGGTGGTGACAGGACGGACGGAGCAGAAACCGTCGGGTGTGGGGACAGTAGGTTACCGTAAGTTGAGGCCGAGATAATTTTGGGATTGGAGGAGAATGTGTTGTGGTAAGTTTCCTAATGAATTTTTCAAACAAACTTGGTGACCCATTTTGTGAAGTGTCTGGTAAGTATTCGTGGCTAATGTGATCAAAAGCTTTTTCTAAGTCAATGATGAATAAGCCACCTTTGATTTTGCTTTCTGCAGTTGTGCTGATGGCATCTCCGAGTGTAAATGCAACAGTTATTATGTTTCACACAAATGTGGCACAGTACTCACACACCCCTCGGCTTTTCCCGAAAACTCCTTCCATCCTCATATTATTCTTTGGGTAGTTGATGTTTGGAGACATAACATTTCTATTACAGGTAGTCTTTCAAAACCAGTTCATAGGTGGTGGCTGCTGGTAAATTGTGTATATGATTGGAGTTAACCCCCCAGCATCAATTAAGGCCTGAAGACGGTGCACTGAAGCACCAAAACTGGTAGCCATGTCATAAAGAACATCACAACGACAGCTGTAGGTATTACATTATTATTTTGAAGTCAGCCCTGAGGAATGTGATAGGCCTTATCTGCTCTATGCTCACAATGTTTTCCTTTTTGGGTAAAAGAACTATAATTCCCTCTTTCAGTTCCTTTGGTCCTGAGTCACGATACCATATGCCATTTGCCAAATCCAGTAGTAATACTCTGAGCATGTGCAAAGCCCAACAGGAGCAAGCATTTTCCTCTCTGACCCTCAAAACCTGCTAGTCTCTTTGTCTGTAAAGGGTTCTTAAACTATGACTCTGTCTTTTAGTGTGAGGTTGTGTGCTACCTTCTGAAGTATTTTGTTGTGTAGTGCATCATTAATTGCTTGTTGGTAAAGACCACATGTGAGAATTTATTTCACATTGTGTATGTAACAGCTATGAGGATCTGTCAAAACCTCTGCTGATCATCAACGTATTGCACTTTCACACTCATCATAAGGTATAACAACAAAAATAATTAATTACTGATGATATAATGTAAATGGATACATAAAAAATCTACTCACTCAGCTGTGGCAGAAGAACATGCACACACAAAAGGATTAAACTTTTACAAGCTTTCAAAGCCAGTGACTCCCTCTCCTGTCAGAAAAGCTGAAGGGGAAGGAAGACGGGTGAAGGAAAAGGACTGGAGAGGTTAAGGGAAATATGTACACTTCAGAAAAGACACTCAAAACCCAGTGTCACGGGAGACTGACTGTATAGTTAAGTCTACCTGACCTGGTGTTCTGGGTGACCTTTCTGAACTGTACATCTCTTCCTTCCCCTTAAACTCTTCTGCCAGGACAAGGAGCCACGGGCTCTGAAATCTTGTAAAAGTTAAATCTCTCTCTCTCTCTCTCTCTCTCCCCCCCCCCCCCCCCCTCTCTCTCTCTCTCTCTCTCTCTCTCTCTCTCTCTCTCTCTCTCTCTCTCTCTCTCTCTCTCTCTGTGTGTGTGTGTGTGTGTGTGTGTGTGTGTGTGTGTGTGTGTGTGTGTGTGTGTGTTCCTCTGCCACCTCATCATAAAGTACGGTAGAGGGACCCAATTTCATTTTCAGCCATGTCTTTTGGTTGGATATGAGAATAATGCCTTCCAAACAGTGCCATCAGGTATTCATTATTTTGGCTTTGTATCTTTTCCAGAAATATTTTTGTCTGGAGTGATTGATAATACTACAAGGGGCATTCATTAAGTAATATGAAGTGCATTCAAGTTCTAAGGCCTCCGATTTTTTTCTCTGGACTGGAAAGAGATAGAAACATGCGCATTGTTTTAAAATGAGACCGTGTTCATTGTCAATACGTCCCAGAGATGGCAGCACCGTACGGCAGATGGAATTTTACCCCCAGCTGCGAGAATGAGATCTGTTTTAAATACTTAAAACGGCAATGTTTTCCTTACTTGAACAGCGTGCAATCATTCGTTTTCTGAATTTGCGTGGTGAGAAACCAATTGCAATTCATCGGCAGTTGAAGGAGACATGTGGTAATGGAGTTATGGATGTGTCAAAAGTGCGTTTGTGGGTGCGACAGTTTAATGAAGGCAGAACATCGTGTGACAACAAACCGAAACAACCTCGGGCTCGCACAAGCCGGTCTGACGACATGATCGAGAAAGTGGAGAGAATTGTTTTGGGGGATCGCCGAATGACTGTTGAACAGATCGCCTCCAGAGTTGGCATTTCTGTAGGTTCTGTGCACACAATCCTGCATGACGACCTGAAAATGCGAAAAGTGTCATCCAGGTGGGTGCCACGAATGCTGACGGACGACCACATGGCTGCCCGTGTGGCATGTTGCCAAACAATGTTGACGCGCAACGACAGCACAAATGGGACTTTCTTTTCATCGGTTGTGACAATGGATGAGACGTGGATGCCATTTTTCAATCCAGAAACAAAGCGCCAGTCAGCTCAATGGAAGCACACAGATACACCACAACCAAAAAAATTTCGGGTAACCGCCAGTGCTGAAAAAATGATGGTGTCCACGTTCTGGGACAGCAAGGGCGTAATCCTTATCCATTGCGTTCCAAAGGGCACTACGGTAACAGGTGCATCCTACGAAAATGTTTTGGAGAACAAATTCCTTCCTGCACTGCAACAAAAACGTCCGGGAAGGGCTCCGCGTGTGCTGTTTCACCAATACAACGCACCCGCACATCGAGCTAACGTTACGCAACAGTTTCTTCGTGATAACAACTTTGAAGTGATTCCTCATGCTCCCTACTCACCTGACCTGGCTCCTAGTGACTTTTGGCTTTTTCCAACAATGAAAGACACTCTCCGTGGCCGCACATTCACCAGCTGTTCTGGTATTGCCTCAGCGATTTTCCAGTGGTCAAAACAAATTCCTAAAGAAGTCTTCGCCGCTGCCATGGAATCATGGCGTCAGCGTTGTGATAAATGTGTACGTCTGCAGGGCAGTTATGTAGAGAAGTAAAGCCAGTTTCATGGATTTCGTGTGAGTAGTTAATTATAAAACAAAATCGGAGGCCTTAGAACTTGAATGAACCTCGTACAAGACATTTTTTTTCTGAAAGCAGGTCAGTTTTCTTCAGGATTCCAACAGCCCATATTATTCTCCACTCTTTTGGCTACAAAAACCCTATTTTTCAACATAATCTCCATTCAATGTGATGTCCCTGTGTCACCTTACTGGGAGGCCCTGTTTGCCCAAATGGTATTGATGTACTGGTCAATGTCAGAGCCGACGTCTTGCAGCATCAGTAACCTCCCCATCATCCACGTACTTCCCATGGTGTGCATCCTTCATTGGGCCTAACAGATGGGGTCAGAAGGTGTGAGATCTGGGCTGTAGGGTGGATGAGGGAGAACAGTCTGATGAAGTTTTCTGAGTTCCTGCCAGGTATGCAGACTTGTGCGAGCCTTGCATTGCCATGGAGAAGGAGAAGTTTGTTTGCTAAAGTTGTCTCTTCACTTTGCTGAGGGTAGCCCAATACACGTCACTTCAGGGTCGATTAATGCACCATGAGGGAACACACTGACAGAATAATCCTAGAAGAAGGCCACCCTTACTTTACCAGCTGAGGGTGCGGCTTTGAACTTTTTCTTCTGAGAAGAAGCGGTGTGGCTCCATGCCGCAGATTAACATTTTTTTCCGGTTCATCACTGTGACCATGTCCGATGAAAAAGTGTCACGATCATCCTCCTAATGCATGAGAAATTCCACACAGGTAGTCCTTCATTTCTTTTTATGGAATTCTGTTAGGCAGTGAGGAACCCAGGGGACACAATCCTCTGAGTACCCCATCTGGTGAGAAGAGTGTGTCAGCACTACCAACAAAGGAGCAATGAGGTGTTTGGATGTGATCTGTCAGTCACCTCACATTCCAAAATTCCAGGATTCACAGCTGTGTCCAGCCGGACGGCACGGGAGAGAGTGGAAGGTTTGCGCAATTTTGCGACGGTGACGGATTGCTCGCCAGATGTCTCATCGTGCTTTTGTTCACTGCCACGTCTCTGTAGACGTACTGCAAGCACCCAGAAAAATCTGTGATGCTCTTGTTTTCCACCAAAGGAAACTTGATGACAGCTCTCTGTTCAGAATGCATCTCCATTCAAACGCCATTTTGAAGGTTACATATAACTTGATCACTTACCAGAACTTCTGGAACTATAGGGGCTAAATCGGGAATATTTTGCAATGTCCCACAACAAAGTCCACATTTTTTCAACTGAAATTGGCCAAGAAAAAAAGTGTGTTGTGTTACTTATCGAACACACCTTGTAGATCACCACTGTGCTTTGGTGTAATAGGGCCACCATTCCAGAGTGCTGGTGCATCTTATTTTTAATTGAAGGATTGTGCTATTTCCATTGCATTGCCTCATCAAGTCCTAGGCCTGAGAAGACTTATACTGTGCTTACATTATCCTCTGCCATGGTATACACTTTGCCAGAGCAAATTAATGTAGCATTGGTAGGCATCTCTGCAAATATATAAACACACTATCTAACTCTGCAAATAAATCCATACACTGTCTACCTTTGCCAGTATACTCAACACATTATCTACCTCTGCCAATATACTCAACACACTGTCTACCTCTGCCAGTATACTCAACACATTATCTACCTCTGCCAATATACTCAACACACTGTCTACCTCTGCCAATATACATTTGTACACTCCCCACCTCCACAAATATACTCGTACACTGTCCACCTCGGCAAATATACCCATACACCGTCCACCTCTGCAAAACACCTGTACACTGATCTTACACTGCAGATATACTCATACACTGTCCACCTCTGCAAATATACCAGTATGCTGACCAACTCCACAAATATACCTGTACAAACTGTCACCTTTACAAATACCGGTATACCCATACATTGTCCCCTTTACAAATATAACTGTACACTGACCATCTCTGCAAATATACTCTTACACTGTGAACTTCTGCAACCTGCAAATACACCTATACAGAATCCCCCCCCCCCCCACCCAGTCAGATACTCGGAATGTCGGCAGTTGCCTACCTGTGGCACTGACAGCGCCCTCGCGCACCCGTCGTTTGAGCGGCAGCTTAGGCCGGACGACGGTGGGGTGCTGCACCGTGGCCAGAGCCCCGTCTCCGCCCTCCGCCGGCAGCCGCACTGTCTCCGTCGTCGAGCTGTGGACGATCGTCACCTGCTTCAGCTTCTTCGCGCCCGGCCGCTTCCCGAGCAGCTTCGCGGTCAGTACCTGCGGGCACACATGAGGATGTGTATTATCGACGGACTGTGCTCTGTGACAGTGTGAGCAAAAAAAATTATAATACAAGGAAAACAATATGTGCATTGATCAAATCCTATTCTCCAGATGTGTCTCTGACCTAAAGTTCTGCTACCTGTACCTCATTTTGTGTACACAGGATGATTCTGTGGTGATGATACAAGATTTTAGGGATGGAGAAGGATACATGTATTATTTTGAGGTAAGGAACTCTGGTCCAGAAATGACCGAGTCGAAAGTTATAAGCAAAAATCATTCTTTTGGTTCTGACAGTGGAATATATGTACCGGTAACATTGTTGCTAAGACTGTAGGGTATGCAACTTTAAGAGGTGGTAGTGTGGAAAAAAGAAAGGAGAAAATATCTACTAAACAAGAACTCTAAATGACATACTTTAAGAGATATTAGCACTTGTTCATCTTCACTACTACGAAACACTTCTCTTCTACTCCAAGCTCTTTGCTTTTCATATTTTGGGAGGTGGTAGTACAGACCAAAATGAGGGAAAAAATCTAGTAAATATGGTTTCTAAAGTGCATATTTTAAGAACTATAAGCACTTGTTCAGTAGAAGAGTTGTTTTACACACTACGTAAGATGAACATAGCTCTTAAAGAGCTTGCAGTAGAGGAGACCTGTTTCATAGTGTCAAAGATGAACAAGTGCTAATACCTGTTAAAGATGCATTTTAAAGCCCATGTTTAGAAGACTTTTTTTTACTTATATCTTTCTAAGGAACCTGCCCCTAAAGTTTGTCGGTGTGTTTTTTGGACAACCTGTATATCTCCTGTTCTGAAGTTCTGCTACCTGTGCCTCATTTTGCGTATTCAGGGTGATTTCATGAAGATGTTGGAAACTTTTAGTGATGGAAAAGGGTATATGTATTAACTTGAGGTAAGGAAATCTGGTGCAAAAGTAACTGACTCAGAAATTATAAGCAAAAATCATTCTGATAGTTCAGACAGCGGAATGTATGTTCTGGTACTGTTATTGCCAAAAATGTAGGGCAGGCAACTTTCAGATGCGGTAGTACAGACCAAAACAAGAAAAAAATGTCAAGTAAACATGGGCTCTAAAATGCTATGGGCACTTACTGATCTTCCTTACTGTGGAAGACATCTCTTCTCTGCAAGCTGTTCGATCTCCACGTTTTTTGAGGAGACAGTATGGGGGTGAAAAAAAAAAACAAGCTCTGAAGTGCACACATAATGAGCTATGAGTAACTGTTTGATGGAGGAAATGTGTTTCACAGTAGCGAAGATGAACAAGTGTTTGTAGCTTTTAATGTATGAGGTCTGTTCAAAAACTTCCAGAACATTCTAATTTCACATCAATGGTGTGTCAGAGTGAAATGCAGTTGACATCCCTGCACACACCTGTACTTAATGTGTAACTGCTGGAAGTTACATTGTTGTACAGCAGAGTCAGAGGTGTGACGTGTCTGCATTAACTTTGTGTGAAACTCAAGAAAACCTTTAAACACACTAAATGATGCCGGAAGCATACAGTGATGAGTACATAAGCCATACACAGTTTACGTATGGGTCACACATGGTTTAAAAATAACTGGACGAGCGCTAAAGATGACACTCATTCAGGATGCCCTTCAACGTCTACCGATGACACTCGTGTCGGAAATGTCAACGAAATTGTGCGTGCCAATCGAAAACCGACTGTCTGAGAAATTGCAGAAGAAGGTAACATTTCAGTTGGATCGTGTCATGAAATCCTCATGGAGCATCTTGGAAAGCATCGTATTGTCACCAAGTTCGTCCCACGGCTAACGAGTCAAGACCCAGAAAGACCTTCGCCTCGCAATTTGTGAACAGCTTTTGGATCGCGCACATGGGAATAAGATCTTCTTTAACAGAATTATAACTGGTGATGCGATGTGGGTCTACAGTTATGGTGTTGAGACCAATGGGTCAGGGAAGACTTTGTCAGATCAGGTTAAATGTCAAAGCCATGCCAGTAGTTTTCCTCTACTTTGAATTCATGCCACGAGGACGAACTGTTAATCGATGGATGTATTGTAATGGCTGCAAGAAAATGTGAAAAGAAAACAGTCTGAAATGTGGCAAGACAATTCGTGGCTCTTGCAACATGATAACATACCCGAATATTCATTCCTGTTGGTGTGTGACTATTGCACAGAAAATGAAGTAACTGTGCTGCCTCATCCTCCATAATCACTAGACCTTGCTCCTGTGGACTTTTTTATTCCCAAAACTGAAATCCCCTTGAAAGGATGAAGATTTTCAACAATAGACGAGATAAAAGAAAATTCGCAGACAGCGCTTTGCACGAGCCAGTAAGAGGTGTACGGATATTGCCTTCGGAAGTGGAAACAGCATTGGATGCAGTGTGTCAATTGTGGATGAGAGTATATCAAAGGAGACCATGCACAATAGGTAAAACATAAGCACAGAAAAAAATTTGTGGACAAAATTCCGGAATTTTTTGAACAGAGCTCATATTCATTTTAGAGCCCATGTTTACTAGTCATTTATTTCTTGTTTTGGTCCATATTACCACCTCTGAAAATTGCCTACCTTACAATCTTAGGAACAACAATGCTAGTACGAGTGCATGTATTCCACAGTCAGAGGTATCAGAAAAATTTGCTAAAGTTGCACTTTCCTTTGCTGTAATTGGAGTTAACCCTGTTTAGAATATATTCAAGAATTTCAATATTTATGTGTAGGACTTGCATGTCATCTTTTGATCTAAGAGCTTATAGAGGAATTGGCATTAATCAAAATCTTTAAAGAAATCAAATAAATTAATTACATTCTAAAAAAACTGAAATGTCTGTATTCTGTTGCATAAATATAAAATTAAGTAAAATATTCACATAGAGCTTGATACAGCACTCTAGGAATGTGACAAGTCATTCACAGTTAAATACAAGAGTAATCTCATATATTACATCTCATCTGTTATAACTATTTTTGCTAATACTCTAAAATTCATATTTTTATTTTCATATCTTTATCTTGTGTTGTACTAATATCAAATAGGTTGGGACAAGAAATTTAAACTAGCAAACAGACAAAACTACCTGAAACTGGAATATTCCATGGGGAATTACATATCGCCTGCACAAAATGTTATTCAACTTTCAGAATCCATGCAGACCAACAAAAGAGTCAGACAATACAATGTTTCTGATTTTTGTTTGGGAATGGTATAATATGAGTCAACAGTCTACAGAATTTGAACTATGGTTATGGGAAAATGGGAGTGCTTCTGCTGCGCTATGAACTTAAGTACATTTCAGGGTTCATAAATATATGTGATGAAATTGTGAAAAATGAGTGCAAGTAATCTACATAAACATCTGAAAAGAAGACATGTCATCTGTCAGCAGACAGGTGTTTGAATAAATGATGTTGTTGTTGCCACGGTCTTCAGTTTGATGCAGCTCTCCACACTAATTCCATCTATGCAGGCCTTTTCACCTTCAAGTAACTAACAACAACATACATCCATTCGAACGTACTTCTGTGTTCATCCATAGGCCTCCCTCTACATCCCTCCCTCCCCCCTCCCCCCCCCCCCCCCCCCCACACACACACACACTAACTCACACTTCCATCTATTACCAAACTACCAAACTGACAATTCCTACAAACTTCAGGTGATGTTCTTATCAATTGATTGCTTCTTTTAGTTAAATTTTCCCCAGTTCAATTCAGTACACCCTCATTAGTTACACAACTTGCCTGTCTAATCTCCCATTTTCAGTTATTTTGCTGCTCAGTTGCAAAATGATTTAGACAAAATTTATGTATGGTGTGAAAAGTGGCAACTGACTCTAAATAATGAAAAGTGTGAGATCATCTAAATGAGTACAAAAAGGAATCCACTAAATTTTGGTTACATGATGAATTGTACAAATGTACAGGGTATCTATTCAAATAGATACTTAGGGATTGCAATTTCAAATAACTTAAATTGGAAGAATCGTACAGATAATGATGTGTGTGTGGGGGGGGGGGGGGGGGGGGGGGGTAGGGGGGGGGGGTAGGAGGGGGGGGGGGGGGGGGGATTTGTCCTGTCGGTAGACCACTCAGAAGATGCAACAGGCCTATGAAAGAGTCTGATTACATTATGCTCGTCACTGTGCAGTATGGGATCCTCAACAGATAAAATTGATAAAGGACATAGAAAAACTTCAAAGAAGGGCAGCCTGTTTTTATGTTATTGTGAAACAGGGGAGTTTGTGTCTTGGTATGATACATTTGTTGGGGTGGCTGTCATTAAAACAAAGGCATTTTTTGCTTGTGGGAGCATGCAGGAATGAATGTGGTGGGGAGACAGTAGGGCTGCTAGCTTAGTTAGGAGGTTGGAAGGGGAGGAGGAGGCAAGAGGAGTGGAGGAGGAGGAAGTAGGGTCCTTTTCCTCTCCTGTACTTCTCTCCTCTCCCCCCCCCCCCCCCCCTTTCCCATCCTATGCCCCACCCCCAAGCTCAAACTTCCCAACTGCACCTAGCAGTCCTACCATGTCCCCAACACATTCATTCCTGCATACCCCCACAAGCAGCTCTACATTTTCCCTCACCCTTATCCTATTATCCCTCCCCCCATCCTGCCCCAGCCATCTCCTAATCCCCACCACCCACAGGTTGGTTGCTGTCAATATACACCCTCTCCCTATGCCCATTCATCCTAATTGATAATTTGGTTGTAGTTGTGCTAATTTACATGCCAAACAGTGTTTACATAATAGCTGGTATATGATGTGTGTCGTTTCACAGGTGGCGCTCCCTTTGATAGTATATGACTTGCCAGTTACAGGGCTGCTGTAGGTGCTGGCGGGAGGGTACATAGGGCAGGTCTTGCAGCGGAGACGATCACAGGGTAGGTGCAATATGGTAAGGAGTTGGATGCAGAAGGAGCATAGGACCTGACAGGAATATTGTGGAGATTGGGAGGACACGGAAAGCTAATCTAGGTGTGGTGGGCAAGATTTCAGACAGATTAGGTCTCATTTCAGGGCATGATTTTAAGAAGTCATGGCCCTGTCAAAGTGGCTGATTAATACATTCCAAATCAGGATACTACTGAGTCACCAGTACTGAAGTTGTTTTCTGGAGGGATCAGCAGTACCAGGATTGGATGTGATGACCCAGGAAATCAGCTTTTGAACTAGGCTTGTGGGGTAATTACTTGCAGTGAAGGCTGACGTGAGAATGGTGGTGTATTGCTGTAAAAATTCAGCATCCAAACAAATATGTTTGCCGCAAATGCCAAGGATGTACAAGAGGGAATATTTGACGTGGAAAGGATGGAAACTGTCACAATGTAAGTACTGTTGTTTGCTGGTTGGTTTAATGTGGGCAGAGATCAACTTCAAGGAAAGTGCATGGGATTCGGAATAGGACCATGTGAAATTTAACTAGGAGAACGTATTCAGAGATTCCAGGAATTTTAACAGGTCAGTGTCACTGTGAGTCGATATATAAAATATGTAATCACTGTATCTAAACCGAACCAGGGGCTGAAGCCTTATGGATCGCAGGAGAGCTCCCTCTGAGCTACCCACGAAAATCTGACATGGGAGGGAACCATCCTGGTTCCCATGGCTGTACCCATAATCTACTTGTAAGTCTGCCCTCAAATGTAAAGTAGTTTAAGAATAAAGTTGATTAAGATGAGTAGGAAGGATGTCATAGGTTTGGAATCAGGTGGGCACTGACTGAGGAAATTTTCAGCAACAGACAGACCATGTATATGGGGTATGTTGGTATGGTGACAAGCAAAGTGTGCGGTGGGAGTGGGACGGGCACAGATTTCAGACAATCTTGAAATGGTCAGTATCTTTCATAAAGGAGGGGCATCTTTGTACTATGGATTGCAGGTGCTGATCAGCTAAGGCAGATATACATTCGGTGGGTACTTTGAAACCAGCAGCCATAGGACAGCCAGAAAGATTGGGTTTGTGGATCTTAGGAAGAAGGCCAAAGTTGGGGGTGCGTGGTTTAGGTGGGGTGAAAAGTTCTATGGATTGAGCTAGTAGTCCTTGTGAGGGGCCTGAGGTCTTACAGAGGGGACTGCAGGCCAGTATGAATCATGCTGAACATTTCCTCAGTCAGCATCCACCTGCTTCCAAACTTATGACATCCTTCGTATTCACCTTAATCAACTTTATACTTACCAACAACTAATTCACCTTTGAGGGCAGACATATAAGCAGATCAGTGGTACGGCCATGGGTGCTTTCCTGGGATCCGTAAGTCCTCGTGCCCTGGTTTGGTTTAGGTACATTGATTACATCTTTCCCACATGGACTTATGGTGAGGCTGACCGGTTAAAATTTCTGGTATCTCTGAATACCTTCACCCAGTTAAATTTCACATGGTCCTATTCCAAATCCCATGCGACTTTCCTCAATGTTTATCTTGTCCTCACCAACGGCCAGCTACACACTTCCACCCACATTAAATCGACCGACAAACAACAGTACTTACATTTTGACAGTTGCCATCCTTCAAATGTCAAAAGTTGCCTCCCTTACAGCCTTGGTATTTGAGGCAAGCGTATGTTCTAATACAGATTTTTTATGGCAATACACCACCATTCTCACTTCAGCCTTCACGGCATATAATTACCCCACCAGCCTAGTTCAAAAGCAGATTTCCTGGGCCATCACTTCGAATCCTGGTACTGTTGAAACCTCCAAAAAACAACTTTGGATTGCACCACTGGTGATTCAGCACTATCTTAATTTGGAATGTATTAACCAGCTACTTTGACAGGGCCATGACTTCCTAAAATCGCGCCCTCAAATGAGAGCCATTCTGTCTGAAATATTGCACACCACACCTAGAATAGCTTCTCTGCAATATTCCTGTCAGACCCTATACACCTTCTGCACCCATCTGCCTACCCTATGTCTCCTACCTCTGTGACTTGCCCTATGCACCCTCCTACCACCATCTATAGCAGCCCTATAACTGGCAAAACATATACTATCAAAGGGAGAGCCACCTGTGAAAGGACACATGTGATATAAGAGCTGTTATGTAAACACTGTTCAGCCAACTACCACCAAATTATCAATTAGGACAAGTGGGCATAGGCAGAGGGTGTATACTGGCAACATGCAATATTCTGTTGCACAGCATGCTCTACAATATGACAATCGTGACCTCGGTGCCTGTTTCACGACAAGCATCACCTGGATCCATCTGGCCTTAATTTATATTAATTTCTTCCATCTCGGCATTTCTTCACTCTATCTACTCTTTTCTTCACTGCGTTTTAGTTTTATACATCTTTCTTTGTCTTAACCATCTATTTTTCACCACACCGCTCCCTTGTCTGTTACATACAATGCACCTAGCTTATTGCTCTTGTTAACTTGTGCATGATGTTTGAGCAGTAATCTCTGTCTTGCATATTACCCTGTCTTCCACCTTTAAACTCTCAGGTTTTCAAATCTCACCCGATGCAGTCCCCAACAATCAGTCTTTCCTTCTCATCTCTTGTAGTACTTCTCCCCTGACCGGCATTTCTGGCCGACTGTCCCGAAATCTGCCCCTTTTCCTAAACCTCTCAAGTTCTTTTCCTTCCTCTGTCTTCCTCCCTTTTTAACCCATCTGCCTGAAGAAAGAGCCACTGGCTCTGAAAGTTTGCCTAATTACAACCCTCTTTTATGTGCGTGCTCTGCTGCTACCAGAATTTTCCATTATTCAGTTTAGTGAAGTTCATAAAGGCGTCTATGATAGATCTGTGTTGATAAGGCATCTGAAGAGTTATTGATAGTTAACACTGAGGCTGCAGATAAGTATTAGAACATAAGAGGTTTGTATCTAACTTTAATATAATGGGATAGATAAAAATCTACTCATCAAGCAGCAGCAGGGGATCACACATAAAGGTACTGAAATTTGCAAGCTTTCAGAGCCAGTGACTCCTCCTTCTGGCAGAAAGGATGAGGAGGAAGGAAGAGGGATGAAGGAAAAGGACTGGTGATGTTTAAGAAATGGGGACTTTACACATGTGTTCTTCTGTCACTGCTGGTAGATTTTTTTTACCTTAGCCGATTACATTGTATTTTCAAAAATTTATTTCTATCAAATTCTGTGTTCCAACATCTGAGAAGGATGCCACCAAACCCACAATTTACTCCTCACTGGTGTAAACTTGTTACATATGAGCATCTTTATTCACAGATTCTTCTCTGGTTGCCAGTAGATTCACAAACAATGTGTGAGCACTCACACGGTAACATATGCTATGCCACCCCAGTGCTTAGACATTTTCAACAACTCTTCCTACCCATCTAAAATCCCAAATCGCCCACCTAATTCTTGATGAGATGCAGCCATGTCAAGCACAATTTCCTCATTCATTAAGAAATGTAAAAATCCAACTGTCCACTTGCACAGATGGTCATCACTGAGCTGTGTCAAAACACAAACTCTATGACATAGTATTCAAATATGCATGTTCCCCATAATGCAGTTGCTTCATGTTTCATACTAATGTGTCCTCATCTTCGAACTATCACTCTAGCATACCAACCAATCCCACAATATCCTTTTCTTGAACCTTCATTAGAAATGCATTTTCTGCTTGCCTCTCCTCTTTGCATGTAAATCTGTTTTCTCTGTTTTCACTCTCCTTATTCTCATGTTACTTTTCTATTTTTCCTTGTTACTTACTATTTTTTGGCACATGTTCTTTCTTACTACATGTTTCTCTAATGACCCAAAACAGTTCTCAATGAGCTAGACAGGCTCCACTGTCCAACACTCGACACTCCACATTCAAAGGGATCGAGACTCTTTCTTCACAATTACATTACAGGTGCTGCTTGATAATAGTAATTACATTATTTTTCTTATATCTAAAGGTTAAATAGCTATAAACAAATAGTTTTGAGGATACAAATTTTTACAAGAGATCATTGGTGCATAATTTTAAAGGAAATATATACATTGAGATGAGTGCATATTGGAATAGCAAGAGGGGAGGGTCTGTGCTTAGCTTGTCTCTAGAAGCTGGTTTAGTTGGAGCAAATGAAAAAACTTTATTTTATTTTTTACACGGTGCTGGGGTACAAGAAGGTAGCAACTCCCCAACCTACTGTAGAAAACTTACGTACGGCGAATAAAGTTTGCCCGCCATCTCTGTGGGAAGAGAGATGAAATACAGAACATATTATCATAGTTTTCAGATAAACATGATTATAAAATATTTGAAGTCATAGAGGGCTGCTGTTGAAGGAGGAAACAAGCTCTGTGTATCACAAGAGAAGTACTTTGGTAAATGAAGCAGTTATCAAATAACATGAAAATTTACTATTTTTATATAGTAATTTAGAATTTTCACAATATTAAGTCTGATTTATAATAATTAAACTGCGCTACATGAAACTGATGCACATGAAAATAAATTGGAATAAAACATATTTCATTCTTCAGAAAGCGCATTCTCATTTGTGTGGTGTCCTCTTCAACTTGTTGGAAAACTGATAATATTTCCATATCTGATGAGGTTTTATTACTGATATTAATATTTATAAATCTAGATTAAGTTTAAAGTGATTATTAAATGAAGTTTTCACATAAGAAAGACAAAACCACGAAGAAAGCTTAACCATTACAATACAAATTGCACAAACCATGAGGAGAATGACTCCAACCGCAATGAAGAGCACAGCATACCAGTACTGTATGACCCATTTCTTGAACGAGGCAATACTCTCGTCTGAAAGGAGCAGTTTGCGAAGTGTCGCTAGAGGTCCTGACGGGTCGACCTGGAAATTCGTGGGTTTTGTTTTACACAGTCATTAAAAACAATTATCTATATGAAAGGGGAGGTTAACTGAAATTAAACTTTTGCTATAGTATCTGCAATACTGCTCATAACTTTGTTGAGTGTGTGAAGGGGCTACACTCTAGAACAACCCTACCATAAAAACATATTTTATTTAATTTCAGTTTGGAATTACTTTATGTAGTTTCTATCAAATAAATAGATCTCAAATTTGAAGCTTATAATTTTATCACAATATAATTATGATAAAATAAAAGGTAAATTGGCTTGAGAAGGTTACAAAATAAGATTTGTTCCTAAAGCAGAGAGATCAATTGGAAATACACTACTGCAAAGAGAAGTATAACTAAATGTAAATTTCTGGTTTTGCAACATGTGGCATACAGGTGAAGGTGCAAGAGGGTCTCACCTCACGACATTTCTGGAAGACGTCACAATAACCGTTGTAATCATTGCATGGTGTTCCGGGTTTTGCATACATGTCAGGTACATCGTACGGATACTGGTTCCATTCAAATGATGACCTGTAAGGAAGTAATTGGGATGCACATGTAAAACTGAACAAAACACATTTCTGAGCACTGAGCATATTATTCAATAAGAAAAAAATATGTTTTCCTGCTGTTATACTTACAAGGGAACCTCCCCATCGCACCCCCCCTCAGATTTAGTTATGAGTTGGCACAGTGGATAGGCCTTGAAAGACTGAACACAGATCAATCAAGAAAACAGGACGAAGTTGTGAGGAACTACAAAAAAATAAGCAAAATATACAAACTAAGTTGTCCATGCACAAGATAGGCAACATCAATGATAGCGTAAGTTTAGGAGTGGTCCCATGGTTAGCGTGAGTAGCTGTGGAATGAGAGGTCCTTGGTTCAAGTCGTCCATCAAGTGAAAAGTTTAATTTTTTATTTTTGGACAATTATTATCTAACCGTCCGTCCGTGCAATGCGAGGTAACTGCGCCGTAGTATGGGGACGCTACACCTAAACAAACATCGAAATACATGGCATCAGTCCACTACAGTGCACGGAAGAGAGAGTATTCCTGCTAACGAGCCTCCCTGGCTGGCAGTTGACTGTTCGCTACTTTGGATGAGAGTGCATTAAATACGTGAGATGTATTCCATAGGCAATATGAATGCAGCAAATATAGCTCGCGACTTCAATAACAAGGTCAATGAATATTTTCCGAACTGTAAGGAATCGGAAAGTTCTTTAAAGGATCGAATGATTGTCGAACATTTGTATGATTATTTCCTACATTTGTTGATAAACAGTACGTGTGGTGATGACGAAACCTTACTAACTGCTATAGGGCTGTATGTACCAGATGATGAGATTGTTGTTGATCCGTATGAAGAACATGAAGAGGAAATACTGCAACTTCAATCTGATGGCATTTTTTTGGGTTACATGAAGGAAATGTTCCAATACAGGTTACCGTCCAAACCAATTAAAAGATGCAAATATAGATTATGGAGTGAAGTAACAAATAAATTTAAGAAATTTAAAGGGATGGAGGAAAAAAGCACAATTAAATATTGCAAAGAAGTCATGGAATTAGGCGGAACCCAAAGACAGAAGTTCAGTGAACTAGAAAACCATGTACACCGACAATTTATTAAAGCCAGAAATGCATTAAGTGCAGTGCATGTTGCAGACCTACAGATTTGAGGATTGCATTACGCTAAACAAATCGGCCTGGACTTCAAGGCTTCATCTCATTGGCTTGTCATGTTCGAAAGAAAATACAAAATTACGAGTAGGAAGATTACGAAATATGTAACCAAGAACTACCCGAGTAAACTGGAAGAACTTTTAGTGTGTTCAAAGACGTTTGTTACAGAAACTAATGTCAGATTCCAACAGTACGAAGGCGAATATATTATCAACACAGATCAGTCCGGTTTTAACTATGAAATGATATCGACTCGCACGTTATCGTTAGTTGGAGAAGGCGACACGGAATGTACTGTAGAGCAGCTGCATGCCACTTCACATAGTTATACCATATAATATGCTCTGAACAAAGCAGGATTTATTTTACCTACATTTTATTTATGTTTGCAGGAAAAAATGGTGTATTTGGACCGCAAGTTCAGCAACAGGTGAATAGGGTACTTGCGCAAACGCCAAATGTCATTGTGAATTACAGTCCATCAGGAAAAATGGAGAAAAGACTAGTGAAAGACTTTAATGAACGTGTGATTGTTCCTTACTCGGACAAAGATTTTGCCTTACTCCTTGACAGCTATACAGAGCAGAAGGATCAGGCATTGTACAATTTTAGTGTGGGAGTGGGCGTGATTACCATTCCTCCAGGTTGTACACCTATTGTGCAACCGTTAGATGTGTTTGGTTTTCGGCAAGTGAAATACTTTGTGAAAAGATTCTAGGATGTTGCGAATCTGCACAGCTACACAGAGCAGTATTTTACTTGACCGTGTGTCAATTATCAAAGTTCAGGACATGTTCAGATGTCTACACACGGAAAAATTTGAAAATGATAAAAACATATGTTTTGACAAAGCACAGGGAAAACTGTGCGACTGTGAAACTGTTGCATTCATTTGTTGCAGTTTATGTGACAAACCCTTATGTTTTCATCACTTTTTTGGGAGTGATTATTACATCCACAAGAAGACCTAAATCAGGCAACATGGAAGAATCTTTTTACCCAATCGCCAAGTGTACAAGTTAGGTGGGTGGACAACATATTCCTGTCATGTGACGCACATGCCGTCACCAGTGTCATATAGAATGTATAAGATGTGTTTTCCTGTGGAGGAATCGGTTGACCTATGACCTTTCGATCAAATGTTTTCAGTTCCCATTGGAGAGGCACGTCCTTCCGTCTACTAATCGCACGGTTTTGCGGTGCGGTAGCAAAACACAGACACTAAACTTATTACAATGAGCAGAAACGTAAATGAACGAACGGACAGATCATAACTTTGCAAAAATAAAGAAAATAAACTTTTCACTCGAGGGAAGATTTGAACCAAGAACCTCTCGTTCCTCAGCTGCTCATGCTAATCACGGGCCACGGCGCTCCTGCACTCACACTATCCTTGATGTTGCCTGTCTTACACATGGACTACTCAGTTTGTATATTCTGCTTATTTTTTTCATAGTTCCACACAACTTCTTCCTGTTTTCTCGATTGATCTGTGTTCAGTTTTTCAAGGCCTATCCACTGTGCCAACTTATAACTAAATCTGAGGCGGGTGCAATGGGGAAGTTCCCTTGTTAGAACTTAATCTGAATATCAATTTTTCTAATCTATTTGCTCCTTCTCTATCAGAAATACTAAATAAGAAAAGACAAGAAAAAATAAAAACTGTGAAGGATAAGTTTGAGAAAGTCATTAGTAGCTGAGAAGGGCCCAAAAGTGAGGAATAACTGAGCGAGTTGTCGGATGTTACCTAGTACTTGTTCCCACTGCTTTTGTTCCCCTGATATCACCTCGAAAGCTGAAGCTTCCCACTGAAAAGTTCCTTTAAGGTGTTATGGTCATATTGTTTAACTGTTTCTCATATTGAGTGGAATATAGAAAATACACAGAAGATTTGGAACTGAAAGAATACAAGGAAAGTCAGACTTCACGAGAAAGAAATTGCTTCTCCCATAATGATACACAAAACCACACAGTGAGGGCAAGGGAGGAAGATTACGGCAGGATGGCAAGGGAATGTGGATGTGTAATTTTCAGAGTGGCTCCCCCAGTCAGGAAAACCATGCAAAACCTAAATTTGGATGGCCAGAGATCTGAACCACTGCTATTCCAAACATGAGTCTGGTGTCTTACCACTGCAACAGTCAGCTCGTTAACTGAGCATAAAATGTCGCCTGAAATCGATTTAACCCTTCACCTCTTTACAGAACGATTCTTTTGCTGGTTCATTCCTGAAATGTGCCCAATATTCTGCAGATACTTATGCCTGACATTGAAAAAGACTGTTCAGCTGTTGTAACTATTAACAGTTGAAATCACAGGTGCAGAAAATGACAGCAAGAAAAAGTTTCAAAGTGTGTAAATCTTGTTACAAGTCACTAACTGCTTTCATTCTCAAATGCTGGAAGAGTAGTCTAGATCAGTGGCAGTCAGCCTGATTCCTACTACCCACTAGTTGCCATTCCAGCTTTCATGGTGGGTGATATGTATGGTTTTAGAAAGGTTTTCATAAAATTTTGAAATACAGATTTTGGTAAGTGATTATTATTATAGGCTTTAACTTGCTGTAAATTACATTAGATTAGATTAGATTGTACATTTCGTTCCAATTCATTGTTAGCAAGGAGATCCTCTGGGATGTGGAACATCTCAGCAACCAAGAATACAGATTAAATGTTTACAAAATAAAAACAGATATGCTTATATCTTCCATAAAAGGGTATAAAACTTGTCACCAAATACTAAATATTCATATTATGAAAAAGATAGATTGCTACTCAACATATAGTGAAAATGCTGAGTCAGTGCAAATAGGCACAACAAAAAGACTGTCAAACAAGTAAGGCCTTCTTCCAAATTACACAACACACACACACACACACACACACACACACACACACACACACACACACACAACCACTGTCTCTGTCTGCCAAGGCTAGACAGACACAACAGATAGACACAGCAAAAAGACTATCAAACAAGTAAGCTTTCAGCCAAACACACACACACAAGTACTGTTTCTGACTGCCAATGCCAGTTTGAGTGTAAATGTGTGTGTGTTTGGCTGAAAGCTTACTTGTTTGACAGTCATTTTGTTGTAGGTATCTGCAACTTAACATTTCTGCTATATGGTGAGTACAATCTGTCCTGTCTGGCATTGGCAGTCAGAGACAGTGGTTGCATGTGAATGAGTTGTTTGCATGAGCGTGCATATGCATGTTTGTATGTTGTGTAATTCAGAAGAAGGCCTTTTGGCCAAAAGCTTACTTGTTAGACAGTCTCTTTGTTGCGCTTATCTGTGACTCAACATCTCCACTATATAGTTCGCAATCTATCCTTTTCATAATATTGTTGAGTACCCCTGGTCTAGATAGCCTGCATGCCAGAGTTACACTGCCCAAGACATTACAATATGTGTCTGTAATAACTTGTCTTAATGTCAAACCTTTAATGTAATGGATATCTCTTAATGAACAGATTAAGATGGCGCTTTGAATGTTGAAATTCTGCCAGTAATCACATGAAATATTCAAAATCAGTTTTTTTTTTTTTTTTTTTTGCCCCTGGGAGCCATAAACAGTGCACCATGGACCGTGAACCACACTACCGGCTCTTTTTAATTTTTAATACAGGTAGTTTCTAAATTGGTATCCATACATTTAGAGATGTATTTGTAGCACCAAATCACAGAAAGTTCAAATGAACAAGGGTCTAAAAACCCTTGGTTAGCAAGTAAGAAAACTAATTTCCTTTAGTGATACCTGACCGTGTGACGTAGCTCAAATGTGGATTTCTGCTTACATTCTTACTTACAGATGCACTTGGCATTTGTTTATTATTTGTCTGACTGTCTTTAGTTTAACATTATTGTGTTGGACAAAATGATTTCTGATCGTCTTATGGGTCCTGTTTCTAACCACAAATACTTACTGCATAAATGTACCTATGGTATCTAGTAACAGTGGGTTTCATTTACTTAATACTGTACCTGTAGGCATCATATAACAGATCATTTTAGTTATTGAGGTACCAGAGCAAGTACGTAGTTTCCAAATCTTTGTATTAGTCAAGGGCATCCATTGTCCGGCCTGCCCTATCACTAGATTTGAAACCAATGGTTTTTTGCCTCTGTGGGACATTTAAAATTGTTAGTATGTTCAACTTCTGTACCTAATGGCAACATTCTGAATGAACATTTCCAAAACGGATTTGACAAAATTTGACACACTCCAGGAATTTTCAACAGAGTATGCCAAAGGATGAATTGCAGCCTAAGGCACTAATCAAAGCAGCAAGAATTTGCTTTGAGCAATTTTTGTAAATGTATCACATGTAGCACTGGTAATGCATCTGTGTTAGTGCCTAGTGAAGGATTTTTGCATCTGTTGGTGGGGAGGCTTGCGTGCCTCAGTGATACAGATAGCCATACCGTAGTTGCAACCACAACAGAGGGCTAACTGTTGGATCGGAGCATGGAATGTCGGATCCCTTAATCGGACAGGTAGGTTAGAAAATTTAAAAAGGGAAATGGATAGGTTAAAGTTAGATATAGTGGGAATTAGTGAAGTTCGGTGGCAGGAGGAACAAGACTTCTGGTCAGATGAATACGGGGCTACAAACACAAAATCAAATAGGGGTAATGCAGGAGTAGGTTTAATAATGAATAAAAAAATAGGAGTGCAGGTAAGCTACTATGAAGAGCATAGTGAACACATTATTGTAGCCAAGATAGACACAAAGCCCATGCCTACCACAGTAGTACAAGTTTATATGTCCACTAGCAAAACGAGGATAATGGAATGTAGTCGAATTAAGTCTGCTGATGCCGAGGGAATTAGATTAGGAAATGAGACACTTAAAGTAGTAAAGGAGTTTCGCTATTCGGGAAGCAGAATAACTGATGATGGTCTAAGTAGAGAGGATATAAAATGTAGACTGGCAATGGCAAGGAAAGTGTTTCTGAAGAAGAGAAATTTGTTAACATCGAGTATAGATTTGTTGTTGCTGTTGTTGTGGTCTTCAGTCCTGAGACTGGTTTGATGCAGATCTCCATGCTAATCTATCCTGTGCAAGTTTCTTCATCCCCCAGTACTTACTGCAACCTACATCCTTCTGAATCTGCTTAGTGTATTCATCTATTGATCTCCCTCTACGATTTTCACCCTCCATGTTGCCCTCCAATGCTAAATTTGTGCATGACCACACTCCATACAAATACTTTCAGAAATGACTTCCTGACACTTAAATCTATACTCGATGTTAACAATTTCCTCTTCTTCAGAAATGCTTTCCTTGCCTTCGCCAGACTACATTTTATATCCTCTCTACTTCGACCATCATCAGTTATTTGGCTCCCCAAATAGCAAAACTCCTTTACTACTTTAAGTGTCTCATTTCCTAATCTAATTCCCTCAGCATCAGCAGACTTAATTCGACTACATTCCATTATCCTCGTTTTGCGTATGTTGATGTTCATCTTATATTCTCCTTTCAAGGCACTGTCCATTCCGTTCAACTGCTTTTCCAAGTCCTTTGCTGTCTCTGACAGAATTACAATGTCATCGGATAACCTCAAAGTTTTTATTTCTTCTCCATGGATTTTAATACCTACTCTGAATTTTTCTTTTGTTTCCTTTACTGCTTGTTCATTATACAGATTGGATAGCATTGGGGATAGGCTACAACCCTGTCTCACTCCCTTCCCAACCACTGCTTCCCTTTCATGCCCTTCGATTCTTATAACTGCCATCTGGTTTCTGTACAAATTGTAAATAGCCTTTTGCTCCCTGTATTTTACTCCTGCCACCTTTAGAATTTGAAAGAGAGTATTCCAGTCAACATTGTCAAAAGCTTTCTTTAAGTCTACAAATGCTAGAAACGTAGGTTTGCCTTTCCTTAATCTTTCTTCTAAGATAAGTCATAAGGTCGGTATTGCCTCACGTGTTCCAACATTTCTACGGAATCCAAACTGATCTTCCCTGAGGTCGACTTCTGCCAATTTTTCCATTTGTCTGCAAAGAATTAGCGCTAGAGTTTTGCAGCTATGACTTATTAAACTGATGGTTCAGTAATTTTCACACCTGTCGAGACCTGCTTTCTTTGGGATTGGAATTATTATATTCTTCTTGGAGCCTGAGGGTATTTCGGCTGTCTCATACATGTTGCTCACCAGATGGTAGAGTTTTGTTACAACTGGCTCTACCAAGGCCGTAAGTGGTTCCAATAGAATGTTGTCTACTTCCGGGGCATTGTTTTGACTCAGGTCTTTCAGTGCTCTGTCAAACTCTTCACGCAGTATCGTATCTCCCATTTCATCTTCATCTACATCCTCTTCCATTTCCATAATATTGTCCTCAAGTACATCGCCCTTGTATAGACCCTCTATATACTCCTTCCACCTTCCTACTTTCCATTCATTGCTTATAACTGGGTTTCCATCTAAGCTCTTGATATTCACTCAAGTGGTTCTCTTTTCTCCAAAAGTCTCTTTTACTTTTCCTGTATGCAGTATCTATCTTACCCCTAATGAGATAAGCCTCTACATCCTTACATTTGTCCACTAGCCATCCCTGCTTGGCCATTTTGCACTTCCTGTCAATCTCATTTTTGAGACGTTTGTATTCCTTTTTGCCTGCTTCACTTACTGTGTTTTTATATTTTCTCCTTTCATCAATTAAATTCAATATTTCTTCTGTTACCCAAGGATTTTTGCCTGCCCTTGTCTTTTTTACCTACTTGATCGTCTGCTGCCTTCACTAGTTCATCCCTCAGAGCTATCCATTCTTCTTCTACTGTATTTCTTTCCCCCATTCCTGTCAATTGTTCCCTTATGTTCTCCCTGAAACTCTCTACAACCTCTGGTTCTTCCAGTTTATCCAGGGCCCATCTCCTTATATTCCCACCTTTTTGCAGTTTCTTCAGTTTTAATCTACAGTTCATAACCAATAGATTGTGGTCAGAGTCCACATCTGCCCCTGGAAATGTCTTACAATTTAAAACCTGGTTCCTAAATCTATGTCTTACCATTACATAATCTATCTGATTCCTTTTAGTATCTCCAGGGTTCTTTCATGTATACAACCTTCTTTCATGATTCTTAAACCAAGTGTTAGCTATGATTAGTTTATGCTCTGTGCAAAATTCTACCAGACGGCTTCCTCTTTCATTTCTTACCCCCAATCCACATCCACCTACTACGTTTCCTTCTCTCCCTTTTCCTACTCTTGAATTCCAGTCACCCATCACTATTAAATTTTCGTCTCCCTTCACTACCTGAATAATTTCTTTTATCTCATCATACATTTCATCAATTTCTTCATCATCTGCAGAGCTAGTTGGTATATAAACTTATACTACTGTAGTAGGCGTGGGCTTCATGTCTATCTTGGCCACAATAATGCGTTCAATATGCTCTTTGTAGTCGCTTACCCGCACTCCTATTTTTTTATTCATTATTAAACCTACTCCTGCATTACCCCTATTTCATTTTGTAATTGTAACCCTGTATTCACATGACCAAAAGCATTGTTCCTCCTGCCACCGAACTGCACTAATTCCCACTATATCTAACTTTAACCTATCCATTTCCCTCTTCAAATTTTCTAACCTACCTGCCCGGTTAAGGGATCCGACATTCCATGCTCTGATCCATAGAAAACCAGTTTTGTTTCTTCTGAGTAGTCCCCACATGGAAATCCAAATCAGGGACTATTTTACCTCTGGAATATTTTAGCCAAGAGGACGCCATCATCATTTAACCATACAGTGAAGCTGCATGCCCTCAGGAAAAATTATGGCTGTAGCTTCCCCTTGCTTTCACCATTCACAGTACCAGCACAGCAAGGCCATTTTGGTTAATATTAAAAGACCAGATCAGTCAATCATCCAGACTGTTGCCCCTGCAACTACTGAAAGGGCTGCTGCCCCTCTTCAGGAACTACACTTTTGTCTGGCCTCTCTACAGATACCCCTCTGTTGTGGTTGCTCCTATGGTACGGCCATATGTATTGCTGAGGCACGCAAGCCTCCCCACCAACAGCAAGGATGATGGTTCATGGGGGAGGGGGGTATAGATTTAAGTGTCAGGAAGTCCTTTTCTGAAAACATTTGTATGGAGTGTAGCCATGGACGATAAATAGTTTAGACAAGAAGAGAATAAAAGCTTTTGAAATGTGGTGCTACAGAAGAATGCTGAAGATTAAATGGGTAGATCACATAAATAATGAGGAGGTATTGAATAGGATTGAGGAGAAGAGAAGTTTGTGGCACAACTTGACCAGAAGAAGGGATCGGTTGGTAGGACATGTTCTGAGGCATCAAGGGATCACCAATTTAAAATTGGAGGGCAGCGTGGAGGGTAAAAATCGTAGAGGGGCACCAAGAGATGACTACACTACGCAGATTCAAAAGGATGTAGGTCGCAGTAGGTACTGGGAGATGAAGAAGCTTGCACAGGATAGAGTAGCATGGAGAGCTGCATCAAACTGGTCTCTGGACTAAAGTCCAGAACAACAACAACAATTCATACAGATTATTATTATGTTTTGGTGTCAGGAACACATCCCTACATTTATGGAGACCAATTTATAAACACCACACATCTTCAGGTTGATTCTACTTGTAATGTAGAATTTGTAAGGCTGTTGTATAATATTCAACTGTTAGCTCCTTACTGTGCTACAGGTAATTCCCTTGGTAATTTGTGATGAGAGGTGGAACTACTTACAGGCAGGGCTGGTTCTCACCCGGCTGCTTGCAGCACAACTCGCAAGCCTTCGTCTTCTTGTCGTTGGGCCCGGGTGTGCACTGGCATGACTCCAGTCCATAGGCGAGGCATATGGAGCCCGTGCATTCCTGTGCGGCAGAATGGTGGTGGTTAGGGAGAAAATTGTCTTCTTTATGCTTCAAATTTATCCAATTACTTCACTCAAAAAACATTTTGCTTCACCTTCATATCTGTGAACTAAAATTCAAGTGGAGGAGGAATAAAAGAATAAGCTCTATAAAACAAAAAACAACAACAACAAAATGTACAAAAAACACAGAAATAAATGCACTTTGTCCGAAAGTGTGCATCTGTGAAATCAGAATCTGCCACTGGGCAACACTAAATGCTGTAATTCTCCACACTGTGTATTGTAAGATGCTCAGACCTTGTTCATCACGCTGTCCACGAGGTGCGTGAGGTGTCACTGCTCCGGCCTGTCCCACTCTCTGATGATGGTGTTGAGAAGAGTTCCTGTGACGACATACTGTCACAGATGTACCTTTCGTATTCAGAAAAACAGTTAAAAATACCTGATACTTGTTCTGCATGTTAGTTGGTGACACACTTTTCAACTGTAATACACGATACCTGCATCTATGCCAATACTCAATACTCATTTATTTATTATGTTTACCTGACTTATGTTTCTCACTTTCATATGTGTTAAATGTTGTTTACGATCATTTAAAGTAATTTAATGACATGTAGACTGCACATATCACCATCTCATTTCATCCACTAAACTAAAAAAAATTCATTATGAATATTATGATGGATTTCTACTCACAGCATAGAGAATGTGTTCAGCAGTCGACAGGCATCTTTAATAACACACTGTTAGGTTTTAACTTCTGAACAGAATCACTCCTCAGAGGGGGAGAAGCACATACACACATTTGTAGATGCACTGCTTCCACACACAGCGCACATAAGCAGGAAGTTTTATCTAAACTACATAGTAGGCATGTGTATGTGTGTGTGTGTGTGTGTGTGTGTGTGTGTGTGTGTGGGTGTGTGTTTTCCTCCTCTCCCTATATGATGAAGGATTTTGTCCAACAACTAGAAATCTTAACAGTCCACTATTAGAAGTGTCTGTCTGCTGTCCAGCACCTCCACTACTGGTGGTGGACAAAAATATGGAAACACATTATTATACCTAATACAGTATAGGAAAACTATTAGCAATCAAAATGGATAAATACACATCTTTACCCAAAAAAACACTAGAGGAGATCACTGTGATAGGCTGAATAGTTCTTTGATCAGATTGGCTGCCTTTTGTTGAAGTTTCGATAACATACCTTCACTGAGGAGTCAAGCAGTATATTGTTCCCTCTTACGTATATCTCATGAAGAGACCATGAGGATCAAATCAGGACTGCATTTTTTTCTTGCGGTATTCATAAAAGACATTGTTTATAAAGACGTTCCAACTACACCTGAAGATTTGCGAGAGAGAATTCTCAGAGCATGTACTTTGATAAGTGCAGATGTGATAAAGAATACCACTCAATCCATGATAAGAAGATTGCAGCACTGCACTGATACCAATGATCATCTCTTTGAACACCTTCTGTAAATAAGATGTTCGTGCCACCTTTATGACCTTTGTTGATCTTCAAAGACCTTACTGTTACACATCATTGGATTCGTCTTGATAGACGCTGTCAGAAAATAAGTACCAAACTACAGCATCCCATATAAAAAAAAAGTTGACCTTCATATCTTTGAGGTGGCCCCAACTAGCAACAAAAAACCAACGTCATATTTTGGCTCCTATTGTCCCATGCAACTTTTGGCCCACAAACTTTTCAGTTCCTATCATACTTTCGGAGTTATTCTTGTTGGAACAGTTAGTGACTCACCCTGTATTATAGGGAAAGGTTATTACTAAAAATCTTGAAAAGTTGTTGACCAACTTACTTAAAATTTTTATGCAACACTCCATTCATAGAGATATAGGCCACATTTTTTTCCAGAATGATGTGAAGTGTTTCTGTTAAAACTGTCTGGAAGATAGAAAATGCTTTACTGTGTGGTACTGTGAAAATGTGACTGTTTTCTTTTTTTGCAGTCAGTATTAAATATGGTAGCAGGGCATTTAAACTGTTACGGAAATTGTTCCTCCCACATATATTTTTTCTCCTTATGTATAATTTTAAACAAAACTTGTACATACAACTATACATTTTTGTGTTCTTCCTCATACTTGGTTTTAACACAAAACAGGGAAGTTGTTTTCATGGATTACAATTAGAATTACTACTATGAAATCTGAAACTTTTTAATCCTATAATTTGCAGTTTAAAAGTATGCAAAATACTGTCATTGAACCTACAATCCTTAAAGATACAGCAGCAAGAGAGGTCTCTCATACACCATATACCAATTATCAGATCCTATTTACCCATTTATTTTAAGTGATTTCAGTGCCAAATCAAGGTTTCATAGTCTATAATAATAAACAAGGCACAAGGTAACTGAGGGTTGGGGGAGGGGGGAAGAAATGTACAGAGAGGAGGGGTGGGGTTGGGGACGTAGGAAGAAAAAGATGAACAGAGAGAGAGAGAGAGAGAGAGAGAGAGAGAGAGAGAGAGAGGAGGTGATTGACAGAGGGGGGAGGGGGAGGAGTACATGAATTATATGCAATTGCCTTATATATTTAGCAATTGCAAAGCATTGCCAGGTTCATTAGTCACATATATATGCATAGCCTAAAAATGTATACAGCCATAGAAGCATGAAAGCTGTATTATAATTTAAAGTCGTATTAATAATTATTATGACAGTAGGTGATACTTACACCCATGAAGCACACAAATTCCTCATTGCAGACAGTCTTGTTGGGTTTGTTGAGGGATGGTGGGCACATGGCATTGCGACCACTGCAGAAGCTCGCGTCCCGGCAGCCGTTGTCGTCTCGGCACTTGTCTCCGAACTTGATCTGGCAGTCGGTCGTGCAGCACGGACCCTGAAAATGTCGAGTGAGGTGGGCACTGATAATTAATAATTGTTGATACAATAAACTAGCTGTAGTGCTTTTTGCTGACCACATTATGATGTTAAATAGTCTCTGGGCAGAAACACTTAACTATGCTATAATGTGATATAAATTCGTTGGAATCTGACATATATGTTCCGAAGCTGAAAATGCGATTTTGAGGACAACTACAACACTCCACTCCTTGTGGTAATAATAAATTGCTTTAAAATCTATGTGTCCTAAAAAATCTTGTAAAAAATATGCAATTCAAGTACAATATAAATCTCTCCAGTGATTCTAAATACACTAAAAATCTGCTCTTAATTTTCATTAAGGTCAGAGTTACATATTTTCCTGAAGTAGGTAAAATTTTTTGGTCCAGAAAAATTCCCTATTTAACCTCTGACTGGCAGAATGCTTTGCGTGGCAGAAGTCGTGTTGCAGTGGGAACCAACATTGCCAGTACAATTCGCATAGGTTTAAATGTTACAAACGCGGTCGGCAACACTGACGCCATTCTCTCCTGAGCAGCATCGGGTAAATACACAAACACAAAATAATTGCATCATCAAAAAATAATTAATGTAGAGTAATGAAATTTAGGTAATACATTTGTCTAGGTAACATATTTAAGTAATTAACATTGCAAGAACACAGGTTAATGTAATCACGACATAAGCCATTGCAAATGTGAAATGCTGATACATTAATAATCAGTGCAAGCTGAATGCAAGCATGCAACCATGCACGCATTGTGTTGTACAGATGCCGGATGTTAGCTTGTCCGATGGAGTTCATTGCCTGCTGCACTCGGTCAGTCAATACAGTGACGGTTAACGCTATTTGTTGACAGTGCTGGGTTTGTCATCCAATGACGTCTTATACATGCTCAATTGGAGACACATCTGGTGATTGAGCAGGCCGAGGCAACATGTGAGCACACTGTAGAGCATGTTGGGTTACAACAACAGCACGTGAGCTAATGTCGTCTGGAATGATGTCAGTGTTACCATCCACGATTGTAATATTACAAACTATGCGAGTTGTACTAGCATTATCGTTTCCAACTGCAATGCCACTTCTGCCACACAATGGCTCAGAAAACATTGTCTGGAATGTTCTTCACGAATAGCAGTGTGACAGATTTAATCACCAGACTGATGCACAAATTTGCAGTAAGGGTGTGCGAGATAACCACAAGCATGCTCCTTCTGTCATACAAAATCACACCCCCGACCAAAACTACATTTGTAGGTCCAGTATTTAGCATGCAGACAGGTTGGTTGCAGGCGCTCAATTGGCCTCCTCCTAACCAAGACGTGCCATCACTGGCGCTGAAGCAGAACTGAGTTTCATCAGAAAATACAACAGACCTCCACCAACCCTCCAATGAGCTCTCGCTTGACACCACTGAAGGCACAAATGGGAGTGGTTTGTGGTCAGCAGAATGCACATTAAAGGGCATCTGGCTCAGAAGTCCTCGAAGTGACCAATTTGTAAGAGTTCGTTGTGTCACTACGGTCCCAACTGCAGCTCAGATTGCTGCTGCATATGCTGTATGATGCAGCAGAGCCGTATGCTGAAAATGATGGTCTCCTCTCTCGGTAGTGTCATGTGGCCATACGGGGCCAGGTCGTCTCGTGATCATACATTCTTGTGACCACTGCTGCCAGCAATCACGTACAATGGTTACATTCCTGCCAAGTCTTTCTGCAGTATCACAGAAGGAACATCCAACTCCTTGTAGCCCTGTTACACGACCTTGTTCAAACTTACTGAGGTGTTAATAATGGCTTCTTTGTTGCCTTCAAGGCATTCTCAACTGACATCAACTCATCGTGTCCAGTGTGTAAGGTGATTAACCCTTTAACTGCTCTGGACGTGTTAATGCATGCGCCTTTGTACATGTCCCTGTGTGCTCTGAACATGTTTTTGCACACCACCAGTCCTTCTACCTGATATGATACTGGGGTTGGGTTGGGTTGGGTGGTCGTCGGTCTCATCAGATTAGGGAAGGATGGGGAAAGAAGTTGGCCATGCCCTTTGAAAGGAACCATACCGGCATTTGCCTGGAGCGATTTAGGGAAATCACGGAAAATCTAAATCAGGATGGCCGGACGCAGGATTGAACTGTCGTCCTCCCGAATGCAAGTCCAGTGTCTAACCACTGCACCACCTCGCTCAGTCTACCTGATACTCTGAACAAGTCTGCGCATAGACATGTTCAGAGTACCAGGTAGGAGGACTGGTGGCATGTGTAAACACGTTCAGAGCACACAGGGACAGGTACAAAGGCACGTGCAGTAACACGTCCAGAGCAGTTAAAGGGTTAATGCACGTGACTGTTACATCGTGTATTTACAGCAAGCCTGATTTACATCCTTATAAAGCTGCTACTAGTGCCACTCTCATGTGACTGATACAAAATTTGAACAGACATAATCTCTCAGATGTAGAAACGTTTATGTCGCACAATGTCTTCTCGATGTCGCGATGATTTTTTTTCCCATCAGTGTATTAACAAAATTTTATTCCAGTGCCTTTGTGTTTGATTTATTTCCACATATTTGCACAGTTTTGTTCATATCCTGTTTTGTGTGGAGTTTACGAGACTGTGCCAGGGTGAAATCACATCTTCCCTCGGATGCGGCACTCTGCGGTGCAGGTCGCCATCAGGTTTCAACTGACGGCTAGCAGTGGCAAAAAGGTGTGACCCACATTGTCCAGACCCTTGTTGCACTTTGTTTAAAAAAAAAATTAAAATCAAAATCAAAAGTTTTGTAATTGATGTAATGAAAATGTTTAGTGTCTGTTTAGCGTTGATTGATGGCAGACGATGTCAGTATTTCACTGATAATATATGTATTGTATACTGCCCAGAGAGGAATTTATCCAGGGATCTTAAAGACAATAAACATCAATTGGACAGTACTTACCAGAGAAAGATTTATAAGGGGAATCAGTGAATTTTATTTTGGGAACATTAAAAATGTCACATCCTTACACCTGAAATTATCGGCCTGCCGTACAAGCGAAAATAATAAAACTTTGAGTATATCATCACTGAACAGTGGTCATTTCTGACTTAATACCTGTTAAGCTTTGTTCTACAAGTGAAGGTAATAAACCCGTTCTCTCTTACCCAGACTTGTCAATGGAATCTGCATGTTTTCTATAAGTGTGCTTCAGAAAGCTCTAAGACAGCTAATATTTTTATGAACATAGAAAAGACTGTGTGTGTGTGTGTGTGTGTGTGTGTGTGTGTGTGTGTGTGTGTGAGAGAGAGAGAGAGAGAGAGAGAGAGAGAGAGAGAGAGAGAGAGAGAGAGAGAGAGAGAGAGCAAATAATGAGACTGGCTACACTAGGAGTGATACGGCAACAGGTGTTCTACCTGTATAGACTAGACTGTTACCCCTTCCAGATGCACGGTCCGCGTTTGAGCTCCATACAGCCATTATGTGATTTTTGAGAGTGCCATCAGTGAAGTTGCATTTTTTTTATGTGTTATGCAAATGGAAGAGCTGAATTTACAGTGATGTGATGCAATCAAGTTTTATGTTAAACTTTGGGAATCTGTCAATGTTACCTTTTGAAAAGTTGAAACAGGCTAATGGGAACATTCCTTATCAAGAGAACACATTTTTTGCTGGCAAAAATCATTTTTGGAAGGCTGAGAACAGACCTCCGGCTTAAAACCAACCCCCCCTCTCCTCTCTCCCTCCTCTCTCTCTCTCTCTCTCACTCACTCACTCACTCACACACACACACTCACTCACACACACACACACATACACACACGTCACATGGTGTATTTGTCACAGTATTAGTGCAGCCCACTAGCTAACAAATGCCAATTACTTGGCATCGGATTACAATTCTCAAACTGAGTCATTTAAGCCTGATGAAAGTTTATAATAGTAAGATTCCTTTCTTTTAGGAGTGCTAGTCCTGCAAGGTTTCTGTGAAGTTTGGAAGGTAGGAGATGAGATACTAGCAGAAGTAAAGATGTGAGTACCGGGCGTGAGTCGTGCTTCGGTAGCTCAGATGGTAGAGCAGTTGCCCGCGAAAGGCAAAGGTCCCAAGTTCAAGTCTCGGTCGGGCACACAGTTTTAATCTGCCAGGAAGTTTCAGTAAGATTACTGTGTCTTTGGAGCTCTTGGGATACTGTGAGAGTTTTTGAAGATAAAAAAATAGAAAGACTGCTTAGCAAATGAGAAGAAGAATATCTTATGTGTGTTAATCATTTGTAATTGAGAATAAGTGTTCAGTGAAATAAAAAGTTTTGATTTGACTGTTATTTTCTAAAAGTTATTTTCCAGTCCTAAAGTAGTAAGGAGTGACTTCTGTGCGCGACAGTCCAGCTCCCGCTTCAATACAGTGATCCCCCGCGGTGCAGCAGAATGTGTCGAGCTACTGACCTGCGAGGGGCTGCAGGCACTGCGTGGGGTGAGCCTGCAGGGTGGCGCATCCTCACGCGGTATGCTCGTCTGTGGGTAGCAGCACGGGTCGCGGCAGTCCTCGCCCCAGCCGCAGTCGCACTGCTCGCCCGGCTCCACCACGCCGTTGCCACACAGCGACTTCTGCGGCTCTGTGTGCGTCACGTTAAGTCGTTTTGTTAGTTTCGCTACATGTTTGCATCTACAGTCAGATTTGTTATTAAATAGACAGAACTAATGGAAAAGAGTGAAAGAGTTATTCAGAAAAAAACAGACGCTATTCTGATGGACAGTAGCACATACAAGTAAAGACTAAAGCATGTTCTTTTGTGCACTATCCTATTTATAAGGCCAAGTGAATTTGTTGTTCCCCATATGACTCCTGCCTTCCTGCAGGTGGCTCCCTCTCATCATGGGATTTGAGAGAGCTGTGCCTATTATGATGTATTCTACTGTTTTGGCCAGGACTAGAACTATTGCTATTGGCCAAGTATTCACATGTATGATCAATCTAAAACTCACATGCACCTGTGCACTAGTGCTCCAAGAATAATTTGCAAATTTTATCATTTTTAGGGTTCTTGCCTCAATCTGCAAAAACAGAACCCTCATAGGATCACTTTGTTGTCCATCTGTCTGTCTGTGTTTCCTCAGGAACAGCCAGTCATATCATATTTATGTTATATACTGAGGTCTAAGGTCTCTTGGTAGTGCAAAAATTTTAAGCTTCTACGTAAAAGCAATCAAAAGATCTGGCCATTTATGTCACATATTTTGATACTCAAAAATTCACCCATCAGAAACTATAGGTTACTTCCTGAATCATGAAATTTGACAAGAAGCATGGTTTCACAGTGCAAGTAAAGGGGAAAAAAAACATACCATTGTTAATCTGTAACTATATCATGAGAAAAAATACATTTTTGCCATTAGCATTCATCATCCGTCAAAAGCATAAGAGATGAACATCATGTTTTAGCACGTTAAAAAAAAAAAAAAAAAAAAAAAAAAAAAAAAAAAAAAAAAAAAACCTCTCTGTACATATGTAAACTGAAGTTCCCTGTTCAATTCTTTTTGTCTGTCCAGCCTAGTCTGTGGAACAACTTAGAGATTTTGATACAGTCTTGCAATTCCTGGGACTGTTAACTTGCCAGTATCGATGTTGGTAATAAGTAAATGTCAGTTCGCTTCTCGATTCCCAGGAGGGATGAACTTTTTAGAACCTCACTGTGAGAGTCCTACTCACACTTGACCATTTTTTTATAATCAATTTTTTTGAAATTTTTATTGCAAAAATTACATTTGCTGTTAGTATTGTGGTAATTATTGATTACTGTAACATTCACAGAAAACCAAAAGAATTTACAATAGTAATGAGCCATATTTCTTAATGTTGTGATTATTGTCTTTAGTCATCAAAGTTTTGGCGGGAGTCATATTATATTACTTAGTATGTTTGTGTAGTGTGTGATATTATGCACCATATGTTGTTTCAATATTATTAGCAGAGACATTTGTTCATAAAATGTGGAAAGTTAAGAGGAAACAATCTGCATCACTTTATTTCTTTGTATATGTGGAATTTATTATGCAAGCAGGACATCATAAATCTGCAGCTACAACAAGAATGAGTAGAATAGACAATGAACACAAGATGAGTAAAACCACTGTAAGATAATTTGAACTTACATTCATGAAAACTTCAATATTAGTGTTTTATTTATTCTTAAGGCGCTGGGCAAATGACACAAGCCAGATCACAACAGATCTTAGTGAGGTTTGCTAAGCATTTTTAATTACATTTTTTCAGTGTAGTGAAATTAAGAGATAGGTTACACAATCTATTTCTCTCCCCTCCCTAAGAAAGAAACAATTAGTTCTAAAATTAGGTAGTGTGTCCATTTTACCTTTATGTGTGTCTATTGGCTGTACTACACACTTTGTCTCAATAATATTATTACCAGCAATAATACAGTATTTTTATTTTTAGACTGCAGTTCCTGGGAATCGAATTCTCGTTGCTGTGAGTACCTTAGTTTTGTGTGTTGATTTCCAGATGTCTGCTGACATCCCCAGTTCCCTTAAATTATCACCCAGTTTACGTGTATCATTAAAATATGTGTTATTTGTCAGTGTATCTGTCAATTCGTCCACAGCATGAGGTCCCTGGTTTGATTCCGTGGGGTCCCTACTTAGCACTCATATACAACCGCTCGCTCACTGATAGATCTGTACCTGCAGATTGGAAAATTGTGCAGGTCGCACCAGTGTTTAAGAAGGGTAGTAGGAGTAATCCATCTAACTACAGACCTATATCATTGACGTTGGTTTGCAGTAGGATTTTGGAGCATATACTGTATTTAAACATTATGAATCACTTCAAAGGAAACAATCTATTGATACGTAATCAGCATGGTTTCAGAAAACATCGCTCTTGTGCAACGCAGCTAGCTCTTTATTCGGATGAAGTAATGGCCGCTATGATCTCAAGTTGATTCTATATTTCTAGATTTCCGGAAAGCTTTTGACACTGTTCCTCACAACCGACTTCTAATCAAGCTGCGAGTCTACGGGGTATCAGTTGTACGACTGGATTCATGATTTCCTGTCAGGAAAGTCGCAGTTCGTGATAATAGACAGCAAATCATCGAGTAAAACTGACGTGATATCAGGTGTTCCCCAGGGAAGTGTCCTGTGACATCTGCTGTTCCTGATCTATATAAATGACCTGGGTGACAATCTGAGCAGTTCTCTTAGGTTGTTCGCAGATGATGCTGTAATTTATCATCTAGTAAGGTCATCCAAAGACCAGTATCAGTTGCAAAGCGATTTAGAAAAGATCGCTGTATGGTGTGGCAGGTGGCAGTTGACGCTAAATAACAAAAAGTGTGAGGTGATCCACATGAGTTCCAAATGAAATCTGTTGGAATTCAATTACTCGATAAATAGTACAATTCTCAAGGCTGTCAATTCAACTAAGTACCTGGGTGTTAAAATTACGAACAACTTCAGTTGGAAAGACCACATAGATAATATTGTAGGGAAGGCGAGCCAAAGGTTGCGTTTCATTGGCAGGACACTTAGAAGATGCAACAAGTCCACTAAAGAGACAGCTTACACTACACTCGTTCGTCCTCTGTTAGAATATTGCTGCGCGGTGTGGGATCCTTACCAGGTGGGATTGACGGAGGACATCGTAAGGGTGCAAAAAATGGCAGCTCGTTTTGTATTATCACATAATAGGGGAGAGAGTGTGGCAGATATGATACCCGAATTGGGATGGAAGTCATTACAGCAAAGACGTTTTTCGTCGCGGCGAGATCTTTTTACGAAATTTCAGTCACCAACTTTCTCTTCGGAATGCGAAAATATTTTGTTGAGCCCAACCTACATAGGTAGGAATGATCATCAAAATAAAATACGAGAAATCAGAGCTCGAACAGAAAGGTTTAGGTGGTGGTTTTTCCCATGCGCTGTTAGGGAGTGGAATGGTAGAGAGATAGTATGATTGTGCCAGAATGAGATTTTCACTTTGCAGATGAATGTGCGCTGATATGAAACTTCCTGGCAGATTAAAACTGTGTGCCCGACCGAGACTCGAACTCGGGACCTTTGCCTTTCGCGGGCAAGTGCTCTACCATCTGAGCTACCGTAGCACGACTCACGCCCGGTCTCACAGCTTTACTTCTGCCAGTATCTCGTCTCCTACCTTCCAAACTTTACAGAAGGTCTCCTGTGAACCTTGCAGAACTAGCACTCGTGAAAGAAAGGATACTGCGGAGACATGGCTTAGCCACAACCTGGGGGATGTTTCCAGAATGAGATTTTCACTCTGCAGCGGAGTGTGCGCTGATATGAAACTTCCTGGCAGATTAAAACTGTGTGCCCGACCTTGACTCGAACTCGGGACCTTTGCCATTCGCGGGCAAGTGCTCTACCATCTGGCAGAAGTAAAGCTGTGAGACTGGGCGTGAGTCGTGCTTCGGTAGCTCAGATGGTAGAGCACTTGCCCGCGAAAGGCAAAGGTCTCGAGTTCGAGTCTCGGTCGGGCACACAGTTTTAATCTGCCAGGAAGTTTCAGTATGATTGTGGTTCGATGAACCCTCTGCCAAGCACTTAAATGTGAATTGCAGATTAGTCATGTAGATGTAGATGTAGATGTCAGGGATTTTCCACTTGCCCCAAGATGACTGGGTGTTGTGTCATTGTCATCATCCATCCCCATTATGGTCGGAGGAAGGCAACGGCAAACCACCTCCATTAGGACGTTGTGTAGCACGGCACTCAGGTTTCCCGCATCATTCCCCCATGCTCTGTCAAGAAACATGGATCTTCATTTCCATTTTCTGTCTGTCAATTCAGTGTATGTATTTATTTCCTCTGTGTTTCAATTTGTTAACTGGAACTGCAGGCAGTTTTATCAGACAGCCCCAAGTCACAACAATTTGCCAATATTTTATGTATTTATTTGTCCCAGTACACTTCTCACTTGCTACGAGAGTAATCCAAAAAGTAAAGTCTCCCATTGTTTTATAAGTACACAGACCTGATTATTTCTACATTGGTTTACATCAGTTTACAGCTTGAACATTTAGCTATTTTTCGACATAATCACCATTTCTATCGATGTATTTTTGTAGATGCTATGGCACTTTTTGTATGACTATGTAAGACCAGCTTGCCACCATGCTGTTCAGAAAGTTATGAACTGGTGTGATTGTTGCTTGGTCTCAGGTGTAAAGTGGTATGTCCAGGTTTCGTCACCCGTGACAGTATAGTCCAGAAAGTTGTCCTGTTCAGCTGCAAGGCACACTTGTCTATGTTCACAGTGAGTGTGGTGTTTCAGATTCAACAGGGACTGAAGTCAACATCGACACAGCTGCTGTGATTATCCATGAGAATCAACATATAACATTAGTGAAGAGTAGAGAATTACATATGACAGTGTCTTTGTGATTATCCATGAGAATCAACGTATAACATTATATAACATCAGTGAAGAGTTGAGAATTTCATATGGCAGTGTCTTTATGTGTAAGCATCTCCGTATGACCCATCTTTGCGCCTGTTGGGTGCCACATCTGTTGACTACCAAACAAAAGATGGTGCATATGGAGACAAGTGATGAGGTGCTGCATCTCTTTGCTAATGGAAAAAATGCACTTCTGGAATCAGTTACAACTGTTAATTAGTCATGGGTGCATCACTTTGATCCAGAAGGGAAACATGGCAGGACAGTGTGGAAACACCAGAGAAAGCGAAAGCGGTTCCATCTGCAGGGAGGGTGATGGTGATGTAATTTTTTGACTGTCATGGAATGACTTATCAGCAGGTAGTCCCTCCTCACACTACAGCAGCAAACTACACATCAGTAGGAGCTAAACTGAAGCACTCTGCAAGGAAACATCTAGAACTTTCTCAGAATGTGTGGCAACATCATCATGGCAATGCACAGCCTCATGTCGCAAAACGAGCTGTGCCGTTTCTGGCCCAATTCGACACTACCCATTTACTACAGCTACCTTATAGCACCAGTTTTGCATCCTGTGATTTTTTTTATCACCATCAATAAAGGAAAAGCTTTGTGGGACTTTGAGGACTCTGAAGCAACGCTCAAGAGAAGTAAGGAATTCCTGAGAGCCTGACAAATAATGTCCTACACCATGTGTTTTGAGGACTGGGAGAGCCACTATGAAAAGTGCATTGAAGTAGAAGGGGAATACTTTGAAAAAAGATCATGTAAAGAAGGAAATAGCGTAATAAATATCTGTGGGAAAAAATCAGTCTCAGACTTTGTTGATTCCGCCCTCGTACATATTGTAAAAACAGTTTGCTAACAATAATAATAATAATAACGATAATAGTACAGTGCTGCACATTTATGACAGCAAACATTATATCTTACAGAGACAGACAGAAAAAGGTTGACAGGCAGACCTGTGAAGCAGCCCTTGGGGCTGCGGGCCTTGGTGTTGAGCACAGGGTTGATGCTGCTGATGCTGCAGGGTGAGAACTTGTTGTTGTTCTTCTTGTCACCCGAAGTCGCCCTCGCGAACATTATGTAGTTGCCATCCTCGCCTCCAGGAGTACACGAGTCCGGATCGTGCTGGAACAAACAGAGCAGCTTTCAGTGTGACAGCTGTACAATTCCTTATATCACAGCTTTTACACTGTGACTTCACTGTTATGTTTTATTAAGACAAAAAGACCAAACATCACTCATCTTAGCAGCAAAAATGTGTAATGCAGCTATACACGTGGCAGCCTAAAAGTGTTTGTATATCGGCAGTTCCGCAGTAGCTACTTTCAATATCATTTGTACTTGATATTCATTTGGCACGCCCTGCTTTGATTATTTGGGCATTTCCTACATCTGAAGATACCAATTCTGTGTTTCTTATTTATTTGAGAAAATATTACACGAACACTGCTGCTGCTGCTGATTATGGGCTTAAGGAGACTAAACATCTAAGTCATTACTCTCATATTCATCTCCCAGGATGGAATGTGTGTACTCCACCTGACTGCATCTAGAGCAAATCACTTGTTCAAGTGTGAAAACATGTTCTAAATATTTACATACCATGTGTCTGAGATGGGACACAAGTATCAGCTCAGTATTCACCTTGTAGGATGTGGGGAAACCACCAAAAAACCACAGCCGGAATGGCCAGCTCACAAGCACTTGTCATTGAACTGTAAAGTACACTTGATCCAGGTCAGATTAGCATCCCCGTGCCACAGAAGTGGTGATTAAGACCCTCAGCTAACGTGGCAGGTGTGTGTGAACAATTGGAATGAAATCTGAGACATCTGTTAATAATGTATAATTTTCCCCATATGTAAGTATCTAGGTTACTAAAGCACTATCCCTCCAGTGCCAGTAGCAGGATATAGGGAACAAATATTCAATTTTCATTACTTGGCATAATTACTGATCGAATTTAAAAAGCTGTCATAATCTACTTATTAAGAGGTATAAACTTATGTTACAAGTTTAACACAATAAGACAAATATTACAGTTAGAAGCTCTGTGTTTGCCTCGAAGTAGCATGACTGACTGTGCGCAAATGTACGCGGACTTCATTCATTCAATATATGACCTTCTTCAAACAAAGTTTACGTATGATTTCTTATCTTTACAAAACTTTTTTTTTTTTTTTTTTTTTTTTGCTAACACTCCCCCCACCCCCTGCCCCTTCCTGCCTCCAAACAAACTGAAGAAAGAAAAAAGTTTAACTTATTGCATTCTCACTGTTCTTGCAATCAAACTAATTTAGAAGCATGATATTGTAATTTATTATTTTTTTTTAGTATTACATCTATTTACGACGCACTTTGCATACTTTATCTACATATATCACTTATTGCACCTCCAAAATTATTTCATTATACAACACATATTGTTCAGGAAATAAGATGTCATAAGCATTGAGACATTTGAAAGTGGAGGAACACTGCTACAGATTGCATGATCATTAAGAACAGAATGGTAATGTTCTCACTTTTATGAAAGCACATAGACTTCATTGGGGCAATCTAGGGACATGGTAAGAAATGTATGACAATATTGTCAGTCATCTGTTAACACTTTTTACCACCTCAACTAGCAGTTAATGTTCTCAACTGTGCCACATTGTCCTTTTTTCCTACTGATCACAGGGACTGAAAGTTACATGTCCACAGAGTATGAGTTATTTCTTCATGTAAAACTTGCAAATAATTTAGAAGCTACTGAGGTGTGAAAGCCAGGCAACAGTGTTCACAGTAAAAGTACTTCCAGACCGGGAGAGATCAGAGAGGGAGTACTGACAGACATAGATCCTGCAACTACATATTATTTTATTGTTCTCACTGCAGTGTAAATATACATGTGTGAGCCAAAACAACATGACCACCTACTTAACAGTGTGTCGGTTGGGAGGCAATATGGCAGCGATTATGTGTGGTATGGATTGAACAAATCCTCGGTAGGTTTCTAGATGTATGTCACACCAAATATCCACATGCAGGTCACAAAATTCCTGTAAATTTTGAACTAGTGACATATGAGTGTGGAGTTGGCACTCAGAAGCATCTCAGATCTGCTCCATCACATTCATATCAGGCGAATTTGGCAACTGAGACATCAAAGTGAGTTTATTAGTGTGTCTCAAACAACAGTAGCATAATTCTGGCCTTTGACACAGACAGTTATCCTACTAGAACATGTTATCGTCATCAGAGAAGACATTGAGCGTGAAGGGATGCAGGTGTTCTGCAATAATGTTCACATAGTCCACAACTGCCATGGTGCTTTCAGTTTTTACCATGTATGCTCAGGTGAATGTCCCCTATATTAACACTGCCTCTAACAGCCTGCACCCAAGGCTTGGTGCACTTTTCGAGCAGCCGTTCGCCTGAATCACAGTGTATCCAGATGCGACCACTAACGTGGTGTGACAAGAAACACAGTTTGTCTGACCAGGTGACATAATTCCATTAAACCACAGTCCAATCTCAAATGTCCTGTGCCCACTGCTACCGTAACTGACAATGTCATTGGGTCAACGTGGGAATAAATAGGGAACATAAGTTGTGAAGCTACATCTTTAACAACATGCACTAAACACTGTGCTCCAAAACACTAGTTCCTGCACCAACATTGTACTCTGTCATCTGATAGCTGCTTCACAGAGCAATCCACATCTACAAACATCAAAAGAACAGGAAATTGCTAGACAAATTAAAAGGTTAAAAAATAACTTAGTATCTGGTGAAAACAGAATTATTGCAGAACTATGGAAATCATGTGGCCGAAAATCTTAAAAGAATTTACACTGATCATGTAAAACAAACTGGAAAAAAAATTGGATGACTGGAAAATTGCACTACATAAAAAGGGAGACAGAATGGATGTTAATAGTTATAGACAAATTTTCTTATTCTTGTCACACAAAAAAATCTAATGCAGTCTCTCCTGGACTGAGGACAACAACAACTTCAATATACAGTTGTTGAATATCAAGCTGTTTTGGACCAAAAAGATCTTGCCCACAATGTATTCGAGTTCTGAAACTAGTTATCAGGTATCAAAACATTTACAATATGAAAGTAGTTTGCATTTTCATAGTATTGAAAAAGGGTTAGGAGTCAGTGGACCACAGGTCCCTCTTCCAAGTCCTGAAACAACAAAAACCGAGCACAAAAGACACTGTCATTATCAGTGAAACACTAAACAGTATAAAATCTAAGACAAAATACAGAGAATTTTCTGAGTATTTTAAAATTAAAACAGGAGAGAGACAAGGTGATGCACTCTCTCCACCACTTTTCAACTACAGCTTTGAAAAAATAATCCAAGAATGGCAGTAACTAAAATAAGAGCTTCAATCTGCCAAACCAAGCAAATTAGGAACAACCAATATTAGGACAGACTGCTTAGCTTTTTCAGGTGACTTGGCGGATCTATGTCAGGACATTCAAACAGCACAGAAACTCTTGGAGAAAACAGCAGAAATTGTATGTCTCTAAATATCATTTGAAAAAACAAAATGTAAGTTGCAGTCAAATGAAAACAAGACAAATGTAAAAAAAAGTAAGGAAACTGTTTATGTTTTCAAAAGTAATTTCCATAAATATTAATACAAAATGATCAATACCTTCATGGAAAAATGTTTGTACTTGCTTACAGAACCATGATTGTAGCCAGGCATGCACCACTTCACCTGAAGCAAATCGACTGCCACAAATGTCTCTTCAGGATTCAAAAAATATGGGAACTGCATGGGGACTGTGTGGAGGATGTGTAAGGGCTCCCCAGTGCAACATACTCTGCAAGTCACAATACAGTGCTTTACAGGGGGTGCCCTGTACCACTAGTAGTTATTTTCTTTCCTGCTCAACTTGCAAATAAGAGGGTCATTCAGTAAGTAATGCACCATATGCTTTTAAAGCCATTAATATACATAGACAAATGTCCTAGTTGGTGCTTCACATTTGATGTTTGTTCTGTGAGTTCGTGAAGTTTTGAACTGTTCTGGCAGATGTAGCAGAACTGTAGTACAGTGTCAAAATGGCATCTACATACAACCCACACTACAAGCAGGGTGCTGCTATTGAAGTCTTGTGTGCACAAAAAGAAACCATGGTGAACATCCATAAACGTTTGTCTGCAGTGTATGGCAATGCTGCAGTTGTTATGAGTACAGTTGAGTGACGGGTAAAGAAAGTTACAGCCTCAGGAAATGCAGAAACAGAGCTCCATTATCAGCCACGCTGGGATGGACATCACTGCCTCATCCACCCTACACTCCAAACCTGTCACTCTCAGACTTCCATCTCTTTGCCGCACTTAATGATTCTCTACGGGGAACACACTTTGAAGATGACGAGAGTGTCAGTCAAGCAGTGAAAACATGGCTACACCTACAGGACACGTAGCAGGGAATACATGCTATTCCACAACACTGGCGTACGGCCATGGACCAGGATGGAGACTATGTAGAAAAATAGGACACAGACAAGACACGTTGATGCACATTGTCATCAAATTCTGACTCTTAACAATAAATATGTTCTGAGAAAAAAATGTGGGGCATTAGTTACTGAACGACTCCTGTAGAATGAGGGGGAAAACTACTGTGTATGTGTCTCCATATGAGCCCTAATTACTTGTATCTTATTTTTTTGTGGTCCTTGGGCAAAATAATGTTGGTAGCAGTAGTATCATTTTGCAGTCAACTTCAAATGCCAGTTCTCTAAATCTTCTCAATAGTGTTCATCAAAAACAACATCGCCTTCCCTCCAGGTATTCCCATTTGAGTTCCTAAAGCATCTCCACAGTACTTGCATGTTGTTCAAACATACTGGTAGCAACCAACCTGTGAATTGCTTTGATGTTTTCCTTTAATCTGACCTGGTGCAGATCCCAAACACATGAGCAGTACTCAAGAACAGGTCACACTAGCATCCTATATGTGGTCTCCTTTGCACATGAACTACACTTTCCCAAAATCCTCTCATTAAACCAAAGTTGACCATTCGCCTTCACTGCCGGAGTCCTCACATGCTCATTCCATTTTATATTGCATTGCAACGTTATGCCCAAATATTTAAAAGGTATGACTGTTAACATGACACTGCTTAATGCTGTACCCGAACATTACTGGATTGTTTTTTCTACTCATCGAAATTAACTTACATTCATCACACCAACTAGAAATTTTGTCCAAGTCATGTTTCCTCGTACACTCACTCAACTTCATCACCTTCCCAAGTACCACAGCATTATTTAGCAAACAGCCACAGATTGCTGCCCAACCTGACCACCAGATCACTTGTGTATAAAGAAAATAACAATCGTCTCATCTCACTTTGCTGGGGCACTTCTGACAATACCCTTTTTCTGACAAACACGCACCATAGAGGACAACATAATGGGTGCGAAAATAGCATACTACTGAAATAGTGTGAACATCTCGGATTTATTTTATGAGCATAAAATGATACAGGAGCAACGACATACATGACAATCTATTACTAAAAATAATTGAAAATGGCCTGAGGTCAAAATTGTACAATCATACATGAAATAAAGAGAATGGCAGCTGAAGGCTTCAAGAAATCTTTAAATAAATTCATTGGAGCTGCAGACCCTGTGGCACTGAAAATTATGGGAAAACAACTGTACTCAGTCAGACGAGAGAGAAAGAATTCATTCCAAGAAAATGAAGAGTCTTTTAGAAGGATGAAGAAAAGGGAGATAAAAAGTTATCCTAACACGGTCTTTAATTGGTATAACACCTCTGCCATCTAATCCGAGTCAACAGAGCCAACACAGAATATTAAATTGATGGGCATTCACTGTCCCTCCTGAATAAAATTGAGCAATAAAGGTCGTTTTATAGTTCAGTATGCTATCAGTATCCAATTCAAAAGTCCATAAACTACAGAAAGTAGGTTCCTCCCACATTCATTGTTTCTGAACAAATAAATACTTGAAAATAATTTTTAGAAATACTCTTGTAGAAATTTTTTGAAAGGTTTTGTTTCCTGTATATTTGATTTTTTATATATAAGATTTTTCAATGACGTTTGACGTCCTAATGTTTACATTTGACAGAGTCATTATGGGTCGCACAAGAAAAATGAATGAAAAATACAATACCTACCGGAGAACCAAAGTTGTGTCCAATCTCGTGAGCGAGGGTGACATGCGAAACAGCTGGTGGTACGTGTTTGCCATAGTTGAGCAGTGTCACTATCCCCGTGTTGAGACTCTTCATGCTTCCTCGATAGTGCTGCAAGTTATTTGTATTAATTTAACAGCAGCATAATTTCTTGCTACACACCCATAATATGAAGAGAAAACTAATATTATGTCATTAGGAGGAGAATTTATTTTATACATCTAGGTACTAATTGGTCCATTCTCACAATGTGAGCAGGAGTTCAGAAAAAAATTAATTATGTTTACACTGTAACATTCCAGGTGGAAGGGTGAGTATTCTGAAAATTCTTAATCAGTATTTTCTGATTCAATTTATGGCATCAACAAGAAGATTTTGGGAAAGATCTCATATGATCTGGTATGCTCTCTCATGCAGAGTAAAGTGAATCCATTTGGCATTTCTGATACTTAGCAAAGATTATGATACTGAAACCATGAAACACTGATGTGATATAGTAAAATCTGTATTCAGCTAACATAAACTTAATAGTGGAAGTGAGAGAGAGAGAGAGAGAGGGAATGAAGGGACACACATTTTCAAGTTCTGCAACACAGTTCATGGTAAAACACAATTGCTCAAATATAAGATATTAGTAGCAACAACATTAATAATAATATACAAAATTCTTGATATGTCTGTGATAGGGAGAGTTTGCTCTTACTCCATTTTTCTCGCAGACTCCTCCAGCATTCTTGAGGTCACCTGTCCATGCCAGGCCCAAGGTGCCCATCTCAAAGTCTCGGTAGGTGAACATGTAGGCCAGGCAGAAGGCATCGTAGTCCTCCTCTGGGAAACACAATGCATAATAATAATAATAATAATAAAGTGCAGAGCCTTTTCTCACAGAATGCTATGTAAGCTGCAATGTGTCTTGAGTCCCTTTTGACAGATTTACCTCTTCAGCAACATCTAATTTATTCTTTAATCATTGTTGATAACCGAGGCATCAATGTTGGCTCATTTTGTACATTTTCACTCCCTTCGGTCTTATGGACTTATCTTCCAAGACTGTGCACCTGAAGAACTCATTCAGCAGAAGTGAACAGGGAGAATGTTGTTACTTAGTTAGTTTCATGTCCTGTGGATCATTTTGCATGCTATATCTTAATGACGTGAAGTGAGTCATATTACATTCACATCACAAGTTAATCTGTAACTATGGCTACATGCTGAGCATTTATAAGTTTTTTAAAATACACAAATGTGAGCTAGCAATTCCTACCCACCACCTTTTATGCATTACAATAACAAAAATTCTTTTAAAGTTTGTTTTCAGATTTTATTTTGCTGTTTGTCGCACATTTTATATCTATGTTACCAAAAATTTTAGTTGCAGCATTGTGTACCGTTTTTTGTGCTAAAGACAACTTTAATGTGGAGTAATGAATGTCAGTTCTCCTGCTGTAAAGATATAGGCGTACCTCTTGAAGAAGCCCTTTTAAGGATCTGGAATCATTACACTCACTCTCCAGTATATTTATTCCTTAATGGTTTTTGCTGGTGATGATAAAAATGTATTTCAGCTGAACTGAAATATACACAGTTGAAAATGAAGTAATGTACTCTTGCAGTAAATATTCAGCAAGCTCCCATCTGACATAAAGCATGAAATTGGGAATCTTTACTAATTCAAAAGAAAATTAAAAACGTAAGGGGGTTGACAGAGAGAAAGCATACTTGAACATAAATGTAGATGTTAGCCAAGTCTGCTGGTGGCTCTGTTATATATTGCCACAAACAGCATCCCCCATGGCCCCCACAGTCACCAGATCTCAATATTATGGAGCCCTTGTGGTCTGCTTTGGAGAGAAGAGTAGGTGATTGGTATTCACTCCCACTGTCGTTACCTGAAAATGCCACTATTTTGCAGGAAGAATGGTTTAATATCCCCTAGAAAACCATATAGGACATGTATTTATCCATTCCGTTATGAGTGGAAGCTGTTTCAAAACCAACAGGTTTCTTACACTGTATTCGGCATGGCAATGTGTTGTGTTTTTGGTGTTTCCATATGTTGTACCTCTTTAGCTCCACTCTTTATATAAATTATCTGAATATCTAGATCTAAGGATTGAAAAGTCCTATTAGCAACATGACAAATAGCATGTTTGTTATAAAGCTTTGTGATAAGTAATAAAGTGCTGTAAACAGGACTTAGGTGTGTATAAAATACCACAGTAATCAAGTAAACATTAGACTACTAACAGCAGATGAACAGCAGCTTCATAGTTCAACTGAGAGTTGCTTCCTTCAAAGTATCAGGTTTCTTACTAATTTAATTATTTAAATTTTATAAGCCAGCCATAAGTGCGAGTTGCATTAAGCTGTAGAGCAACAGGTTATTGTTATTATTATCATTATCATTATCATTATTATTATTATTATAGTATACATAGTCAGTTTCTATGAGGTCTTTGTCTTTTGTTAACCTTGACTCATTCCATATCCCTGAAGGATAGCTCCACCTTTGCTGGGATCTATGGAACACGATGAATGAATGAATGAATAAGTCTAAATACTGAGTCAGTATGCAGTTGCTATCTCGATATTCACACAGATCCAACAGACTGGGCAGCCACTGCGTGGAAAAACGTCTTGATAAATGAAGAACCACAACACCTGCTAGATGATCCATCATTGAAATGATCAGTTCTGCAGCTAATAGCTATATCTTCAGGTATACAAACAAGACTGTTTGATAAGTTTAGTAAAAATGTAAGGAAAATTTTTGTTTCATAAACAGCTCATCTTACTTCTCAACATAGTCTCCTTTGATGGATATGCATTTGGTCCCGTGAGCCTCCATCTTTTCCATCCCATCAGAAAAATAGGTTCTGCCAAACTCTGCATACTCATTGAATGCAACTATCATTTACTCATTTTATGAAAATTTCTCCCCAGAGAATCAAAATTTCAATTTATGGAATAGAGAAAAGCCACTTGGAGCTAAATCTGGTGAATACAATGGATGAGGAACCAATTCAAAGCCCAATTCATACACTTCCACCATGGTTACCAATGGTGTGTGGGAAGATGCATTATCCAGGTGAAAGACCACTTTTTTGCATACCAACCTTTGCCTTTTATCAGCCAACAGAAGTTGGAAATGATCCAACAATGAAGCCTAGTATGGTCCAGTTATAGTTCTTCCTTTTTCCAAGTAATCTGAACCAAGTGAGGTGGTGCAGTGGTTACCACACTGGACTTGCATTTGGGAAGATGACGGTTCAAACCTGTGTCTGGCCATCCCGCTTTAGGTTTTCCGTGATTTTCCTAAATTGCTTCAGGCAAACGCTGGGATAGTTTCTTTACAAGGGCATGGAAAACTTCCTTCCCTACCTTTTCCTAAACCAGTGGGGCCAATGACCTCGCTGTTTGGTCCCCTCCCCAAATCGACCAACGAACCAACCAAGTAATCTCCAAGGATTATTCCTTGGAAATCCAAAAAAACAGTGGCCATCACCTCAACAGCTGACAAAATGGTCTTTGCTTTCTTCGGTGCACTTTCACCAGCCTTTTTTCATTGTTTTGATGGCCGATTTGTGTGCGTTTTTTGCTTTTTAACATCCTGTCAACAATGAGGTCATTAGAGACGGAGCACAAGCTCGGGTTAGGGAAGGATGGGGAAGGAAATCGGCCATGCCCTTTCAAAGGAACCATCCCGGCACCTGTCTGAAATGATTTAGGGAAATCACGGAAAACCTAAATCAGGATGGCTGGAGACGGGATTGAACCATCGTCCTCCCGAATGGCCAATTTGACTCTTATATAATCGTGGATCCAGGTTTCATCATAACTCACAAATCCATGCAAAAAATCTTGTACATTGTGAGTAAACATTGTTAGGCATTGTATTGAAATGTTATGCTGGAAGCCGTATAGATCAGCTGTGAGCACCCACTTCACACACAGCTTCTTTGTAGCCAATTCTCCATGCATGACATTATCCATCAATCCGTTGAGATGCATAGAGCCTCAGCAATCTCTCAAATATTTATTCGGCAGTCTTGCATTACCGTTTCATGGTTTTCTTTGTGGTGTCCTCAGTTGAATGGCCGGAGTGCGCTTTGTCTTTGGTGTTTGTCCTACTGTGTTTCAATTCATTAATCCAAAAGTAAATGATCTTCAGTGATGGTGCAGTGCTCACACGAACTTCACCCAGTTCTGTTTTGATTTGTGCAGCAGTCCAATGTTTCGAATGAAAATGTTTAGTAACAGCATGAAACTTGGTTTTCTCCATTTTCAATTGCAGTTGGTACACTGACCAATTCAAACACCTATCAACAATGTAGTGTATGCTGTACATTCTTGAAATTCCTTACTCAATCCTTGGAATGATCAAGCATGATTATGCAGGTGCAACAAAAATGTTGCATTGTCTCACAGAAATTTACTGGACCTATCAAACCATAATCAGCTCATACAATAACAAGACCGGGGTTAAATGGATGACCAACATTCTTAATCAAATCAAAATAAAATGCACATCAACATTATAGTCAGGTAATAAAATTGGCAGAGCAATGGAGTGAACCACCACAGACAGCAAGGAACCCACTGGAAGAGCAACATAATGTGGAGTAGACAGGTGTGGTAGTAGCACGCAGTTGTATGCAGGCTGAAAAACAGATCAGATAAAGACCAAGATAAAAAAGGAAATCACACAGTTTTACATTCCAATAAATGCAGAAGTGTAACAAACCAGTCTTTGGACAGAAGACAACAACAACAACAACAACACCATATTTTTAGCGTTTATATCCACATGTCAAGTCAATTCCATCAATGTAGTTTGAACATAATTTGCATGTTCACAAAACCAGAAATCTGCATGTGTCCCAAATTCTATTTTGCTCCCTCCCAGACAGTTCCAATAGAGTGATGGTGGCAACAAATGGTTGTTTATTCTGAACAGCTTCAGGTGACACACTGCATATATTTGCTTTTAAACAGCAGAAGGATGGCAGTACAGATAGTGGCCACAAAAAGTGGAGATATCATATCAAACAACCATCACAAACACCCAATGGAACCAAGGTCCTGTAAATTGGACAAAATGTCAACAGCAAGATATTTTTATGCATAGGAATCATGGGTTTGGATATTTACTAATGAAGACTCAAGTTATTTGCCTAATGAATAAAACTCGGTAGCCCTCAATGTAACAAACTGCAGAAAAAGTGAGGGAACATTTCATGAACTTCTCTTCCTGGTGGCCAGCAGAAGGTGTCTAGACTACACACACAAATGGTGAAGAATGCTTTCAATATGTCAGCAAGGAAGTCTTTGGTTCTACTCTACTGAAATTTTGGCAACACAAATTACCAGTCAAGAAAGCGGTCAAATATCTTTGAGTCCATATTGACCACAAACTTTGTACAAAGGCACATATTACACAAGCTGTTGCAGACTGCAAAAAGTTCACCATACTACTACTTGCCATCATGGGTGTGAGCTGGGAGTGGGTGCCGACATTGGGCTAAGGCAGTATTGTGCTGCATACAGGGACTATGCTTGTCATTGTTTGGTGTCAACTCCAGACACATGCCTAAGACAACTGTTAGTACAAAGCTCTTAGAGTATGACTAGGGGCTATGCAGTCTATATTGATTCACTTTCTTTTAGATGAAGCATTGGGCTTCCCCTATACCTACATCACAGATATCTGAATGTGAAATTTTTACTCAAATTCTCACAATTCACACGGGCTGACATATTAAAAGACAGATTACTTCAACAAGTGTGTGCTATTCATCCAGAAACTGCAGTCTACATTGATTCACCCCCCCCCCCCCCCCACCACCACCACCTGCCCGTCTAACTTCCCGAATGCATCTAGCTGCCCTACCATCTCTCTGTCTCGTCTGTATGCTCCTGTTTGCGTGAACAGGTGTGTGTGTGTGTGTGTGTGTGTGTGTGTGTGTGTGTGTGTGTTTTTTGTTGTGTCTATCTGCGACTTAGTATTTCCACTGTATGGCGAGAAGCAACTATCCTTTTCATAATATTGTTAAGGATCTTGTAAGTAGGACAGCTGAACTTTTGGCTTCAATACACTGAGAAGTGTGTTATTCTTCCTGATACCAGATCAGTGAACTATTAAGACATCTACATAGTGAACAATCTAACCATCCAATGGCATATGACATAATGAATCTGATATTACTGATCACAAATAGGAATCAGGTAGTTACCTCATATTGGGTAAAAGTGCTTTGTTGCGTACCTGGCAATGAAGCAGTAGACAAGCTATCCAAAGGAACTATCCATGATGGAGTAGGGCACAAATGAAATAGCCAGCTACAGCTCTTTTAAACATTATTAAATCAACAATCAAAAAGAAGTTCAACATGAAATGGCTAGAGACTCAAAATACAAAGGCAAACCTTATGCCAAGGTGAGTATGGTGGTTGTCCCTAACCTCTGGCTTGAGAAAAATCAATGCTCCAGACGTCTCACAAACACTATGAGGCACCTCGCTTCCAATCCCAGCTGTTACAGGAAGCAACTACATCATATTAGTCTGGTCAGCTCCCTACTGATCGACTGTGTTGAGGAAGGAGATGTCAGTCACATATTTTTTTGGGTGCACCAACAGGTCCAGTGATACAAGCCACATCCTACAGTGCCTGGTTACCAATAGACGCTGTTTACTGCTCTATTTCAGAGACATCGATTTTTATGTATCTTTTTGTTGCAAGAACATGTCAACTTCTCATATGATTCCACTGTAATTTTATCTTTATGATGATGTGCAGTGGTGGTGGTGGTTGTTGGGATGTTTAAGGGGGACTAAACAGCTAAGGTCATCAGTCCCCCAATGTGCAGTGAATTAAACCCAATGTCTATGTTGCTCTTCAGAGTGTTAAACCTCATATGTATGATAGTGGCTGTGCGAGTTCTGCTGAGACGCCAAAAAATAACCGAAACAAAAAAGGAAACCTTTCATTCATTAATGTCTTGAGTAGTATCAATATTTTATCAAGTAGATGACTGAAACACTTAAAGGACCTTGTGGTCTTTAACAAAATTTATCACTTATAATAAAAAGTTTCACACCAGAAGTGAAATGTACAATAATGACACCAGGAGTATAAAATAAGTCCCATGTAGACTTTGCCCCCTTGTAGGGTCACCAGACTAGGAATCAGTACTCCTGTAGAACAGGTGAAGAGGCAAGTAAATTAGGATGCTTACAAGTTCAATAAAAAGGATAACTTGATGGTCAGTCATAAATATTTTGACCTCTGCAAATTTTTGACCCATCAGTTATGTAGAAGCAATCACACAATTTTCAAAAACAATAATTATTGTGTCTGTAACTAGAAATAGCTTCAGGTGTAGACAAAACATCCATGGCAGCAAGGATTTCTTGCACTAATTTTTACATTTTTGTCCTGTAAAATGAAAGAGTATAAGCAGTTATGTGGTTTGCAAAAGTTTTACAATGTAAAAGTGCTTGTAAGCCTTATAATTCTTTTATATTCCAGGATAAAACTGTAAAAAATTACATAAGAAATAAACTCTGCCCTCTGATGGTAGCCCTAGGCAGAAACCAGTTGTCGTGAAATAAAGCGGTGTTGCTTGCAGCAGTGTTCTTCAGTCCTTGATAGTTTGCACCGTCCAACTCCTGAAATTTGTATTTGTATGGGCACTGAATGTGTTTACATGGAAAGGCTTTTTTCTCATCTTGATAGTCAAGACCAGTAATGTTTGCATGTTGTTCACAAAATAATATTTCTTTGGTGTGCAAAGAAAGGATTTGGTACTCACCAGAAAAAAGCTCCAGGAACTTCTCAACTCCGTAATTTAACGGGAACCGATAGGTTGGATCCTTTAAGGCATCTAAAGTATGAACCTTTATTCTCTTAATCATAAAGCTAATGTTATCTGGTTTTCCATCCTGGTCAAAATCTGTAATAAAACCAGAATACAAATATAAATGATAGACCAGGTCTAGCTAGTAGGTGGAACTGTTTAACTTTATATACATTAGAAAATAATGTTTTGTTTATGAATAAGTTGTTAACTAGCCAACTCATTGTCAATAATATTAGGTGAATTTGGATCTAGTAACACTGATGCATTGAAAGACAGTATAATAGAGATAATTGCAGTAGACATCTAGCCAAAAATGACTTTTAACAGGACTGTACAGTATTTTGTGTTGAAAATTATTTTTGAAATTGGCCTTTGTTATAATAGGCAGGCACATCAATGACATGAACATCCCAAGTTAATCAAGCATATAAAAGTTGTCAACAGAATTGAAATTGTTGAATTAACACAGCTTATGGGTACTCAACACATCTCTACCTTAAGCTCATAACATGAAGGAGCATAATCGAGATTAAATAATTTTCCATCCCCCACATGCTGAAGCAGACTGAACATCTGTGGCACTTCAATCATGGAAATTCTGAAGAAAAAATGTAATCTGCACACATAAAATTCGTATACTTTGGTTACAGCTGGTTTAACCTCCATGGTCACTGTCAGGTGCAGAGCAAATAACAGTTGCATACAAACCACCAAGTCCGTTCCAAGTACTGAAATCACATATCTAAACAATTGTCAAGTTGCCATATATAGTTGACTGTCAAAAATTCAAAATTCTAGGCACAAAATGTTCAAATTAACGAGCGTTGGATTTAACAAATGTTTGACTGATCAAAGGGGGATAAGGAAACACTCCAAATAAAATTATAAGTAGAAAATAGAAGGTGGCAATTAGGTTGGGAGGTTTTTTATTTTATTTTTTTGTGACTTCTGGCCTGAAGGCCATCTCTGTATTTTGGAATTTTACAGAGTAAGGTTACATTTATCTAAAAATTACACAACTAGTTTTATAACTGTTGCAGAGTTACTATAGAGGTTGGTAATGGTCAATGAGATCTGATTAACTGTTGTGCGAAATCAATTTTCTGGTTTGTGTACACTTTACATTTAAAAAAAAGTGATTGATGTCCCCTAGTATTATTCCATCACATTCAAAATAAGAATTATCTCAACTGCATATTATGTGAAGAGGCTAGACTGTTTGCCCATAGTATTCGCTTCTGTGCATATCGATTATTGGTACTCGTCTATTGCCACTTTGTTCTTCTATATACTGTAGTGTACTCTCATGTTGGATGACGGCAATAAGATGTTTTTAAATAAAAGCTTCATTATGGGTGTCTGTTTTTGCTAAATCATCGACCATTTCATTGTATTTAACGTTAGAGTGTCCTCTGACCCATATAAAATTTCTCTTCTTTACGAGATATTCGTTTTCCTTAGTAGCTTTCATGCTGAGAGTTGGCGAAGCCAACGAATGTGAATACCAAATAAATGTTCTTGTAACAGGTGGACCCATCTCAGCATAGCCTTATGTTCCACTCTCGCCATATTTAACTCACTTTTTGTCATATTTACAACAGCTATCATCCTGAAACGTGAACTGCAAGGTAAATTTAAAAAAAAAAACATACATATCAGATACCACTAACATACAAGTTTTCGATGAGTTTTTGATGCATTTTATGTACATATATCGTGAGCAAAATACAAAAATTCAATGGGGTGTCTATTAATAACACGTAACTTTTATCTTTTAATGTCTTTTAAAATTTCAAATCAAAGACACGTACAGGTTTCCGAGAATACAGAAAAATTTCATATTTCCATGCTGAAAAACTCTCATCAATGATCGCCACCTCTCAATATATATAGTGGCGAATCCCACAATGCCCATAACAGCGTATAGTATGATCTTTTTCTTTATGCGTGTAGTCTCCCGCAGCTACAAATATCCTTTGATCAGTACGCAATTTTTTCAATAAGCATTCTTCAAGACGGAAGAAACAAAAATGGTTCAAATGGCTCTAAGCACTGTGGGACTTAACTTCTGAGGTCATCAGTCCCCTAGAACGTAGAACTACTTAAACCTAACTAACCTAAGGACATCACACACGTCCACGCCCGAGGCAGGATTCGAACCAGCGACCGTAGCAACAGCGCGGTTCCGGACTGAACGGCAGAAACCATCACGTCGAGTGCGCTTCCCATATTTCATTGTGATAATTGTTTTCAGCAGTCTTATATTTCTGCTTCAGGCCAGCCGACAGGCTGTATGACGGAATCCCGGAAGTCTTCGGTACTGCTACTTTTCTGCCGCTACACATTCCACGGACTCAATAGCTGCTTATTTTCTGCGAAAGTCACATACTTACTTCCTTGATGTCATTCTGCAACTGATTTATGTACTGTAATAAGTTATGCACTGTTGTTAAGCGAAGAGTTGAATGACGAAATAATTATCTGAACAATAGACGAATCAATTCGAATCGTGGAGTATTAGGGCTAGCACGCACGGGTGACTAGGCACTGTGAGTTGGCCAGAGTGGCCGAGCGGTTCTAGGCGCTACAGTCTGGAACCGCAAGACCGCTAGGTCGCGGGTTCGAATCCTGCCTCGGGCATGGATGTGTGTGATATCCTTAGGTTAGATAGGTTTAAGTGGTTCTAAGTTCTAGGGGACTAATGACCATAGTGCTCAGAGCCATTTGAACCATTTTAACATACCTTTAACACTGCTGCTCAATTGTTCAGTTTATCCAACTGGGCTGTTATTATTAGAGGTGAAAAAAGACATGTTAAAGACAAACAGCAAATAATCACCGTATTCAGCACCCAGTTGTAATACGAGAGGCTTTCAATAAGTAATGCAACACATTTTTCTTCTTAAAGCAGGTTGGTTTTATTCCGGATTGCACTACACCATATCATTCCCCACTCTTTTGGCTACAAAACCCTGTTCTTCAACGTAATCTCCGTTCAATGTGACGACCTTACTAGGGGGAAGTCGCAGAAGACCGTCTCCATGAATTTACCGGCAGAGGGTGTGACTACTAATTTTATTCTCGGAGGAGAGGTGGTACGGCGTCACTACACGTTTTGGATTTTGTTTCCAGTTCGATGTGATAAAATCATGTTTTATGGCCTGTGACGATTTTCGACAAAAATTGTCACTATCAGCATCGTAACTTGCAAGCAAGTGCACAGATATGGTCCTTCGTTGCTCTTTATGGTCTTCCGTTAGGCGGCAAGGAGTATCCAAATTAGTGGACGTGTGTGACAGCACTACCAACGGAGACGTCCAGTTGAGTAGCGAAATGTTTGACTGTCGCCCGCAGATAACCTCGAATGAGTGTGTCGCCACGTTCCAACACTGCAGGAGTCACAGCTGTGTGCGGCCGGCCAGCACACGGGAGATCGGACAGGTAAGTGTGACTTTGTTGTGATGACAGACGCCGCACTCAACGACTCGCCGTGCTTTTCTTCCCTGCCAGGTGTCTGCAACTGCCTGACAATATCTGGTTTTCTGGCAAAAGAAACTCAACGACAGCTTTCTGCTTGGAACGCACCTCCTTTACAGACGCCATTTTCAGCTACACTACTGGCCATTAAAATTGCTACACCAAGAAGAAATGCAGATAATAAATGGGTATTGATTGGACAAATATATTATACTAGAACTGACATGTGATTGCATTTTCACAAAATTTGGGTACATAGATCCTGAGAAAGCAGTACCTAGAACAACGACCTCTGGCCGTAATAACGGTCTTGATACGCATGGGCATTGAGTCAAACAGAGCTTGGATGGAGTGTACAAGTACAGCTGCCCATGCAGCTTCAACACGATACCACAGTTCATCAAGAGTAGTGATTGGCGTATTGTGACGAGCCAGTTGCTCGGCCACTATTGACCAGACGTTTTTAGTTCGTGAGAGATCTGGAGAATGTGCTGGCCAGTGCAGCAGTCGAACATTTTCTGTATCCAGAAAGGCCCGTACCGGACCTGCAACATGCGGTCGTGCATTATCCTGCTGAAATGTAGGGTTTCGCAGACATGGAATGAAGAGTAGAGCCACGGGTCGGAACACATCTGAAACGTAACGTCCACTGTTCTAAGTGCCGTCAATACGAACAAGAAGTGACCGAGACGTGTAACCAATGGCACCCCACACCGTCACGCCGGGTGATACGGCAGTATGGCGATGACGAATACACGCTTCCAATGTGCGTTCACCGCGATGTCACCACACACGGATGCGACCACCATGATGCTGTAAACAGAACCTGGATTCATCCGAAAAAATGACATTTTGCCATTCGTGCACACAGGTTCGTCGTCGAGTATACCATCGCAGGCGCTCCTGTCTGTGATGCAGCGTCAAGGATAACCGCAGCCACGGTCCCCGAGCTGATAGTCCATGCTGCTGCAAACGTCGTCGAACTGTTCGTGCAGATTGTTGTTGTCTTGCAAACGGCCCCATCTGTTGACTCAGGGATCAAGACGTGGCTGCAAGATAGGTTACAGGCATGCCGATAAGATGCCTGTCATCTCGACTGCTAGTGATAGGAGGCCGTTGGGATCCAGCACGGCGTTCCGTGTTACCCTCCTGAACCCACCGATTCCATGTTCTGTTAACAGTCATTGGTTCTCGACTAACGCTAACACCAATGTCGCGATACGATAAACCACAATCGCGATGGGGTACAATCCGAGTTTTATCAAAGTCGGAAACGTGATGGTACGCATTTCTCCTCCTCACACGAGGCATCACAACAACGTTTCACCAGGCAACGCCGGTCAACTGCTGTTTGTGTTTGAGAAATGGGTTGGAAACTTTCTTCATGTCATTACGTTGTAGGTGTCGCCACCGGCGCCAACCTTGTGTGAATGCTCTGAAAAAGCTAATATTTGCGTATCACAGCATCTTCTTCCTGTAGGTTAAATTTCGCGTCTGTAGCACGTCATCTTCGTGGTGTAGCAATTTTAATGGGACGTAGTTACATATAGAGCCGCTGTCAATCAGAAATTCACGAAACTACAGAGGCTAAAGCGGGAGTATTCTACTATGTCCCACAGCAAATTCCAGATATTTTCCAACTGAAACTGGCCGGAAAAAATTATTGTTTTACTTATCGAACCCCTCTCGTAATACATTTCGAGAGTTTGGGTACACTGTGACAGTGTTGTGGGAGCAATACACGGCAGGTGTGACGTACCGGTGATGCGGTAGATGTCGTTGACCCTCTGGACGTGGCGCGTCATGACCTCAATGCAGGCCTCCTCGGTGCCGTACTTCTGGAAGAAGAGGTGGTCGGCCTGCAGGTAGAGCATGCACGTGGTCTTGCGGGGATCGACGGCGGTCGAAGCGGCCGCGGAGGCCGACGTCACGATCCTCCGGCGGGCGGGTCGCGAGTCGCGGTCCTCCGGCACGGTGGGAGTCAGGTCCAGCTCCAGATCGGGCAGCCAGCGGCGGCGGCGGCGGCGGCGGCGGCCGGACCTGCGGCGACACACCAGTCAAACACACCCACAGCCTCTCACTGGGCCTGGCCCTGCTTCCCCGTCACCAGCACTGCAAATGAGTACAGCACGACGAGTGTCCAGCTGAAACTGGTCGATCTGGCTGCGGTGACAGACCGATCTGCAGAGGAAACGTTAGCGACAGCCCCGGACATTTGCACAAGCCCCGCCCATTTAATCCCCTCCACGCCTACCCAGAGCGCATCAATATGATCTTTGGTAGTCCTCGTCGCTGTCGTGTTTTTGTTCGTCGTTTTTTTGTTTTACCGCGGTTGTTGATACTAGCAGTGTTGTGATGTTAGTACTTCCTAGCAGTTTGTGTAATACTGTCAAAATGAAACATGGACATGCACTCTCAATAAAGTTATCATACACAAAGTACCTAATCTTGACTGTTGTGGCCAAGTGCTGTCAAAACTGATATCTAAAAGACATTAAAGTACGATAAGATGTTTTGGAAAGATACTGACGAAATTATGTACATATGTTTAACAATAGGCAGCTCTAAAGCTCTCAAACACTGAAGAAGAACTCAAAGTAATCTCGTGTCTTCTATAAGCAAGCAGTCATAAGAGTCCACAAGCAAAAATGCACCCATTACACAAGCAAATATTAATAAAAACTTTGAGGTTCGCCGATGACATTTTAATTCTGTCGGAGACAGCAGATGACTTGGAAGAACAGTTGAACGGAATGGACAGTGTGTTGAAAGGAGGATATAGGATGAACATCAACAAAAGCAAAACGAGGATAATGGAATGTAGTTAAATTAAATCAGGTGATGCTCAGGGCATTAGATTAGGAAATGAGACACTTAAAGTAGTAAAGGAGTTTTGCTATTTAGGGAGTAAAATAGCTGATGATGGTCGAAGTAGAGAGGATATAAAATGTAGACTGGCAATGGCAAGGAAATCGTTTTTGAAGAAGAGAAATTTGTTAACATCGAGAATAGATTTAAGTGTCAGGAAGTCGTTTCTGAAAGTATTTGTATGGACTGTAGCCATGTATGGAAGTGAAACATGGACGATAAATAGTTTAGACAAGAAGAGAAGAGAATTTTTCGAAATGTGGTGCTACAGAAGAATGCTGAAGATTAGATGGGTAGATCACATAACTAATAAGGAGGTATTGAATAGAATTGGGGAGAAGAGCAGTTTGTGCCACAACTTGACAGAAAGAAGGGACCGGTTGGTAGCACATGTTTTGAGGCATCAAGAGATCACAAATTTAGCATTGGAGGGCAGCGTGGAGGGTAAAAATCGTAGAGGGAGACCAAGAGATGAATACGCTAAGCAGATTCAGAAGGATGTAGGTTGCAGTAAGTACTGGGAGATGAAGAAGCTTGCACAGGATAGAGTAGCATGGAGAGCTGCATCAAACCAGTCTCAGGACTGAAGACCACAACATTAATGAAGAACGTTACTGTATAAATATCTGACTGCTTGCATTACACATTTCTACATTATATTCTTTAGTCTTAATGAGGTAATCAGAAACAAACCAAGACATCGACTTTGCCTTGTTTATGCACAGCATTGACTTTACACAATCGAGATAATGGACAGCATCCTCAGCGATACTACCTATTAATATTTCCCAACAGAATTTCTTACACTACGGGAGGTGACGGAAATTTGCGCTCACTGCAGTTAACAAATATCAGATTTTTTGATATAGTGCAGATGAAACCTCATGAAATAATAAAGACAGTGTGGATACCATTCTTATTTTTCATTCTTATTGATGATTTTTCAACTCGCATATTCAATGAACTTATTTATAATTCTTTTCACAATGGTACCGGAAAAACTGTATTTCGTACTAACTACTGAATTTCTCCCTTGTCATGACTGCCATATCTGTGATGCGAACATCTTTGGTGTTGGAACATGAGGCAGACCATGGGCGGAGCTTAGGATATGGATTGGTATGGAGGGGGATGATGGGGCGGGACTTGTGCACCGTCCGGGGCTGTCGCTAACGTTACGTGATCTGCACCGTAACCAGAGCTCTACACCGGCGTGACAGAAGTGATGGGGTGCCCGCTAATATCATGTCGAACCTCCTTTTGCCCGGTGTAGTCCAGCAATGTCGATCTGTTGTAGAATTTTAGAACATGTTTTTTGCTCGCGTATCATGTTTGTGGAAAGCCAGAATCTACTCTGTAGGAATCAACATGGATTCCGGAAACAGCGATCGTGTGAGACCCAACTCGCTTTATTTGTTCGTGACACCCAGAAAATATTAGATACATCCTCCCAGGTAGATGCCATTCTCCTTGACTTCCGGAAAGCGTTCGATACAGTTCCGGACTGTTGCCTGATAAACAGAGTAAGAGCCTATGGAATATCAGACCAGCTGTGTGGCTGGATTGAAGAGTTTTTAGCAAAGAGAACAGAGCATGTTGTTCTCAATGGAGAGACGTCTACAGACGTTAAAGTAACCTATGGCGTGTCACAAGGGAGTGTTATGGCACCATTGCTTTTCACAATATATATAAATGGCGTATTAGATAGTTTCGGAAGTTCCATGCGGATTTTCGCGGGTGATGCTGTAGTATACAGAGAAGTTGCAGCATTAGAAAATTGCAGCGAAATACAGGAAGATCTGCAGCGGATAGGCACTTGGTGCAGGGAGTGGCAACTGACCCTTAACATACACAAATGTAATGTACTGCGAATACATAGAAAGAAGGATCCTTTATTGTATGGTTATATGATAGCGGAAAAAACACTGGTAGCAGTTATTTCTATAAAATATCTGGGAGTATGCGTACGGAACGATTTGAAGTGGAATGATCATATAAAATCAATTGTTGGTAAGGCGGGTACCAGTTTGAGATTCATTGGGAGGGCCCTTAGAAAATGTAATCCATCAACAAAGGAGGTGGCTTACAAAACACTCGTTCGACTTATACTTGAGTATTGCTCATCAGTGTGGGATCCGTACCAGATCGGGTTGACAGAGGAGATAGAGAATATCCAAAGAAGAGCGGCGCGTTTCGTCACAGGGTTATTTGGTGAGCGTGATAGCGTTACGGAGATGTTTAGCAAACTTTAAGTGGCAGACTCTGCAAGAGAGGCGCTCTGCATCGCGGCGTACCTTACTGTCCAGGTTTCGAGAGGGTGCGTTTCTGGATGAGGTGTCGAATATATTGCTTCCCCCTACTTATACCTCCAGAGGAGATCACGAATGTAAAATTAGAGAGATTCGAGCGCGCACGGAGGCTTTCCGGCAGTCGTTCTTCCCGCGAACCATACGCCATTGGGACATTAAAGGGAGGTAATGACAGTGGCGCGTAAAGTGCTCTCCGCCACACACTGTTGGGTGGCTTGCGGAGTATAAACGTAGATGTAGATGTAGATGACGTTGGAAGTCCCCTGCAGAAACATTGAACCATGCTGCCTATATAGCAGTCCATAATTGAGGAAGTGTTGGCGGTGCAGGATTTTGTGCACGAATTGGCCTCTCGATTACGTCCCATAAATGTTCGATGCGAGTCATCTCAAGCGATGTGAGTGGCCCAGTTATTCGCACCAATTATGCACAATGTTTTTGAAACCAGTTTAATGGCGCCTTATTTCCATAAAAAAAAAACATCGCCGTTTGGCAACATGACGTCCATGAATGGCTGCAAAGGATGTCCAGCAAGACAAACATATCCATTTGGAGTCAATGGTCGGTTGAGTTAGACCAGAGGACACCGTCCACTCCTCGTAAACACTGCCCGCGCCACTGTGGAGTCACCAACCAGTGTGGCCACGAGCCCAGGAGAGGCGCTACCGGGGACGTCGTGCTGTTAGCAGAGGAACTCACGTCAGTCGCCTGCTGCCATAGACCAGTAACGACAAAGTTCTCCGCACTGGCCCACATTATCACACCCAGTGCTGCTTGTCTGTTAGCACTGGCGACTCAACGCAATCGCCGCTGCTCTCGGTCGCTAAGCGAAGGCCGTCGGCCGGCCGGAGTGGCCGTGCTGTTCTAGGTGCTACAGTCTGGAGCCGAGCGACCGCTACGGTCGCAGGTTCGAATCCTGCCTCGGGCTTGGATATGTGTGATGTCCTTACGTTAGGTTTAAGTAGTTGTAAGTTCTAGGCGACTGATGACCTCAGAAGTTAAGTCGCATAGTGCTCAGAGCCATTTTGAAGACCGTCGTTACTGCGTTGTTCAAGGTGAGAGGTAATGCCTGCAATTTGGTACTCTCGCCACACTCTTGACACTGTGGATCTCGGGATATTGAATTTCCAAACAATTTCCGAAATGGAACGTCCCATGGGTTTAGCTCCAGCTGCCATTCCGCGTTCAAAGTCCGTTAACTCCCGACGCCCGGCGTAACCAGGTCGGAAACGTTCTCACATGGATCACCTAAATACACTCCTGGAAATTGAAATAAGAACACCGTGAATTCATTGTCCCAGGAAGGGGAAGCTTTATTGACACATTCCTGGGGTCAGATACATCACATGATCACACTGACAGAACCACAGACTCATAGACACAGGCAACAGAGCATGCACAATGTCGGCACTAGTACAGTGTATATCCACCTTTCGCAGCAATGCAGGCTGCTATTCTCCCATGGAGACGATCGTAGAGATGCTGGATGTAGTCCTGTGGAACGGCTTGCCATGCCATTTCCACCTGGCGCCTCAGTTGGACCAGCGTTCGTGCTGGACGTGCAGACCGCGTGACACGACGCTTCATCCAGTCCCAAACATGCTCAATGGGGGACAGATCCGGAGATCTTGCTGGCCAGGGTAGTTGACTTACACCTTCTAGAGCACGTTGGGTGGCACGGGATACATGCGGACGTGCATTGTCCTGTTGGAACAGCAAGTTCCCTTGCCGGTCTAGGAATGGTAGAACGATGGGTTCGATGACGGTTTGAATGTACCGTGCACTATTCAGTGTACCCTCGACGATCACCAGAGGTGTACGGCCAGTGTAGGAGATCGCTCCCCACACCATGATGCCGGGTGTTGGCCCCGTGTGCCTCGGTCGTATGCAGTCCTGATTGTGGCGCTCACCTGCACGGCGCCAAACACGCACACGACCATCATTGGCACCAAGGCAGAAGCGACTCTCATCGCTGAAGACGACGCGTCTCCATTCGTCCCTCCATTCACGCCTGTCGCGACACCACTGGAGGCGGGCTGCACGATGTTGGGGCGTGAGCGGAAGACGGCCTAACGGTGTGCGGGACCGTAGCCCAGGTTCATGGAGACGGTTGCGAATGGTCCTCGCCGATACCCCAGGAGCAACAGTGTCCCTAATTTGCTGGGAAGTGGCGGTGCGGTCCCCTACGGCACTGCGTAGGATCCTACGGTCTTGGCGTGCATCCGTGCGTCACTGCGGTCCGGTCCCAGGTTGACGGGCACGTGTACCTTCCGCCGACCACTGGCGACAACATCGATGTACTGTGGAGACCTCACGCCCCACGTGTTGAGCAAATCGGCGGTACGTCCACCCGGCCTCACGCATGCCCACTATACGCCCTCGCTCAAAGTCCGTCAACTGCACATACGGTTCACGTCCACGCTGTCGCGGCATGCTACCAGTGTTAAAGACTGCGATGGAGCTCCGTATGCCACGGCAAACTGGCTGACACTGACGGCGGCGGTGCACAAATGCTGCGCAGCTAGCGCCATTCGACGGCCAACACCGCGGTTCCTGGTGTGTCCGCTGTGCCGTGCGTGTGATCATTGCTTGTACAGCCCTCTCGCAGTGTCCGGAGCAAGTATGGTGGGTCTGACACACCGGTGTCGATGTGTCCTTTTTCCATTTCCAGGAGTGTACAAACGACAGCCCCACCGGTACTACCGGCATCTGTCTATGTGCATATCGCTCTCCCATGCCTCTGGTCACCACAGTATCAAGAGTGTACCGAGAAATCAAAGTTCCAGGCATTACCTCTCACCTCTGACAGTACAGTGGCTGACGGCCTTCACTTAACGACCGAGACCAGCGGCGTTTGCGTAGAGTCGTCAGTGCTAACAGACAAGCAATACTGTGTGGTGCAACCGCAGAAATCAACGCGGGACGTATGACGAACGTATCCGTTAGGATAATGCGGCGAAATTTGGTATTAATGGGGTACGGTAGCAGACGACCGACGCGACTGCCTTTGTTTACAGCACCACATAGTCTGCAGCGCCTCTCCTGGGCTGGTGACCATATTGCCTGGGCTCTAGGAAACCTTGGCCTGGTCAGATGATTCCCGATTTGAGTTGATAAGATCTGATGATAGGGTTCGATTGTGGCGCAGACCCCACGAAGCCACGGACCCAATTGTCAACGAGGCACTGTGAAAGCTGGTGGTGGCTCCATAATACTGCCGGCTGTGTTTACACGGTATGGACAGGGTCTTCTGGTCTAACTGAACCAATCATTGGCTAGAAATCGTTAGGTTCGGGTACACGGAGACCATTTGCAGCTTATCATGGACTTCATGTTCGCAAACAACGTTGGAATTTTTATGGATGATAATGCGCCATGTCATCAGGCCACAACTGTTCGCGATCCGTTAGAGAACATTCTGGATAATTCGAGCGAATTACACTACTGGCCATTAAAATTGTACACCACGAAGATGACGTGCTACAGACGCGAAATTTAACCGACGCGAAGAAGATGCTGTGATAGGCAAAAGATTAGCTTTGCAGAGCATTCAAACAAGGTTGGCACCGGTGGCGACACCTACAATGTGCTGACATGAGGAAGGTTTCCAACCGATTTCTCTTACACAAACAGCAGTTGACCGGCGTTGCCTGGTGAAACGTTGTGATACTTCGTGTAAGGAGGAGAAATGCGTACCATCACGTTTCCGACTTTGATAAAACTCGGATTGTACCCCATCGCGATTGTGGTTTATCGTATCGCGACATTGGTGTTAGCGTTAGTCGAGAACCAATGACTGTTAACAGAACATGGAATCGGTGGGTTCAGGAGGGTAACACGGAACGCCGTGCTGGATCCCAACGGCCTCGTATTATCACTAGCTGTTGACATGACAGACACCTTATCCGCACGGTTGTAACGGATCGTGCAGCCACGTCTCGATCCCTGAGTCAACAGATGGGGAGCTTTGCAAGACAACAACAATCTGCACGAACAGTTCGACGACGTTTGCAGCAGCACGGACTATCAGCTCGGAGACCATGGCTGCGGTTACCCTTGACGCTGCATCACAGACAGGAGCGCCTGCGATAGTGTACTCGAAGACGAACCTGGGTGCACGAATGGCAAAACGTCATTTTTTCCGATGAATCCGTGTTCTGTTTACAGCATCACGATGGTCGCATCCGTGTTTAGCGACATCGCGGAGATCGCACATTGGAAGCGTGTATTCGTCATCGCCATACTGGCGTATCACCCGGCGTGATGGTATGGGGTGCGATTGGTTACACGTCTCTGTCACCTCTTGTTCGCATTGACGGCACTTTGAACAGTGAACGATACATTTCAGATGTGTTACGACCCGTGGCTCTACCCTTCATTCGATCCCTGCGAAACCCTACATTTGAGCAGGATAATGCACAACCGCATGTTCTGGATACAGAAAATGTTCGGCTGCTGCCCTGGCCAGCACATTCTCCAGGTCTCTCACCAATTGAAAACGACTGGTAAATGGTGGCCGAGCAACTGGCTCGTCACAATACGCCAGTCCCTTCTCTTGATGAATTGTGGTATCGTGTTGAAGCTGCATGGGCAGCTGTACTTGTAAACGCCATCCAAGCTCTGTTTGACTCAATGCCCAGACGTATCAAGACCATTATTACGGCCGGAGGTGGTCGTTCTGGGTAATGATTTCCCAGTGTCTATGCACCCAAATTGCGTGAAAATGTAATCACATGTCAGTTCTAGTATAATATATTTGTCCAATAAATACCCGTTTATCATCTGCATTTCTTCTTGGTGTAGCAATTTTAATGGCCAGTAGTGTATTTGGCCACTCAGCTTGCCCCAGATGAATCCCATCATACATTTGTGGGACATAATCGAGAGGGCAGTTCATGAGCAAAATCCTGCAGTGGCAGCACTTTTGGAATTATGGACTGCTGTTGTGGCAGCATGGCTCAGTATTTGTGGTGGGGCTTCCAGTGGCCTGTTGAGTCAATGCTCTGCTACAGCGGGCAAAACGAGGTCAGACACAGCGTTAGGAGGTATCCCGCGACTTTTGTCACCTCAGTGTATGTGACACAAACGGTAGAGTATTTTGATTGCACAGACTCAGGGGCTTACACTTTTTACATCGTCAAGGAACCGTAGACACTAGTATCTGACATGACATTCAACTAGATGCCACTACCCGTTCCTGAGCAAGAGAAGTGTTGAACAGATGGTCGGATAGTCGGGCACAAAGTGATCCTACAAGCGTCCCGTTTTCCGATTGAGGTATGGAACGCTAAAAGTGCTCATTTTCAAAGTATATTATTCAGTATACCATCTATTTTATGAATGTGTGGTTATATGAAGACGCCAATACTATCCATGTAGTGCATTTCTTGTTCTGCTTTGGTGTGTGTGTGTGTGTGTGTGTGTGTGTGTGTGTGTGTGTGTGTGTGTGTGTGTGTGTGTGTGTGTGTGTCTTTACGACAGGTTCCATCTGGAGGCTACACATCATCTCCTGTTCTGCTCATCTTCTTTCAACACTATATTCTTCCATCTCCAGCGTCGTCGACCATTCCGATTCTCTTCTTACCTCTTTCTCTCATACCTTCCACTGTCCCTTCTATTATTATTTGATGCAAAAGTTCTTACGCAGTATACTCTTATCTCCCGGCCAACATTTTTTTCCCTCTTTCTGATCACATCCAGTAATTTTTCTTTCTTCTTCTGTTTTCATTACGGCTTCATTCTTAAGTCTGTCAGTTCACTTCATCTTAGGCATTCTACCCCATAGCCACATTTTAAGACTTTGTGAATATCTTTCTTCTTTCTGTTTAACTGTTTAACTGTTTAACTTTCTGTGTAACACTACTCTACAGACTTAACTTTTATCGAACCTCATCTCTACTGGAATTCTTATAGCTGTTACTAACTGCTACACTTTTCAAATACTGACTTTCTCATGAATATGCGCCTCCTTATTTCTTCTGTACAGCTGCCGTCCATGTCATTAAACATCCCAGGTACAAAAATAATTTCGTTCTCATCACTTTTGTCCTGGAAGAGCAGTTGAACGGAATGAACAGTGTCTTAAAAGGAGGATATAAGATGAACATCGACAAAAGCAAAACGAAGATAATGGAATGTAGTCGAATTAAATCGGGTGATGCTGCGGGAATTAGATTAGGAAATGAGACGCTGAAAGTAGTAATGGAGTTCTGCTATTTGGGGAGCAAAATAACTCATGATGGTCGAAGTAGAGAGGGTATAAAATGTAGACTGGCAATGGCAAGGAAAGCGTTGCTGAAGAAGAGAAATTTGTTAACATCGAGAATAGATTTACGTGTCAGGAAGTCGTTTCTGAAAGTATTTGTATGGAGTGCAGCCATGTATGGAAGTGAAACATGGACGATAAATAGCTTGGACAAGAATAGAAGGTTTCGAAATGTGGTGCTACAGAAGAGTGCTGAAGATTAGATGGGTAGGTCACATACCTAGTGAGGAGGTACTGAATAGAATTGGAGAGAAGAGTACTTTGTGGAACAACTTGACTAGAAGAAGGGATCGGTTGGTAGGGCATATCCTGAGACATCAAGGGATCACCAATTTAGTATTGGAGGGAAGCGTGGAGGGTAAAAATGGTAGGGGGAGACCAAGAGATGAATACACTAAACAGATTCAGAAGGATGTAGGTTGCAGTAAGTACTGGGAGATGAAGAAGCTTGCATAGGATAGAGTAGCATGGAGAGCTGCATGAAACCAGTCTCTGGAGTGAAGACCACAACAAAAACATATTTATATTAATTCCATACTTCAAATGGTTGAAATGGCTCTGAGCAATATGCAACTTAACATCTGAGGTCATCAGTCCACTAGAACTTAGAACTACTTAAACCTAACTAACCTAAGGACATCACACACATCCGTGCCCGAGGCAGGATTCGAACCTGCGACCGTAGCGGTGATGCGGTTCCAGACTGAAGCGCCTAGAACCGCACGGCCACACCGGCCGGCGTAATTCAATACTCCTCGCCCTGTACTTGCAATACTTTTCAATATCTTCTGTAGCTCCTCTTCTGATTCCGCCACCACTGCTTAATAATCCACATATTTTATAGTCTTTGTCCCTTCTCCTAAAATTACAATGTCTTCTGCATCATCTATGGCGTTACCTGTCACTTCTTATTCATATTACATTGAACAGCTTCGGTGGCGGTGAACATCCTTGCCTTATACCCCTTCTAACACTCATCTCTTTCATCTCTTCATTCACTACTGTAATTGTTACTTTCGTTTTTGTCTATACCTCCCCTAATAACCTATGTTTCCAGTCTATACCGACATATTTTACAATTCTCAGCAGAATACTCCAGATGACTCTATGGAATGCCTTTGCGCACTCGATAAAAGAAATGTATATCTACTTGTTCATTTCTTTCATTTCTTCTCCAGTCATCCTGTGACAATCAATAGCATCTGTCATTCTTCTATCCTTTCTGAACCCTATCCCGTTTCCCCCTGCATTTTCCTTAATTTTCTTTTCAATTTTCCTTAGCGTGTCTCTTGTCACGTGACTGATATAAGTAACTGTCTTGTAGTCTTTGGATTGTTTCACGTTGCTCTGTTTAGCTAAAGATACCAGAATGGTATTAAGTAAATTTTGGTGCCGAATTCCTGTGTCACACACTCTTTTTTACTACCTGAGTCAATCTGGCCACTGAATCTGGACCTAAGACTTTCAGTGCTTCAGATAGTACACTGTCACAGACTAATGGGAGCTCATGAACAGCTTTCTCCAATAAGGCCTATCTATGTATTGATTATACAGAGATGCCAATATCATCCATATAGACCCTAAAGATGCCAATACCATAGGCCTGCAGAATTGTACAAGCTGCACAGAAAAAAATTGAATACAGGTTGAGTTTTATATTTGGCAGTGGGAGAAATGGTATGTTTGCATATCGTACCTGCACTGCGCAACACAGTTAAAGGCTCACTTTTTCGAAACCCTACAATTGTCCCCCATTGTGACGCATAAATTTGAAATTCGGCTCAAAGGTGCCTACAACTTAACTACATAATGGCGAAACAGCGTAGTTCCCTGCCATGTCATCCTCGGGCTAGGCGGCGCTTCATACAGCAAGGTGTCGCCATATGCGGAAAAAAACGGCGGAGCTCAGACGTTCCTGTGAGCTGTAAGATGGATCAACGCAGTCACATTGGCACCAAACTTCACCGCAGTTCTGCCCAACGCCGCCGTGGACGAGTCTCACAATGGGAAGGACGTCACACCTTTAACTCCTTCTTGTGACGCCCGCATCTCGTGGTCGTGCGGTAGCGTTCTCGCATTTCGCGCCCGGGTTCCCGGGTTCGATTCCCTGCGGGGACAGGGATTTTCTCTGCCTCGTGATGGCTGGGTGTTGCGAGTTGTCCTTAGGTTAGTTAGGTTTAAGTAGTTAGTTCTAAGTTCTAGGGGACTGATGACCACAGATGTTAAGTCTCATAGTGCTCAGAGCCATTTGAACCGTTTGAACCTTCTTGTGACGGTTCTGCGATGGAAGTCAGAACCGCCACGCAGTGTTGAAGTCACGCGGTTTTCTGGTAGACGGCCAAGGAAAAACATTTCAGACACACCACTGCCTGGAACCGACACTAAGCGTCTTCAGGAGGTGGCTTTACGGGCGTCAATCAAACCATTTGTTCTCTCAGGGCTTTGAGTAAAGTCCCACACATTTCGCCGGCGGAGACGACAACTCGCAGTGCGAGAAGCAACAGGGGATGTTTTTGACTACTGGAGTACCTGTTGTGGGTCAGGGACAATGCCGCCGAGGTCGCTAATCTTTGGCCTCATTGCATTTAGTGTTTGTAAACTGTTTTCATATAACTTTTATTATGTGGCTCTTCTTACCTCCCACTGTTTCTATGTTTCCTTTGTTTGTATTAACTGTATATATTTAGCCTGCTTTTGTCCTTATGCCTATTCTTTATACAACGCTTTTGAGACGAATAAGTAACAAGTTAGTCTGTCATTGGGTCTTACTCGTCGGCGGTGGCGTTCGCCACTTGTAGGGTGGACGGAGAGAGGCGGTCGCCAGCCCCGCTTCCTGCGTGGTACGCCGCCGCTGGGGGTGGAACTCTGGCAGGCCGGGGGTGCGGCCGCACGGATGGAGACGCCGGGCCAGAAGACCCCGTGGAGGAGCCGGGGCCGTGCTGCGTAGCGCTCCCGCCGCCGACGTCGCTCTCCTCCTGGAAAACACGGCCAATGTACCCAAGTATACGATAAACACAGCTAACGTGCAACATGATACACGGAGCTTCGCCCGTGCTGCAGAACGTGCAGAACACTGTTTTTGTTGCCGGTGTCGCCCTCCTCGTGGGAAACTGTCTAATGTAGCTGCACGTGTCGTTAGTAATGAAGGATACGACACACATAATTAATGTATAATATGGCAGACGGAACCATGGCCTCTAGAACTTACTACACTACTGGCCATTAAAATCCGTACACCACGAAGATGACGTGCTACAGACGCGAAATTTAACCAACAGGACGAAGATGCTGTGATATGCAAATGATTACCTTTTCAGAGCATTCACACACCGTTGGCAACACCTACAACGTGCTGACACGAGGAAATTTTCCTACCGATTTCTCATACACAAACAGCAGTTGCCTAGTGAAACGTTGTTGTGATCCTTCGTGTAAGGAGGAGAAATGCGTGCCGTCACGTTTCCGACTTTGATAAAGGTCGGATTGTAACCTACAGCGATTCCGGTTTATCGTATCGCGACATTGTTGCTCGCGTTAGTCGAGATCCAATGACTGTTAGCAGAATATGGAATCGGTGGGTTCATGAGGGTAATACGGAACGCCGTGCTGGATCCCCACGGCCTCGTATCACTAGCTATCGAGATGACAGACATCTTATCCCCACGGTTGTAACGGATCGTGCAGCCACGTCTCGATCCCCGAGTCGACAGATGGGGACGTTTGCAGTACAACCATCTGACGAACAGTTCGACGACGTTTACAGCAGCATGGACTCTCAACTCGGAGACCGTGGCTGCGGTTACCCTTGACGCTGCATCGCAGACAGGAGCGCCTGCAATGGCAAAACGTCATTTTTTCGGATGAATCCAGGTTCTGTTTACAGCATCATGATGGTCGCATCCGTGTCTGGCGACATCGCGGTGACCTCACATTGGAAGCGTGTATTCGTCATCACCATATTGGCGTATCACCGACGTGGAGGTATGTGGTGCCATTGGTTACACGGTTCTCGGTCACCTCTTGTTCGCACTGACGGCACTTTGAACAGTGGACGTTACATTTCAGATGTGTTACGACCCGTGGCTCTACCCTTCATTCGATCCCTGCGAAACCCTACATTGCAGCAGGATAATGCACGACCGCATGTTGCAGGTCCTCTACGGGCCTTTCTGGATACAGAAAATGTTCGACTGCTGCTCTGGCCAGCAAATTCTCCAGATCTCTCACCAATTGAAAACGTCTGATCAATGGTGGCCGAGCAACACAGCGTCACAATACGCCAGTCACTACTCTTGATGAACTGTGGTATCTTGTTGAAGCCGCATGGGCAGCTGTACCTGTACACGCCATCCAAGCTCTGTTTGGCTCAATGCCCAGGCGTATCAAGGCCGTTATTACGGCCAGGGGTGGTTGTTCTGGGTACTGATTTCTCAGGATCTATGCACCCAAATTGTGTGAAAATGTAATAACATCTTAGTTCTAGTATAATATATATGTCCAATGAATACCCGTTTATCATCTGCATTTATTCTTGGTATAGCAATTTTAATGGCCATTAGTGTAGTAGATTTTCAGCGTCTTAGATGACTTTATGGCGGTGGCCGAGACTATTCAGAACGGCACGTTTTGTGCCGTTGTGCAGATACGGGTGCGTGTGTGTAGCTTTCCTGCGGCTAAGGTCTCTATTGGTTTGCCTGCGATCGACAAGGTCAAAGAAGAGCAGTGCACATCTATTGACTGCGTAATGCACTACAGTGTCAGATGACCCATCAGCAAGGAAGTGAGTACCTGTGTCTCATGGAAGCTGACATCCCAAAGATGTTCGGGCTCACATGCGACTCCTCTTCGTCGAAATGTCTTGGCTGAAACTCGTCTAGGGATTGAACCGGACTTGTCGCCCTAAATTAGACACTTGTGACCCTTCGGTTAAATTGTCCGGCTGATGGTAAGTCTGCGAAATACAAAGTTTACGTAACGTATAATAACAGTAATATTTTGGAATTCCCACTCACTGAACAGAGCATTGTACGTTTGAGGGTGGTGCGTTTGAAATGAAAGTCTCGGACCGCTCTTTCAGGGAGCGGAAGGCCAGTGGGTAACTCGCAGAAGCGGAACTCTGGTCCTATGTGAAGTATATTAGCGGCAAGAAACAATCAATGCCTTATCTGCGCGATAACAATGGAGGTACTATCGAGCGAAAGCAGAGTTACTGAACACAGCCTTCCGAAATGCCTTCAGAAAACAAGACGAATTAAACATTCCAGAATTGGAATCGAGAACAGCTGCCAACATGAGTAACCTGGAAGTAAATATCCTCCGAGTAGTGAAGCAATTCGAATCACTTAATAAAAGGAAGTCTTCTGGTCCAGACTGTATACCAGTTAGCTTCCTTTATGAGTATGCTGATGCATTAGCTGCATACTTAACAATCATACACAACCGTTCGCTCGACGAAAGATCCGTACAGTTGCACAGGTCACACCGACATTCAAGAAAGGTGGTAGGAGTAATCCACTAAATTACAGGCCCGTATCGTTAACATCTACATCTACATCTACATGACTACTCTGCAATTCACATTTAAGTGCTTGGCAGAGGGTTCATCGAACCACAATCATACTATCTCTCTACTATTCCACTCCCGAACAGCGAGCGGGAAAAACGAACACCTAAACCTTTCTGTTCGAGCTCTGATTTCTCTTATTTTATTTTGATGATCATTCCTACCTATGTAGGTTGGGCTCAACAAAATATTTTCGCATTCGGAAGAGAAAGTTGGTGACTGAAATTTCGTAAAAAGGTCTCGCCGCGACGAAAAACGTCTATGCTGTAATGACTTCCATCCCAACTCGTGTATCATATCTGCCACTCTCTCTCCCCTATAACGCGATAATACAAAACGAGCTGCCCTTCTTTGCACCCTCTCGATGTCCTCCGTCAATCCCACCTGGTAAGGATCCCACACCGCGCAGCAATATTCTAACAGAGGACGAACGAGTGTAGTGTAAGCTGTCTCTTTAGTGGACTTGTTGCATCTTCTAAGTGTCCTGCCAATGAAACGCAACCTTTGGTTCGCCTTCCCCACAATATTATCTATGTGGTCTTTCCAACTGAAGTTGTTCGTAATTTTAACACCCAGGTACTTAGTTGAATTGACAGCCTTGAGAATTGTACTATTTATCGAGTAATGGAATTCCAACGGATTTCTTTTGGAACTCATGTGGATCATCTCACACTTTTTGTTATTTAGCGTCAACTGCCACCTGACACACCATACAGCAATCTTTTCTAAATCGCTTTGCAGCTGATACTGGTCTTCGGATGACCTTACTAGACGGTAAATTACAGCATCATCTGCGAACAGTCTAAGAGAACTGCTCAGATTGTCACCCAGGTCATTTATATAGATCAGGAACAGTAGAGGTCCCAGGACGCTTCCCTGGGGAACACCTGATATCACTTCAGTTTTACTCGATGATTTGCAGTCTATTACTACGAACTGCGACCTTCCTGACAGGAAATCACGAATCCAGTCGCACAACCGAGACGATACCCCATAGCTCCGCAGCTTGATTAGAAGTCGCTTGTGAGGAACGGTGCCAAAAGCTTTCCGGAAATCTAGAAATATGGAATCAACTTGAGATCCCCTGTCGATAGCGGCCATTACTTCGTGCGAATAAAGAGCTAGCTGCGTTGCACAAGAGCGATGTTTTCTGAAGCCATGCTGATTACGTGTCAATAGATCGTTCCCTTCGAGGTGGTTCATAATGTTTGAATACAGTATATGCTCCAAAACCCTACTGCAAACCGACGTCAATGATATAGGTCTGTAGTTAAATGGATTACTCCTACTACCCTTCTTGAACACTGGTGCGACCTGCGCAATTTTCCGATCTGTAGGTACAGATCTATCGGTGAGCGAGCGGTTGTATATGAGTGCTAAGTAGGGAGCTATAGTATCAGCGTAATCTGAAAGGAACCTAATCGGTATACAATCTGGACCTGAAGACTTGCCCGTATCAAGCGATTTGAGTTGCTTCGCAACCCCTAAGGTATCTACTTCTAAGAAACTCATGCTATCAGATGTTCGTGTTTCAAATTCTGGAATATTCCATTCGTCCTCCCTGGTGAAGGAATTTCGGAAAACTGCGTTCAATAACTCCGCTTTAGCGGCACAGTCGTCGATAACAGTACCATCGGCACTGCGCAGCGAAGGTATTGACTGCGTCTTGCCGCTTGTGTACTTTACATACGTCCAGAATTTCTTCGGATTTTCTACCAAATTTCGAGACAATGTTTCGTTGTGGAACCTATTAAAGGCATCTCGCATCGAAGTACGTGCCAAATTTCGCGCGTCTGTAAATTTTAGCCCATCTTCGGGATTTCGCGTTCTTCTGAACTTCGCATGCATTTTCCGTTGCCTCTGCAACAGCGTCGAGGTGGAGGTGGAGGAGTATTTTAGAACATATATTGTGTTCCAACATTATGAATTTGCTCGAAGGAAACTGGGTTGAGAAAACATCGTTCCTGTGGAACACAACTAGCTCTTTATTCACATGAAGTGCTGAGTGCTATTGACAAGGGATTTCAGTCGATTCCGTATTTCTGGATTTCCGGTAGGCTTTTGACACCGTACCACACAAGCGGGTCGTAGTGAAATTGCGTGGTTATGGGATATCGTCTCAGTTATGTGACTGGATTTGTGATTTCCTGTCAGAGAGGTCACAGTTCGTAGTAATTGACGGAAAGTCATGGAGTTAAACAAAAGTGATTTCTTGCGTTCCCCAAGGTAATGTTATAGGCCCTTTGTTGTTTGTTATCTATATAAACGACTTTGGAGACAATCTGGGCAGCCGCCTTCAGTTGTTTGCAGATGACGCTGTCTTTTATCGACTAACAAAGTCATCAGAAGATCAGAACAAACTGCAAAACGATTTAGGAAAGATATCTGAATGGTACGAAGAATGGAAGTTGACCCTAAATAACGAAAAGTGAGAGGTCATCTACGTGAGTGCTAAAAGTAACTCGTTAAACTTCGGTTACACGATAAATCAGTCTTATCTAAAGGCCGTAAATTGAACAAAATACACTCCTGGAAATGGAAAAAAGAACACATTGACACCGGTGTGTCAGACCCACCATACTTGCTCCGGACACTGCGAGAGGGCTGTACAAGCAATGATCACACGCACGGCACAGCGGACACACCAGAAACCGCGGTGTTGGCCGTCGAATGGCGCTAGCTGCGCAGCATTTGTGCACCGCCGCCGTCAGTGTCAGCCAGTTTGCCGTGGCATACGGAGCTCCATCGCAGTCTTTAACACTGGTAGCATGCCGCGACAGCGTGGACGTGAACCGTATGTGCAGTTGACGGACTTTGAGCGAGGGCGTATAGTGGGCATGCGGGAGGCCGGGTGGACGTACCGCCGAATTGCTCAACACGTGGGGCGTGAGGTCTCCACAGTACATCGATGTTGTCGCCAGTGGTCGGCGGAAGGTGCACGTGCCCGTCGACCTGGGACCGGACCACAGCGACGCACGGATGCACGCCAAGACATAGGATCCTACGCAGTGCCGTAGGGGACCGCACCGCCACTTCCCAGCAAATTAGGGACACTGTTGCTCCTGGGGTATCGGCGAGGACCATTCGCAACCGTCTCCATGAACCTGGGCTACGGTCCCGCACACCGTTAGGCCGTCTTCCGCTCACGCCCCAACATCGTGCAGCCCGCCTCCAGTGGTGTCGCGACAGGCGTGAATGGAGGGACGAATGGAGACGTGTCGTCTTCAGCGATGAGAGTCGCTTCTGTCTTGGTGCCAATGATGGTCGTATGCGTGTTTGGCGCCATGCAGGTGAGCGCCACAATGAGAACTGCATACGACCGAGGCACACAGGGCCAACACCCGGCATCATGGTGTGGGGAGCGAACTCCTACACTGGCCGTACACCTCTGGTGATCGTCGAGGGGACACTGAATAGTGCACGGTACATCCAAACCGTCATCGAACCCATCGTTCTACCATTCCTAGACCGGCAAGGGAACTTGCTGTACCAACAGGACAATGCACGGCCGCATGTATCTCGTGCCACCCAAAGTGCTCTAGAAGGTGTAAGTCAACTACCCTGGCCAGCAAGATCTCCGGATCTGTCCCCCATTGAGCATGTTTGGGACTGGATGAAGCGTCGTCTCACGCGGTCTGCACGTCCAGCAAGAACGCTGGTCCAACTGAGGCGCCAGGTGGAAATGGCATGGCAAGCCGTTCCACAGGACTACATCCAGCATCTCTACGATCGTCTCCATGGGAGAATAGCAGCCTGCATTGCTGCGAAAGGTGGATATACACTGTACTAGTGCCGACATTGTGCATGCTCTGTTGTCTGTGTCTATGTGCCTGTGGTTCTGTCAGTGTGATCATGTGATGTATCTGACCCCAGGAATGTGTCAATAAAGTTTCCCCTTAATGGGACAATGAATTCACGGTGTTCTTATTTCAATTTCCAGGAGTGTACCTAGGTTTTACCAGTAAAAGAATTTTCTGTCTTTAGAAACTTAAATAAGTTGTAAAATGTATGTGTTTCAATTCTTAATAAATTCTGAATTTCGAATTTCTTAATTTGATTTATTTTTACAGAGTTTTTGTCATTTTATGTGTAATGCTGTACCATAAGATACCCCTCGGGGTAATACCGTGCAATGTAACACTTTTGTAAAACAGCTGTAGGAACGTAAATCGACGTAATATAGGAAATATGAAGCCATAAACGTGTGGGGCATTGATTTCTTGCCCCCAAAAAAGGTGTTCAGCATTTCAATCGAGTTCGAGAAATGCGAAATATTTGAAAAATGGCTTACGTGCACGGTATTTCCCCGCTCTGCCCTACGTATCGCCCTGGTCGTTTTGAACGGTGGGCGGCCCACCTGGTGGGGGTGGTGGGCGTGGCGCTCCCGCAGGCGGCGCTGGTGCAGCAGGTGGGAGGCGCAGGGCTGCGGCGTCCGCAGGCCGCGCTCAGCCGAGCCGCGGTGCGCCACCGAGTGGTGCGGCGTCGACGTCTGCGCCGCCTCGGCCGCCGCCGCCGCCGGCAGCAGGTAGCGCGACGCGGGCTCGATGTACAGCACGTCGTCGCCGTCCGCCGGCGTCCACACGTGGCCGTCGAACAGGCCGTCCGCCGTCGCCACGCCCCTCACCACCGCAGACTCGTCACCTGCGCAGGCACCGTCTCCGTCACACTGCACTACAGCTGTTCACGAAACATAGGTAATATCGATACATGGCACTTTTTCCCAAAAACATCGATAAATAGGGTTCAGGTCAGGACTCTGTGCAGGCCAGTTCTTTACAGGGATGTTACTGTCGTGTAACCACGCCGCCACACGCCGTGCTTGATCGTGTTGATAGGTGTAATTTCCGACCCCGAACTGCTCTTCAACAGTGGGAGCCAACAAGGTGCTTAAAACATGAATGCAGGCCTGGCTGTGACAGTGCCACAAAACAAGAAGGGGTGCAAGCCCCCTGCATGAAAAACACGACCACATCATCATATTACCACCTCTGAATTTTACTGTTGGCGCCACACACGCTGGCACACGATATTCACCGGGAGTTAACCATACCCACACCCTGCCTTAACAAAAAATGGCTCTGAGCACTATGGGACTTATCATCTATGGTCATCAGTCCCCTAGAACGTAGAACTACTTAAACCTAACCAACCTAAGGACATCACACAACACTCAGACATCACGAGGCAGCCATGCCTTCAGATCTCCATCGGATCACTACAGAGTTTGTACTGTGATTTCTCACTCCACACAATGTTTTTCCACTGTTCAATCGTCCAATGTTTACGCACTTTACACCAAGCGAGGCATCATTTGGCATTTACCGGCGTGATGTGTGGCTTGTGAGCAGCCGCTCGACAATTAAATTCAAGTTTTCTCACCCCCTGCCCAACTGTCATAGTGCTTGCAGTGGATCCTGATGCAGTTTGGAATTCCTGTGTTATGGTCTGGGTAGATGTCTGCCTATTACACATTACGACCCTCTTCAACTGTCGGCGGTCTCTGTCACTCAACAGACGAGGTCGGCCCGTACGCTTTTGCGCTGTACGTGTCCCTTCACGTTTCCACTTCACTAGCATTATCACAGTGGATCTAGAGATGTTTAGGAGTGTGGAAATCTCGCGTGCACACGTATGACACAAGTGACGCCCAATCACCTGAACACCTTCGTAGTCTGTGAGTTCCGTGGAGCATCCCATTCTCCTCTCTCTCTCTCTCGATGTCTAATGACTACTGAGGTCGGTGATATGGAGTACCTGGCAGTAGGTGGCAGCACAATGCACCTAATATGAAAAACTGAAAAACGTATGTTCTCTGGGGGGTGTCCGGATACTTTTGATCACATAGTGTACGTAAGTTCTCCTGTACCGCGAGTTCCTGTCTTCTTGCTGCGGGAAGAACCCTTTTCATGGGTACGCGACTGTAAACGCATGCTGTCCCCGTACTGCTACGTGTACTCTGTCATTTCGTTCATTTCGGGCGACATTCAGGTTGGTATCCCACTGCCGTCCGTGAAGCCTTCAGACACTTCTCCGGCCTGGAATCCCACTGAACTGAGCAAAAGTGTTAGACTGAGACGCAGTGACCAGCGAAGACGCATCTGGAAACGCCCTGGACAGCGGTGGAATACCACAGAGACTGTCGCCAACTATACGGTTCGACAGCCAGCAGTGATGGCCTGGGCTGCCGTGTTATCTCTAGCAGGGCCGCTTAGGTTGTGATCCATGGCACCCTTTCAGCACAGCAGTACGTCGTGGACATTTTATGTCCCGTTTCGTTGCCCTCCATGGCCAGCCAACCTGGGCTTACATATCGACAAGATAATGCCCGCCTGCACAGGGCGAGAGTTTCTAGTCTTCGCCCGTGCTTGCGAGCAAGGTTGCCGGATCTCTACCCAAATGAAAACGTTTAGAGGATTATGAGCAGTGTCCTGCAACCAGCTCGATATTTTGACGATCTAACGCACCAGTTGGCACGATATACCCAAGCAGGATCCAACAACTTTATCAATCAGTTCCAGACCTGGAAATTGCATTCATGAGGACCAGAGGTGAACCGACGCGTTATTTACTTCCTCAGGTTCTGAAGCTCTTCTCTTGAATAAACCACCCAATTTTTTTCTGAAAATTGTTATTTGTTTGCCTCTACATATACATCGCATCTATAGAGTTGCATCCCATTTGAATAATTCATTCGCGGTGCATCTTTTTTCTTTTTGTCTTAGAGCTGTGCTAATCGCTTATCTCATGTACTTGTATCAAACAACACTCGACACCCCGTTTCGCTGTGTGTCATCTTTATTAAACCTGCTTACAAAACAATGAAATTTGGCAAAATTGTATGAAACTAAATGATAATTAATTGAAACCTTCTGCTGGCGACAGGTGTTGTTGATATACCTCGTTGGGGACAGCTGAAAATATGTGCCCCGACCGGGACTCGAACCCGGGGTCTCCTGCTTACATGGCAGACGCTCTATCCAGCTGAACCACCGAGGACACAGATAAATAGCGCGACTCCAGGGGATTTTGATTGTCACGGAAAACAAACCGATGCTTTTCATCTATACTGGGCGTGACGAGCAGAATTTGTTTTGGTTGATTCCAGCTACACAATGCAAAAACACGAAGCTGCAAATGCCTTCCCATTCGACAGAGCGGCCCAAAAATACTGTAGTGCGATATACATTTCGTGGACGTGTATTAAGAGGGGCAGTGAAACAGGAAGAATAGCCAGTACTGCAGCCGCAACAACAGCGCCCTGGCCTGTGCTGATGCTACCGCCTTGCAGCAGCGCTGGTCATTCGCTGCTGGAGGTCAGGTCATTCTTCCTGTTTCACTGCCCCTCTTAATACACATAGAGGGTGGTCCATTGATAGTGACCGGGCCAAATAACTCACGAAATAAGCGTCAAATGAAAAAACAACAAAGAACGAAACTTGTCTAGCTTGAAGGGGGAAACCAGATGGCACTAAGGTTGGCCCGCTAGATGGGGGTGCCATAGGTCAAACTGATATCAACTGCGTTTTTTTTAATAGGAATCCCCATTTTTATTACTTATTCGTGTAGTACGTAAAGAAATATCAATGTTTTAGTTGGATCACAGTTTTCGCTTTGTGATAGATGGCGCTGTAATAGTCACAAACATATGGCTCACAATTTTAGACGAACAGTTAGTAACAGGTAGGTTTTTTAAATTAAAATACAGAACGTAGGTACGTTTGAACATTGTATTTCGGTTGTTCCGATGTGATACGCGTACTTTTGTGAACTTAACGTCTCTGAGAACGCATGCTGTTTCAGCGTGATTACGTGTATATACCACATTAATGCAATAAATGCTCAAACTGATAACCGTCACCCTCAATGCATTTGGCAGTACATGGAACGACATTCCTCTCAACAGCTAATAGTTCGCCTTCCGTAATGTTCGCACATGCATTCACAATGCGCTGACACATGTTGTCAGGCGTTGTCGGTGGATCCCGATAGCAAATATCCTTCAACGTTCCCCACAGAAAGGAATCCGGGGACGTCAGATCCGGTGAACGTGAGGGCCACGGTATGGTGCTTCGACGACCAATCCACCTGTCATGAAATATGCTATTCAACACCGCTTGAACAGCACGCGAGTTATGTGCCGGACATACATCATGTTGGAAGTACATCGCCATTCTGTCATGCAGTGAAACATCTTATAGTAACATTGGTACAACATTAAGTAGGAATTCAGCATACATTGCACCATTTAGACTACCATCGATTTAATGGGGGCCAATAATCCTTCCTCTCATAATGCCGCACCATACATTAACCCGCCAAGGTCGCTGATGTTCCACTTGTCGCGGCCATCGTGGATTTTCCGTTGCCCAGTAGTGCATATTATGCCGGTTTACGTTACCGCTGTTGGTGAATGGCGCTTCGTCATCGTCCTGTAATTTCTCTTGTGCCCAGTGGCAGAAGTGTAAACGACGTTCAAAGTCGTCGCCATGCAGTTCCTGGTGGACAGAAATATGGTACGGGTGCAATCGATGTTGATGTAGCTTTCTCAACGCCGACGTTTTTGTGATTCCCGATTCTTGAGCATTTTGTCTGCTACTGATGTGCGGATTAGCCGCGACAGCAGGTAAAACACCTAGGTGGGCATCATTTCTTGCAAGTTGTGGTTGACGTTTCACATGTGACTGAACACTTCCTGTTTGCTTAAATAACATGACTATCCGGCGAACGGTCCAGTCACTTGGATGACGTCGTCCAGGATACCGAGCAGCATACACAGCACACACCCGTTGGGCATTTTGATCACAACAGCCATACATCAACACGATACCGACCTTTCCCGCAATTAGTGAAGGGTACATTTTAACACGGGTAATGTATCACGAAGCAAATACCGTCCGCACTGGCGGAATGTTACGTGATACCACGTACTTATACGTTTGTGTCTATCACTTATACGTTTGTGGCTATTACAGCGACATCTACCACAAAGCGAAAAAGTGGTCCAACTAAAACATTCATATTCCTTTACGTACTACACGAATATGTAATAAAAATGGGGGTTTCTATCTTAAAAAAAAACGCAGTTGATAGCCGTTTGACCTATGGCAGCGCCATCTAGCGGGCCAATCATAGCGCCATGTGGTTTCCCCCTACAGGTTAGACGAATTTAGTTCTTTGTAGTTTTTTCGTTTGACTCTTATTTCGTGAGATACTTTGCCCGGTCATTATCAATGGACCACCCTGTATATTGAAGGTACATCGCATTAGCGTATTTTGAGGCCGCTCTGTCGAATGGGTACGTAAAATGCCGCTTAAAAAATTTTTGCTCCCGACAGGAAACAAACAGACGATTTCTGTCGGCGCTGTGTGTAGTGTGAAAGTCTCTATGAGCGCTGACTACAGCTACACGTTGCAAACGATGTTGCAAATATCTACCGAAACAGAGAAAATGCGCCTGACGACTTTTAGGACAGACACCCTGTGTGCTGATTGTCTTCCGCACCCCTTTAATAGAGTGGAGTATAGACCGCTAGTTCGTTTTCCACACTTGGAGAGGAACAGCGCACCGACAAGCCATGCTGAGCTGGTGTACGGCCACAACGCACCCAGTCATGTGACACAGTGGTCAAGCGGCACAAACACTTTCGGCTGTGAACCTGCGACCGTAGCAGCAGCGCGGTTCCGGACTGAAGCGCCTAGAACCGCTCGGCCACAGAGGCCGCCGCCGCCCCCCCCCCTCTCAACCCCGCTAAAAATGGAGCCCAGTGAAGGTGATGCCATATCGTTTGGTCTTGGGAGCATCTCACTCCATCCTACATACAGCTACGAATCAAGCAGTCACTTTCAACGTTGATAAAGGCAGGTTCTCCAAATAAGGCCACTATAAGATTTTACAATTTTTTGTCGCTAGATTTAGCATGACTTTAGAACAGCTCTTGAATCTGGTCATTCTAAACAGATTGAAGTATATTCGAAACTGAAATTTCAAACACGTAGTAAATGGCCTTTTCACGGAAGGAAAGAAGATTGGGGTTAAGGTCACGTCGATATCGATGTTATTAGAGACGTAGAAGCTCATATCGTGTCAAGGGTGGGGAAGGAAATCGGTCATCCCCTTTTAAAGGAACCATCCCACCATTTGCCTGGAGATATATACGGAAATCTCGGAAAACCTAAATCTGGATGGCCGCACGGGGGTTTGAGCCGTAGTCCTCCCGTATGCGAGTCTAGTGTGCCCTGTAATGCAACTCCATGTACCCAATAAGGCCATGTCTATGGAATGATGAGTTGGACACAGTGAAATGCTGAAAAAAAATTATTACATCCTAAGCGAAAAGCAGTAAGTAAAATTCATATTTTCAGCCTGGGACTTGAACCGTACTATTTCATACCAGCAGCACAAATAGTTCCCAAGATGTCTCGCTTGTGGACCCCCCCCACAGAGTTCATGCACATTCAGTCCGCTGATATGGCAGAAAATTACATCTTCTGATAAGTTCTCAGTTCAGGTTAAGCAACACCAATGTGTAGATGCACCTCTTTTTGAAGTGCTGAGGCCTGCTCGAGAGATTTTTCCCGGAGCGTCCTTATTGGTCTACAAACAGTTTTTCATGTACACATCGGCAGCTGTGCGGTCAACACGTCGGATTGCTAGCTGAAGGGACCCGCGTTCGATTCCCGACCAGGTTGGAGATTTTCTCCACTTGGGAACCGGATGCTGCGTTTTCCTCCGTTCGTATCGTCATAAATGACGTTCCACATTTCAAATGGTTGTACACGCATATGTCGAATAATAACTTTTCGTTCTTATAAAATATTTTCTGCATTTCTTACATACCCATCTTACAATAACACAATGGTTTCAAATCTACTATAAATATGCTTCAAAAGAATCACAAGTTCACAAATTAATTACTCCAGTGTTTAGGAAAAACTTGCATTAGTAAGTAAGCACAATAGCTCCAAAACGGATGATTCACTTCTGCTGCTGAATATCGGAAAACATGGCGTCTTTCTTCTCTTTTGTCACTAAGACGCCATTTCCGGTCATCTATGTGCTGTCATTCGACGAATTTGACAGGAAGTTTGTAAAATAAAGGGAAGTGGCGCCATTTGGCGCACCTTAACCGAAGCTTATCGTGCGGATGCACCAGAGCAGAAAGGGGATTACCACAATCATAACAGAGGCGAAGACCAAAGTCGTCTCTTAAGCTGCGATATATTCTGCATTCAAAATTATTGAGCAACAGAAAACGGATATGAAAATTGAGAGAGAGAGGAAATCGCCATTGGCGACACCCCTGTTTTCCGCTCAACATCCGCGCGCTGCGGGTTGCCTGCCTTTGTTCCGCAGGCGCTCCTCTTTCGGAGACAGTTGACGCGTCTTGCTCTAGCGCCGAAGGCTATGGACACGGAACTCACTCACTACAAACAGTTTGTAGACAGGCTAAATGCTAGCAGGCGCCACCAGGAATCACCGTTATTAGGTAGTATGCACAACAGCAACGACGCCACTGCTACTGCGGCAACTACAGAGACCCTATACACACACACATAAAGTGGCCAATGCTCCTTTGACCATAGATAATATACAGATAATATACGGAGGCAGCCGACATTTTTTAGCAAGAATTCGCTCGGGAAGTACTGTCACCTGTTTACTATGACGAGACATGAATTTGGCACTACAGCAGAAAGTATAGCTTCTTACTAAAAGTATATGACTTCTATACTTTCAATGTGGAATAGACTGAAAGTGTGGCGTGATGCCGTGTGTTAGCCATTTGTTACGACGTTTCGGGTAAAATTGAAATCGACAAGGAAAAAGAAGAGTTCCTTTTGTATTATTTTAGATGCTCTGAAGCGATTTCAGAGTTTCTTGGTTGGATATTTATTGGCGAAGTTAGAAACCTCTAATCTTCGCACACGTGTTTCCTTCCCACTTCAAATAAATTTTGGGTAATTTCACTGCAGACCAGAAACTAAGCCTTATACCGGTAAAATTCAGAAAAATTATTTCTCTATGATGTTAGGAATACTAAAGAAAAAACATTGTAAAACAATTTCACAACAGCTAATTTTCGAAAGCGAAGCTTCTTTTATCACGAATATTAATACACTACTGGTCCTTAAAATTGCTACAACACGAAGATGACGTGCCACAGACGCGAAATTTAACCCACAGGAAGAAGATTGTGTGATATGCAAATGATTACCACTTCAGAGCATTCACACAAGGTTGGCGCCGGTGGCGACACCTACAACGTGCTGACATGAGGAAAGCTGCCACCCCATTGCTCATACACAAACAGCAGTTGACCGGCATTGCCTGGTGAAACGCTGTTGTGGTGCCTCGTGTAAGGAGGAGAAATGCGTACCATCATGTTTCCCACTTTGATAAAGGTCGGATTGTAGCCTATCGCCTTTGCGATTTATCGTCTCGCGACATTGCTGCTCGCGTTGGTCGAGATCCAACGACTGTTACCAGAATATGGAATCGGTGGGTTTAGGAGGGTAATACGGAACGCCGTGCTGGATCCCAACGGCCTCCTATCACTAGCAGTCGAGATGACAGGCATCTTATCCGCATGCCTGTAACCTATCTTGCAGCCACGTCTTGATCCCTGAGTCAACAGATGGGGACGTTTGCAAGACAACAACCATCTGCACAAACAGTTCGACGACGTTTGCAGCAGCATGGACTATCAGCTCGGGGACCGTGGCTGCGGTTATCCTTGACGCTGCATCACAGACAGGAGCGCCTGCGATGGTATACTCGACGACGAACCTGTGTGCACGAATGGCAAAACGTTACTTCGTTGGATGAATCCAGGTTCTGTTTACAGGATCATGATGGTCGCATCCGTGTTTGGCGACATCGCGGTGAACGCACATTGGAAGCGTGTATTCGTCATCGCCATACTGGCGTATGACCCGGCGTGATGGTATGGGGTGCCATTGGTTACACGTCTCGGTCACCTCTTGTTCGCATTGACGGCACTTTGAACAGTGGACTTTACATTTCAGATGTGGTACGACCCGTGGCTCTACCCCTCATTCGACCCCTTGCGAAACTCCGTATTTCAGTAAGATAATGCACGACCGCATGTTGTAGTTGCTGTACGGGCCTTTCCGGATACAGAAAATGTTCGACTGCTGCCCTGGCCAGCACATTCTGCAGATCTCTCACCAAATGAAAACGTCTGGTCAATGGTGGCCGAGCAACTGGATCGTCACAATACGCCAGTTACTACTCTTGATGAACTGTGGTATCTTGTTGAAGCTGCATGGGCAGTTGTACCTGTACACCCCATCCAAGCTCTGTTTGACTCAATGCCCAGGGGTAACAAGGCCGTTATTACCGCCAGAGGTGATTTCTCAGGTCTATGCACCGAAATTGCGTGAAAATGTAATCATATGTCGGTTCTAGTATAAAATATTTGTCCAATGAATACCCATTTATCATCTGCATTGGATGGGTACATCACATAACTAATGAGGAGGTACTGTATAGGATTGGGGAGAAGAGGAGTTTGTGGCACAACTTGACAAAAAGAAGAGACCGGTTGGTAGGACATGTTTTGAGGCATCAAGGGATCACCAATTTAGTATTGGAGGGCAGCATGGAGGGTAAAAATCGTAGAGGGAGACCAAGAGATGAATACACTAATCAGATTCAGAAGGATGTAGGTTGCAGTAGGTACTGGGAGATGAAGAAGCTTGCACAGGATAGAGTAGCATGGAGAGCTGTATCAAACCAGTCTCAGGACTAAAGACCACAACAACAACAACAACAACAACCTAGAAACTACACCTTATGCCGGTAAAATCCAGAAGAATTATTTCTCTACGGTTGTTTAGAAATGTTAAAGCGAAGCTTCTGTTATCACGAATATTAGTATTTTCGTGCGATTAGTAATGAAAGATATTGAGCCAGAATTTGTTAATTGATATTTAAATCCGATAAGTAGAACTCAAAAGTAAAAAAGAAAATGTTGGTGACGGCCTGCACTCTCACTGACTGGAGTATAATTGTCTTCAGTTACGAGTCCCGCTTCAGACTGAGCCCCGATGGCCAGCGTAGACGTTTGGGGGGGGGGGGGGGGGGGGAGGGGGAGGAGGGTTAGCAACCCTACTGTCTCCCGCCAGCAGTGATGGTCAGGGGTGGGATCTTTTCTCACAGGAGGACTGCTTTGGCTGTGATCCGTGACGCCCTCGCTGCACTGCGGTACGTCGATTATATTCTATGCCCCGTTTTGCCGTCCTTCAAGGGAACACGCTCTGGCCATATTTCAGCAAGATAATGCCCGTCCGCACACGGCGAAAGTTTCTACTACTTGTCTTCCTGCTTTCGAAACCCTACCTTGGACAGCAAGGTCACCGGATCTCTTCCCAACTGAGAACGTTTGGAGCATTACAGACAGGGTCCTATAACCAGCTAGAAATTCTAGCGGTCTAACGCGCAAATTGGACATAATTTGGCACGATATCCCTCAGGAAGGCATCCAATAACTCTGCCACTCAACGCCAAGCCGAATAACTGCTTGCATAGGGGTAAGAGGTGGATCAATGCGTTATTGACTTGCTCAATTTGTGAAGTTCTCTCTCTTCAATAAATCATCTAATTTTTCTGAATTGCGTGTGTGTGTGTGTGTGTGTGTGTGTGTGTGTGTGTGTGGATTTTATGGGCGCCCAACGGCGAGTTTATCAGCGCCATAACAATGATTAAAATAAACGAATGTGGATAAGAAAGAAAATTGTCGTACGCGCATGCACACGAAATGACCACGCACATGGCTCTGAGTACTATGGGACTTACCAGCTGAGGTCATCAGTACCCTAGAACTTAAACCTATCTAATCTAGAGACATCACACACGTCCATGCCCGAGGCAGGATTCGAACCTGCGACGCAGCGGTCGCGCGGTTCCAGACTGAAGCGCCTAGAACCGCTCGGCCACTCCGGCCGGCTACCACACCAATACTCTATCGCACAGGCACTCTCACATGCACTAAAACCAACGAGGAGGCAACACAGCTAATGAAGAAACCGCACCGTGATTTTCACGCCACCAGCACCACACATCGGAGGGTCCTCTGGTCTGAGTAAAAAGCCATGAGTGATAGGGCTGTGACCGACGCGAAGACGAGTAAGGAGGAAGTACGCTACGGCCGAGTCGTGGTTTTAACGACACAGAGCTTGCTGTCGGTCACTTGTAGGCACTTATGTTCCCATCGACTCAGGACTTTATACCTCAAGAGCGAGGTGAGAGCACGCAGGGGGACAGCACACCGAAAGACCTGATGGTCCCGACACGCCTCCGTGGTTGCTCGATCCGCCCTTTCATTCCCCAGAATTCCCATGTGCCCTGGTACCCAGCAGAAAGACACTTCCTTCCCCAGTCGCTGTAGTTGGAGGAGGGCGTCCTCGATACTCTGCGTTACTTTATCTGGTGGTACAAGCGCTGGAGAGAGTAAAGGGCGCTCAAAGAATCTGAACAGACGAGAAATCTAACACTGGGAGAATGTCTCATCTGCTACAGTGCCCGCAAGATGGTAAATTCGGGAGGCAGTCTGACCTTGAGGACACAATCCGGGAAGACGACAGGGCAACCACCGGAGTCGCCCTGCTTAGATCCATCCGTAAAAACAGCTACATGGTCGTGTTGCTCAGATAAAGCGGCAGAAAAGAGCGCATTAAAAACGGAAGAAGGAGTACTAACTCCCCTGTACCGCACCAAATCTAGAACCACTCTGGGCCGCTCCAGTAGCCAGGGTGGCAGACGGTTAAAACCCTGGACTTGGGGGTCGCACTGGTGCCACACCGGGTGACACCAGCACACGCTGCACACGGATCCCAAGTGGGATCGTGGCTTGTGGACGGTTGGAAGAAAGGCCGCCAGATGTGGACGAACAGTAGTATGGTGTCCGGGTGAAGCTGGAACTGCGAGGAACTTACATGCTTGGTTCACCAGCAGGAGCTGCCGCCGGATGGTAAGTGGTGGTTCCCCAGCCTCAGCACAGAGGCTGGGTATGGGACTGGTCTGATAAGCACCCGTGGCCAGTCGAATCCCCGCATGGTGGACAGCGTCAAGGATCCCCAAATGAGGCGGCCCGCTGACCCATAAACCGCGCACCCTTAGTCCAGCAGCGAGCTCACAAAAGCCCGATAAAACTGGAGGAGACGCGCCCTGTCCGCTCCCCAAGACCTGTGGCTGAGACACTTGAGAATGTTCAGCGCCTTCAGGGTGAGGGCTTTTAAGTCTCGCAGGTGTGCCAACCACGACAATCTGGAGTCAAAAATGAGGCCCCGAAACCGCACCGTGTCTCTAAAATGTAGAATGGTGTCCCCAATCTTCAAGACAGCCAAACTAAAAAGACGACGAGAACGATCAAAATGAACACACACTGCTGAATTGTAATCATTTGATTGCCTGCACATGTACCTCACATCCAAAGATTTCCGCCCCATTCGCATAATTCCCTCGTGATGCGTCTTTTTTTTGTCTTAGAGTGTACTATACTCGTAAGGGGCAACCCGTCACCGGAGCATACTACCAAAAACTCATGAGAAGAATACTGGAGGTTGTCAAGGTAATGTGCCGTACGAAGCTGTTTGAGGCAGGTGTTCCTTCTCCACAACATGCCCCAGCTCATTCCACACAGGACATTGTCAGACATTCTGCTGATTGCGCTACCTTATTTAACCCTCCTTCCTTCATATTCTCGACGGATGAATAACCCACTACGTGGCAGGCCTTCTTAGAATGACAACGAGGTGGTTTCCGAGCTGTAACGTTACCTAAACATCCAAAATGCTGACTTCTACAATCTAGCTTCGCGAGCAGTTGTCCATCGCTGGGAAAAATTTGTTGCATTGAAGGGTGAATATGTAGACGATGACTGACACCATCAGCACGTTCCATGGTTGCGACGTCACGATTAAAAGTTTGTCACTATGCGAACACCTCAGTGGCAGGATTGTTCTCATCAGAAACGACAATAACAACAGAAACGTCAACAGTTATAGTTCAGCTAAACATTCAAGATCACAAGCAACACGTGAGCAGACAGTAAGAGAGAGAGAGAAAGTATATCAAGATGATAAATGTGCAGTTCACTAAGTTTATGCAGATGAAAATCTAATAATCATAAATGAGTGGAACACTATGGTACGGTAAGAACTGGAAGACAAGAGTTATGAGATAAAATGGGATCGGTAATAGGAACGACGCACAAGAAAGACTAAGCGAACTTTGAAGTAAATTTCAGCTAGTAATAGGTGATACATCATTTACAAATCAAATGAGGAGGCGGCATACTCGTACTTCGAAAAGCCTTGGTGACACAGCAAGGTTCCAGCTCGATTACATCAAACACTGGATTGTAAGGCGTTCCGAGGAGCAGATATACGAGACTCGGATCACAATTTAGTATCGGTGAAGAATAGGCTGAAGTTCAAGAGACCCGTAAACACGTGGGATACTGAAGTGCTGAAAAATGATGTGTGTTTGAAGATCTCTGAAGCTATGTGATAATGAACACCGCAGCAGGCAATTCAGTCGAAGAGGAGTGGACATATCTGAAAAGGCCAATCACAAAAGCTGAAGGCAACACATAGGTACAAGGAAGGAAACTGCGAAGAAACTATGTGAAGAAAAGAAATGCTTCAGACGATCGACGAAAGAAGGCGCAGAAATACTCAGGGAAATTTGGAGATACAGTTCAGCTAAGAATGATATAAACAGAAAATGCAGGGAAGATAAGCTGAAATGGCTGCATGAAAAATGTGAAGACATCGAAAAAGAAATGACTGTCGGAAAGACCGTCTCAGCACACAAAAAAAGTCAAAAGAGCCTTCGGTGAAAATAAAAACAAAGACATCAACATTAAGAGTGCAGTGGGAATTCCACTGTTAAATGCAGAGGAGAGAACGGATAGGTGGAAAGAGTGCACTGAAAGCCTCTGTGAGAGGAAGGACTTGTCTGATGACGTGACAGAAGAAGAAATGGGAGTCGATATGGAAGAGTCAGAGTTTAGACGAGCTTTGTGTAGTGTCCCTGTTGCAATATTCACCATTATCTAGGTGAAACATAAATAAAACTGACTGTATGTGACTCAACAGCGAGGAACTACAAACATCGATTTAACTGCATAACACTAACTGTAAAAATATACAATACAGATCGATAGATGCAGTAAAGACATTATTTTTACTGTATGAGATTATAATGTGTAAGTAATTAAAAGAAGTATTATAATCTTTGTCCAGTCTGTTTTGTTCTGTTCGTTCTGGTGTTAGCTGGAATAAGGTACGCAAGCTATTGCGCTGGGCTAGCATTTGTTTATGTCGTAACGCAATTGCAAATATTTAATGGTGTAAACTGTGTCCTAGTAAGAATATATTAGTATAAAGTGATCTCCGTGTGTTATTTTAAGAACCTACGCCACATTTAACTTATGAAAAGAATATTTAATGAAAATTATTTGCCGGCTGGTGTGGCCGTGCGGTTCTAGGCGCTACAGTCTGGAACCGCATGACCGCTACGGTCGCAGGTTCGAATCCTGCCTCGGGCATGGATGTGTGTGATGTCCTTAGGTTAGTTAGGTTTAAGTAGTTCTTAGTTCTAGGGGACTGGTAACCTCAGAAGTTAAGTCCTATAGTGCTCAGAGCCATTTGAACCATTTTGAAAATTATTTAGCATGTTTCCAGCTGCTGCGGAGCGAGTAACAGTGTTCTCTGACTGTTAACAATTAGGCGCCATTACGCGGTACATTTAAAAATATTTTTTCACAGCACAATGTCTGCTAGTCGGAGCGGAAGAAATTATGTAAAAATATTCAGTGAGATTGATTGAAGGAATCCAGTGAAATAATTTTATTAAAACTTGCTATTTTCTGCGACAGTAATAATTACAGATCAGTGAACTGTAGCTGAGTAATACTACGCTATTGCATTTACAGTAATTTGTAGGGAGCCTGGCGCTCGATAAAACCAGATATAATATGTAATTGGCAACTTACGAAATTCATTATTTTGCTTATTATATCTCTTTTGTATTTTTTTGAAAGCTAAACGTAAAAACTAACTTAACTAAAAATCAGTAACAGATCACGATAAATCAAAGGACAAACAAATTTACCAGGAGAGTGTTGCCTCTAAATAAATAGTTACATTATTTTTTTAAGAGATATAATATTTGGAAGACTTAAGATCAAATAGGGCAGAACGGATAGACAACATTTAAATAGAATTTCTAAAATCTCTGGCGGAAGTTGCAATCAAATGATTATTCTGGTTGGTGTATAGAATCTGCGAGACCACTGACATAGTACCAAACTTTCGGAAAAATAACAGTTATTCAATTCGGCAGATGAAAGCGGCAGGTAAGTGCGATATCTACCGCCCAGTCAGCTTAACAGCTCCTGTATCCAAGTAGCGGACAGGAATAACACAAGTGTATGGAAAATCTGGTGGATGACGGTGAATTTAGCTTCAGGATAAAGGAACCAGGGAGGCAGTCGTGACGTTGCACCTGGTAACGGAATCAAGAATCTCATAGGATTTGTAGAGCTGGAAAAAGAGTTCGACAATTCCAAATGGTGAAAGAATTTTAAATTCTGAGTAAAAATGGTACAAGGTATAGGAAAATACTAAGAACATAGTGCTGCGATTAGTACGGATGTAAGAAACAAAAGTAAAATTTCGATCCTATACCCAAGAAGGAAGAGGAGACACTTTCAACACTGGGATTAAATTTCAGGGCGAAAGGATATCAGTGACAAGATTCGCTGATGACATTGCTATCCTCAGTGAAACTGAGGAAGAATAACAGGAGCTGCGGAATAGGATAAACAGAGCAATGGATGCATCCAAAAAAGACAAAAGTAACGAGAAGCAGCAGAAATTGCGACTGCGGAGTCGACAGATGAATGATTTTGAGACTTACCCTCGAGCGTGCCGGTTAGAACCCTGCGGACGTCGAAGTGGACGGGCCCGCGGCTGGACTCGAACACGGCACCCTCCGCGAACAGACCCTGCTCGGGCCGCAGCCGCATACGGTACGTCCTGCAACAGCCGACACAGAAACACACACTCAGCACAAGTCTACTGCATTACGGCCGACTCGTAACGACGGCAGTTATTTCTAAATTACTCTCCACTGAGGTAACAGAAGTTACGGAGCAGCGATAACCACATACATAGGTGGCTGTATTATCGCGTATGCAAGGTATAAAAAAGGGCAGTGAAGTGGCGAAGCAGTCATTTGTACTCAGGTGATTCGTGTGAAATGGCTTCCGACGCGATTATGGCCGCACGACGGCATAAACAGACTCTGAAAGAGGAATTGTACTTGGAGCTAGACAAATGAGACACTCCACTACGGAAATCGTTAGGGAATTCAATATTCTGAGATCTACAGTGACAAAACCGTGCAGAGAATACTAAAATTCGGGCATTACCTCTCACCGTGGACAACGCAGTGATCGGCGACCTTGACTTAATGAACCGAGACCTACAAGTCGTATACAAAGCTTTAATTAGAGGGCTACATACATTAAAGAAAATACATAAAGCTATAAAACGATGAATTACCAATGAGTAAGAACCTCCTTCTGGCGGTAAATCACCAGTGCACGTCTTAATATATACAGGGTGGTCCACAGGTGGTGACCGGGCCAAATATCTCACGAAATAAGCATCAAACGAAAAAACTACAAAGAACGAAAAACGTCTAGCTTGGAGGGGGAAACCAGATGGCGCTATGGTTGGCACGCTACATGGTGCTGCCATAGGTCAAACGGATATCAACTGCGTTTTTTTAAAAATAGGAACCTCCATTTTTAATAGATTTTCGTGTAGTACGTAAAGAAATATGAATGTTTTAGTTGGACCACTTTTTCACTTTGCGATAGATGGAGCTGTAATAGTCACAAACATACGGCTCACAATTTTAGACGAACAGTTGGTAACAGGTAGGTTTTTTAAATTAAAGTAAAGAACGTAGGCACGTTTGAACATTTTATTTCGGTTGTTCCAACGTGATACATGTACCTCTGTGAACTTATCATTTCTGAGAACGCATGCTGTTACATCGTAATTACCTGTAAATACCACATTAATGCAATAAATGCTCAAAATGATGTCCGTCAACCGCAATACATTTGGCAATACGTGTAACGACATTTCTCTCAACAGCGAGTAGTTCGCCTTCCGTTATGTTCGCACATGCATTGACAATGCGCTGACGCATGTTGTCAGGCGTTCAACTTTCCCCACAGAAAGAAATCCGGGGACGTCCGATCCAGTGAACGTGCGGGTCACGGTATGGTGCTTCGACGACCAATCCACCTGTCATGAAATATGATATTCAATACCGCTTCAACGGCATGCGAGCTAAGAGCCGGACATCCATCATGTTGGAAGCACATCGCCATTCTGTCATGCAGTGAAACATCTTGTAGTAACATCGGTAGACCATAACGTAGGAAATCAGCATACATTGCACCATTTAGATTGCCTTCGATAAAATGGGGGCCAATCATCTTTCCTCCCATAAGACCGCACCATACATTAACCCGCCAAGGTAGCTGACCACATGCCCCTCCATATCCGCATCCACCGACGCCTGAAGGCCGAGGATGACACGGCGGCCGGTCGGTACCGTTGGGCCTTCATGGCCTGTTCGGGAGGAGTTTAGTTAGTCCTAAACGATACGTTCGTCGCACGTCCCAGTATGATTTCTGCGGTTATTTCACGCAGTGTTGCTTGTCTGTTAGCACTGACAACTGTAAGCAAACGCCTTTACATTCGATCGTTGTTGTTGTTGTGGTCTTCAGTCCTGAGACTGGATTGATGCAGCTCTCCATGCTACTGTATCCTGTGCAAGCTTCTTCATCTCCCAGTACCTACTGCAACCTACATCCTTCTGAATCTGATTAGTCTATTCATCTCTTGGTCTCCCTCTACGATTTTTACCCTCCATGCTGCCCTCCATTACTAAACTGGTGATCCCTCGATGCCTCAAAACATGTCCTACCAACCGGTCCCTTCTTTTTGTCAAGTTGTGCCACAAACTCCTCTTCTCCCCAATCCTATACAGTACCTCCTCATTAGTTATGTGATGTAGCCATCCAATGCAGATGATAAATGGGTATTCATTGGACAAATATTTTATACTAGAACCGACATATGATTACATTTTCACGCAATTTCGGTGCATAGACCTGAGAAATCACCTCTGGCGGTAATAACGGCCTTGTTACGCCTGGGCATTGAGTCAAACAGAGCTCGGATGGCGTGTACAGGTACAGCTGTCCATGCAGCTTCAACACGATACCACAGTTCATCAAGAGTAGTGACTGGCGTATTGCGACGAGCGACGTTTTCAATTGGCGAGAGATTTGGAGAATGTGTTGGCTTGGGCAGCAGTCGAACATTTTCTGTATGCAGAAAGGCCCGTACAGGACCTGCAACATGCAGCCGTGAATTATCCTGATGAAATGTAGGGTTTCGCAGTGATCAAAAAATTCAAATGGCTCTGAGCACTATGGGATTTAACAGTTGAGGTCATCAGTCCCCTAAAACTTAGAACTACTTGAACCTAACTAACCTACGGACATCACGCACATCCGTGCCCGAGGGAGGATTCGAACCAGCGACCTTAGCGATCTTGCGGTGCCAGACTGAAGCGACTAGAATCGCTCGGCCACCGTAGGGATCGAATGAAGGGTAGAGCCACAGGTCGTAACACATCTGAAACTTAATGTCCACTGTACAAAGTGCCGTCAATGTGAACAAGAGGTGACCGAGACGTGTAACCAATGGCACTCCATACCATCACGCCGGGTGATACGCCAGAATGACGATGACGAATACACCCTTCCAATGTCCGTTGACCGCGATGTCGCCAAACACGGATGCGACCATAATGTTGCTGTAAACAGAAAATGGATTCATCCTGTCTGTGATGCAGCGTCAACGGTGACCACAGCCATGGTCTTCGAGCTGATAGTACATGCTGCTGCAAACGTCGTCGAACTGTTCGTGCAGATTGTTGTTGTCTTGCAAACGTCCCCATCTGTTGATTCAGGGATCGAGACATGGCTGCAAGATCCGTTACAGCCACGCAGATAAGATGCCTGTCATCTCGACTGCTAGTGATACGAGGCCGTTGGGATCCAGCACGGCGTTCTGTATTACCCTCCTGAACCCACCGATTCCATATTCTGCTAACAGTCATTGGATCTCGACCAACGCGAGCAGCAATGTCGCGATACGATAAAGCGCAATCGCGATAGGCTACAATCCGACCTTTATCAAAGTCGCAAACGTGATGGTACGCATTTCTCCTCCTTACACAGCAACGTTTCACCAGGCAACGCTGGTCTGCTGCTGTTTGTGTATGAGAAATCGATTGGAGACTTTCTCATGCGAGCACGTTGTAGGTGTCGCCGCCGGCGCCAACCTTGTGTGAATGCTGTGTAAAGCTAATCATTTGCATATCACAGCATCTTCTTCCTGTCGGTTAAATTTCGCGTCTGCAGCGCGTCATCTTCGTGGTGTAGCAATTTTAATGGCCAGTAGTGTATACACGTGCACATCGCTGTTCCAGACTTTGATTTCAGTGCAGTGCTCAATGCCGCGTTAGATAGGGGCGTCCGGACGCCTCTGACCAGACACTGTGCAGCGCGGGCAGGGCGAGTCCGAGTACCGGTCTGTTCCACACACACACACACACACACACACACACACACACACACACACACACACGCGCTAGCGCACTCAGCGCCGCCAGCTAATTAGCCGGTCATTACGCATGTGCCAGCGCGGCCGGCCAGCAAGGCAACAGCCGGCGCCGTCGCGGGCCACCCCCGCCGTGCTGTGCTCTGCTGCCCGCATCCGTTCTCTACGGCCGCACCGCGCCGCTGTGTGCTCCTCTTTTATGCGAAAACTTCCAGCGGCCAGCAGACGCTCCTAGGCGTCGGCCGGTGCAAGCGCGTTAAAAGGGGGCAGGGGCTGCAATTTCCGTGCAATCTCGCCCACTGTACCAGTCTGAAAAATGAAAAACTACGTGCTTTCAAAGTAATTGCACTCGTTATAAAACAAGCGTATTACCGCACTTGACGTGCGACACAACGGAGAGTCATTCACCTATTTTCAAAGGAACGACAAAAAGTAATGGCCCGATTTAAATGCGTCTACGAACGAGTGCCGGATTAACGTGTTGGGAAGAGTCTGTCTGGACTATGTGTCAGTCCTACTAACACGAATTCATTACAGACCAATGGAAACACTGGTACAAGCCGTCCTCGCGGTAGATCAGTTTGGATTCCGTAGAAATGTTGGAACACGTGAGGCAGTACTCACCCTACGACTAATCTTAGAAAATAGACTAAGGAAAGGCAAACCTACGTTTCTAGTATTTGTAGACTTGGAGAAAGCTTTTGTCAATGTTGATTGGAATAACCTCCTTCAAATTCTGAAGGTGGCAGGGGTAAAATACAGGGAGCGAAAGGCTACTTACAATTTGTACAGAAACTAGATGGCAGTTATAAGAGTCGAGGGACATGAAAGGGAAGCAGTGGTTGGGAAGGGAGTGAGACAGGGCTGTAGCCTGTCCCCGATGTTATTCAGTCTGTATATTGAGCAAGCAGTGAAGGAAACAAAAGAAAAATTTGCAGTAGGTATTAAAATCCATGGAGATGAAATAAAAACTTTGAGGTTCGCCGATGACATTGTAATTCTGTCAGAGACAGCAAAGGACTTCGAAGAGCAGCTGACCGAAATGGACAGTGTCTTGAAAGGAGGATATAAAATGAACCTCAACAAAAGCAAAACGAGGATAATGGAATGGAGTCGAATTAAATCGGGTGATGCTGCAGAATTAGATTGGGAAATGAGAGACTTAAAGTAGTAAAGGAGTTTTGCTATTTGGGGAGCAAAATAAACTGATGATGGTCGAAGTAGAGAGGATATAAAATGTAGACTGGCAATGGCAAGGAAGGGGTTTCTGAAGAAGAGGAATTTGTTAACATCGAGTATAGATTTAAATGTCAGGAAGTCGTTTCTGAAAGTATTTGTATGGAGTGTAGCCTGGTGTGGAGGTGAAACATACACGATAAATAGTTTAGACCAGAAGAAAATAGAAGCTTTCGAAATGTGGTGCTACAGAAGAATGCCGAAAAATGGCGTGGCAAGCCGTTCCACAGGACTACATCCAGCATCTCTACGATCGTCTCCATGGGAGAATAGCAGCCTGCATTGCTGCGAAAGGTGGATATACACTGTACTAGTGCCGACATTGTGCATGCTCTGTTGCCTGTGTCTATGTGCCTGTGGTTCTGTCAGTGTGATCATGTGATGTATCTGACCCCAGGAATGTGTCAATAAAGTTTCCCCTTCCTGGGACAATGAATTCACGGTGTTCTTATTTCAATTTCCAGGAGTGTAATTTGCCTACGATATTCCCGCAGGACTTTTGCCGATACCTCGCTGGCAAGGCGGTTTGTGGTCTCAAATGCCGTCGGATTCCTGATTAAGCGACAGATGTCATTGTTTGGTAGCTGGTATCTTAGGTCAGTGCTTACGTTATCATAGATAGTACACTCGTAGATCACGTGGTCCGGAGTGCCCAATTGAGCTCCGCAGTCACACGAGGGGGTAGCCCTTTCCCGAACCGCCATATACTGTATTCAAACATTATGAATCACCTCGAAGGGAACGATCTATTGACACGTAATCAGCATGGCTTCAGAAAACATCGCTCTTGTGCAACGCAGCTAGCTCTTTATTCGCACGAAGTAAAGGCCGCTATCGACAGGGGATCTCAAGTTGATTCCGTATTTCTAGATTTCCGGAAAGCTTTTGACACTGTTCCTCAAAAGCGACTTCTAGTCAAGCTGCGGAGCTATGGGGTATCGTCTCAGTTGTGCGACTGGATTCGTGATTTCCTGTCGGGAAGGTCGCAGTTCGTAGTAATAGACGGCAAATCATCGAGTAAAACTGAAGTGATATAAGGTGTTCCCCAGGGAAGCGACCTGGGACCTCTGCTGTTCCTGATGTATGTAAATGACCTGGGTGACAATCTGAGCAGTTCTCTTAGGTTGTTCGCAGATGATGCTGTAATTTACCGTCTAGTAAGGTCATCTGAAGACCAGTATCAGTTGCAAAGCGATTTAGAAAAGATTGCTGTATGGTGTGGCAGGTAACAGTTGACGCTAAATAACGAAAAGTGTGAGGTGATCCACACGAGTTCCAAAAGAAATGCATTGGAATTCGATTACTCGATAAATAGTACAATTCTCAAGGCTGTCAATTCAACTAAGTACCTGGGTGTTAAAATTACGAACAACTTCAGTTGGAATGACCACATAGATAATATTGTCGTATCGTCTCAGTTGTGCAACTGGATTCGTGATTTCCTGTCGGGAAGGTCGTAGATCGTAGTATTAGACGGCAAATCATCGAGTAAAACTGAAGTGATATCAGGTGTTCCTCAGGGAAGCGTCCTGGGACCTCTGCTGTTCCTGATGTATGTAAATGACCTGGGTGACAATCTGTGCAGTTCTCTTAGGTTGTTCGCAGATGATGCTGTAATTTACCGTCTAGTAAGGTCATCCGAAGACCAGTATCAGTTGCAAAGTGATTTAGAAAAGATTGCTGTATGGTGTGTCAGGTGGCAGTTGACGCTAAATAAGGAAAAGTGTGAGGTGATCCACACGAGTTCCAAAAGAAATCCGTTGGAATTCGATTACTCGATAAATAGTACAATTCTCAAGGCTGTCAATTCAACTAAGTACCTGGGTGTTAAAATTACGAACAACTTCAGTTGGAAAGACCACATAGATAATATTGAGGGGAAGGCAAGCCAAAGGTTGCAGATCATTGGCAGGACACTTAGAAGATGCAACAAGTCCACTAAAGAGACCGCTTACACTACATTCGTTCGTCCTCTGTTAGAATATTGCTGCGCGGTGTGGGACCCATACCAGGTGGGATTGACGGAGGACATCGAAAAGGTGCAAAAAAAAGGCAGCTCGTTTTGTATTATCACGTAATAGGGGAGAGAGTGTGGCAGATATGATACACGAGTTGGGATGGAAGTCATTACAGCATAGACGTTTTTCGTCGCGGCGAGACCTTTTTACGAAATTTCAGTCACCAACTTTCTCTTCCGAATGCGAAAATATTTTGTTGAGCCCAACCTACATAGGTAGGAATGATCATCAAAATAAAATAAGAGAAATCAGAGCTCGAACAGAAAGGTTTAGGTGTTCGTTTTTCCCGCTCGCTGTTCGGGAGTGGAATAGTAGAGAGATAGTATGATTATGGTTCGATGAACCCTCTGCCAAGCACTTAAATGTGAATTGCAGAGTAGTCATGTAGATGTAGATGAAGATATGCCTGCTGCGGCCCATGACCTGTGAGGAAGTGCAGCAGTCCCCTACTTGGTTGGAAGTGGGAGAGTTGGAGCCGTTCTTTGACTTTCGGCACTAGTTGGTGAGTGCTTCTGCCTCTTTCCTCTCTGTCCCAGAGTTCTTGCCACAGCTCTTCTTTTCTTCTTTTGATTGCAACCCTATCCCCCACCCGCACCCCCAGAATGCTCTCAGTTTTTTCTATTTCTCCTCTTTTTACCCAATACCAAGCCTCCTGTTCCCAAATTTTAATATCCAGGGGACACATCCCCATGAGTATCAGCAGTGCCCCTCCCGGAGATGTTCTGTATGCTCCAATGGAACGTACAAGCATGTTTCGCTGCACCCTCCTAACAGCCATAGCAGGCACGACCCTAGTGAGCCCGTGTGCCCAGACTCCGGATCAAAAAAATGGCTCTGAGCACTATGGGACTTAACTTCTAAAGTCATCAGTCCCCTAGAACTTAGAACTTGAAACTTCCCCTTCGCTCTTTACTTATTCAGATCAGCACTAAACTGACACACAATATTTTTAGCGCAACGCAATCTGACTTTCAAAAATCCCTACAATGGAATGGCCCTGACTAACATTAACCTATACCTTTCACGAATCACTTACCTCACAAAAATCTTCGTTACTCGAACTACTGCAATACAGCCAGCGCCACTACTGCCAGCTAAATAAAAGATTCAAACTACTGAAGGAACTAACTACTGATAGGCATAGTTAGCGAATGAAAGATCTTCATAGAGAACAAACAATGTATTTACCTTAATAGTGTTCAAAAGTCATAATATATGTAGCAGTTCACAACATACAGTCTTACAAATTTACTGTCTCTGATCGACACACGTCCAGATCATCCGCTCTCAAAACTCGGCCATCTCTTTCCCCACATCCACCACTGCTGGCGGCTCACCAACTGCCCAACGCTTCGCGCTGTTCCCATCCAACTGCCCAACACTGCAATAGCGAATATTCCAACAATGCTAACGAGCCACAGACTGCACACAGCACAGTCAGTGATTTTCATACAGAGCGCTACGTGGCGTTACCAATAAGAAAACCTAAACAGCCAACTTACAAACTAAGGAAACCTAACCTAAGGACATCACACACATCCATGCCCGAGGCAGGACTCGTACCTGCTACCGTAGCGGTCGCGCGGTTCCAGACTGTAGCGCCTAGAACCTCTCGGCCACCGTGGCCGGCGACTCCGAATCCGTAACCCACGATGGAGGCAAGAATGGTGTTGTGATATAACTTTATGAGTCCTGGTGGAAGGTGAAATCTTCTGTGTCCTATCATGATGAGGTTTTTCAGAGCTTCTAATGATCTTTGAGTTGCCGCTTCGATATGCTTAGCAAAGCTCCATCTTTCATCAATTATCACACCCAGATACCGGGCCTCGAGATGTCGAATTACTGGTGAGCCCCCGATCCTCATCGTTGAATTTCTGGCCAATTGGCCTCTCAGTAGTAGGTATGTCGACTTTACGTGTCTGAGCGGCGGTGTGTCTAACACGCTTTCCTCGGCCACCGAAGAGGAAACCACGGGATTTCTGTGGTGTCACCGCCACACACCACACTTGCTAAGTGGTAGCCTTTAAATCGGCCGCGGTCAGTGATTGCAGACCGAGCGCCGCCACACGGCAGGCCTAGTCTAGAGAGACTCCCTAGCACTCGCCCCACTTGTACAGCCGCCTTTGCTAGCGATGGTTCACTGACTACCTGCGCTCTCATTTGCCGAGACGACAGTTTTAGCATAGCCTTCAGCTACGTCAATTGCTACGACATAGCAAGGCGCTATATTCAGTTGCTATTGATATTGTGAATCATGTACCGTCAGAAGCGACGTTCGTCATTAATGGATTAAAGCTAAGTATCCAACTAATTACGTCCGCTTCCTGAATTCTTATTCCATTGTCATGTTCCAGACCTCACGTCAGTATAGTTCTTCCCTCCTCACACCAGCCTGCGTGAGCTCAAACGCGTGCATTTCGGCCTCCACTAGTAACAGGGTGTTGGCTCTTCTGCCAACACAACAATTTAAACGCTGGGTGTCGCGGTTCTGACATCCGCCACACAGGCTCCAAAAGAAGGAGTGAAATGCGGCTGTGACGACCTACCACGGTGGCGTTGGGCAGAATTGTGACGAAATTTGGTGCCAACGTGACACCATTAACTCGCTTTACAGCTCACGTGAACTTCAGAGCTGTGACCTTTTTCTTCCGCACGTGTGGACTCCCTGCTGTCTGAAGCGCCGCACAGCCCGACGCTCCCGACGGAGGGGGCCGCGTTTTTGCGCCGTCACAGAGGAAGATCGTAGGCGCAGTTGAGCCAAACTACAAACTTAGGCGTCGCAATGGCAGACAATTACGGTGTTTCGAAACAGCGACTCTTTAATCCTATTGCGCTGTGCAGCTTTCAAACACTCGTTTACGATAGAGGACTGCAGCACCATTCCCCCTTTTGAATTATCGAACAAACGAAAGGATGGCTGACATAGTGTTTAGTGTATATGGGATTGAAAAACAGTTAAGATCCTTAGACGCCAGGAAGGCATCTGGCCCAGACGGTATCCCCGTGAGATTTTATGTTGACTATACTACAAATATAGCACCATTCTTATCCATCATCTATCAGAGATCATTGGAACGGCGGAAAGTTCCACGGGACTGGAAGAAGGCCCAGGTCATAGCAATCTATAAAAAGGGTAGAAAGTCGGATGCACATAATTACCGGCCAATTTCACTGACGTCGATCTGTTGAATCATGGAACATATTTTGTGTTCAGACATAATGACCTTTCTAGACTCTTGAGAAGCTCATCTGCAGAAACCAGCACGGTTTTAGGAAACAGTGGTCATGCGAGACACAGCTGGCCCTCTTTGTGCCCGATATACAACGGGCTCTAGATACCGGATCCCAGGTTGATGCCATATTTCTCGACTTTCCAAAGGCGTTCGACTCAGTTCCGCACTGTCGCTTGCTACAAAAAGTGCGAGCCTACGGTCTGTCCAATGACATATGCGGTTGGATAGAAAGTTTTCTAACAGACAGGGGGCAGTATGTCGTCCTGAACGGGGTGACTTCAACAGAAACAAGACTAACTTCAGGTGTGCCCCAGGGCAGCGTAATAGGTCCTCTGCTTTTTACGCTTTACATAAACGATCTGGTTGATAGTATTGACAGCGGCCTTAGACTGTTAGCCGATGATGCTGTAGTCTACAGGAAAGTAGTATCACACGAAAGTTGTGAAAAAATTAATGAGGATTTGCAGAAAATAAATGCCTGGTGTAATGACTGGCAGTTGTCTCTCAATATTAGTGTCAATTACTGCGTATAACAAGACGAAAATCCCCATTAATGTACGAGTACAAAATAAGTGATCAGTGTTTGGAAGCGGTAACATCAGTCAAGTATCTCGGTCTGACTACTCGAAATGATCTCAAATGGAATGATCAGGCCGGCCGGGGTGGCCGAGCGGTTCTAGGCGCTACAGTCTGCAACCGCGCGACCATGCCTCGGGCATGAATGTGTGTGATGTCCTTAGGTTAGTTAGGTTTAAGTACTTCTAAGGGCCTGATGACCTCAGAAGTTATATCCCCTAGTGCTCAGAGCCCTTTTTTCTGTTTATTTATTTATGTATTTTTGGAGTGATAAGATTACACAAGTAACGGGTAAGGCGAACTCTAGATTGCGGTTTGTTGGTAGAATCCTGAAGCGATGCAGTCCTTCAACAAAGGAAACAGTTTACAGTACATTACTTCGTCCAGTCTGAGAGTATTGTTCGTCTGTATGGGACCCTTACCAGTTGGATCTGATTCAAGAGATTGAGAAGGTCCAAAGGAGAGAGGCAAGATTCGTGACTGGTACATTTAGACATCGCGAGAGCGTTACAAATCTCATAAAAGTCTGAAGTGGGACACACTTGCAGATAGACGACGCTCTAAACAGAAGGGACTGCTCACTAAATTCCGAAATCCGCTCTTCACCGAGGATCAAATCGTGCAGTGATCACCATTCAAAGATAAGGGAAATTAGAGCTCGTACTGAGGCGTTCAGACAGTCGTTTTTCCCTCGCGCGATCCGCGAGTGGAAGAGAGGGGGGGAAATATGACTTTGGCGCGAATTGTGCCCTCCGCCACACATCGCTTGGTGGCTAGCGAAGTATACAGGGTGTTACAAAAAGGTACGGCCAAACTTTCAGGAAACATTCCTCACACACAAAGAAAGAAAATATGTTATGTGGACATGTGTCCGGAAACGCTTACTTTTCGTGTTAGATCTCCTTTTATTACTTCTCTTCGAATCACATTAATCATGGAATGGAAACACACAGCAACAGAACGTACCAGCGTGACTTCAAACACTTTGTTACAGGAAATGTTCAAAATGTCTTCCGTTAGCGAGGATACATGCATCCACCCTCCGTTGCATGGAATCCCCGATGCGCTGATGCAGCCCTGGAGAATGGCGTATTGTATCACAGCCGTCCACAATACGAGCACGTAGAGTCTCTACATTTGGTACCGGGGTTGCGTAGACAAGAGCTTTCAAATGCCCGCATAAATGAAAGTCAAGAGGGTTGAGGTCAGGAGAGCGCGGAGGCCATGGAATTGGTCCGCCTCTACCAATCCATCGGTCACCGAATCTGTTGTTTAGAAGCGTTCGAACACTTCGACTGAAATGTGCAGGAGCTCCATCGTGCATCGTGCATGAACCACATGTTGTGTCGTATTTGTAAAGGCTCATGTTCTAGCAGCACGGGTAGAGTATCCCGTATGAAATCATGATAACGATCTCCATTGAGCGTAGGTGGACGAAACTAAAATGAGCTCTAACATGGAAATTAAGCGTTTCCGGACACATGTCCAAATAACATCTTTTCTTTATTTGTGTGTGAGGAAAGTTTCCTGAAAGTTTGGTCGTACCTTTTTGTAACACTTTGTATATGCAGATGTAGATGTAGAACTTGTCTTACAGAAAACCAAAAACACTTGGCTCACTGATTTTAAAAGAAAAAAAATAATACTCTCCTGGAAATGGAAAAAAAGAACACATTGGCACCGGTGTGTCAGACCCACCATACTTGCTCCGGACACTGCGAGAGGGCTGTACAAGCAATAATCACTCGCACGGCACAGCGGACACACCAGGAACCGCGGTGTTGGCCGTCGAATGGCGCTAGCTGCGCAGCATTTGTGCACCGCCGCCGTCAGTGTCAGCCAGTTTGCCGTGGCATACGGAGCTCCATCGCAGTCTTTAACACTGGTAGCATGCCGCGACAGCGTGGACGTGAACCGTATGTGCAGTTGACGGACTTTGAGCGAGGGCGTATAGTGGGCATGCGGGAGGCCAGGTGGACGTATCGCCATAGTGCTCAACACGTGGGGCGTGAGGTCTCCACAGTACATCGATGTTGTCGCCAGTGGTCGGCGGAAGGTGCACGTGCCCGTCGACCTGGGACCGGACCGCAGCGACGCACGGATGCACGCCAAGACCGTAGGATCCTACGCAGTGCCGTAGGGGAACGCACCGCCACTTCCCAGCAAATTAGGGACACTGTTGCTCCTGGGGTAGCGGCGAGGACCATTCGCAACCGTCTCCATGAAGCTGGGCTACGGTCCTGCACACCGTTAGGCCGTCTTCCGCTCACGCCCCAACATCGTGCAGCCCGCCTCCAGTGGTGTCGCACACAGCACACAGGGCCAACACCCGGCATCATGGTGTGGGGAGCGATCTCCTACACTGGCCGTACACCTCTGGTGATCGTCGAGGGGACACTGAATAGTGCACGGTACATCCAAACCGTCATCGAACCCATCGTTCTACCATTCCTAGACCGGCAAGGGAACTTGCTGTTCCAACAGGACAATGCACGTCCGCATGTATCCCGTGCCACCCAACGTGCTCTAGAAGGTGTAAGTCATCTATCCTGGCCAGCAAGATCTCCGGATCTGTCCCCCATTGAGCATGTTTGGGACTGGATGAAGCGTCGTGTCACGCGGGCTGCACGTCCAGCACGAACGCTGGTCCAACTGAGGCGTCAGGTGGAAATGGCATGGCAAGCCGTTCCACAGGACTACATCCAGCATCTCTACGATCGTCTCCATGGGAGAATAGCAGCCTGCATTGCTGCGAAAGGTGGATATACACTGTACTAGTGCCGACATTATGCATGCTCTGTTGTCTGTGTCTATGTGCCTGTGGTTCTGTCAGTGTGATCATGTGATGTATCTGACCCCAGGAATGTGTCAATAAAGTTTCCCCTTCCAGGGACAATGAATTCACGGTGTTCTTATTTCAATTTCCAGGAGTGTATGTATTGGATGTCGTTGCGTGATAGGTAAGGTTGTGTATTACTTTATGAGCCTGTTGAGACAAATTATCGAAATGAAAATAAATAATCCAGAAATAAAACAATCGCGCGCAGTCGACCTTTAATACTGAAACCGGGGAAACGTACAGAGGTGTCTCTTCTCGCCAGCAAGTGTCGCCGCTGAACGCGCTTACCCTAATCGAGTTTGTGAACAGCGTCACCTCGTACGGCCAGCAGGCTTCCTGCAGCTCAGCAGTACAGCCCTCGATCCGGAGCACCCTGAATAAGCCATCGACGGGGCCATATAAAAACCTCTGTACAAGGCAGAGAAAACTGCAACGAATCGAATTATTACTATTATTATTTCTCTCCTTTCTCATGTCTGGTTAAAAATGGAAAGTGACGCGGACCTTGATCAAGCGCGACTTCCTTTCAACTGTACGGTATATGTTACCTTGCATTTAGGAACTTTCGGGGAGTTGAACATGGATCAATAATTACAGATTTCTGTAGTTATATATATATATGTTTGGATGTAGCTGCATTGCGTTGATGTACTGGTGGATATTGTGTGGTATGACTCCTGTAGTTGATAGTATAATTGGTATGATGTCAACTTTATCCTGATGCCACTTGTCTTTGACATCTTCAGGCAGTTGGATGTATTTTTCAATTTTTTCTCCTGTTTTCTTCTGTATATTTGTTGTATTGGGTATGGATATTTCGATTAGTTGTGTCAATTTCTTATTCTTATTGGTGAGTATGATGTCAGGTTTGCTATGTGATGCTGCTCCATCTGTTACAATGGTTCTGCTTCAGTACAATTTGCATTCATCATTCTCCAGTACACTTTGTGGCGCATACCTGTATGTGGCAACGTGCTGCCTTACTAGTCCACGTTGTATAGCAAGTTGTCTGTTATTATTATTATTATTATTATTGTTATCAAGTGTATGGCAGGTTACATATTATTTAGGCTTAGAAATAAAAGATATACATAAAAAGAGGCGCGCCACGAAGGAAGTATACGAATAGGACTGAATTCAGAAGACGTGATGTACATGACAAAACAAATAATTACAACTTTATAAAAACTGTATAATGGGTCGGTCCACCTCTGACGTCTATGCAAGCACGTATTCGGTTAGGCACTGGGTCACACAGTTGTTGCATCGGCTCCTGAGGGATATTGTGCAAAATGCTGTCCAACTGGCAAGTTAGAACGTTAAAAATCCCGAGATGGTTGGACAGTGCTGCTCATAATGCTCCAATGAACCCAGCTCGCGCTATTCGTCGACGAGACTCAGAGGGCCATAGACACGGTTTCCCAGGTAGATGCCGTGTTTCTTTACTTCCGCAGGGCGTTTGATACAGTTCCCCACAGTAGTTTAATGAACAAGGTAAGAGCATATGGACTATCAGAACGATTGTGTGATTGGATTGGAGGGTTCCTAGATACCAGAACGCAGCATGCAATTCTCAATGGAAAGAAGTCTTTCGAAGTAAGATTGATTTCAGGTGTGCCGCAGGGGAGTGTCGTAGGACCGTTGCTATTCACAGTATACATAAATGACCTCGTGGATGACATCCGAAGTTCACTGAGACTTTTTGCGGATGATGCTGTGGTGTATCGAGAGGCTGTAACAGTGGAAGATTGTAGTGAAGTGCAGGAGGATCTGCAGCGAATTGACGCATGGTGCAGGGAATGGCAATTGAATCTCAATGTAGACAAGTGTAACGTGATGCGAATACATAGAAAGAAAGTTACCTTATCATTTAGCTACAAAATAGCAGGTCAGCAACTGGAAGCAGTTAATTCCATAAATTATCTGAGAGTAGGCATTAGGAGTGATTTAAAATGGAATGACCACATAAAATTAAGCGTCGGTAAAGCAGATCCCAGACTGAGGTTCATTGGAAGAATCCTAAGGAAATGCAGTCCGAAAACAAAGTAAGTAGGTTACAGTACGCTTGTTCGCCCACTGCTTGAATACTGGTCAGCAGTGTGGGATCCGCACCAGATAGGGTTGATAGAAGAGAGAGAGAAGATGCAAAGGAGAGCAGGATCATTTAATAATCGCGAAAGCGTTACGGAGATGATAGATAAACTCCAGTGGAAGACACTGCAGGAGAGACGCTCAGTAGCTCGGTATGGGCTTTTGTTGACGTTTCGAGAACGTAACTTCACCGAGGAGTCAAGCAGTATATTGTTCCCTCCTGCATATATCTCGCGAAGAGACCATGAGGATAAAATCAGAGAGGTTAGAGCCCACACAGTGGCATACTGACAATCTTTCTTTTAACGAACTATACGCGATTGGAATAGAAGGGACAACCGAAAGAGGTACTCAAAGTAACCTCCGCCACACACCGTCACGTGGCTTGTGGAGTATGTATGTAGATAGGTATATAGAAACTTCCTCAATTACGGAGAGATCCAACGCCCTTTCTCCACGAACACATGCGGCAGAAACTCTCGCCGCGAATGGGCGGCCGTTATCTTGCTGAAATGTAAGACCAGGAAGGCTCGCCATCAAGGGCAACAAAAAGGCGCACAGAACATCGTCGACATACCGCTGTGGTGTAATGGTGCCGCGGATCGGCCAGAAAGTTGTGACCACCTACCTAAAAGCCGGTTTGTCCACCTTGGGCACAGATAACAGCCGTGACGCGTAGCGCCATAGAAGCATTGAGCCCTCGGTAGTTCGCTTGAGGGTGACGGCACCACATCTGCACACACAAGTCACGTAATTCCGCTCTGACGCCACGTTCAATCACATCCCAGGTGTGATCGATCTGGTTCAGATCTGGCGAGAAAGGGCCCAGCACATCAGCCGGAACTCGCCACTGTGTCGCTCGAACCACTCCACCACGCACCTGGCCCTGTGACATGGCGCATCATCTCGTCGAAAAATCCCACTGCCGTCGGGAAACGCGATCGTCATGAAGGGGTTTGCATCCAGTGTACAATACTCCTTGGCCGTCATGGTGCCTTGCACGAGCTCCACTCGTGAATGTTCGCCAGTGTGTAATGGAGACGCCGCCACTTTGTCTCCATCCCGCGGTACAGGTGTCGAGGAGCTGTTCCCCTGGAAGACGACGAATTCGTGTCGTCCCATCGGTATTACGAAGAAAGTATCAGGATTCTGAAGCACTTGCAACGCTCTAGCACTGCCCCAACGTCGGATGCCAGTGGCCACGTGCCTATTTCAGTCGTGGTTGTCCATGTCGTGGTATTGACATTGGCACATGCGTGGCTCGTCGGCTGTGGTGGCCCATCGTTGGGAAGGTTCGGTGCACCGTGTGTCCAGTCATCCTTGTACTGTGCCCAGCACTGAAGCCTGATGCTAGTTCCGCCACAGTTCTCCGGCTGTCACGTTTTACCAGTCTGCCCAGCCTACGACGTCCGATATCCGTAATGAGGGGTAATCGCCCAACCCCACGACGTCTGGACGGTATTTCACCTCGGTTTCGCCACACATGGAACTGAGCTATAGGGCTAACATTTCCAGTACATGATGAAAATGTACGAGGGTGAGTCAAATGAAAACCTTAAATATTTTTTTAAATATTATTTATCGTGCAGAAGTGGTACAAAGCTGTATCACTTTTCAACGTAATCTCCCCCACGCTCAATGCAAGTCCTCCAGCGCTTACAAAGTTAATAAATTCCTTTAGAAAAAAATTCTTTTGGTATTCCGGCAACCACTCATGCACCACGTGGCGTACCTCTTCATCAGAACGGAATTTCTTTCCTCCCTTTGGGTCTTTGAGTGGTCCAAACATATGGAAGTCACTTGGGGCATGGTCTGGTGAGTATGGTGGATGAGGAAGACACTGAAAATGCACGTCTGTGATTGTTGCAACTGTTGTACGGGCAGTGTGAGGCCTTACCTTGTCATGTTGCAAAAGGACACCTGCTGACAGCAATCCACGTCGCTTTGATTTGATTGCAGGCCGCAGATGATTTTTAGTAGATCTGTGTATGATGCACTGGTGACAGTGGTCCCTCTAGGCATGTAATGCTCCAAAATGACGCCTTTTTCGTCCCAAAAGCGGGTCAGTATAACCTTCCCTGCTGATGGTTCTGTTCTAAATTTCTTTGGTTTTGATGTGAGGAATGGCGCCATTCCTCGCTGACTGTCTTCGTTTTCGCTTGGTGGAAGTGAATCCAGTTTCGTCCCCAGTAACGATTCTTGTAAGGAAGCCATCACCTTCTCGTTCAAAGCGTCGAAGAAGTTTTTCACAAGCATCAACACGTCGCTCTCTCATTTCAGGAGTCAACTGTCGTGGCACCCATCCTGCAGACACTTCGTGAAACTGGAGCACATCTTGCACAATGTGGAGTGCTGACCCATGACTAATCTGTAAACATGCTCCAGTGTCATTCAGTGTCACTCGGCGGTTTTCCTTCACTATGGCTTCAACTGCAGCAATGTCCTGCGCAGTCACAACTCGTTCTGCCTGACCTGGACGAGGACCATCTTCCACTGAAGTCACGCCATTTCCGAACTTGCTACTCCATTCGTAGGCTTGCTGCTGTGACAAAGATGCATCACCGTACTGAACCTTCGTTGGTCGGTGAATTTCAATAGGTTTCACACCTTCATTACACAAGAACCGAATAACAGAACGCTGTTCTTCCCTGGTGCAAGTCGCAAGTGGGGCGGCCATCTTTATACTGATACTGCGACGGTATGTGTGCATCTGCACCATGCTGCCACCTACAAGCCATTCTGAACGCTGTTTGTAGCACACTTACCAGCCTACAGGATAACAGCGCGAAATTTCGATTTGTTAATGGAAATGTAAGGTTTTCATCTGATTCACCCTCGTAACGAACCATTACTACGATCATTCCACACAACAGATGCAAGCTACAATATACTGATATTAGTAAAAGTACCGATTAAAAAATATTGGTGTGGAGATGCAAGTATTCAACAGAAAATAGGATGCCTTTTTCCCTGTCGATAGGTGTGAGGACAATACCTTAACTTGGTATCATAAACCGCCTGTTCTCCACTTAGAAACGCTGGCCGAACCATTGCAGGCTAGAGGAGCCATTTGTGTGCAACGTGTGACAGAAGTAGCTTCGTGTTAGTTCAGGCTGCCTCCACGCTCTGGTATTTCCCGACCAGGTTAGGTAACCTTGTCGGCGACGCCGCTGTCGATATGGGCGCAGCCCGGGGCTTCCCGGCGCATTGCTGCCAACATCACTCGCCATCACAGCACCTCTGCGAGCGACACTCACTGGCCCTTAGTGGGCTTCCCGTTCGGCTCAGACACAAATACACTCTGTCCGCCTTTTTTACATAAGCAGCGAAACGGGAAAACATACTGCTGCACCTCTTGCTGTTGCGCCAGGGTCCTAGGCAATGAGTCACTAAATCTGCACTGCCTCTCTGTTACTTCACTACTGCACCGAAAATAGGCCTACTTTGGAGTGATGAATACACACTCATCAAACCGTTTTGAATCGCTTTCATTTTTATATCGTTACGACTGACAGTGTGTGGCAATGTGAGGAAAGGAAGTGAAAGTAACGTTATGTAGCTTTCTAGCACGTCTGCATCTTCTATGTTTTAACACTGTTCATCACATACAATAATTTTGAGTGCGCTGACAAATACGACTTTGAGTGCGCTAAGCAAAGAGCAATATCTCATTCTCAAAGCGAATTAGAGTGGTCTGCACAGACAAATTTAAAGTCAAAGCCAGAGAACTTGTAAGATTAGAATGTTCATTGTCACAACAGGTGTTTACTTGTTAATTAAAAAGGGAATGAGGGAAGTAATGGACTGTAGTTGTTTGTTAAGAACAGAAAATTAGCACAATACGAAGCAATGATGATGCTGTGGTGTACGAAACTGAACAGGGATTGGGTTTTTGGTGAATGTAATGGAACGTGTGCTAGTTGTAGGTTAAGATACGCCCGTAAGTAAGAAAAAAGCGTCATAGGTCAACACGCTGGAGAACTGAATGTTTATGGTGGGGAAGAGATGGTTGAAATTAAACTTTCGCTGCTTAAGAGGGCCACATAAAAAATGAGAAACTATGGAATAATGAAACTTCCTGGAAACATCTTTAAGGACATGCGAAAGATGGTGACGGTGGTGAGTAGAGGGACGATGCGGGAGACCCATACCGCTGTACTACGCAAGGTCCTAGCCGAAGTGGTTTGCCATTGCCTTCCTCCGGCCGTAATGCGGATGAATGATGATGATGATGACGACGCAACAACACCCATTCATCTCGAGGCGGGAAAAATACCTGACGCCGCCGGGAATCGGACCCGGGAGCCCGTGCGCGAGAAGCGAGAACGCTACCGCAAGACCACGAGCTGCGTACATGCAGAAGAGAAATAACGAATAAACCGTTCACAGGAAGACATTTAAATTTCCACACGAGAGAGTAACATTGGTCACTTGTGTCCCGTGTTTACGTTCCGGGGTTGCATACGCTGCTCAGTGTGACGACCCCCCGCGTCCACGACATCCTGGAAACGGACCAGAGACACCAGATCACTGTTGTTCGCAGTACTCCTGGAACGGTGGCCCCTGGAATGCTGAGCTGTCGTGACACAGTTCGTGCACGGCTTGAAAATCGGACAGTGCCATCTGAACAATTTATTTTATGTGTTTCATATAAAATAAGGTTAAACTAATTTTTTAAAAAAACCGAGGGTAGAGCATTTCTGCAACTGTTCAATTTTGCAAAGGAGAATATGATTCAGATTGAGAGGAAATGCTACCGGGTTTGAAGTGAGATCAGTCACCACTGATGGTGTAGCGGTGGGCGATGGACACTGAATAGGAAGAAATGGAAGAAGCTCATGACGATAAACAAAATCCCGACATGTAATTCCTGGCTTCGCCCAGCTGCTTATTCAGAAGTAACACGAAATTAGCTTTCGGATCTCTTTAACGTATGTCTCAAAGTCCCCTGAAATCAGAGAGGACAGACTGAAAAACACATTCAGTCAGTATAATCAGCTGATGGCTGCCGGCGTCTTTTCATGTCAGTAAGTTTTTTTCATTTCCAGCTTCTTCCTGTCCCGACAGCAAAAGAAAAAGAGAAACTCGAGGCAGCTGCGCACACGGCATAGCACGCCACAGCAGGCTTTGATAGTCTCGTGTGCGGTGTCTGGCTGTCAGTCTCGCAATTTCTCGAAAACGGGAAGGATAAGGTTCCCCATCCAGCGTCAGAAACAATTTCGATATGTTAGCTACACTTCGCATGCGGTAATCTGTGACCTAAAATCCAGGAAACGTGAACTGGCCAACGACTACATTCTTCACTGCGAAATTTTCAAAATGTCCGCGGTGTTTACTTATTTGCGAAGTATCGCGATAACTAAGGGCAAAAGCGAAAAGCAACTCTTGTCAAGCTCTGTTGTCAGGATGTAAGATGTAGAAAAATCAGTTTCTTTTTTTTATCGAATAGTTTTCTCAGAATGGAAGGAAACATGCGCGAATCCCAAAAGAGTGTTTTTTTTTTTTGTGTTCCGCGGAGGCACTAACTACAGAGACGGATGTGCTTTGCTTCATCTACGTAAACCTTTGAGGCACATCGGATGACTCGAAATTTCCCTCGCCGTGTATCGTACGGTACAAGTTGCGACGAGTGACCAATACCCCGTGTTGCGCCAGGCAATACGGCAAATATACAGGGTGTTACAAAAAGGTACGGCCAAACTTTCAGGAAACGTTACTCACACACAAATAAAGAAAAGATGTTATGTGGACATGTGTCCGGAAACGCTTAATTTCCATGTTAGAGCTCATTTTAGTTTCGTCAGTATGTACTGTACTTCCTCGATTCACCGCCAGTTGGCCCGATTGAAGGAAGGTAATGTTGACTTCGGTGCTTGTGTTGACATGCGACTCATTGCTCTACAGTACTAGCATCAAGCACATCAGTACGTAGCATCAACAGGTTAGTGTTCATCAAGAACGTAGATTTGCAGTCAGTGCAATGTCTACAAATGCGGAGTTGGGAGATGCCAATTTGGAGTATGGATTAGCACGGGCCAATAGCCGTGGCGCCGTACGTTTGTATCGAGACTGATTTCCAGAACGGTGTCCCGACAGGAAGACGTTCGAAGCAATTGATCGGCGTCTTAGGGAGCACGGTACATTCCAGCCTATGACTCTCGCGACTGGGGAAGACCTAGAACGACGAGGACACCTGCCATGGACGAGGCAGTTCTTTGTGCAGTTGACGATAACCCTAATGTCAGCGTCAGAGAAGTTGCTGCTGTACAAGGTAACGTTGACCACGCCACTGTATGGAGAGTGCTACGGGAGAACCAGTTGCTTCCGTACCGTGTACAGCGTGTGCAGCCACTATCAGCAGCTGATTGGCCTCCACGGGTACACTTCTGTGAATGGTTCATCCAACTATGTGTCGATACTCATTTCAGTGCAAATGTTCTCTTTACGGATGAGGCTTCATTCCAATGTGATCAAATTGTAAATTTTCACAATCAACATGTGTGGGATGACGAGAATCCTCACGCAATTATGCAATCACGTCATCAACACAGATTTTCTGTGAACGTTTGGGCAGGCATTATTGGTGGTGTCTTTATTGGGCCCCATGTTCTTCCACCTACGCTCAATGGAGCACGTCATCATGATTTCATACGGGATACCTGTGCTGCTAAAACATGCGCCTTTACAAGTACGACACAACATGTGGTTCATGCACGATGGAGCTCCTACACATTTCACTCAAAGTGTTCGTACGCTTCTCAACAACAGATTCGATGACCGATGGATTGGTAGAGGCGGACCAATTCCATGGCCTCCACGCTCTCCTGACCTCAACCCTCTTGACTTTCATTTATGGAGGCATTTGAAAGCTCTTGTCTACGCAATCCCGGTACCAAATGTAGAGACTCTTCGTGCTCGTATTGTGGACGGCTGTGATACAATACGCCATTCTCCAGGGCTGCATCAGCGCATCAGGGATTCCATGCGACGGAGAGTGGATGCATATATCCTCGCTAACGGAGGACATTTTGAACATTTCCTGTAACAAAGTGTTTGAAGTCACGTTGCTACGTTGTGTTGCTGTGTGTTTCCATTCCATGATTAATGTGATTTGAAGAGAAGTAATAAAATGAGCTCTAACATGGAAAGTAAGCGTTTCCGGACACATGTCCACATAACATATTTTCTTTCTTTGTGAATGTTTCCTGAAAGTTTGGCCGTACCTATTTGTAACACCCTTTATATGTCTATGTCGTATCTCTGTGGCCCCAGTGTGAACTAGTTGACTCGCTTCCGCTATGTACCTGTGTGCTTCGCCGATGTGCCTTACTCCAGCACCGTACTGCGATTTTCATCGTATTTCGCATCGCCTCAGTGTGGACCGCGCTTCGTGCGGGCTTTTCACTTGGGGAGAGGTCTTTGCTTTGTTCGCAGCCGTCTAGGCCGCAGACGGGCGATGCTTTATACGAGTGGTGAGCATGCAAGGGCTATGGGGACAAGTACAGCGACGCCGCAGTGAAAAATTGACCATAAAAATGCAAAGCGGGTATTCACAGGGAAAGAGAGGTCATCTTGTATCTTTGAGCTTCCTTGCATGAGTAACTACTACGACAGCGTAATTATTACTGTGTGTGTGTGTGTGTGTGTGTGTGTGTGTGTGTCATAGAGAGAGAGAGAGAGAGAGAGTGAGAGAGGGAGAGAGAGAGAGAGAGAGAGAGAGAGAGAGAGAGAGAGAGAGGTTTTGAAAACAAATGGTTTGCTTTCAGTCGGTTACCATTGTGTTGAAAGTAAGAGGAAAAATTAGACTGGGCATCCATTCCACCTCATCACTTATTGAAAGGCACTTGGTCGGCCGTGCTGCAGGACTCTGAATTTGTATTGTGGCCTCGTGCTCAGTTGAACTTGGTACGTAAATTAGTCTCAGGAAAAAGGCTCCTAATTGAATGAGCATTCTTCTAGAAATTTCGTCCGTCTCTTTAGAAATGATTAACAGTCTTACTTCCCACTCTGAGATAAATATCAATCAAGAAGTGAGGCAGAGGTAGCCTTTTTCAACCACTTTTTTTAACATTTAAATTGAGAATAACTTTAGAAAGGTAAATTGCATAATTATTTAGCAATTAAGTGAGATAAATACAGTAATCACACAGCATTAATATTTGCAGATGACAAAGTAATAATACCAGGAAACGAAGATAACTTCCACGCAGCACTACATCGGCTAAACGAAATACGTTCGGAATAAATTTAAAATTTTATTGCATAAAACGAAACTTAAGTCCTTTTAAGGTAAATACCCCTTTCGCTCGAAACTAAGTAATTGGTAATGAAATAATTTAACTGCTGTAACATTTTGAATACCATAAAATTGGGTGAATAGAAATAATGGTGAGAACAGAATGGAGATTTCCGAAGAAGTTCCATGCTATCGTGTCAGACGAGAAATGCGAATATTATTCTAAAAACTGTATGTCTAGGTAGGTAGTGAACCAGTCTAACAGCGGAACTATGAATTTCAAAGTTGGCGGAACTGTCACTAGATGTTTACTTCGTGACGGACAATGGATGTGGTGTTGATTTGATTTATTTTGAAGTTTATTCGTAAGTACAAATGTAAAGTGTGTTGTTTTAAGTACCTGGAAATGAAATCTGAAATTCCGTTTTATTAACCAAAGAGATTAATTTCAACGCATACTTCAATATGACTTGTTTACGGCTAATTGAAAACGTTGGTTTCTTACTCTTTCTTTTTCTTAATTTTTGTGGGACGAATAGAAACAGCAAATTGACAGTGTTTCTTCAGAAGAGGACCAAGAATTTGACAGAAATGACGAAAAACCTGGTACCGTTCTCAACCCAGGAGGTTAAAGTAAGCTATTGCTTAGATTGTATACACGTAACATCTGCTATTTAGAAGGCAAAGATTATGTTAAGATGACAGGGACTTAATTTATTGCCGGGTTAGGGTGGCCGAGCGGTTCTAGGCGCTACAGTCTGCGACCGCTACGGTCGCAGGTTCGAATCCTGCTTCGGGCATGGATGTGTGTGATGTCCTTAGGTTAGTTAGGTTTAAGTAGTTCTAAGTTCTAGGGGATTGATGACCTCTGAAGTTAAGTCCCATAGTGCTCAGAGCAATTTTGAACTTAATTTATTAACAAAGAAGCCAAGTTCATAAATTTAATCTTACAATAACGTAATCAGAGACATAACGCTGTTTATCTGGAAAACAGATAATTAATCACATATCACGCAATATTTTTCTTTTAAACAGATAAATGTTGTTTCTTACTCTCGTAGAATCAAAACAGATTTTGAAATGTCCATATTCATCGGAGAGACCAAAAAATAGATTAACACTGCTGTTTCTATTCACCCATTCCTGTGGGTGAATAGAAACACTCGGTATTTATTTCTTTTGTTTTAAAGATCATGACCTTGATATCCAAAGTATTAAGTTTGAAGATAAGCACAAACCCATCATCTCAATTTTTTTACATTTTTCTTTTCAAAATTATTTTTTTTCTTTTAAAGTTCCATTCGTCCGCTATTACGATATCTGGGCTGTGGAATGAGTTGTTATAACACCTTTAACTTCTAGCCATGGAGGTATAGTAAGGGGGGGGGGAGTTGTCATGACGTCACAAACTTAAGGCCGATGTCCGCCATCTTAGCTGCCACGAACACTGGTTCTGGAGGACATGTTTTGATAAAAATGCCAGCTTGCGTCATCTACGGGTATGTTAACCACTCTGATTATAATATTAAAGTCTAAAGGAGTCACAGTTGATCTCTTCTTCAAGCGATGTTTTCTTTTGCATACATGAATTTTGGTTGCGCTGCTTACTTTTACTGTATTGCTTTTCTTTCTGGCATTTAACTTCAGATTTCCTATCAACCGAACTTTAAAAGCTCTCTGGGTAAACACTGTGAGAAGGAATGAACCAAGGAAACTTAAAGTACATTCTCTTCAATATCTGAAGAGGATATATAACGAACATCGGTTTCGTCAGTCTGTATTTAGGAAAATGATGGATTACGAAAGCAGCCTTTTCATATCACATGCTCTTTTCCTTACCTATTCGAAACATATAACAGACTTGCTGGGCGAAATGTGTCCTGCTGCTGGAACAAACATGCGTTTAAGATCAAATAACGTTAGGAAATGCCTTCTTAAAGGTGTGTTATTCACGAAAGCACTATTAACATTTTCCATTTAAAACAACTGTTAAGTGAACATGACACGAAATAAAAACAAGAAACGATGGTAATTAGTAATCTGCTAATGTTTGGGGGCACCTAACGTGGCGGTGCTGACTTCTAAGCAACGTACATTGTAAGTATGTGACGCTATCTGCCGTTATTATACCTCCATGCTCCTTGCGGACAGCATTCCAGAGACTCTGCACATCTCAAAGATATTCGTTGCGCACGTCACTCCTTTCAACCGGAAGTCTGAGCCCTTAGGCGTTGTGCCTCATTCACTATGTTTACATTGTGCTCCCAAAATCGCCTTTCGGAAACCGATTTCACAATACCGTTTCTGGTTGATAATGTAAACACTCCAAAATTGATTTTCGAAATCCGTTTCCTGCTGCCGGTTTTCCACTTCCAAAATCAATTTTTGCTCCCATGTAAACGTACAGCCGTTTTTGAAACTTGCTGGGAATGTCAAGTTACGTCTTGTTTTCAAAATGATCGACTACTACAGTAGGGGTGACTAATTGTACAGTGAAGGAGAAGCAGGAACATTAGACTGAGCATGAAACTGTCTACCTCTAATATTTAAGTGAAGAGAAATAGCGATTGGTCTGAGTGAGTCAGAAAGTGGAACAGCTGTTTTCCCGACGCCATATTTAACTGGGATTGCAAATCTGTTTCAGACCTTAACATGTAAACACGACAGCGACATACGTTTTACGAAATTCGGTTTTCGTCTTTCGGAAGATGTGTCGCATGTAAACATAGTGATTGAAACTCAGAGAGTACGTTCCAAGAAGGGTCGGACAACATATTTACTTAGTGCCAAGTACGTCTTGCGAAATGACTATAACCAGAAAATTCGAGAACATAGAGCTAATACAGAGGTTTGCCGACAATCATTGTTCCTACGCGTCATTCGCGACTATAACAGGGGAGGGGGCACAGGACAATGGTATTAAAGCTATCCTCCGTCACACACCGGCAAGCGACTTGCAGAATATAGATGTGGATGTTCCTTTCAATGTCCCACAAATTGTGGAGAATTGTGCCCATTGTTTAAATATAATAATTATATTTGATTAAGAATAGTTAAAGTTAACATCTATAACGACTGTAATTTGTTTTAGAATGCCAGAATGTGTGAAATTTGTGAAAGTTACTGTCATTTTGGAGGGGTCTACTGGAGAGACAAACTGACACTCGGCGCGGTGGCTGATGTGAGCGACCATAAAGGCACTTCTCAATTACTGTCACTCGATCAGCTTCCGCGCTGTCTACTTACTTCGCGCGTGTAATACTTTGTGCGTTTCATAATGTCCCCCTTTCCTTATTTCACGAAATAATCAGTCTGGCAGTTATGAATCTGAATTACAGAGACTGTCCTTCTAGCATTGAGACACTGCTAATACTGTATAGATTGAACATAGCACGAAAGTGACGACAAACTAAAATTCATGTAATACTGACAATACGAATAGAATTTTATGCTCGTCTTTCAAGCAGTTCCACATTTCACTCCCACTGACTTCTTTGTCTAGTGATGTAGTAAAGGTCTGGGGTTTTATGTTTGACAATAGAGACGTGTTTTCACAGTTACCGGGGCCGATGTTTCTTGCATGTTTCCGTTAGTTGTTGCAACACTGAAGATTTACAATAAACACTTTTCATACTGAAAAGAGCTTCTCTGTAAGCACGCCTTTTTTTATGATAACCCCAGTTCATAGATAACGCATACCAAGACAAAACAATTACACCCCTACGTTCTTCCAGTATCAGACTGAGACAAGGGACTCGCACAGGTTACATGGTGGATGACGACTCAGTCACTACTCTCCGACGACCGAACAACGACCGTACCATGACAATGCTTTGGCGGGAACTGAATTCTAAGATATTAGAACACGAGTTTCTGGTATGTTCTACAAATAATTATTAATTGCTCTGACTTCCTGTTTCTCAGTAGCGCACAATTTAAACAAGGCTGCATCTTTTAAAGTTAAAAAAATTACGCTGATAAATTAAGTAACACAGAATGTTTTAAATATGTCGCGTGTGCAAATCAGTGAATATTTACTTAGTTCTTTCTTCAATGTGAGTGTATTTAAGGCAATATAAGTACGATTTTGAAACACGACGATAAATCTTCATTTAGTGAACAATTTCTTAAATAATATAGTGAAAGACAAGAAAAAAGATGCTGAACAAAGGGATTTTTCGAATCGGACACAATTCGGTAGATGATTACAATTTCAGTAAAATTGGATGATTTATTGAAGAGCTTCATGAACTGAACAAATCAAAGACCCATCTGTGGCCCTTATGCATGTTGTTATCCGGCCGGGTAATGTGTGGTAGAGCTGTTGGATATCGTCCTGAGGGATATCGTGGGACATTCTGTCCAATTGTCGCGGTAGACGGTCAGAATCCCGACATGCTTGGAAGGCCTTGTCCACAATGGCCCAAACGTTCTCCACTGGGGAGAGATCCGGCGACATTGCTGACCAAGGTAGATTTTGACAAGCACCGAAGGCAAGCAGAAGAAACTCACGTCGTATGCAGACGGGCATTATCTTGCGGAAATGTAGGTCCAGGATGGTTTGCCATGAAGGACAACAAATCTGGGCGTCGAACAAATGGCTCAAATGGCTCTGAGCACTATGGGACTTAACATCTGAGATTATCAGTCCCCTAGACTTAAACCTAACTGACCTATGGACATCACACACATCCACGCCCGAGGCAGGATTCGAAGCTGCGACCGTAGCAGACGCGCGGTTCCGGACTGAAGTGCCTAGAACCCCTCGACCACAGCGGTGAAGTCTGGTGAGCACCTCCCCTTGCGGGCCAGAAACGGCGATGAAAGTTTCTTATACTAGACCATTTACATGTTCTCTTGACAGTAAATGTCCCATCACAGTTCCTGAGGCGCCCCATATAAAGCTAGAACCAGTCTTACATTTTCAGAAAGAAACTTCCTACCTTTTAAATTTCTAGTCGATGTAAATAAACTTTTGTTCGTTTCATAGCGTCAGCTCGCTGTTAAGTTTGATCCAAACAGAGCGAGTTGGCCAAGACGGTGGACTCCAAGTCTGGAGGACGTCGATTCATAGCCCCGTCTGTCCTCCGAGAGACAGGTTTCCTACACTTTTCCTTAAACCACTAAAATCACGTCCAGGGATACCTCCTTTCGACACGATGGGACTTATTTCTTTCCCAGTTCCCCCCCCCCCTCCTCCCCATCCCCAGTACTCCCGGCTGTGCTCCGTCTCTGATGACCTCACTGTCGACGGGACGTTAAGCTGCAGCCGCCACAACACCTGAGTGACACTGGCCGCCCAGTGCGACAAGTGTCTGCAGCACCACGCTCCGCTTTTCTGTCCTGCAGGCGAGGGGACTACGGCGTTAGTTTGAAAGCACCGTTATATCTTGACTGTGTGAAGGCAGTTAATTTTCCCCCTAGTGTGGGGGATCAAAATTTCCTCGTGCGTCCGTAGAAAAAGTCCTCAAAGAAAGCAGTACCACGATACTTTTATTTACACTAGAGACAAAACGGATATCCCATAGCTGTCCGCCATCTGGTCTAATTTTGAAACTTCCTGGCAGATTAAAAGTGTGTGCCGGACCGAGACTCGAACTCGGGACTTTTGCCTTTCGCGGGCAGGTGCTCTACCAACTGAGTTACCCAAGCACGACTTACGCCCCGTCCTCACAGCTTTAATTCTGCCAGTGCCTCGTCTCCTACCTTCCAAACTTAACAGAAGCTCTCCTGCGAACCTTGCAGAACTAGCACTCCTGAAAGAAAGGATATTGCGGAGACATGGCTCAGCCACAGCCTGGGGGATGTTTCCAGAAAAGCTTCTCTGAAGTTTGGAAGGTAGGAGACGAGGTACTGGCAGAAGTAAAGCTGTGAGGACGGGGCGTGAGTCGTGCTTGGGTTGCTCAGTTGGTAGCGCACTTGCCCGCGAAAGGCAAAGGTCCCGAGTTTGAGTCTCGGTGCGGCACACAGTTTTAATCTGCCAGGAAGTTTCATATCAGCGCACGCTCTGCTGCAGAGTGAAAATCTTTTTCGGGTCTTATTTTGCTATCCGGTCGCGTACCAGATGGTACGTCAATATCTGGTGGATATCGGATTTGGAATAGGATAAATTATTGTGTGAAAATTTTATAAAACGGACTTGTTTAAAATTCAGAAGACTTCGTTCATCAGTGTAATGAAACAATTCAAAACAAAACAAGGTGACACTTTTGTACACGCCTGTTTCTTTTCCGCCACGAGAAATTTGAAATCGGTTCAACAAACAAACGCAAACTTATTATTGACATTGTTCGTGCGAAAATAAACCCAAAGAAGCGATCTTTCCTGTATCGACGCCTTTTTTGCACTTCCGTACCTCAGTCGGTAAAAACGGGACTCCCAGTAGATCGCTTTGTTGTCCGTCTGTCAAGACCCTTTTTTCTCAAGAACAGGTAGACGTGTCAAGTTGAAATTCATGCCAAAGGTGCAGTAAAAAGTTTAGACTTCTGAGTCAATGCACTCAACAGATACGACCAGTTAATTCACATATTGTCATGCTCGCAACTCACTCATCAACACCTGCAGGGTTCTTCCCATTGATCTAGACTCATGAAATTTGGCAGGGTTTCACAGTACAAGTAAATGAAAAAATCTGAAAAATTTAATTCTTTATTATGTGATACTTCAAGAGAAGACCAAACCTTAAAAACTGGAAACCTCCAGAATGGAAAAAGGAGAGTGACAACCGGATGCTGTCTGTATGGATAAAAATTACCACAGCGAAATCTGCACCGTTAAAACTCAAGGGCGACAGAGGCTGGATCTGATCATTACATGACAAAAACAAAAAATAAATTCACCCCTTTGATATAGAAAAAAATCCTACCCCCAAGAAGAACAGAAACTACGATTCTCATAAACTGATAAAGAACAAGGAATACAGGAAGAAACAAGGGATGGAAAAACAGGTTATCTAGAGGAAATAGTTCCCCAATTGAAAAAAGTAAGTGAACAAGTAGACCGATAAATCTAAGGGAAAAATACCAATGGCGCAACGACAAGTGTGATAAAACAGCGGTAAATAGATGCAAAGCCTGGTTAATGTGTCAGAGCCCATAAAACAGAAAAATCATCCTTGGAACTCACAAAAAAAGAAAGATAGCCCAAAAAATGATATGAATGGCTACCGACACTATCAAAGAGAGAGACTTCTAACGATGGAAACAAATAGCGAGAAAACAACCTCAGAGGTTTAGTACAGGTATTAATTTAGCAAGAAACTCCAAAGATACGACGCTCCAACTTTACTTTAAAGGTTAAAAATAATAAGATAGCCTACAACAATAGAAAAAAATTACAGAAATGCTAGCAGAAACGTTTAAGAAGCGAAGATACCCCAAAAACTACTGCAAATAAACACAGGTACCGCTATTCAAACGCCAGCAAAATATATAAACCCATCTACAATTCACGTAGTCTACGAAGCTTTAAACGAACTCAAAAACTACAAAGATCAAACATTGCGAAACTTCGGAAATATGCAGTTGAACCAGTGAAGGCATCATTAATCCAAAGCATAGTGAAAATCTAGAACAAAGAAGAAACACCCGAACATAGTACTACAGCTACAATCCATTGCACAAACAAGAAGACAAATCAAATCCAATCAACTATAGAGGAATTTTCCTTTCGGATATGGCATATAAAGTCGTGAGAAGAATTCTACACAATCATTGAAAAAAATCAACTTGCACTGGAAGTAGGAGAATAACAAGGAGCATTCGAGCCCTGAAAAAGCTGCCCAAAACAGATAATCACTTTGAAATTGGTAAAGGATTAATGTAAAAGAAAACAAAACCTTCAAAAAAGTTTATGAATGTATCCATACATATTGAATTACCAATATATTACGGAATATCGGACTCAATCCCAAGTTAATAAAAATGATAAAATTAACAATAACAAACACCAAATGTTAAATTCAGAAGAGAAGTATCTGATCTATTTACAATTAAGACAGGGTTAAGACATGGAGATGGTTTTTCGCCATTAATTTTCAATTGCGCTCTGAAGTACTCGATGAAGGAACGGTACAATGAATATGCTAAAAACATAAGAATTAGAACCAATGAAATGAAATTGCTTGGGATTCGCACATAACTTAGCGTTACTCGCTAATAATATGCGAGAAGCCATAAATCAAATAACAAGCCTACAAAATATAGCGCAAAATTCGGAAAGATTGGCATAATTGTAGCAGATCCACTAGTAATCAACCACATAACAGTAAATAACAGGAAAGTAAAAACAGTGAAACAATTTAAATATCTAGGAGAAATTACAACGTACAACTTGGCAAGAAAGAACTAATAAAAATCAAAAAATCGAAAAAATTAATATGGTCTACATACAATAAGAAATGTCCGTCGGTCAAAACTAAATGAAAACCTTAGATGACGGTGGTTCAACCAGAGGTGACATATGGAAGTGAAACTCTTTTCAGAGTTACTCTGGAAAACAGACTCGACAAAATGCTGAAAGTAGGGAGAACAGCTAGACCATCCAAAATTATGAAATATCAAACAGGTGAACAATGCCTTTAGCCGAGCGGTCTAAGGCGCTGCAGTCATGGACTGTGCGGCTGGTCCCGGCGGAGGTTCGAGTCCTCCCCTCGGGCATGGGTGTGTGTGTGTTTGTCCTTAGGATAATTTAGGTTAAGTGGTGTGTACGCTTAGGGACTGATGACCTTGGCAATTAAGTCCCATAAGATTTCACACACATTTGAACGTTTTTGAACAATGCCGGATGGTGGCAGACTGGAGTCCATTACAGATACTACACACGGAAGAAAAAGATCCCTTTTTATCGTCACATTATGAGGACACCAGAAACCAGATTACCATGAAAAATTGTGGAGGAACTTTGGAATATGAAACTAGAAGTAGGATTTATGAAGCTAATCAGGGAGGATATGACAGAGACAGAATTAACCCTCGGCGATTTTCAAAACAAAACAGAAAATTAAAGAAACTGAAAAACAGAAAAATAAGATTCAAAACAAAAATAGACAAACGAAATAAAATAAAAAAGGTACTTACAGAAAAGAAATGCCAAAAAAGATCAGAACAAATGAAATGATACTGGTCACTTCGGAAAAAAAATTGCGGAAGTTTACTGACTACTGAGGCCGTGAAAGCAGAAGATGAAAACCCACACTATATTTTTTGCCCATTTGTTGTCCATTCTGTTAGGACCCCGTTTTCTCATGTAGGGGTAGTGATCAAGGCGAAATTCTTCTCAAATACTAAGGTCCTCGGTCGCTTGGCGGCGTAAAAAGTTTAAGCTTCTATCTCAATGCGATCAAAAGACACCGCAAACTCACTCGTCAAAAATTTGTCTATGAAATGTCTACATATGTAACTTACTTTCTACGGAACCCTCACAAGGTGAGCCCTACTCTTATACAAGAAATCTGAAGTCTGAGATAAAAAATGTGAACTTATTATTGACACTGTTTACATGAAAACATCCCCAAACAGGCGATGACTTTTTTCGTAACTGCTCTTGGAATTAACAAACTGTTTTCAGCAGCCGGCCCGAGCGGCCGTGCGGTTCTAGGCGCTACAGTCTGGAACCGAGCGACCGCTAGGGTCGCAGGTTCGAATCCTGCCTCGGGCATGGATATGTGTGATGTCCTTAGGTTAGTTAGGTTTAATTAGTTCTAAGTTCTAGGCGACTGATGACCTCAGAAGTTAAGTCGCATAGTGCTTAGAGCCATTTAAACCATTTTTTTGTTTTTGTTTTCGGCAGTATCCTCAAATAGCAGCAAGTGAAAGTGATCGCGATCCGCAACAAACCAGTCCAGTCAATCAATCAATACGTTATTCGCTCGCTCCACTCCTCGACGACGATGCCCGAATCTAACCGAATCGGCCCGATTGCGCTCGCCCGACGTTCACGGGGCCGCTCACCCCTGCGACGCGGTGACGTTCGGCCCAAAATCCCGCCGCCGCGCCGGACATCCGGTATCCGGCCAAACAGCTAACCGACCCATCTGTAACTCAGCCCGCAGTAGCGGCAGCGGCGACTGGCAACACCTCCACGCCTCTGCTCGGCTGTGCAAAACGACCGAGGAACCGTGAGCCTACGTGAAACGATCAGACGCTACTTCTACACAAACAACTTAGTCCACCTCCACGTCCAAGGAATAGAAAAGAAACTGGAATCACTCAGCAGAGGAAAGTCCACTGGACCTGACGGGCTACCAATTCGATTCTACACAGAGTACGCGACAGAACTTGCCCCCCTTCTAACAGCCGGGTACCGCAAGTCTCTAGACGAACGGAAGGTTTCAAATGATTGGAAAAGAGCGCAGGTAGTGTCAGTCTTGAAGAAGGGTCGTCGAGCAGAAGCGCAAAACTATAGACCTATATCTCTGACGTCGATCTGTTGAAGAATTTTAGAACATGTTTTTTGCTAGCGTATCATGTCATCTATGGAAACCCAGAATCTACTCTGTAGAAATCAACATTGATTCCGGAAACAGCGATCGTGTGAGACCCAACTCGCTTTATTTGTTCATGAGACCCAGAAAATATTACATACAGGCTCCCAGGTAGATGCCATTTTCCTTGACTTCCGGAAGACGTTCGATACACTTCCGCACTGTCGCCTGATGAACAAAGTAAGAGCCTACGGAATATCAGACCAGCTGTGTGGCTGGATTGAAGAGTTTTTAGCAAACAGAACACAGCATGTTGTTCTCAATAGAGAGACGTCTAAAGACGTTAAAGTAACCTCTGGCGAGCCACACGTTAGTGTTATGGGACCGTTGCTTTTCACAATATATATAAATGACATAGTAGAAAGTGTCGGAAGTTCCATGCGGCTTTTCGCGGATGATGCTGTAGTATACAGAGAAGTTGCAGCATTAGAAAATTGTAGCAAAATACAGGAAGATATGCAGCGGATAGGCACTTGGTGCAGGGAGTGGCAACTGACCCTTAACATAGACAAATGTAACGTATTGCGAATACATAGAAAAAAGGATCCTTTATTGTATGATTATATGATAGCAGAACAAACCCTGGTAGCAGTTACTTCTGTAAAATATCTGGGAGTATGCGTGCGGAACGATTTGAAATGGAATGATCATATAAAATTAATTGTTGGTAAGGCGGGTGCCAGGTTGAGATTCATTGGGAGAGTCCTTAGAAAATGTAGTCCATCAACAAAGGAGGTGGCTTACAAAACACTCGTTCGACCTATACTTGAGTATTGCTCATCAGTGTGGGATCCGTACCAGGTCGGGTTGACGGCGGATATAGAGAAGATCCAAAGAAGAGTGGCGCGTTTCGTCACTGGGTTATTTGGTAAGCGTAATAGCGTTACGGCGATGTTTAGCAAACTTTAAGTGGCAGACTCTGCAAGAGAGGCGCTCTGTATCGCGGCGTAGCTTGCTGTCCATGTTTCGAGAGGGTGCGTTTCTGGATGAGGTGTCGAATATATTGCTTCTTCCTACTTATACCTCCCGAGGAGATCACGAATGTAAAATTGGAGAGATTAGAGCGCGCACGGAGGCTTTCCGGCAGTCATTCTTCCCGCGAACCATAGGCGACTAGAACAGGAAAGGGAGGTAATGACAGTGGTATGTAAAGTGCCCTCCGCCACACACCATTGGGTGGCTTGCGTGGTAGAAATGTAGATGTAGATATAATCTGTCAGGCAGCGGTGAACCCAGCGGGAGCACACGCTTGAGACCCCAATTGGTGGACGAGTATGTCTGCACTACCACCAGGGACGTCCAATTGTGCAGCGAGGTCCGACTGTGATCCGTGGATCACATCGAATGAGAGTGTCCACACGTTCCAACATTGCAGGAGTCACAGCTGTGTGCGGAAGCACGGTATTTGGGAGTGGTCGCCGATGGGAGGTGGAATTACGCATCACACGTTGACACCGTTACACAAAGATCTTCAGAAACACTCAACAATCTAGTAGCGATTGGACACAAACGATTCTACCTGCCACCAGGACTAAAAGAACTATATCATAACAGTATTTTGACATCAATACGGGTCACCAGTCTGGGCTCACAGGCTCTCGAGGGTCATGCCTGCCATGGCTGTAAGAAGAGTGCAGCGAAATATGCTCCTGAGATCAGTAGGGGCATACAGAACAAATCTGGGGCGAGCACTGAGAGTACTAATGGGGCTTTGTCCACTCGACATAAAGATAGAGAACAAGCAGCATGGTACTGGGTCAAAAAAGTAAACAGGGACAAAATAATTGAACTAATGGTGATTCAGACGTAGGGGGGAGGAGCTTTGGCAAGGACAGTGCCGGTCGCAGAACACATGAACTACTACCCAACATCAGGGAGCGACTACAGTTAAAACACTTCAAGTCTTCAAGAGGACTGATGCACTTCCTTACTGGACACGGCCCCTACCCGGCATTCATGTGCAAGTTCGGGAAACGGACCACACCAACGTGTGGCTGAGGGGCCGCACCAGACACCCCAGAACATGCGGTGTGTGAGTGCCACCTCTTCGACGACGCAGCGTCACAATTACGTCAACAGTTACCCAACTCGGGCACGTATCACCTGCTCAGGCATGAGGACCCCAACATTGAATAAATTAGCAAATGAAATTTCACACAAAGTCCTAAAGGAATTGCTACGGAACAATAACTAAGGTCTCACATTTGATACCGACCTGACTTCGTGCACTTGTCCCGTTCCGGCGAGGCGTGGACTTGGCCAGCCGCTCCACGGCTCGAATCCACCACGTCTGGGATTAAAGGGAGGGTGCGGCTTTCTCACCGATTCTGACAAATGGCTCTGAGCACTATGGGACTTAACGGCTGAGGTCATCAGTCCGCTAGACTTAGAACTACTTAAACCTAACTAACCTTGTAACACCATAGCTTTAATGCTGTGCGGGTTTATTTTGCTTTTGTTTTATTTAATATTACATCGTAGATTTTCTGTAAATGTGTTTGTTTGAATCGATATCATAAAACTGTATACTCCTTTCTTTATAAGATGTCATGATATGATTCTATGCAATGTAGTGTATCTCTCATTTACATTCTTTGTCTCATTTGGAGGGAACAAAACTTACTGTATATAATTGTAATTTCTGTGTGAATAATTTTTTGTAGAAATGTCAATATGTGCAAATATTCTGTTTTATTGAATGCATTTGGTTGCTGTTATGTAAACTGCTGATCCCCACGTAGGGTTCTTAGTTGGTTTGTATGTAAAAGGTGTTGTGGTTCCCCTCGGGAACGGAACTGTGTAGCGCGCGCAAATTGTGGTTGGCCCATGTAGAAAAGTCGGGGACGAGTCACCAGTCGGAGACGAGCCACCAGTCGGGGACGCGCTACCAAACTGTGAACTGCCATGTAACAGTGCATACTGTGCTGGTCCCGAGAGAGGCTTTTTCTGCTACTTTCCAATGCCTCGCATGGATGGATAAATAGCTGGAACTATTCTGGAATTTGTATCTATCATCGCCACCAAGAAATGACAAGAGTCCAGCCAAAAAATGGCTCTGAGCTCTATGGGACTTAACACCTTAGGTCATCAGTCCCCTAGAACTTATAACTACTTAAACATAACTAACCTAAGGACATCATACAACACCCAGCCATCACTAGGCAGAGAAAATCCCTGACCCCGCCGGGAATCGAACCCGGGAAGAACGCTACCGCACGACCACGAGATGCGGGCAAGAGTCCAGCAATTCTACCTGCAAATCCATCTACCAACATGCAGTTACCACCACATTGCGCAAGCACTGAATCTGAATGCTATAATAATATACAGTGAAGGATCAGTTCATCGGATGTTTCAGTGTGCACAAATATAAGGTAACTTATAACTGAATTTGTGTACCTACCTTGATTTTTTCCTTATCATAACACCTCTCAGGTTCCTCTCCGCTTGAACTTAAGTGATTACCGAGTGTCCCTACTGAAATAACATTAAAGACCAGTGTTTTTGCTAATTAATGCCCCTTGAACATAGTAAAAAGAAAGTTAATGTGGCAAGAGAGTGAGTTAAAGTTAATGATGCTTGCTGAAAATAGTTTTCCTAGTAAAACTGCTTATTAATGTGTTGTTGCCAACTTCAAATTAGGAGTTCGTAAGACTGAGGCTTATAAAGTTTTGCTTAGTAAATGATCACATTACTGCCTGTTGTAAATCGCAGAAGGTGAGTCAGTATTTTACATATATGTTAATTTTGTCTCTCAATGTAGTAAAGGTGGAAAACTGCAGTGTGAAACTTTATACACTCCTGTTTGCTAAGTGTTTGTTTCTCTTGTGTATTAGAAGTGTATATTAATAATATAACAGGATCCACACTTTGTCTATTGTGTTAATGCTAGGTAACAAGTAATGGGAAAACCTCTAATTATGAAAAACATTATTTCTTTATTCAAATGATAGTGAGAAGCAACCTGTTAGTGGATTCCAATTAACTTTCATTTTAAATACTAAATCCAATTAATGATTCTGCAGTGAATAGTAATAATAACGTTATAAAGACCATTCAGTTTGTGTAAGCCCGGAAAGTAATAGTGTGTTTCGCTATCTGTTATAATTTTGCAAATAGTTTGTGCTGCTCTAACTGTTAGTTTAAATCTTATCGTAAACATATGCATGTGTCAAGAGTTCACTGCACCCGCGTGTGACGAAGTATAGGTTGTGTTTATCCATTAAAGGTACTAATAACTATTTTCTTGAACGAGAATGTTTATCATTCTCGTGCCTAGTTAAGCTGGCGACCGTTTTCTTTACCCGTTAAACAGTGCAGATAGGCAAAATTTTGTTTGTTACTGTTCAAATACTTCCGTAATTCTGAGTGTCACTTCCGATAAGCCACCTCCGTTAGGTACAACACGGTCAACACAACAAAATTGCTCTCAGAGGGTAACACTGCTCTGTTGCTTTATACCATAATTATTTTAACTAGATAATTATATTTCACGACCTACTTCCAACTTTAAGGTTATGGTATAGCAGGAGCAGACGGTAGTGTTATAACCTAAGGACATCACACACATCCATGCCCGAGACAGGATTCGAACCTGCGACCGTAGCGGTCGCGCGGTTCTAGAGTGTAGCGCCTAGAACCGCTCGGCCACACCGGACGGCTCATCATCGCAGTGTGTGCAATCAGAAGGGAAGTATCCAGAATGAGAATTTCCATTTGCAGCGGAGTGTGCGCTGATATGAAACTTCCTGGCAGATTAAAACTGTGTGCCGGACCGAGATTCGAACTCGGGACTTTGCCTTTCGCTGGCAAGTGCTCTACCAACTGAGCTACCCAAGCACGACTCACACCCCGTCCTCGCAGCTGCACTTCTGCCAGTACCTCTTCTCCTGCCTTCCAAATTTCACGGAAGCTCTACTGCGAACCTTTCAGAGCTAGCACTCCTGAAAGAAAGGATATTGCGGAGACATGGCTTAGCCACAGCCTAGGGGATGTTTCGATAAGGAGATTTTCACTCTGCAGCGGAGTGTGCGCTGGCAAAAGTAAAGCTGTGAGGATGGAGCCTGAGTCGTGGTTGGATAGCTCACCTGACAGCCGGCACGGTAGCTCAGCATGTTCGGTCAGAAGGCCGGTTGGCCTCTGTAATAAAAAAACTGAGTGGAAGGATCAAGCACCGAACTTGAACAGGATGTCTTGCTACGTCCGAAACGACCAAACACAACGATCAATAACGAACAAAATGAAAAAAAAGTTGGTAGAGCTCTTGCCCGCGAAAGGCAAAGGTCCCGAGTTCGAATCTCGATCAGACACACGGTTTTAATCTGCCAGGAGGTTTCAGAAGGGAAGTACTTTGAAGGAGACAACACTAAACTTGACTAAAACGGTAAGCAACATTTTTTTTCACATCAGTCTCATTACTTTATTGTCGCACCTCATATACGTCAACCGATACTGCGATCGGAATAAAAAAATTCGGAGGCATTACTTGAGCACGCGTTCGTACTTAAGAACAATATCGGAAAAGTCTGCAGCTCGTGGTCTTGCGGTAGCTTTCTCGCTTCCCGCGCACGGGGTCCCGGGTTCGATTCCCCGCGGGGTCAGGGATTTTCTCTGCCTCGTGATGACTGGGTGTTGTGTGATGTCCTTAGGTTAGTTAGGTTTAAGTAGTTCTAAGTTCTAGGTGACTGATGACCATGGATGTTAAGTCCCATAGTGCTCAGAGCCATTTGAGTATTTATTTGAGGTTGCTCAGTGAGCTTTTATGTAAAAAAACGATCAACAACTGGAGCTGTCATCTGTCTTCAGCACTAAAGAGCCTATCCGGGTGGTGAAATACGCTGTCAGTATGTACTCGACAGTGTCGGTTTCGTTGACTCCACTATCAATGGCAGGAATACTTTTCGCAGCTAGCATCACCCCAGTCTCAGCTCTCCCAACATCTAAATGGGCCCAGAGCCCTAAACTGGCTCCCTCTTTAATGGAAGTAGGTGTGTTACGGAACTTCAGATATTTCAACACATGCTTAGCAATGCATTACAACAGATTACGTTCCTAGACCAGTACTATTGCATAAGACATATTCACAGCCACCATGCAATATACAAATTGTATCAAAAATAATCATCCGATTTCGCACGTCTGTATTTCTGAAATTAATGAACTAAAAAGAACTTGCAATAGGGCCTCCCGGCCAACAATGCCATGCGATAATTTCATTTCATTTTCATGCCGGAAAAAAACGGCAGACCTCTGTTACAGTGAACACCCCGGGACACAGTATCATTACACCCGCCGTGGACTTAGGCGTGTCACGTTTGCCAACGCGGACTCTCGCTTTTCGCCGGCCGGATGGAAACGTAGCCGGGCTGGGCCAGAGCGAAACAGCCTGATTAATCTCGGCCAGTTCCGTCCTATCTGCGCCCACGGATCCCATTTTAATTCTTTTGAACTCGGCTGCTTAATTAAATCCTCGTTTACCCCCCCCCCCCTCCCCCCTTCCCCGCCACCCCCGCGTGCCCGCCGTCCCTGTCCCCGCCCGCCATTTTTTTTCGAACGTTTTTTGTTTCCGTATCTTATTTTTGGCCCGCTTTTAGTCTCTGCGAATTTCGCTGCCACCGCCCGCTATTCCCTCCGCCTCACCCCGCCCCCCTTTTCCCACCCTACCGCCCAATTTTTTCCCTTTCCGCTATTCCCTCTTATACTGCCGTGAGCCGCATTAAAATTTCTGGCGCGGAATAACAGGCAGATTAAGAGATTACACTGTTCATTTCGCGAGTCGGGATAGAGCGATCGCAAATCTATCTCTCTCTCTCTCTCTCTTTCCGTTTGAAACGATCCTGTGCAGATGTCGGCAGCTGATTTGCGAGGTGAGAGGTTTTGGCGTGCGCCGAGCACGTCGTCCCTGCATGTTGCGTTGTTGTACACTACTGGCCATTAAAATTGCTACACCAAGAAGAAATGCAGATGATAAACGGGTATTCATTGGACAAATATATTATACTAGAACTGACATGTGATTACATTTTCACGCAATTTGGGTGCATAGACACTGTGAAATCATTACCCAGAACGACCACCTCTGGCCGTAATAATGGTCTTGATACGTCTGGGCATTGAGTCAAACAGAGCTTGGATGGCGTTTACAAGTACAGCTGCCCATGTAACTTCAACACGATACCACAGTTCATCAAGAGTATGACTGGCGTATTGTGACGAGCCAGTTGCTCGGCCACCATTTACCAGTCGTTTTCAATTGGTGAGAGACCTGGAGAATGTGCTGGCCAGGGCAGCAGCCGAACATTTTCTGTATCCAGAACATGCGGTTGTGCATTATCCTACTCAAATGTAGGGTTTCACAGGGATCGAATGAAGGGTAGAGCCACGGGTCGTAACACATCTGAAATGTATCGTTCACTGTTTAAAGTACCGTCAATGCGAACAAGAGGTGACAGAGACGTGTAACCAATCGCACCCCATACCATCACGCCGGGTGATACGCCAGTATGGCGATGACGCATACACGCTTCCAATGTGCGTTCTCCGCGATGTCGCTAAACACGGATGCGACCATCGTGATGCTGTAAACAGAACACGGATTCATCGGAAAAAATGACGTTTTGCCATTCGTGCACCCAGGTTCGTCTTCGAGTACACTATCGCAGGCGCTCCTGTCTGTGATGCAGCGTCAAGGGTAACCGCAACCATGGTCTCCGAGCTGATAGTCCATGCTGCTGCAAACGTCGTCGAACTGTTCGTGCAGATGGTTGTCGTCTTGCAAAGCTCCCCATCTGTTGACTCAGGGATCGAGACGTGGCTGCACGATCCGTTACAACCGTGCGGATAAGGTGTCTGTCATGTCAACAGCTAGTGATAATACGAGGCCGTTGGGATCCAGCACGGCGTTCCGTATTACCCTCCTGAACCCACCGATTCCATATTCTGCTAACACTCATTCGATCTCGACCAACGCGAGCAGCAATGTCGCGATACGAGAAACCGCAATCGCCATAGGCTACAATCCGACCTTGATCAAAGTCGGAAACGTGATGGTACGCACTTCTCCTCCTTACACGAAGTATCACAACAACGTTTCACCAGGCAACGCCGGTCAACTGCTGTTTGTGTATGAGAAATCGGTTGGAAACCTTCCTCATGTCAGCACATTGTAGGTGTCGCCACCGGTGCCAACCTTGTTTGAATGCTCTGCAAAGCTAATCTTTTGCCTATCACAGCATCTTCTTCGCGTCGGTTAAATTTCGCGTCTGTAGCACGTCATCTTCGTGGTGTAGCAATTTTAATGGCCAGTAGTGTAATTCGCTCGAATAATCCAGAATGTTCTCTAACGGATCGCGAACAGTTGTGGCCTGATGACATGGCGCATTATCATCCATAAAAATTCCAACGTTGTTTGCGAACATGAAGTCCATGATAAGCTGCAAATGGTCTCCGTGTACCGAACCTAACGATTTCTAGCCAATGATTGGTTCAGTTAGACCAGAAGACCCTGTCCATACCGTGTAAACACAGCCGGCAGTATTATGGAGCCACCACCAGCTTTCACAGTGCCTCGTTGACAATTGGGTCCGTGGCTTCGTGGGGTCTGCGCCACAATCGAACCCTATCATCAGATCTTATCAACTCAAATCGGGAATCATCTGACCAGGCCAAGGTTTCCTAGAGCCCAGGCAATATGGTCACCAGCCCAGGAGAGGCGCTGCAGACTATGTGGTGCTGTAAACAAAGGCAGTCGCGTCGGTCGTCTGCTACCGTACCCCATTAATACCAAATTTCGCCGCATTATCCTAACGGATACGTTCGTCATACGTCCCGCGTTGATTTCTGCGGTTGCACCACACAGTATTGCTTGTCTGTTAGCACTGACGACTCTACGCAAACGCCGCTGGTCTCGGTCGTTAAGTGAAGGCCGTCAGCCACTGTACTGTCAGAGGTGAGAGGTAATGCCTGGAACTTTGATTTCTCGGTACACTCTTGATACTGTGGTGACCAGAGGCATGGGAGAGCGATATGCACATAGACAGATGCCGGTAGTACCGGTGGGGCTGTCGTTTGTACACTCCTGGAAATGGAAAAAAGGACACATCGACACCGGTGTGTCAGACCCACCATACTTGCTCCGGACACTGCGAGAGGGCTGTACAAGCAATGATCACACGCACGGCACAGCGGACACACCAGGAACCGCGGTGTTGGCCGTCGAATGGCGCTAGCTGCGCAGCATTTGTGCACCGCCGCCGTCAGTGTCAGCCAGTTTGCCGTGGCATACGGAGCTCCATCGCAGTCTTTAACACTGGTAGCATGCCGCGACAGCGTGGACGTGAACCGTATGTGCAGTTGACGGACTTTGAGCGAGGGCGTATAGTGGGCATGCGGGAGGCCGGGTGGACGTACCGCCGAATTGCTCAACACGTGGGGCGTGAGGTCTCCACAGTACATCGATGCTGTCGCCAGTGGTCGGCGGAAGGTGCACGTGCCCGTCAACCTGGAACCAGACCACAGCGACGCACGGATGCACGCCAAGACCGTAGGATCCTACGCAGTGCCGTAGGGGACCGCACCGCCACTTCCCAGCAAATTAGGGACACTGTTGCTCCTGCGGTATCGGCGAGGACCATTCGCAACCGTCTCCATGAAGCTGGGCTACGGTCCCGCACACCGTTAGGCCGTCTTCCGCTCACGCCCCAACATCGTGCAGCCCGCCTCCAGTGGTGTCGCGACAGGCGTGAATGGAGGGACGAATGGAGACGCGTCGTCTTCAGCGATGAGAGTCGCTTCTGCCTTGCTGCCAATGATGGTCGTGTGCGTGTTTGGCGCCGTGCAGGTGAGCGCCACAATCAGGACTGCATACGACCGAGGCACACAGGGCCAACACCCGGCATCATGGTGTGGGGAGCGATCTCCTACACTGGCCGTACACCTCTGGTGATCGTCGAGGGGACACTGAATAGTGCACGGTACATCCAAACCGTCATCGAACCCATCGTTCTACCATTCCTAGACCGGCAAGGGAACTTGCTGTTCCAACAGGACAATGCACGTCCGCATGTATCCCGTGCCACCCAACGTGCTCTAGAAGGTGTAAGTCAACTACACTGGCCAGCAAGATCTCCGTATCTGTCCCCCATTGAGCATGTTTGGGACTGGATGAAGCGTCGTGTCACGCGGTCTGCACGTCCAGCACGAACGCTGGTCCAACTGAGGCGCCAGGTGGAAATGGCATGGCAAGCCGTTCCACAGGACTACATCCAGCATCTCTACGATCGTCTCCATGGGAGAATTGCAGCCTGCATTGCTGCGAAAGGTGGATATACACTGTACTAGTGCCGACATTGTGCATGCTCTGTTGCCTGTGTCTATGTGCCTGTGGTTCTGTCAGTGTGATCATGTGATGTATCTGACCCCAGGAATGTGTCAATAAAGCTTCCCCTTCCTGGGACAATGAATTCACGGTGTTGTTATTTCAATTTCCAGGAGTGTATTTAGGTGATCCATGTGAGAACGTTTCCGACCTGGTTACGCCGGGCGTCGGGAGTTAACGGACTTTGAACGCGGAATGGCAGCTGGAGCTAAACGCATGGGACGTTCCATTTCGGAAATTGTTTGGAAATTCAATATCCCGAGATCCACAGTGTCAAGAGTGTGGCGAGAGTACCAAATTGCAGGCATTACCTCTCACCTTGAACAACGCAGTAACGACGGTCTTCAAAATGGCTCTGAGCACTATGCGACTTAACTTCTGAGGTCATCAGTCGCCTAGAACTTACAACTACTTACACCTAACGTAAGGACAACACACATATCCAAGCCCGAGGCAGGATTCGAACCTGCGACCGTAGCGGTCGCTCGGCTCCAGACTGTAGCACCTAGAACAGCACGGCCACTCCGGCCGGCCGACGGCCTTCGCTTAGCGACCGAGAGCACCGGCGATTGCGTTGAGTCGCCAGTGCTAACAGACAAGCAGCACTGGGTGTGATAATGTGGGCCAGTGCGGAGAACTTTGTCGGTACTGGTCTATGGCAGCAGGCGACTGACGCGAGTTCCTCTGCTAACAGCACGACGTCGCCGGTAGCGCCTCTCCTGGGCTCGTGGCCACACTGGTTGGTGACTCCACAGTGGCGCGGGCTGTGTTTACGAGGAGTGGACGGGGTCCTCTGGCCTAACTCAACCGACCATTGACTCCAAATGGATATGTTTGTCTTGCTGGACATCCTTTGTAGCCATTAATGGACGTCATGTTGCCAAACGGCGATGGTTTTTTTTATGGAAATAAGGCGCCATAAAACTGGTTTCAAAAACATTGTGGATAATTGGTGCGAATAACTGGGCCACTCACATCGCTCGAGATGACTCGCATCGAACATTTATGGGACGTAATCGAGAGGCCAATTCGTGCACAAAATCCTGCACCGCCAACACTTCCTCAATTATGGACGGCTATATAGGCAGCATGGTTCAATGTTTCTGCAGGGGACTTCCAACGTCATCTACATCTACATCTACGCTTATACTCCGCAAGCCACCCAACAGTGTGTGGCGGAGGGCACTTTACGCGCCACTGTCCTTACCTCCCTTTAATGTCCCAATGGCGTATGGTTCGCGGGAAGAACGACTGCCGGAAAGCCTCCGTGCGCCCTCCAATCTCTCTAATTTTACATTCGTGATCTCCTCTGGAGGTATAAGTAGGGGGAAGCAATATATTCGACACCTCATCCAGAAACGCGCCCTCTCGAAACCTGGACAGTAAGGTACGCCGTAATGCAGAGCGCCTCTCTTGCAGAGTCTGCCACTTAAAGTTTGCTAAACATCTCCGTAACGCTATCACGCTCACCAAATAACCCTGTGACGAAACGCGCCGCTCTTCTTTGGATCTTCTCTATCTCCTCTGTCAACCCGATCTGGTACGGATCCCACACTGATGAGCAATACTCAAGTATAAGTCGAACGAGTGTTTTGTAAGCCACCTCCTTTGTTGATGGACTACATTTTCTAAGGGCCCTCCCAATGAATCTCAAACTGGTACCCGCCTTACCAACAATTGATTTTATATGATCATTCCACTTCAAATCGTTCCGTACGCATACTCCCAGATATTTTATAGAAATAACTGCTACCAGTGTTTTTTTCCGCTATCATATAACCATACAATAAAGGATCCTTCTTTCTATGTATTCGCAGTCCATTACATTTGTGTATGTTAAGGGTCAGTTGCCACTCCCTGCATCAAGTGCCTATCCGCTGCAGATCTTCCTGTATTTCGCTGCAATTTTCTAATGCTGCAACTTCTCTGTATACTACAGCATCACCCGCGAAAAGCCGCATGGAACTTCCGACACTATCTACTAGGTCATTATACACTCCTGGAAATTGAAATAAGAACACCGTGAATTCATTGTCCCAGGAAGGGGAAACTTTATTGACACATTCCATGGGGTCAGATACATCACATGATCACACTGACAGAACCACAGGCACATAGACACAGGCAACAGAGCATGCACAATGTCGGCACTAGTACAGTGTATATCCACCTTTCGCAGCAATGCAGGCTGCTATTCTCCCATGGAGACGATCGTAGAGATGCTGTATTTAGTCCTGTGGAACGGCTTGCCATGCCATTTCCACCTGGCGCCTCAGCTGGACCAGCGTTCGTGCTGGACGTGCAGACCGCGTGAGACGACGCTTCATCCAGTCCCAAACATGCTCAATGGGGGACAGATCCGGAGATCTTGCTGGCCAGGGTAGTTGACTTACACCTTCTAGAGCACGTTGGGTGGCACAGGATACATGCGGACGTGCATTGTCCTGTTGGAACAGCAAGTTCCCTTGCCGGTCTAGGAATGGTAGAACGATGGGTTCGATGACGGTTTGGATGTACCGTGCACTATTCAGTGTCCCCTCGACGATCACCAGAGGTGTACGGCCAGTGTAGGAGATCGCTCCCCACACCATGATGCCGGGTGTTGGCCCTGTGTGCCTCGGTCGTATGCAGTCCTGATTGTGGCGCTCACTTGCACGGCGCCAAACACGCATACGACCATCATTGGCACCAAGGCAGAAGCGACTCTCATCGCTGAAGACGACACGTCTCCATTCGTCCCTCCATTCACGCCTGTCGCGACACCACTGGAGGCGGGCTGCACGATGTTGGGCCGTGAGCGGAAGACGGCCTAACGGTGTGCGGGACCGTAGCCCAGCTTCATGGAGACGGTTGCGAATGGTCCTCGCCGATACCCCAGGAGCAACAGTGTCCATAATTTGCTGGGAAGTCGCGGTGCGGTCCCCTACGGCACTGCGTAGGATCCTACGGTCTTGGCGTGCATCCGTGCGTCGCTGCGGTCCGGTCCCAGGTCGACGGGCACGTGCACCTTCCGCCGACCACTGGCGACAACATCGATGTACTGTGGAGACCTCACGCCCCACGTGTTGAGCAATTGGGCGGTACGTCCACCCGGCCTCCCGCATGCCCACTATACGCCCTCGCTCAAAGTCCGTCAACTGCACATACGGTTCACGTCCACGCTGTCGCGGCATGCTACCAGTGTTAAAGACTGCGATGGAGCTCCGTATGCCACGGCAAACTGGCTGACACTGACGGCGGCGGTGCACAAATGCTGCGCAGCTAGCGCCATTCGACGGCCAACACCGCGGTTCCTGGTGTGTCCGCTGTGCCGTGCGTGTGATCATTGCTTGTACAGCCCTCCCGCAGTGTCCGGAGCAAGTATGGTGGGTCTGACACGCCGGGGTCAATGTGTTCTTTTTTCCATTTCCAGGAGTGTATATATTGTGAAAAGCAATGGTCTCATAACACTCCCCTGTGGCACGCCAGAGGTTACTTTAACGTCTGTAGACGTCTCTTCATTGAGAACAACATGCTGTGTATTGTTTGCTAAAAACTCTTCGATCCAGCCACACAGGGCACGGCAATCATACCTTCTTGTTAAACAAAGATTCTAGCATCGCGTATGATATGTCAGCAGTGTTTACCTTATTCTACCCACTATCAAGAACCGGACTAGAAAGCGTGTTGATCTATGTCGTTGAGGATGTCTTCATTTCGGGGTTTTAGAATATGGTAACTCTGTACACACTTCTTGCACCTCCTATGATTTGCTGTTTGTGTGATTTTCAGAGTCCGTATCAATGAGGTTGGTGGGCATGAATGGAGGTAGAATAAGGGGAGATGGCTCTACCGACTTACGCTGTACGTTGTTTTCATGCCAGAGGGCGGGGCCTGCCGCCATCTGAGATCCCGCAAAACATAAGCAGACGAGTGTTTACAATTCCTTCTTGTTCGTTGTTTCCGGCGTCTGCACACGATATTTGTTTTACATAGTAAATATTACACCGTTTTAGTGAACAACACAGCATAAGGAACGCAACTTCAAACGTTTTTCTGGTCTTAAATGCGTATTCTATACAGTAATACAACACGAAAATATGACACTTCTGGCCTCGGTACAGACATTCCTTTTTGTTTATACACTTCGAATAACCGAGAAGTATGTGCTATGAAAAGCGTGATTTCGTAATCCATTCCTATTCAGTTTCATTGTGATTGTGTCGATAATTGATAAAGCCAGAACTCCAAAAGCAATGATTGATAGTTTAGAGGCACCGATTTGTGTTCGTTTATTTTCAAGCCAAATGCAAATTTTTAATGTCGTTTGCAAGAAACTTATGTTATTTCCTTTGGTGTCCCACTGAACTATGCAGGGACGATATAAACACGTCAGCTGTCATGTCAACCAAGTGAAATTACGAAGGAAAAGAACTGAATTTAAGATTGTCAGGCCCATTGTAGTTTATACATCTGCTTTGTTTTTAAAATTGTACCTACTAAGCCACATCCAGTGTGGCAAATAACGGCATTTACAGGGTAATATGACAACACAGTGATTAATGCAATGATCTAAATAGCCTGGACTTATATAGGGAACTTTGCTTTAACAAATATGTAACCCTTTAAGTACTTGTAATTTAACTACTGTAACAGGTGTTCCACACATTTTACTGAAGATTTAATGAACTACATGTAGTTACATTATCTTTACATTAAACTATTGTATTTTAAAACATTAGTCCCCATTTCCAGGATATTTATTGCCAGGAATTTTCAGTCACTTGGGAATGTGTATTGCTCGCCTCCAGAGAGCTTTTCGCGTTGGACTGATAGGAAATCTAACGTCAAATCACATATATAAAACCGTACTGTAAAACTTAGCAGTGCATCAGAATTTCAATATATATAAGGAAATAGCGCTTAAATAAGTCCACTTACGAATGAAATGTAATTTGTTTAATCTTTAGACTACAATCAGAAGCGACACAGGCCGGCATTTTTCATCAGAAGACTTCACGACTACACGGAATCAACCACCGGAACCGAATGTTTCGGGGTAGCTAACATGGCGGGTCTTACTTGGGTCGGCTTCAAGTTTGTGACGTCATGACAACTCCTCGTAGTTTTACCTCCATGTGCGGATGTTACAGATGCCTATTTCCTCTGGTTCAGCTTGTGGAACCAGCGCCGTCCGCCCATCGGCCAATCGCGAGACGCGGTTCGGTGCGCCGCCTGTGACGTAGCGCGCTTGCGCGAACAACTGCCTGCCCCCCTGGGCGCGCCGCGTGCTGGTGACAGCTGAATAGCGGCTTCCGCGGAAATTGCCGCCTTTGTGCGCCGCTAGGTGTCACCGCCAGCGGTCGAACGAGCCAGCGGCGGTTGACGCAGCGGCGCTCCGGAACTTGGTCGCCAAGGATTCCCCGCCCGAGTTTGCACAAGTCCTCTCCACCCGCTCACTTAAACTGATTGCATCTTCGTCCTGAGTTCGCTGCGCGGCAATAACTACTAATCCAACATCTCGCTCGTACTAAATAAGGCAGTCACATGAAAACCGACTACCCACCACGGCTCCATGTATTTTAAAAAGTGTTTGTCTACGTTTATATGTCCACCGTATTTTTTTTTCTCTAATTGTCTCCATTTGTATCTTTTGTGTTTCTCTGCGGCCAAGGAGCGGCGTAGTATGCTGCTGCTGGCCTGCCTGTAAACAGGTTTAAAAATAACAATAAAGAAAAAAAAATCAAATGTAATCACCACAGTCGTGGAGACATTTATACCACTGGGAATCGGGACTCTTACGAGGGCGAGTCAAACGAAAACCTTAAATGCTTTTTTAAATATTATCTATTGTGCAGAAGTGGTACAAAGCTGTATCACTCCCCCACGCTCAATGCAAGTCCTCCAGCGCTTACAGAGTGCATAAATTCCTTTAGAAAAAAATCCTTTCGGTAGTCCGCGCAACCACTCATACACCGCGTGGCGTACCTCTTCATCAGAACGGAACTTCTCTCCTACCATTGCGTCTGAGTGGTCCAGACATATGGAAATCCTTGGGGCAAGGTCTGGTGAGTATGGTGGATGAGGAAGACACTCAAAATGCAAGTCTGTGATCGTTGTAACTGTTGAACGGGCAGTGTGGTGCTTTCCATTATCATGTTGATTTGATTGCAGGCCGCAGATGATTTCTTAGGAGATCTGTGTATGATGTACTGGTGACAGTGGTCCCTCTAGACATGTAATGCTCCAAAATTACGCCTTTTTCGTCCCAGAAGAGAGTCAGCATAACCTTCCCTGTTGACGGTTCTGTTCGAAACTTCTTTGGTTTCGGTGATGAGGAATGGCGCCATTCCTTGCTCGCTCACTTCGTTTCCAGTTGGTGGAAGTGAACCCAGGTTTCGTCCCCAGTAACGATTCTTGCAAGGAAGCCATCACCTTCTCGTTCAAAGCGCCGAAGAAGTTCTTCACAAGCATCAACACGTCGTTCTCTCATTTCAGGAGTCAGCTGCCGCAGCACCCATCTTGCAGACACTTTGTGAAACTGGAGCACTTCGTGCACAATGTGGTGTGCTGCCCATGACTAACCTGTAAACATGCTGCAATGTCACTCAGAGTCACTCGGCGGTTTTCCTTCACTATGGCTTCAACTGCTGCAATGTTGTGTGTAGTCACAACTCGTTATGCCTGACCTAGACGAGTAGCATCTTCCACTGACGTCACACCATTTGCGAACTTCCTACTCCAACCGCTGTGACAACCACCGTACTGAACTTTCATTCGTCGGTAAATTTCAATAGGTTTCACACCTTCACTAAGCAAAAACCGAAAAACAGAACGCTGCTCTTCCCTGGTCCATTCGCAAGTGGGGCGGCCATCTTTACACTGATACAGCGACGGTATGTGTGCATCTGCACTATGCTGCCACCTACAGGCCATTCTACACGCTTTTTGTAGCACGCTCACCAACTTACATGATAACCGCGCGAAATTTCGATTTGTTATTACATATTTAAGGTTTTCATTTGACTCACCCTCGTAATTCCTGTTTCGTAGAATGCGATAGGCCGCATACAGTATTCTATTTCTTCATTCGACTGAAACCGACATCCACGCACGTCTTTGTTCGGGTCGCCAAAGGTGAAAAATCACATGTTGTACGATCTGGCTAGTACAGAGGATGTTGCAGTGTTTCTCAGGCAAATCCCTGAAGCGGAGCCTTCGTCCGATTGACAGCGTGGGAATGAGTCTGACGGCCCAAGAGCAAACGGCAAAACCAACAGTAGAAATATCCCACACCTCCCACGCCAAAGCGGTTCATACCTGTTCCGGTATGGAACTGTTGGATGATACGGAATAACGATGATAGAATGTTTGCGTGATAGACGTGAATGGACCCCGAGGGACACAGATCTCCTTCGGACTACCTGTATGTAGTCTGGAGATGTGTCGAAATGCAGTAGCAAAATCTTCGTCCTTCCTCCATGCCATTTATTACGTGTAGTCTTCCTAATTTTCCCAAGAAGAAACACCACGGTAACCGCTCGTACTATCTGTTCCGCTACCTCGTGTTGCACGGGAAAGCTTCGTTTGGCGCTGGCCTTACACACTGTACACGGTCGTCAGAGCTATGACACAATGTTCCCATACCCATTGAATGGTCAAAACGCGCTCCCGCCATATTAATTCAGCTCGTCCTGTTTCCCCACAGGAGGCAGAAGGTCTTAAAAATAGCACTCTCCTGATCGATCTAATTAATTAGCCTATCAAATTGATTTCAATGATGTGCCGAATGGCGGGTGGAAGAGATGGCAAGGGCGCCACGGAACGATTCTTAACAAGCGTTGTTTTTTTTTCCGTGGCGGCGATATCTTGTAACGAAATTTCAATCTCACACCTACATAGGGCGAGACAGGCTCTCACGAGTTGTTCCGTAAACGCTAGTATGATATCGTATCGCATTGGTAAAAGGGTACCTGTCAGAGTAACAAACAGCTACATTCTCGTGAATTACAGGTTGTTGTCGAATGTAAAATGATTGTGTTTCTTCCAACACGTGAGCCAATGGCATAAAATATTGTATTCTCTAATGTTATTTCATGTGCATGACAGTTTAATTACAGACACTGAAAGCAAAAGATGCTCTCAGGTCGTGTAATTTGTTCAACAAGCGGGAAAAGAATTGCTAAATATAGATTATTACTATTTTTTCTTTGGAGTTTAAATGATCGTTTTTTTCTTTACTCTAATGACGGTTTCTAAATAATGAGGACATTCTGTGGTGATCGGTAGTTTTCACATCGAAATAGTCGAAGGGTGGTCATGTCTCTGCTGATCATTTGTGACCGGTGGCAGTACACTTTGCTGTTCGACACAAAATAATGAGATGCGACTGCAGTCGAACGTAAAAACTGTAAGGTGTCAGGCAAATCCAACACCTTCCATGAATACACTGACATGTCAGCAAATCCGGCAGTATGCTCCGAATAAATCCTGACATTAAATTAACCAAAGTAATACGATCAACGAGTGAGCAAATGGAATACCACAGACTAACACAAGAATGCCTAAATGCATGTCATACCTTCCCACCGTGAGACAGACGCAGTTCCGAGGGGAGAAACGAGAACAGAAGCCGAGAGCAGAACCGTGTTAAGCTAGAAGGCCCTACGATAAGGGACGGACTGGACACCCAAGTCACCAGCTAACCACTAGGACAACGCCAGCTGCAAGTTTTAGCGTGCGACTTTTTCGCGTCTCTGTTACGTTGCAAACATTAAAAACATTGCCCCACCACGAAAAATATAACGTTTCTCATTGGAAAGACAGAATTTTTGTAGGCGGAGCTTAAGGTTAACATTGAGACCCTGATTGCTCAGTTGAAAACACAGCCAGATAGCTTTTTCTTAAACCAACTTCGGTAAATTTTAGCAAGGAGTTGCTTCCGAGACGGCAAGGTGTGTGAAGCTGCGCCGCCTGCCGCCCACTGACGAACACCGACAAGGTAATGAACGCACGCGATGCCGCATAACAGTGCATAAAGCATCACTCAGAACTGCAGAAGTCTCACCTGTGAACCCCCTTTTTACGTAATACACGTATCGATCGTAAATTAAACTTCGTGGTATTCGCATTTGCTACTGGAAGCTAAAACCGGAAAGGCGATGATTTTTCCGTCATATAATTATTGAGAATCCACGTCAGCCACTGTAATTTACGACAAGTTAAATAAGTAATTAAAGATAACTGAGGGTCACTGTAGACCATTTTGATAGTTTTCTCTTTTCTGAAACTTAATTTAAACCTAAATTATAGACGTGATATGGCATAGGTCATCCTTCGATCCATTGTAGAACTTGGAAACCCATTCAGGGAATATTCGTTCACATTTTTGTTGAACGCAGTTGGTTTTTGTCATCCTGTATTAAAATTTTGCCTTTCATCAATAGTGCAATTTATAAACAATGTTTTGTGAGTAGAATAAAATTTCCAATGGTAAACTTAACTACATTCTCAACGTTATTTTACTAGCTAACTAAAAGTAGGAAAGCCTTGAGCCCCTTCCACTAAATTTAGTTAGTATTAAGATTCTTTTACAGGGAGTGCAGTGGAGCTGAAGCTGAAATCATTAAGTATTTGGTTATATCATCGCTAGCCTCACTGAACTCTTCTGAATTCTGCATGTCATGTGTGGTCTGGCGTCTCCTTACCAGCAACAGGTCCCAGGTTCAAACTAGTCAATTCCCTAAAAAACACGCTCAGAGCGTCGTTGCGCGAAAGTGGTAGGGAGACACGATATAGAACAAACAGACACCACGCAGAATGTTAGAAAACTATACCAATTTTGCTCATAAAACTAAAAGAAAATGGCCTTTGCCTATGGAAAGAGGACATTTATCATCGCCATGAATGTTTTTTTTTCCTTTTTAATAGTTGCTTTATTATAGGAGTTTCCTTGATGTTAAATAGTGCAGCGCAGAACGAAGGAACGGGCTTTCTGTTTCACAAGCAACCGACTTTTGAAATAGCCATCTGGAGCGTTCTCTGGTGCTACTAAATTTCCCTTCTGTGTTGTCTAGGACCGGCGCCTTAAGGCAGCTGCCAAATGGTGGAAAGCCGAGTGCAGATAGTTGCCTGCCAGTGCCGCAAGGTGGCGGATGCAGCAGCTGTCTGTTTGGCTGTCTCCCTCTGTAGGTGGATGGAGGGAGCGGTTGTGGAGGGAGGGAGGAAGGAAGAGGGCCTCAATTTTCGGCAGTTTGTGGACGCCTGTCGAGAACAATGCACAACTACAGCCCCCTTTGCAGTCTTTCACGATGACGATTTTCCCCAGTACACATGCTGCATTATGACCCGTTAATTAAGAGTAGTCGTTTTTCCATGAGAAGTTCGAAGTGCAATTAAATCTGTGAGCTTTTTTTTTTTTTCATCGGGTGTGGTGTCGTGTTTTGGCTTCGATTACATGGGCTGCAGGATGGTTTCTGAGCAGGCATCTGTAGCGAATTCTGACGTATAACAGCAATAGATACTGTATGCTTACAGGTTAGTTGGTTGGATCTGGGGAAGGAGACCAGAGAGCGAGGTCATCGGTCTCATCGGATTAGGGAAGGACGGGGAAGAAAGTCGGCCGTGCCCTTTGAAAGGAACCATCCCGGCATTTGCCTGGAGCGATTTAGGAAAAATCAGGGAAAACCTAATCAGGATGGCCGGACGCGGGATTGAACCGTCGTCCTCCCGAATTCGAGTTCAGTATCTAAGCACTACGCCACCTCGCTCGGTTGCTTATAGGTAATACACTTTTTAAACTCCTCTCTGTCCAACACCAGCATCTCGTCAGTTGACTGTACTTCCCGCCAAAAAGAATAAAGATAGTACCTTACACCCCAGCCTTTTTCCCGGCAGCTTGTGGGTGTAGGGTAAAGTTTGAGTGTGTCTGTCACTAGTTTCGAGTGGTACTGCGAAATTTTTTCCCAGCAGGATAACACCAGTTGTATGGTATCGTCAGTTTATGCATTGTATTACGATTTTATGCAATCCTTGTGTATCACCATGCATATGGTTGTTTATTAGGTCAGATCTTTGTGATTAATTATGTAATTAGGATCGATCTTTGCATCAGATTCCCAACCAAGATAAAGTACACTAACGTAACCTTCCTCTTCCGCATCTGGAGTGTTTCCATGTGTTAGGGGGTGCACTTGGGGTTTCCATCCAATAGAATCAGGGTGCGAGTCTGAGAAAGAGCACAGCCATTTTTAATTTCCCGTCAGTTCACAAGCGCCTCTGGTGGTTAATTGTGTAAATGGGGTGCACTCGGACTTTCTGCCCTGGTGGACCAGTGTTCGAGTCGTGAAAAGGGACCCCCATTTTTCATTTCCCCTCTATTCCCGGGTGGGTGGTGGTTTGGGACGTCGGCACAGCCCTGGAACAAACAAATCGGAATTCCCGCCGATAGGTTAGGTTGGAGGGGGGGTGGGGCTGGAGGGTTTGAGGCCTACGTGCAGCTGGGAAAACACATGACGTCATCCGGGGGTGGGGGTGGGCGTGGTCGTGGTCGGAGGCGGGGATTGGCGTTGATTAATTGATCAATCAAATTAATTTGCATATCAATTTGTTATCAAAATTGCGCTACAAATGGCTTTATCCCTCTACCACCCTCCTGTTGTAAGAGCGGGAAAGGAATCGGTGTAACGACATTCTGGACATACCGAGCGCTGATTAGCGTGCCACCCAGAAGCACCGAAACTGAACGTAAGTTGTAGCCTCGCACACCGCAGACCATTTACATCTACGTCTACATTTATACTCCGCAAGCCACCCAACGGTGTGTGGCGGAGGGCACTTTACATGCCACTGTCATGACCTCCCCTTCCTGGTCCAGTCGGGTATGAATCGCGGAAAGAACGACTGCCGGAAAGCCTCCGTGCGCGCTCGAATCTCTCTGATTTTTCATTCGTGATCTCCTTGGGAGGTACAAGTAGGTGGAAGCAATATATTCGATACCTCACCCGGAGACGCACCCTCTCGAAACCTGGACAGCAAGGCACGCCGCGATGCAGAGGGCCTCTCTTGCAGAGTCTGCCACATGAGTTTGCTAAACATCTCCGTTACGCTTTCCAAATAACCCTGTGACTAAACGCGCCGCTCTTCTTTGGATCTTCTCTATCTCCTCCGTCAACCCGATCTGGTACGGATCCCACACTGATGAGCAATACTCAAGTATAAGTCGAACGAGTGTTTTGTAAGCCACCTCCTTTGTTGGTGGACTACATTTTCTAAGGACTCTCCCAATGAATCTCGACCTGGCACCCGCTTTTATATGATCATTCCACTTGAAATCGTTCCGCACGCATACTCCCAGATATTTTGCAGAAGTAACTGCTACCGGCGTTTGTACCGCTATGATATAATCATACAATAAAGGGTCCTTCTTTCTATGTATTCGCAGTACGTTACATTTGTCTATGTTAAGGGCCAGTTGCCACTCCTTGCACCAGGTGCCTATCCGCTGCAGATCTTCCTGCATTTCGCTGCAATTTTCTGATGCCTGCGCTGGGACCAGTGTGTCTTGGACGAATGCACTCAACGCGCTAACGACCATCGGTTGTGTGCAGGCGGAATCTGGTTTCGTCGCTGAAGACCACGCCGCGCCATCCAATGTTCCAAGTGGTCCTCTGACGGCGCCGGTCAAGCCCTACACCTCGATGCTGTAGCGTGAATGGAGGATGGGGTAGAAGGGGGCGCGCCAGTAGTCCCAGTGCTAATACCCGGTTCGCAATATTTCGTGTTGACACGTTTCGGCTCACAGGCCCTCATGTCCTTGCTGTGGTAGCTGTACTGTCTGCAACTGCTGCCCTTGCAATACGACGATCCTGGTTGGTGTACGTGCTGCGTGGACGTCCAGAACCTCGTCTGTGGGTGTGGGAATGTTCCCGTGATCACTGGTACCAGCATGGTTACACAACTGGTGCAGCACGTCCACCCTGTGTGGCATTTCTCAGAGAGGGCCATCCCACCAATCGGAGAGCCACAATTTCCACCCCTTCCAAACTCCCTCACTTGGCTGTCGGAAGCACGAGTGCGTCACTGTGGCACGGTTGCCTTCTTGTTTGCTTCACATGTCCGCACCACACCGAGCCTTCTAGCTGTGAGCTTTCCCTATTAAAGGGTAGACACAGATGACGCTCTCATAGCTAAGTCACTGCGCTATCTGTTAGCGGACGACGTTGAAAGCATTGTCAGTACTCCCCAACTGGCATGCGCCGTCATCGGATGAAAATCGACGTTGAAACTTCCTGGCAGATTAAAACTGTGTGCCCGACCGAGACCCGAACTCGGGACCTTTGCCTTTCGCGGGCAAGTGCTCTACGATCTGAGCTACCCAAGCACGACTGACGCCCCGTCCTCACAGCTTTACTTCTGCCGGTACCTCGTCTCGTACCTTCGAAACTTTACAGAAGCTCTCCGCTGCAGAATGAAAATCTCATTTTCGAGACATCCCCCAGGCTGTGGCTAAGCCATGTCTCCGCAGTATCCTTTCTTTCAGGAGTGCTAGTTCTGCCAGGTTCGCAGGAGAGCTTATTTAAAGTTGGAAGGTAGGAGACGAGGTACTGGCAGAAATGAAGCTGTGAGTACGGGGCGTGAGTCGTGCTTGGGTAGCTCAGTTGGTAGCGCACTTGCCCGCGAAAGGCAAAGGTCCCGAGTTGGAGTCTCAGCCCGGCACACAGTTTTAATCTGCCAGGAAGTTTCATATCAGCGCACACTCCGCTGCAGAGTGAAAATCTCATTTTCGAAACATCCCCCAGGCTGTGGCTAAGCCATGTCTCCGCAGTATCCTTTCTTTCAGGAGTGCTAGTTCTGCCAGGTTCGCAGGAGAGCTTCTGTAAAGTTGGAAGGTAGGAGACGAGGTACTGGCAGAAATGAAGCTGTGAGTACGGGGCGTGTGAGTCGTGCTTGGGTAGCTCAGTTGGTAGCGCACTTGCCCGCGAAAGGCAAAGGTCCCGAGTTCGAGTCTCAGCCCGGCACACAGTTTTAATCTGCCAGGAAGTTTCATATCAGCGCACACTCCGCTGCAGAGTGAAAATCTCACTCTCGAAAATCGACGTTGTTTTCCACGTGTACTTATTTTTTCTCATTAATGTATTTAACCCTTCGCTGCGTTGCTTTGCAGATGTGCAAAGCAAAGTTTCAACTTCCTTTTCGCCGTTGTTCTTAAAGTTTAACGCTTGAAACTGGTTTCCTGATGTGCTATGTTGTATTATGACGGTAACTGATACGATTCTGTGGCCGTATGTGGGGTCTGGACCCCTCCACCATCCTCCACACCTATAAATCCCTCATCCGTCCTATCCTTTGTTACGCCCATCTGGCCTGGATCTCCGCCCCCCCCTCTACCTTTTATCAATCCCTTCAAATCCTTGAACGCCATGCTCTCCGCCTCGCGTATCACATCCGTCTCCCCTCCCCCACGCGGATCCTGTACGATCTCAATCCGTTCCCCCACCTCCTCCTTTTCCTTGAGAGGATACGGATCCTGTACACCTCCTGTAAACTCGACCCTCCTCACCCACTTGTCTCGCCCATCCTCTCCCACCCCCGCCCGCTGCCGCGCCTGTATTCCCACGTCCCACCCGGTCTCCATCTCTCCACCCTCCTTACCCTCTCCCAAGGTGGCTTCCGCCAGTTCTCCCTTCCTTATGATGTCCTCCTCCCCTCCATCTATTCCTCCTATCAACTTTGATCCTTCCCCCCCTACTTCCTGTGTCTTTTCTTTAGGCACCCTCCCTCCCTTCTCTTCCCACCATCCCCATTCCTCCACCCCTCTCCCCCCCACATCCCCTGCCCGTGGCATCTCTGCTCTCCCATCTCCTTCTCCGCCCCTCCCTCCTCCTCTCTTGGTATGTCCCCGGACTTGTACACGCTAAGTGGACTTTCGCGCGACAGAGATCATCGCCATCAGTGTCTCGTGTGTGTGCCTTCGTAGTCATCCGTGTTATGTACGCCGTGTCAACAAGTGTTAATGTTTTTTCTCGTCCAGCGTGAACGGCTTCATGTTTATTGTTTTTCGTATCTACATTTTTTGCCCGCCATTTTTATTGTATTATCTGTGCCACCTATATGTTATCGTACTACTGAAGGCTGAAGAGCAGCGTAATATGCTGCTGCCAGCCCGTCTTGTATGAGGTGATTAAAATTACAATAAAGAAAAAAAAGATAAGATTGTGCCGCTAGAATGCGCTACTGAGTGTATGACGCGACAATGGGTGCTGCTGTGAGTAGCAATGTAGGTCAGGCTGACATTGCTCTCTTTCGGCGGTGGTTGTTAGTAGTTGAATGGAAGAACACGTGAATACAAAAAATTTGTAGTGCTTGTACAACCTTTGGAGAGTATTCTGCTCCGTTCATCTTGTATTTCTCCTAATAGATATGTGAGCTGTATACAAATCAATTTCGTTTGCCTGTGTGCAGTAGTGCATAATAATACTTCTATCTTATATTTTTCAACATTTTTCCTGACATCCTTGAACAATTTGAAATACAGAAAAATAATTTTTTTGACTTCTCAAAAAAAAGTGTGCAATGAAGGGTTAAGATAAATCGGATTATTTGTGGCGATGTTCATAAATGTATGACGAAGTGTGGCGCCGAACTCTGGCGCAATACACAGGGTGTCACAAAAAGGTACGGCCAAACTTTCAGGAAACATACCTTACACACAAAGAAAGAAAATATGTTATGTGGACATGTGGCCGGAAACGCTTACTTTCCATGTTAGAGCTCATTTTACTTCTCTTCAAAACACATTAATCATGGAATGGAAACACAAAGCAACAGAACGTACCAGCGTGACTTCAAACATTTTGTTACAGGAAATGTTCAAAACGTCCTCCGTTAGCGAGGATACATGCATCCATCCTCCGTCGCATGGAATTCCTGATGCGCTGATGCAGCCCTGGAGAATGGCGTATTGTATACACAATACGAGCACGAAGAGTCTCTACATTTGGTACCGGGGTTACGTAGACAAGATCTTTCAAATGCCCCCATAAATGAAAGTCAAGAGGGCTGAGGTCAGGAGACCGTGGAGGCCACGGAATTGGTCCGCCTCTACCAATTCATTGATCACCGAATCTGTTGTTGAGAAGCGTACAAACACTTCAACTGAAATGTGCAGGAACTCCATCGTGAATGAACCACATGTTGTGTCGTGCTTGTAAAGGCACATGTTCTAGCAGCATAGGAACGTATGAAATCATGATAACGTGCTCCATTGAGCGTAGGTGGAAGAACATGGGGCCCAATTGAGACATCACCTACAATGCCTGCCCAAACGTTCACAGAAAATCTGTGTTGATGACGTGATGGCACAATTGCGTGCATTTTCTCGCAAGCCCACACATGTTGATTGTGAACATTTACAAATTGATCACGTTGGAATGAAGCCTCATCTGTAAAGAGAACATTTACACTGAAATGAGGATTGACAGTTTGTCGGATGAACCATTCGCAGAAGTGTACCCGTGGAGGCCAATCAGCTGCTGATAGTGCCTGCACACGCTGTACACGGTACGGAAACAACTGGTTCTCCCGTAGCACTCTCCATACAGTGACGTGGTCAACGTTACCTTGTACAGCAGCAACTTCTCTGACGCAGGCATTAGGGTTATCGTCAACTGCACGAAGAACTGCCTCGTCCATTGCAGGTGTCCTCGCCGTTCTAGGTCTTCCCCAGTCACGAGTCATAGGCTGGAATGTTCGATGCTCCCCAAGACGCCGATCAATTGCTTCGAACGTCTTCCTGTCGGGACAAATTCGTTCTGGAAATCTGTCTCGATACAGAAGAGCCCGCCGCGCTGCCGAAGCTGTGCTCCCGCCAGTCCAGGAGCGGGGTGGCGCAGGTCTGGCAGCGAGAGGAGAGAACGCTGGAGCTGGAAGTCCAGCTGTTGGCCAACGCAGGTGCAACGGTCGCTGGCGGGAGCGTACGCACGCTGCAGAATGCGGCACGAGCGTGACGTCAGCGTGCAGCCAGCACCGTGCCAGGGCCGTCGCATTTTCTCACCAGACCGGACGCAAACGCAGCGTCTCTCCACTGCCGCGGAGAACACGACAACGCCGGACTCTGGTGGCCGAGCGGTTCTAGGCGCTTCAGTCTGGAACCGCGCGACCGCTACGGTCGCAGGTTCGAATCTTGCCTCTTGCATGAATGTGTGTGATGTCCTTAGGTTGGTTAGGTTTAAGTACTTCCCAGTTCTAGGGGACTGATGACCTCAGACGTTAAGTCCCATAGTGCTCAGTGCCATTTTGTACCTGCACACGCCATGCCAGCTCTGTTTGATCCACTGCCCAAGCGTATCAAGGCCGTTATTACGGCCAGAGGTGGCTGTTCTGTGTACTGATTTCTCAGGATCTATGCACCCAAATTGCGTCAAAATCTAATCACATGTCAGTTCTAGTATAATATACGAGGGCTATCCACAAAGTACATTACGTTTTGGAATTAAAAATAAATAAAGTATTGGAATTTTTTATTATAAACAGATGAAAGCCACACCTAAATACCACTTTTCTACATAGTTGCCATTTAAATTAAGGCACTTATAATAGCGTTGGACGAGCTTGGAAATTCCTTCGTCGTAAAATTCGGCCGCCTGGTATAATACACTCCTGGAAATTGAAATAAGAAGACCGTGAATTCATTGTCCCAGGAAGGGGAAACTTTATTGACACATTCCTGGGGTCAGATACATCATATGATCACACTGACAGAACCACAGGCACTTAGACACAGGCAACAGAGCATGCACAATGTCGGCACTAGTACAGTGTATATCCACCTTTCGCAGCAATGCAGGCTGCTATTCTCCCATGGAGACGATCGTAGAGATGCTGGATGTAGTCCTGTGGAACGGCTTGCCATGCCATTTCCACCTGGCGCCTCAGTTGGACCAGCATTCGTGCTGGACGTGCAGACCGCGTGAGACGACGCTTCATTCAGTCCCAAACATGCTCAATGGGGGACAGATCCGGAGATCTTGCTGGCCAGGGTAGTTGACTTACACCTTCTAGAGTACGTTGGGTGGCACGGGATACATGCGGACGTGCATTGTCCTGTTGGAACAGCAAGTTCCCTTGCCGGTCTAGGAATGGTAGAACGATGGGTTCGATGACGGTTTGGATGTACCGTGCACTATTCAGTGTACCCTCGACGATCACCAGAGGTGTACGGCCAGTGTAGGAGATCGCTCCCCACACCATGATGCCGGGTGTTGGCCCTGTGTGCCTCGGTCGTATGCAGTCCTGATTGTGGCGCTCACCTGCACGGCGCCAACCACGCATACGACCATCATTGGCACCAAGGCAGAAGCGACTCTCATCGTTGAAGACGACACATCTCCATTCGTCCATCCATTCACGCCTGTCGCGACACCACTGGAGGCGGGCTGCACGATGTTGGGGCGTGAGCGGAAGACGGCCTAACGGTGTGCGGGACCGTAGCCCAGCTTCATGGAGACGGTTGCAATGGTCCTCGCCGATACCCCAGGAGCAACAGTGTTCCTAATTTGCTGGGAAGTGGCGGTGCGGTCCCCTACGGCACTGCGTAGGATCCTACGGTCTTGGCGTGCATCCGTGCGTCGCTGCGGTCCGGTCCCAGGTCTACGGGCACGTGCACCTTCCGCCGACCACTGGCGACAACATCAATGTACTGTGGAGACCTCACGCCCCACGTGTTGAGCAATTCGGCGGTACGTCCACCCGGCCTCCCGCATGCCCACTATACGCCCTCGCTCAAAGTCCGTCAACTGCACATACGGTTCACGTCCACGCTGTCGCGGCATGCTACCAGCGTTAAAGACTGCGATGGAGCTCCGTACGCCACGGCAAACTGGCTGACACTGACGGCGGCGGTGCACAAATCCTGCGCAGCTAGCGCCATTCGACGGCCAACACCGCGGTTCCTGGTGTGTCCGCTGTGCCGTGCGTGTGATCATTGCTTGTACAGCCCTCTCGCAGTGTCCGGAGCAAGTATGGTGGGTCTGACACACAGGTGTCAATGTGTTCTTTTTTCCATTTCCTGGAGTGTATATTCGTCCAATGAATACGCATTTATCATCTGCATTTCTTCTTGGTGTAGTAATTTTAACGGCCAGTAGTGTAAAAGCTCTTGGGGTCAGTTTGAAGGTTTTCCGGAGCAGAACAATGCACATTAAGTATACTCTTTTGGATCCATCGGTATACACACCGAGAGAACCAGGCCACTGAGCTGCAACGAGATGCGTGAATGCACTTTGTCATTAGCGCAGTTTAAATAAAAATAATAGACCGGATCAGCCGACGGCCTTACGCTGTTGTTCCGCGCCAGCCAGCCCTTGAGTCCCGGCTAGAGCAGCGGCCCTTGTTGTGTGTTAGCCGTGCAGTGCGAGCCTGCATAGGGGTCGGGAGCCGCCGCCATAACGGCGGGCTTACGCATTTAAGCGACTCGGCGCCGTTCCTACCTCGACGGCTTCGGCCGTAACATAACTCCGCATTAAGGTCCGGCCGAAATCCAACGCGGCGGCCGGCTGTTTGAAATACGGGCGACCCTGCGGCCGCTACATCGGTTTCAATTACCGAATGAAACCGCGGTTAGCTCGACCTGCCGTAATTACCTGGAACGCGCTCCGCCGACGAATTTACTCCGGCCAGCGAGGGAGGACCTTCCAGGCCGCTAATAGGGAACACCGCCGGCGCGCAACCGAAGCGCTCCGAACGCTCAGCGCCGCGCTTCCCGTTCACCTATTGCCTGTGAGTCGCGTTTCACACAGCGTCCGAAGTGAAATTTACGGGAGAAATAACTCAGCGTTTCGCAGTATACACACGGTATTAAATTAAAAGGAAGGTCAGCGTTGGCCGTAATATTGTTTTATTGAAAGCAAAATCGCTTTTCAATCACATAGTGATCATCTTCAGTGCTGGAAGTTAAAAATTTTACATAGCGATCAGTGAATAAAAAACAAAAACCATAAACCAACTGTTGGAAAGAACATACCTGTGGTGTACAAAAAGAAAAAAAAATACAACACGTAATATTTAAAAAACTAGAAACCCGCCTCGATTGCGGAAAAAGCACCTAGTGTTAACCTAAGTTTCGGCGTAGGTAACTACACCTTCTTCAGAACAACAACGAAATCCACGAGTGCCTAAGAAGACCTTTGTCAGTGATTAAAAGAACACCATAGCTATACACTTATAAACGAAACAGAAAAGGAAAACATAAACGAGTACATATGTGGGTGAGCGACTGTTTGTAGCTGCAGTTTATGGCGGGTCACGGCCATCGAACATAGGCCGGTGTGAGGTGGAGCGTACACCATTAAGTTAAGTAGTAGTTTTGACTTTGTACATATCTACTGTTTGTGTTTTCCTTTTTTTCGTTTATAAATGTATAGCTATGGTGATATTTTAATCATTGACAAAGGTCTTCTTAGGCACTTGTGGGTTTTATTGTTGTTCTGAAGAAGGTGTAGTTATCTACGCCGAAACCTTGGTTAACACTAGGTGCTTCTTTCGCAATCGAGGTGGGTTTCTAGTTTTTTAATATGTTAACCAACGATTGCTGACGCGCTGAGATGTTGAAGGGTCTTACAAGACGTAATGTTTTGTGGCATTTTGACCTGCTATATTGTGAAATACACTGTATACTTGCCACTATTTATTTATTTGAATTCTTGGTTTCAATGTGATGTTTCACGTAAATTAAGAACTTTATTTTGAAACGTCCCCTTAGAAAAATTATTGAATTACTGTGCTGGTAAGCCCCTTACGTTATTTGATTTTTAAACAGCTGAGCAGAACTCAACGTACTCAGACATTTCGCTCTTTACTTATTCTGATCAGCACTAAACTGACACACAATATTTTTAGCGCAACGCAATCTGACTTCCAAAAATCCCTACAAAAGAATGGCCCTGACTAACAATAACCTATACCTTTCACAAATCATTTACCTCACAAAAATCTTCGTTACTCGAACTACTGGAATACAGCGAGCGCCACTACTGCCAGCTAAATAAAAGATTCTAACTACTGAAGGCACTAACTACTGATAGCATAGTTAGCAAATGAAAGATTTTGAGAGAGAACAAACAATGTATTTACCTTAATAGCGTTCAAAAGTCATTATATATATATATATATATATATATATATATATATATATATATATAGTAGTTCATGACATCCAGTCTTACAAATTTACCGTCTCCGATGGACACACGTCCAGATCATCCGCTCTCAAAACTCCGCCATCTCTCTCCCCACATCCACCACTGCTGGCGGCTCACCTCCCATCGTGAAAATGTCCGAAGCGGAGTTGCACAGAACTGTGGTGTAATTTGGTGCGAATAATACATCGTTAACCCACCTTACACGCCACACGAACTTCTGAGCTCTGGTCTTTTATTGTATGTGTTGATACCTTCCTGTTTGGAGCGCTGTAGAGCCATAGGGAGACGTCGAAGGGCGCCACGCTTTTTCACCACGGCAGAGGAAGGCTGCAGCTATCTTCGATCCACTTTTCAAACTCCTGCATCCACATCTACATATGAGTACATACCCTGAAAAACAACGCAAGGTGCGTGGCGGAGGGTATCACGTCATTTCCTCTCCTATTCCACTCGCGCATAGAGCGAGGGAAAAATGGGTGGTTAAAGTCTCCGTGCAAACCCTAATTACCGTTACCTTCGTGGTCCTTAGGCGAAATGTACGTTTACGAAAGTAGAATCGTTCTGCAGTCGGCCTCAGATTCGCTGCTCTAAATATGCGTAATAGAGGCTTGCAGAAAGAGCATCGTCTTCCCTCCACGGATTCACATTTCAGTCCACGAAGCATCTCCGTAACACTTGCGCGCTGATCGACATTTCTTTTGAGTCATCAGTCTTCTGAGTGGTTTTGATGCGTCCAACCACGAATTCCTGTCCTGTGCCAACCTCTTCACCTCAGAGTAGCACTTGCAACCTACGTCCTCTATTATTTGCTGGATGTACTCCAATCTCTCATTTCCTCTAAAGTTTTCGTCCTCTACCACCCCGTCTCGTACCACGCAAGTCACTCCCAGATGTTTTAATGAATGCTCTGTCAAATGGTTCAAATAGCCCTGAGCACTACGGGACTTAACAGCTGACGTCATCAGTCCCCTAGAACTTACAACTACTTAAATCTAACCAACATAAGGACATCACACACATCCATGCCCGAGGCAGGATTCGAACCTGCTACCGTAGCGGTCGCGTGGTTCCAGACGGAAGCGTCTAGAACCGCTCGGCCACAGCGGCCGGCGAATGTCCTGTCATCCTGTCCCTTCTCCTTGTCAGTGTTTTCCTCATATTCCCTTCCTCTCCGATCCTGAGCATAACTCCCTCATTCCTCACCTTACCCGTAAACCTAACTTTCAACATTCGTCTGTAGCACCACATCTCAAATGCTTACATTCTCTTCTGTTCCGGTTTTCCCACAGGCCACGTTTCACTACCACACAGTGCTGTGCTACAAATCTATATTCTCAGAAATTTTTTCTTCAAATTGAAGGCTAAACTGGATACTAATAGACTCCTCTTGTCCAGGAGTGCACTATTTGCCATTGCTAGTCTGCTTTTGATGTCGTCTTTGCTCCATCCGTCATTGGTTATTTTGCTGCCTAGTTGGTACAATTCCTGAACTTAATCTGCTTCCAGACCATCAATCCTGATGCTTAGTTTCCTGCTTTTCTCTTTTCTGCTGCTTTTTATTACAATGGCTTTTCTTCGATTTACTATCAATCCACATTCTGTACTCACTAGACTGTTCGTTCCATCCAGCAGATCATGTAATTCTTCTTCACTTTCAATCGGGATAGCAATGTCATCAGCGAATTGTACCGCTGATATCCCTTCACTTTGAACTTTAATTCCACTGTTGAACCTTTCTTTTATTTCCATCACTGATTCTTCGATATACAGATTGAACAGTAGGGGCGAAAGACTATATCCCTGTCTTACACCCTATTGAATCCGAGAACTACGCTCTTGGCCGTCCACTCTTATTATTCCCTCTTGGCTCTGTATATGTTGCATCGTTGCCCTTACTTTCTCAGAATTCCGAGCATCTTGCACCATTTGACACCGTGGAGCGCTTTTTCCAGGTCGACGAGTCCCGTAAAAGTCTCTTAGTTTCTCTTTAGTCTTGCTTCCGTTATCGATCGCAAAATTGCCTCTCTGGTACCTTTACTTTTCCTAAAGCCAAACCGATCTTTGCCTAACACATCCTCAATTTTCTTTTCCATTCTTATTGTTGTCACCAACTTGGATGCATGAGCTGTTAAGCTGATTGTACGATAATTCCACTTGTCATCTCTTGCAGTCCTCGGAATTGTGTGGATGATGCTTTTCCAAAAGTCAGATGGTACGTCGCCAGACTCATACATTCCACACAACAACGTGAACAGTCCTTTAGTTGCCACTTCCCCCCAATTATTTTAGAAGTCCTGATTGAATGTTATCTATCCCACCTGCCTTATTTGATCTTAAGCCCGCCGAAGCTCTCTTGAATTCTGATTTTAATACTGGATCCCCTATCTCTTCTAAATCAACTCTTGTTTCTTCCTCTGTCACATCAGAGAAATCTTCCCGCTCATAGAGGCCCTCATTGTACTTCTTCCGTCTACCGGGAACAAATTTAGGAGCCCGCTTCTGAACTGCTACAGTGTCATCCTTTAATCCTACCTGGAACCGATTGCAAACACTCGAACAGTACTGGAGTAAGGGGCGCACTAGCCTTCTATATGTACTCTCTTCTAAGGATGAGCTACACTTTCCCAAAATTCTCCCAATTATACCAAGTCGAACATTCGCTTTCCCTACTACCAACCTGACGTGATTATTGCATTTCACATGGGTCTGCAACTTTACGTGCAGATATTTAATCGAACTGACTGTGTCAGCTACACATTACCAATGCTGTGTTCGAACGTTACAGGAGAGTTTTTCCTACTTACATTTTTTTCTATATTTAGAGCTAGCCCCAATTCATTACAGCAATAAGAAATTTTGTCTAAGTCATCTTGTATGCACCTACAGTCACTCAAGAACTATATCTTCCCATGCACCGCAGCGTCATCAGCAAACAATAGTGGACTGCTGCCCACCCTTTTTTTTTCTTTATTGTGATTTCACTCCCCTGCCCATATGTTCAGGGGAGGGCTGTCAGCGGCATAATCCGCGCTCTTCAGCCGAGTGACATGACAACTAAAATAAGAATAAAATGTTACATATAAAGGAGATAATAAAGGGGGACATAAAACGGAGTAAGGGGAGATAATGGAGGTAAAAATACATTGACATGGAGATGTTCGTGGGGGGACAATTAAAAAAGTCGACATAAAGTTAAAAAAACTCAGTTGGCGATTCTTAACACACAAAGAAGACGCTGAAGGCAGAAGCACAGGTTGAACGTCGGCCACAGTATTAAAAACACTCCAGAACAACACACTTTAAACCCACTTGGAGCACACACGATGAAGAATAAAACTGTCAGGTGGGACCTGCAGAGGGAGAGGACAGAGAGGATGGAGGGGAGAGCAAGGGACAGCAGGGGAAGCGGCGAGATGAAGAGAGTAGGGGCATCAGTGGGTAGACTAAGAGGCAGGAGACTGATGGGGCAGGTGATGAAGAAGGAAGACAGGGCAGGAGGGAGTCCAGAGACACAGAAAGGGGGCACAAGAGAGGGGGGGAGTAGGAGGGGGAAGCCGCTCAGGAAGAGGGAGGGGGAGGAGAGGGAGCCCTGAGGAGGAGGCACGAGGAAGGTGGGGTTGGTAGGAAGGGTAGATGTCAGGGCAAAGCTCATGATCTGGGAGGGGTAGATGGTGGAAGTTGTGTTGGGAAAGGAGGCGAAGGGTGTGGTGATGGAGAGAGGGTGGTACACAAAGGCGCGGCAACAGGCTGGGGGTGGAGAGGAAGGGAGACAGCAGGGGGTGAGAGGGATCAACGCGATGGACAATATGTAGGGTGCAGATGTGTTGAAGGAAAAGGAGAAGGTGAGGGAAGGGGGTGAGGTCGTAGAGGAAGCCAGTGGGGGACAGAAGGCGAGGCGGAGCGCATGGCGTTCGAGGATTTGGAGGGCTTTATAGAACCGGGGAGGGGCGGAAAGCCAAGCTACGCTGCCATAACAGAGGATGGGGCGGATCAAGGATTTGTAGGTGTGAAGGATGGTGGAAGGATGCAGACCCCATGTCCGGCCGGACAGGAGTTTCAAGAGGTGGTGTCTGTTGTGAGCTTTGTTTTGGATGGTAAGGAGATGGGGAGTCCAGGTGTGGTGGCGGTCGAGTGTGAGGCCAAGGTATTTGAGTGTAGGAGTGAGGTGGATAGGACGGCCATAAATGGTGAGGTAGAAATCATGGAGATGGAAGGAGCAGGTGGTGCGGCCTGCTACCCACCCTGTCAACCAGGTCATTTATGTATACAGAAAATAACAGCAGTGCTATCACAGTTCGCTGGGGTACCCCTGACGGCACACCTGTCTCTGATGATCACTCGTCGTCGAGGGCAACTTCTGGGTTGTATTACTTTAAAAGTATTCGAGCCACTCACACACCAGGGAACCTAAACAGCATGCTCGGACCTCCATCAACTATCTGCAGTAGGGTATCGTGTCAGATGCTTTCTGGAAATCTAGGAGTACGAATCTGCCTCTTTCCTTCCATCAGCAGTTTGTAGGATATCGTGCGAGAAAATGGCAAGATGAGTTTCGCAACAGCGATGCCTTCTAAATCCGTGCTGATTTGTGGACTGTAGTTTTTCTGTGTCAAAGAAATTTATTATATTTGAACTCTCAATGTGTTCAACAATTATCCAGCAAACTGATGAAAAGGATATTGATCTGTAATTTTGCGGGTCTGTTCCCTTACCCTTCTTATACAGGGTGGTCCATTGATCGTGACCTGGCCAAATATCTCACGAAAGTAGCGTCAAACGAAAAAACTACAAAGAACGAAACTTGTCTCGCTTGAAGGGAGAAATCACATGGCGCTGTGGTTGGCCCGGTAGACAGCGCTGCCTTAAAAAATGGCTCTGAGCACTGTGGGACTTAACATCTTTGGTCATCAGTCCCCTAGAACTTAGAACTACTTAAACCTAATTAACCTAAGGACATCACACACACCCATGCCCGAGGCAGGATTCGAACCTGCGACCGTAGCGGTCGCGGGGTTCCGGACTGAAGCGCCCAGAACAGCTCGGCCACCGTGGCCGGCGGCGCTGCCTTAGATCAAACGGATGTCAACTGCGTTTTTTAAAATAGTCACCCCATTTTTATTACATATTCGTGTAGTACGTAAAGAAATATGAATGTTTTAGTTGGACCACTTTTTTCGCTTTGTGATAGTCACAAACGTATAAGTACGTGGTATCACGTAACATTCCGCCAGTGGGGACGGTATTTGCTTCGTGATACAATACCCGTGTTAAAATGGACCGTTTACCTATTGCGGGAAAGGTCGATATCTTGTTGATGTATGGCTATTGTGATCAAAATACCCAACGGGCGTGTGCTATGTATGATGCTCGGTATCCTGGACGACATCATCCAAGTGTCCGGACCGTTCGCCGGATAGTTACGTTATTTAAGGAAACAGGAAGTGTTCAGCGACATGTGAAACGTCAACCACGACGTGCAACAAATGATGATGCCCAAGTAGGTGTTTTAGCTGCTGTCGCGGCACATCCGCACTTCAGTAGCAGACAAATTGCGAGAAGAATCGGGAATCTCAAAAACGTCGCTGCTGAGAATGCTACATCAACATCGATTGCACACGTACCATATTTGTATGCACCGGGAATTGCATGGTGACGACTTTGAACGTCGTGTACAGTTCTGCCACTGGACACAAGAGAAATTACGGGACGATGACAGATTTTTTGCACGCGTTCTATTTAGCGACGAAACGTCATTCACCAGCAGCGGTAACGTAAACCGGCATAATATGCACTACTGGGCAACGGAAAATCCAAAATGGCTGCGACAAGTGGAACGTCAGCGACCTTGGAGGGTTAATGTATGGTGCGGCATTATGTGAGGAAAGATAATTGGCCCCCCATTTTATCGATGACAATGTAAATGGTGCAATGTATGCTGACTTCCTACGTAATGTTCTACCGATGTTACTACAAGATGTTTCACTGCATGGCAGAATAGCGATGTACTTCGAACATGATGGATGTCCGGCACGTAGCTCGCGTGCGGCTGAAGCGGTATTGAATAGCATATTTCATGACAGGTGGATTGGTCGTCGAAGCACCATACCACGGCGCGCACGTTCACCGGATCTGACGTCCCCGGATTTCTTTCTGTGGGGAAAGTTGAAGGATATTTGCTATCGTGATCCACCGACAACGCCTGACAACATGCGTCAGCCTATTGTCAATGCTTGTGCGAACATTACGGAAGGCGAACTACTCGCTGTTGAGAGGGATGTCGTTACACGTATTGCCAAATGCATTGAGGTTGACGAACATCCTTTTGAGCATTTATTGCATTAATGTGATATTTACAGGTAATCACGCTGTAACAGCATGCGTTCTCAGAAATGATTTGTTCGCAAAGATACATGTATCACATTGGAACATCCGAAATAAAATGTTCAACCGTACCTACATTCTGTATATTAATGTAAAAAACCTACCTGTTACCAAGTGTTCGTCTAAAATCGCGAGCCATATGTTTGTGACTATTACAGCGCCATCTATCACAAAGCGAAAAAAGTGGTCCAACTAAATCATTCGTATTTCTTTACGTACAACACGAATATGTAATAAAATTTGGGGTTCCTATTTTTAAAAACGCAGTTGATATCCGTTTGACCTATGGCAGCGCCATCTAGTGGGCCAACCGTAGTGCCATCTGGTTTCTCCATTCAAGCGAGACAAGTTTCGTTCTTTGTAGTTTTTTCGTTTGGCGCTTATTTCGTGGGATATTTGGCCCAGTCACTACCAATGGACCACCCTGTATACAGGAGTAACTTGCCCTTTTTCCCAGTCGCTTGGGATTGAGCGCTGGTTGAGAGATTCGTGATAAATACAAGACAGATAATGAGCCAATGTTGTAGAGCACTCTTTGAAAAACAGAACCGAGCTTCTATCTGGACCTGGCGACTTATTCTTTTTTCAACACTTTTAGTTACTTCTCTAAGCCACGGATGTCAGTTTCTGTGTTCTCCATACGGGAGTGTGTACGACAGTCAAAGGACGGTATATTTGTACGATACTCTTGCGTGAACGCTTTCTTGAAAGTGAAATTTAAAACTTCATCTTTCCTTTTGCTATTGTCTCACCGGAAGGGTCGACGAGTGACTAGATGAAAGCCTGTCACTTCGCGTGCGACCGAAATGTTTCTGGTTTCTCGGCAAGATATTTCACAAAGCCGTTGTGGTGGAAATTGTTTTGTGCCTCGCAACAGGAGGAAGTTACGGGGTTTCACAAAAGTGACGTGTCCATTGTGTTTTGCAACACAGTTCCCCGCCTGTAAGCTGGAAGACCCGAACGGCAGCGGTTAGCGGCGAGCCAGTGTGAAGTGCGTGCCTGCAGAGGCAGCGGGAGTTGTCCGCCATGTCTTCTGCACCTGGGTGCGTAGCGAGCGCACAGTTGGACGGGAGCAGGTTTCCGGCTGGCTGCACCCGGGACAGCATCTGTTAAAACCTGTGGAGAGCAGAGTGTTAGGAGTGCAGCGCGTGGAGTGAAGTCGAGCGTAGGGCGAATTTCCCGCTGTTTAAGCCGCCGGGAGCGCCGGACGAAAGCCGGACTGCTGCGTGCGGGAAATACCTAGCTGCCTGCGTAGTGATGGCAGGCTGCGCGGATCACATTCGCCGTCTCTCGCGCGGGAACGACTCGCTTTTTCAGTTACACTGTGGTACCAATCATACAGTGAAGGTATGAAAAATAAGTAAAAATCAGCCAACCTGTTGCATAGGTTTTCTATATACCTTGACCAGGTTTCGTCACCTCTAAGGGTGATTTCATCAGAAGGTAAGGTAATTACATGAAGAACAAGTCGTCAAAGATGCACAGTGATTTAAGAGCTGAGTTGCTCAGGTCATAAATTAAAATAAAAAGCACGTGTCCAGGGCAGTGCCAGTGTATGTGCAGTGGCACAAGAATTCCCCATCCCACGGGAAAGTTTTGCGGTCTGTTACAGTGGGACCCGTGCAAGATCCAGACCGTGCAGCAGCTGAGATCCCGCGATCCGCAGAAATGTCGTGAAACTGCTCTTTCGTTTCCGGCGCGCATCGAAGTTGGTGACGTGTGGCCGGGAAATATTCTATGGAGTGACGAGGCAAATTTTACATTACATGGTGAAGTCAGCGGCGGATTTAAAAAATTTGCGCCCCTAGGCACACTATATAATGTGCGCCACGCCTCCCCCCTCCCCCCCCCCCCCACCCCATCACTAAGGAAACACGTTTTAAGTACACCACTGGCCATTAAAATTGGTACACCACGAAGATGACGTGTAACAGGCGCGAAATTTAACCGACAGGAAGAAGATGCTGTCATATGCAAATGATTAGCTTTTCAGAGCATTCACACAAGGTTGGCGCCGGTGGCGACACCTACAACGTACTGACGTGAGGAAAGTATCCTATCGATTAATCATACACAAACAGCAGTTGACCGGCGTTGCCTAGTGAAACTTCGTTGTGATGCCTCGTGTGAGGAGGAGAAATGCGTACCATTACGTTTCCAACTCCGATAAAGGTCGGATTGTAGCCACTCGATTGCGGTTTATCGTATCGCGACATTGTTGCTCGCGTTGGTCGAGAACCAATGACTGTTAGCAGAATATGGAATTGGTGGGTTCAGGAGGGTAATACGGAACGCCGTGCTGGATCCCAACGGCCTCGTATCATTCGAGATGACAGAAATCTTCTCCGCAAGGCTGTAACGGATCGTGCAGCCAAGTCTCGAAACCTGAATCAACAGATGGGGACGTTTCCAAGACGACAACCATCTGCGCGAACAGTTCGACGACGTTTGCAGCAGCATGGACTATCAGCTCGGAGACCGTCGCTGCGGTTACCCTTGACGCTGCATCACAGACAGGAGCGCCTGCGATGGTTTACTCGACGACGAACCTGTGTGAACGAATGGCAAAACGTCATTTTTTCGGACGAATGCACGCTCTGTTTACAGCATCATGATGGTCGCATCCGTGTTTGTCGACATCGCGGTGAACGCACATTGGAAGCGTGTATTCGTCATCGCCACAGTGGCGTATCACCCGGCGTAATGGTATGGGGTGCCATTGGTTACACGTCTCGGTCACCTCTTGTTCGCATTGACGGAACTCTGAACAGTGGACGTTACATTTCAGATGTGTTACGACCCGTGGCTCTACCCGTCATTCGATCCCTATTAAACCGTACATTTCAGCAGGATAAGGTACGGGCCTTTCTGGGTACAGAAAATGTTCGATTGCTGCCGTGGCCAGCACATTCTCCAGTTCTCTCACGAATTGAAAACGTCTGCTCAATGGTGACAGAGCAACTGGCTCGTCACATTACGCCAGTCACTACTCTTGATGAACTGTGGTATCGTGTTGAAGCTGCTTGGGCAGCTGTACCTGTACACGCCATCCTAGCTGTGTGTGACTCAATGCCCAGGCGTATCAAGGCCGTTATTACAGCGAGAGGTGGTTGTTCTGGGTACTGATTTCTTAGGACCTATGCACCCAAATTCCGTGAAAATCTAATGACATGTCAGTTCTAGTATAATATATTTGTCCAATGAATACCCGTTTGTCATCTGCATTTCTTCTTGCTGTAACAATTTTAGAGGCCAGTAGTGTAATAACTATTGCCCGATCACTTCACAATTGCCGTATTGGGTCGGAGCGCTGTTGAGTTGTTTGCGTACTCTGCTATTCGTTGATCCGAAGGCCGCGTCAGCGGTGTAGTCGCGCTCAATCAAAATGCAATATGGTTCCTGAACTGTACTTGGTGTACGGCAGCGGATAAAACATACTTGAAACTGCTCTGTGTTAGCACATTCTTCTATCGAAAGACAACAGAAACGAACACAAGGAAAATAACTTTTCTTTTATGGCCTAAAAATTCAGCAGAGCGTGTAGGACACAACGGATTTTTGTTATACAGTCACTTATAATATGTTCTTTTATACGAAACCGTTGAAAATGAAAATAAAAAGTTGATCTAAAAACTGAAGCGAACGAATCATGCATTACAAAGTAATACGTATGTACTTTTACAGAGATGCGTTCAAAATTAAAATTAAACTGTCGTTTTACGATCTAATAACTTTAACGTGTAGCAGATAAAAAAAAGGCGTTCGGTACTAGTGCGTGAATCTATAGGAAAGCATAAAAAATGAAAATGAAGTAGAGATTTTGGTGCACGAACTAATAGCTAAATACAGACGAACAAACACGGAACTGGATTTGCTATTACATAATTTTATACACTAGTGTGGTAAAATCAAATTTGTTTTAAAATCTAATAGTTAACGTGTGAAGCATTAGGGTCTGTGTAGGTAGCTGCTGTATAGTAAGTGTGCACAATACCTTTAATCCATGTAAGGGCGGAACGGTTTTGCACTGCAGCTACTGCTCCCACCATATTTCTTCCTAACAGTATTAGCTAAACTTTTACACATTTATCGAAGGAACTGAACTACGTTATTTATTAGCACTTTTTCATCTGAGCGTACTCTCCGTATTTCCGCGATAACTGTACATTCCAGCAGACGCTAAGAATACGTAACAGTTGTAATATACTACAGTATCAGTATGACGTGCCTCTACAGTGCATAGAGGCCTGCGTCATTCGGGTATTGTATAGTACTGTCAGGAGCCTCGGCCACGTCTGCACGTGAACGGGGTTTAGTTCCGCGTTCTGCCATTGGTAATTGTAAAATAAACAGGTGATACGTAGTTTGTAAATCCAATGAATGTGCTCTAAGTTATAATAAAAATCACATTATAATCTCAAATTTTTAAACCTAATATGAATAAATAAACTAACCCACCAGTCAGCAAAGTTTGCGCGTAGCTTTGATGGCAGAAAACTCGTTGATCATAGTTCACACGGCTATCAGTTCGGAGGTCGGCTTCGATGTGAAGAATGGACAAGCAGTTCGTTTCTCCTCAGACAACGTAGAACGTAGGTATCCTTCAACGTGTCCACGCAGGGGAAGCCCACAACTTGTTAGCTTCATCACTATTGCAAACACCCTTTTCAACACACTGCCCCAGTACATTTTTACTGTTTCAACATATGACTCGAAATGGTTATCTATTGTTCCAAGTGACTTTTCTCTTGTTAAGAGCGATAACTCAGAATTTGTGTGTTCAAGCGAATTCTCATGATGAGATAAAATATTAGAAATATTTTTCCATTCGGCAATACCATTAGTAGCAATCGCGGTCTTACCTCCGAACAGTTTACATGGTGCACAAAAACAGCACCGGTGCTACAGGAGTATACTAGAAAATCACGCAAAGTTGATTCAACATTTAAAAGTTTACGCTAAAATACATTTTTGTTCGAAAAAATCGTCTATTAATCTTGTTGAATTAGAAAAATCACTGTCGCAATTTTGATTAAGGCCGCGTTGTAAGATAATGTCGATTGTTGATTCATTGACACACCATTCTGCAGGATCATCACTAACGAGGTTATTTCTTTGTCTAATGTCTGACTCGACACTTAGTTTTTCGTGAAACTCGAAATCAGCAACAATTTGCTTTTCTTCATTTTTAACTTTCGTTTCGTCTGTATTTACTTCTTTTACAACATCTGCAGTGCCAGAAAAATCATCTGTACTACTTGAACTCAAAGTCGAACCAGCAACATTTTTTGCGAAAAATTTATCTACTCTGCCAAGCGTTTTTAGAACATTGGCTTCTCGTTCTCGCCTTTCCTTCGATATTTTCCGAAATCCCCACTTAAGTCTGCTTTTTTCGGTGTTATTCATGTTAAGGCCCTTACAGAGTTGTCAACGAACAGTCAAAACAAAACAGAAACAAAAAATTGTAAAAGGAAAGAAAGAAAGGCTGTATCCAGCTCCAGTCGTACTACGCCGGACATGAGCACAAACCTTTTTACTTTAAACAGGGAGCGACGAACTGAATTACTCGACGTAAATGAAAGAACGACAATGCAGAACAATTTAATTTCACTGTCGCCAGCTTCTCTGTTGTCAGTGAACAGCAGAAGCACAGCTGCCGGCTGGAATTCGTCTCGTAAAGAAAATCGGACAGTCCCTTTTTTTGGCTTCTGTTTCCCACGTCACCGGAATTTTAGCTGGGACGCAAATAAGTTCTGAATATTCTTGACACTGTCCTTCTAATTTAAAAAGCAAATAATTTTTGAAATTTCTTGCAGTGAGGTGTGCTGGATCGTCTCTTATCCCACTTTTTACACTTCAGCGGTTTCTGTGGGCAGAGAAGACAGACTACAAAGTTTGAGTAGTCTTCTTGGCAGTTGATGTGATGTGCTGTCATTTGTGTGGACACGGCTGTTATGTCTACACGCAAATGCACCTTTTGTTGCAACATAAAATAAAAATAACCTTTCCCCGAAGAAAAAAAGCTTAGTTAAGAAGTTTAATACACTCCTGGAAATGGAAAAAAGAACACATTGACACCGGTGTGTCAGACCCACCATACTTGCTCCGGACACTGCGAGAGGGCTGTACAAGCAATGATCACACGCACGGCACAGCGGACACACCAGGAACCGCGGTGTTGGCCGTCGAATGGCGCTAGCTGCGCAGCATTTGTGCACCGCCGCCGTCAGTGTCAGCCAGTTTGCCGTGGCATACGGAGCTCCATCGCAGTCTTTAACACTGGTAGCATGCCGCGACAGCGTGGACGTGAACCGTATGTGCAGTTGACGGACTTTGAGCGAGGGCGTATAGTGGGCATGCGGGAGGCCGGGTGGACGTACCGCCGAATTGCTCAACACGTGGGGCGTGAAGTCTCCACAGTACATCGATGTTGTCGCCAGTGGTCGGCGGAAGGTGCACGTGCCCGTCGACCTGGGACCGGACCGCAGCGACGTACGGATGCACGCCAAGACCGTAGGATCCTACGCAGTGCCGTAGGGGACCGCACCGCCACTTCCCAGCAATTAGGGACACTGTTGCTCCTGGGGTATCGGCGAGGACCATTCGCAACCGTCTCCATGAAGCTGGGCTACGGTCCCGCACACCGTTAGGCCGTCTTCCGCTCACGCCCCAACATCGTGCAGCCCGCCTCCAGTGGTGTCGCGACAGGCGTGAATGGAGGGACGAATGGAGACGTGTGGTCTTCAGCGATGAGAGTAGCTTCTGCCTTGGTGCCAATGATGGTCGTATGCGTGTTTGGCGCCGTGCAGGTGAGCGTCACAATCAGGACTGCATACGACCGAGGCACACAGGGCCAACACCCGGCATCATGGTGTGGGGAGCGATCTCCTACACTGGCCATACACCTCTGGTGATCGTCGAGGGAACACTGAATAGTGCACGGTACATCCAAACCATCACCGAACCCATCGTTCTACCATTCCTAGACCGGCAAGGGAACTTGCTGTTCCAACAGGACAATGCACGTCCGCATGTATCCCGTGCCACCCAACGTGCTCTAGAAGGTTTAAGTCAACTACCCTGGCCAGCAAGATCTCCGGATCTGTCCCCCATTGAGCATGTTTGGGACTGGATGAAGCGTCGTCTCACGCGGTCTGCACGTCCAGCACGAACGCTGGTCCAACTGAGGCGCCAGGTGGAAATGGCATGGCAAGCCGTTCCACAGGACCCATCCAGCATCTCTACGATCGTCTCCATGGGAGAATAGCAGCCTGCATTGCTGCGAAAGGTGGATATACAGTGTACTAGTGCCGACATTGTGCATGCTCTGTTGCCTGTGTCTATGTGCCTGTGGTTCTGTCAGTGTGATCATGTGATGTATCTGACCCCAGGAATGTGTCAATAAAGTTTCCCCTTCCTGGGACAATGAATTCACGGTGTTCTTATTTCAATTTCCAGGAGTGTATAAAATTTGAAATGCCACATACTGTTAGACTGCACAGAGTAGAAAATTTGATACCGTGAAGGCTGCAGCACAATAAATGAGACAAACGAAAGTTTGTTTCTTCTTCTTTTTTCGCCAAATAAAGTAACAAAGTAAATAAATAAATAAAATTTTTAAACTGTTGTGACCTGTATTTCACACATTAATAGATATTCCGCTTGTGTTCTTTTCGTATAAAAATGTGTTTAAAAATTTAAAACATTCCCAGTATCAACAGGTTTTGTTAAACGGGTCTCATTAAATCGACGCTCATATATTGAAGACAACAGAGGTTTCACGTCAACTACAGGAATGGAGGGTTATCTCGATACTCCCCCGTTATTTCTACAAGAAATTTAAGTAAAGTCGAATTTTACATGCTGAGGCCCACACATGTGACAGTATTTAAGAAACTGTTGATTAGTTTGTCCCGGTATTTTCACGGGCAAAATATGGCAGGGTTAAGTAGAAGCCAACAACATTCTCGGAATAATAACCTTTGGAAATTGGAGTATAAATTGCCGTCCTGACAGCTCACTTCAGAATATTTTGAACAATAATGAAAATGATACCCGACAGAAACCCAGTGTTGAATTTCCATTCAGTCACTAAGTAAACTATGTATATTTCCAAGCTTGTATTGTCGAATTTATTTCTTAAGGCTTATTTAAACTATCAAGTTGTTCAACAATATTAAAAATTTTTGTCGTTTGTAAGCGCAGTTATTTTAAAACGTAACAGGTTAAAATGAGTATAGAGCAAAAAATGCCGCCCCCTTAATTTGCCGCCCCTAGGCCCGTGCCAGGTGGGCCTACATGTAAATCCTCCACTGGGTGCAGTGAACAGACAGAAATGCCGCGGTAGTGTTAAACAGTGTGTTGTGCACGAGAGCACTCGCCGAATGTGAGTGAGTGGTGTGGATTCACAAGCACCTTTACTCTCGGTGCGTTCTTGTTTGAAGAGAATACACCCAGAGGGTCTGTCGGGTGGACCGTGATATATGCTCAGTTATCGAGGTCTCCTTGTACAGCATATGATTCTTGCTTTGGAAGAACGCAACTGTGAGGCGATCACTGAGTTCATGCTAGATTGTTAAGAATAAAATTTAAAATTATATCTTTTCACTTGTCTGGCCATTTCTGTTCACATCCCGTTCCTATATCATTACATATGGGAACATTTATAAACGTCTTTCTTGCATTCAGAGCGTCAGACATGAACCTGGTGGCTAAAACTGGAACTAATTTTTTTGCCAGCTAAATGGGATCCGCATTACGCATTAGCATATCTACCAAGTTTCGCTACCATACGACAATTATAGCACACACTGGACCTCAGTTAGTAGATGCACTTCAATTATACCCATCCAGTAGAAAGTGTAAATTACGCGAAAAATATAACAATTTTTTGACGTGGTTTATGCTCACTGATGTAAATAAAGATTTTCTGTCGCCTACTTTACACACTTATGGGTTCACTTTTCTCAATTCCTCAGTGTTCAAGCTGTGTCCATACCAAATTTTATCGAAATCTGTTCGGCAGTTGGTCGTGAACATGTAATACACAAAGTTAATTTCGTATTTAGTATTGTCAGTATGGGAGTATTGATTAAACACGCTGAGGTTTGTACGATCACGTTGTTCATTACGTCGAATCGTACTGCGTAGAAAAGATCAATCAATAAAAGCATTTTCACAGATATGACACAGTTCTAAACGTCAAAGATTACATAGCGTTTTCGAAGAGCAAACGTGTTTGCCTGTGTTGCGGTGTATTCTTCAAATGCGACTTTGCTGAAATGAAGCCTATACGTTGTTCTAAGGTACGCTCAACTTACCTGTGAAAACCTCACGGAAATTCGTCTGGTACTTTTGGAGATAAGCGTGTTCAGACAGACACGATGGTTTTACAGTTTTACTATTAATATACAGATTTCTTCTACAGAGTTATCAAGCAAATGTGATTATAAGTCTTCAGGCTTTCCCGGTGATCTTGTTGACATTCTGAAAAAACGGGACTTCTGCAGAACGACGCGAACATCCGGCAGAAGTTCCGTTTTTTCAGAATGTCAAATGTGATTTTAGTTCGTGTTCTGTTACAATGTTTGTGTCAAGGGTACACGATAAAAAAATTCTTATGTCTGACTGCCTCAACCTTTTGCGTGCTACGTAAAAGCTGGGTGCACAATAATCTAATTTTTTTTACTTCCATCGTAGTGGATGGTGGGAACGCAGCCGTGTGGCTATTTGCAATTATAAATAGATTAGCCTGTGGCATCAAACTAAAAACCATAGCTGCAGCCAGAGGCTAATTTATTTATAATTGCAAAGAATGCAAATTATTTCTGACTCTAGTATTACATCTATGAATCTTGCTGCTATTCTCGAACTGAGACTGATTACTGATATCAAATTTTACTAATTAGTAGATACACTGTCAGGCTGTTGTCAATATGTACCAACAGAGCTGTCTCCAAAAGATTATAGTGGACACCACGCATTATCGTCAAAACCCGCTTCAGAGCAACAAACGCTTTCTTCCTGAGTGACTAGTTACCATAGCATCTGATCCCGTTTAGTCATTACTGAATGAAGATTGTAAACGTCAATGCAACACCCGGTTGGCCCCAAAGAAGTTCTCAACAGCAATGTAGTGACGCGAGAAAGCCGTAACGAACTGCAGAAACACCTGCAGAGGATTGATGAATGATGCAGGCACTGAGCAGTTGGACTGGAACGTAAATAAATGTAACGTACGGTGTATAAACAGTAGAAGAGGTTCACTACTGCGTGATTACACTATTGCTGATAAAACGCTGGAAACAGTAAATACCATCAAATACCTAGAGGTAACCCTCCAGACCGACCTAGAGTGCAATGACGACATAAAAGAAACAGTAGGGAAAGCGGATGCCAGACGGATGCGTAGGAAGAATTAATGAAATTTAACCCACGACGAAAGAAGTTACTTACAAGGCGCTTCTTCGACCGATTCTTGAGTATTATTCATCAAAATGGGACCCTTACCAGGTAGGACTGAAAAAAGAGACAGAGGAGATCCAACAAAGTGTGGCGCGTTTCGCCATGGGATCGTTTAGTCCTGCGAGATCGTTACACAGATGCTCAACAAACTCCACTGGCAGAGGCTACAAGAGAAGCGTGGGAAAGTTGCTGTTGAAATTTCGAGACAGTACGTACGGAGAAGAGTTGAGCAAGGTATTGTTTACTACCGCATGTGTCCCGAAACGGCCGTAACGTGAAAATTCGAGAAATAGGAGCTGATACATAAGCCTATAAAAGGGCGGTGTACTTGAGGACAATATTATGTAAATGGAAGATGATGTACCTGAAGATGAAATGGGGGATACGATACTGCGTGAAGAGTTTGACAGAGCACTGAAAGTCCTGAGTCGAAACAAGGCCTCAGAAGTAGACAACATTCCATTACAACTACTGACGGCCTTGGGAGAGCCAGTCCTGACAAAACTCTACCATCTGGTGACCAAGATGTATGAAACAGGCGAAATACTCTCAGACTTCAAGAAGAATGTAATAATTCCAATCCCAAAGAAAGCAGGTGCTGACAGATGTGAAAATGACCAAACTATCAGTTTAATAAGTCACAGTTGTAAAATACTAACGCGAATTCTTTACAGACGAATGGAAAAACTGGTAGATGCAGACCTTGGGGAAGATCAGTTTGGATTCCGTAGAAATGTTGGAACACGTGAGGCAATACTGACCTTACGACTTATCTTAGAAGAAAGATTAAGGAAAGGCAAACCTACGTTTCTAGCATTTGTAGACTTAGAGAAGGCTTTTGACAATGTTAACTGGAATACTCTTTCAAATTCTAAAGGTGGCAGGGGTAAAATACAGGGAGCGAAAGGCTATTTACAATCTGTACCGAAACCAGAGTCGAGGGACATGAAAGCGAAGCAGTGGTTGGGAAGGGAATGAGACAGGGTTGTAGCCTCTCCCCGATGTTATTCAGCCTGTATATTGAGCAAGCAGTAAAGGAAACAAAAGAAAAATTCGGCGTAGGTATTCACATAACTAATCAGGAGGTATTGAATAGAATTGGGGAGAAGAGGAGTTTGTGGCACAATTTGACTAGAAGAAGGGACCGGTTGGTAGGACATGTTCTGAGGCATCAAGGGATCACAAATTTAGCATTGGGGGGCAGCGTGGAGAGTAAAAATCGTAGAGGGTGACCAAGAGATGAGTACACTAAGCAGATTCAGAAGGATGTAGGTTGCAGTAGGTAATGGGAGATGAAGAAGCTCGCACAGGATAGAGTAGCATGGAGAGCTGCATCAAACCAGTCTCAGGACTGAAGACCACAATAACAACCACCCATCGACGAAAGATGTTGCTTACAAGGCGCTTGTTCTACCGATTCTTGAGTATTATCCATCAAAATAGGACCGTTACCACGTAGGACTGACAAAAAAGACATAAGATGCAACAAAGTGCGGCGCGATTCGCCATGGGATCCTTTAGTCCTGCGAGAGCGTTACAAAATGGTTCAAATGGCTGGGACTTAACATCTTTGGTCATCAGTCCCCTAGAACTTAGAACTGCTTAAACCTAACTAACCTAAGGACATCACAGACATCCATGCCCGAGGTAGGATTCGAACCTGCGACCGTAGCAGCAGCGTGATTCCGGACTGAGGCGCCTAGAACCGCACGGCCACAACGGCCGGCAGAGCGTTACACGGATGTTCAACATACTCCAGTGGCAGAGGCTACAAGAGAAGCCTGGTAAAGTTGATGTTGAAATTTCGAGACAGTGCGTACGGAGATGAGATGAGCAACGTATTGCTTACTACCTCATATCTCCCGAATTGACCGTAACGAGAAAATTCGAGAAATAGAAGCTGATACATAAATTTACATACACTCGTTTTTCCCACGGATTATTCGCGAATGGCACAGAGAAGAGGCAACAGATAGCGACACCAGAAGTGCCCTCCGCTACACACCGTAAAGAGGCTTGCGGAGTGTAAGCATAGATGTAAACTACTGCCCATTAAAATTGCTACACCAAGAAGAAATGGAGATAATAAATGGGTATTCATTGGACAAATGTATTATACTAGAACTGACATGTGATTACATACGCCTGGGCAATGAGTCAAACAGAGCTTGGATTGCGTGTACAGGTACAGCTGCCCATGTAGCTTCAACACGATACCAGAGTTCATCGAGAGTAGTAACTGGCGTATTGTGACGAGCCAGTTGCTCGGCCACCATTGACCAGACGTTTTCAATTGGTGACAGATCTGGAGAATGTGCTGACAGGGCAGCAGTCGAACATTTTCTGTATCCAGAAACGCCCGTACAGGACCTGGAACATGCGATCGTGCATTATCCTGCTGAAATGTAGGGTTTCGCAGGGATCGATTGAAGGGTAGCGTCACAGGTCGTAACACATCTGAAATGTAACGTCCACTGTTCAAAGTGCCATCAATGCGAACAAGAGGTAACCGAGAGGTGTAACCAATGGCACCCCATACCATCACGCCGGGTGATACGTCAGTATGGCGATGACGAATACACGCTTCCAACGTGCGTTCACCGCGATGTCGTCAAACACGGATGTGGCATCATGATGCTGTAAACAGAACCTGGATTCATCCGAAAAAATAACGTTTTGCCATTCGTGCAGCCAGGTTCGTCGATGAGTACACCATCGCAGGCGCTCCTGTCTGTGATGCAGCGTCAAGGGTAACCGCAGCAGCGGTCGCCGAGCTGATAGTCCGTGCTGCTGCAAACGTCGTCGAACTGTTCGTGCAGATGGTTGTTCTCTTGCAAACATCCCCATCTGTTGACTCGGGGGTCGAGACGTGGCTGCACGATCCGTTACAGCCGTGCGGATAAGATGCCTGTCATCTCGACTGCTAGTGAAACGAGGCCGTTGGGATCCAGCACGGCGTTCTGTATTACCCTCCTGAACCCACCGATTCCATATTCTGCTAAAAGTCGTTGGATCTCGACCAACGCTAGCAGCATTGTCGCGATACGATAAAACGCATTCGCGATAGCCTACAATCCGGAAACGTGATGTTACGCATTTCTCCTCCTTACACGAGGCATCCCAACAGCGTTTCACCAGGCAACGCCGGTCAACTGCTGTTTGCGTATGAATAATCGGTTGGAACCTTTCCTCATGTCAGCACGTTGTAGGTGTCGCCACCGGCGCCAACCTTGTGTGAATGCTCCGAAAAGCATGTCACAGCATCTTCTTGCTGTCGGTTAAATTACGCGTCTGTAGCACGTCATCTTAGTGGTGTAGCAATTTTAATGGTAGTGTAGATATTTATGCGTAATAAACCGAAGATGGTAATGGTTGCCTGAAATGAACAACGTGCTTGACACAAATCTGTCGTCGCGGCTGGACTTACTACTAGCGAAAACGGTAATTCTTCGCTACTGCTAAATACGTGTGGGAATCGATGTTCTAAAGTAAGCAGCACATAGGCTGCGTAATGTACTACACATCACCTGGGTGCCGGCTGAAGTGGCCGAGCGGTTCTAGGCGCTACAGTCTGGAGCCGCGCGACCGCTACGGTCGCAGGTTCGAATCCTGCTTCGGGCATGGATGTGTGTGATGTCCTTATGTTAGATAGGTATAAGTAGTTCTAAGTTCTAGGGGACTGATGACCTCAGCAGTTAAGTCCCATAGTGCTCAGAGCCATTTGAACCATTTTTGAACATCACCTGGACTCTGTAGTACATAGGCCGTGTGATCTAAAGTACAAAGTACATAGGTCCTAAAGTGCACAGTACCTTTGCCGTTTGCCTCACAACTAAACTCCGCAAAGGGACCCATGGATGTTCATCGCAGCTTACCTGCAACACAAGGAAACGAAAAGGAATGAGCACCACATGTTACCACAGAAGGTGAACAAAAGAATATTCGCGTTATTGTAAAGTGTACATACGCTTACATATTCCCTCAGAGGCGTACGAACACTTTAAAATGAAAGAATAAAAATATTTGCTGATATTTCAATTTTGTGAATTAACATAGCTCACAGGTAGAAATTTCTTATATTTGGTGTCTCACGTATTATTCAAAGCCGATGGCAGTACTTCAGGATTCGGAGCAGCACTGAATTTGTTTATTAAATCAGTGATATTCAGGTTGTGTTAATGTGGACATTTCACCTTCGTTTATTGAGGAATTTTCACTTGCGTCAAATGCAGATAAGGTTTCAATAAACCCTTTGAAGTCTCAACAATATAAAAAAATTAACTTTAAAATTTTTGCAAAACTGAGGTTCATTATCATTGGCGAAGTGTAAACAATCATTTAAGGACTTGGATTTACTTTGAAACCAATGGAACACACATTTTTCAGACACTTAACATTTCATGATATATATTTGAAAGCAATTTCGCATTTTTCCTTGGCGTATTTCTTGTGGATACACATTATGTCTCGCCCGCATCTCGTGGTCGTGCGGTAGCGTTCTCGCTTCCCACGCTCGGGTTCCCGGGTCCGACTCCCGGCGGGGTCAGGGATTTTCTCTGCCTCGTAATGGCTGGGTGTTGTGTGATGTCCTTAGGTTAGTTAGGTTTAAGTAGTTCTAAGTTCTAGGTGACCGATGACCATAGATGTTAAGTCACATAGTGCTAAGATCCATTAACACATTATGTCTCGTTAATGCAGCGGCTGCCATTGCCTTCTGCATCGTCATGTCGCTGATTATGATTCACGCGCTTTTAAGGGGAGTTCCCCACGCCAAAGCCAAAAGGGTACTCCTAAACACGTCAACCGCTCCTACATCCCTTTCAACAGAGCTGCTCACAGAAAGGAAGTTGACTCCCTGTAGCGGAAGCCCCCGACTGCCAAAACTGATGAATTTTATTCGAAGTCTAAGCAATGTAATGGAGGCAATACTACAGAAAGGAAGAGAAAACTGATAAAGATGAGGTGAGAGACATGGTACATGGTACTGCGAAGAGAATGCCATAGACCGCTGAAACAACTAAGTCGAAACAAGGCTCTTCAGTAGACAATTTATTCTCAGTATTATTCGACTCCTGCGAGAGCCAGCCATGAAAAAAGTATTTCACCCCATGTGTGGGATATATGAGACAGAAGAGAAGCCAGGCAATGAATCGTGCTTTATTGCCGGCAATTGTGTGGTCGCAATGTTGCCGGACAACAGTGTCGGCTATAGTGACTGAACATGCTGCTAGCGTTATACAGGATGTTACAAAAAAGGTACGGCCAAACATTCCTCACACACAAAGAAAGAAAATATGTTATGTGGACAGGTGTCTGGAAACGCTTACTTTCCATGTTAGAGCTCATTTTATTACTTCTTTTCAAATCACATTAATCATGGAATGGAAACACACAGCAACAGAACGTACCAGCGTGACATCAAACACTTTGTTACAGTAAATGTTCAAAATGAACTCCGTTAGCGAGGATACATGCATCCACCCCCCGTCGCATGGAATCCCTGATGCGCTGATGCAGCCCTGGAGAATGGCGTATTGTATCACAGCCGTCCACAATACGAGCACGAAGAGTCTCTACATTTGGTACCGGGGTTGCGTAAACAAGAGCTTTCAAATGCCCCCATAAATGAAAGTCAAGAGGGTTGAGGTCAGGAGAGCGTGGAGTCCATGGAATTGGTCCGCCTCTACCAATCCATCGGTCACCGAATCTGCTGTTGAGAAGCGTACGAACACTTCGACTGAAATGTGCAGGAGCTCCATCGTGCATGAACCACACTTTGTGTCGTACTTGTAAAGGCACATGTTCTAGCAGTGAATTCATGATAACATGCTCCATTGAGCGTAGGTGGAAGAACATGGGGCCCAATCGAGACATCACCAACAATGCTTGCCCAAACGTTCACAGAAAATCTGTGTTGATGACGTTATTACACAATTGCGTGCGGATTCTCGTCTGGCCACACATGTTGATTGTGAAAATTTACAATTTGATCACGTTGGAATGAAGCCTCACCCGTAAAGAGAGGATTTGTACTGAAATGAGGATTGACACATTGTTGGATGAACTATTCGCAGAAGTGTTCCCGTGGAGGCCAATCAGCTGCTGATAGTGCCTGCACACGCTGTACACGGTACGGAAACAACTGGTTCTCCCGTAGCACTCTCCATACAGTGACGTGGTCAACGTTACCTTGTACAGCAGCAACTTCTCTGACGCTGGCATTAGGGTTATCGTCAACTGCACGAAGAATTGCCTCGTCCATTGCAGGTGTCATCGTCGTTCTAGGTCTTCCCCTGTTGCGATTCATAGGGTGGAATGTTCCTTGCTCCCTAAGACGCCGATCAATTGCTTCGAACGTCTTCATGTCGGGACACCTTCGTTCTGGAAATCTGTCTCGATACAAACGTACCGCGCCACGGCTATTGGCCCGTGCTAATCCATACATCAAATGGGCATCTGCCAACTCCGCATTTGTAAACATTGCACTGACTGTAAAACTACGTTCTTGATGAACACTAACCTGTTGATGCTACGTACTGATGTGCTTGATGCTAGTACTGTAGAGCAATGAGTCGCATGTCAACACAAGCACAGAGATCAACATTACCTTCCTTCAGTTGGGCCACCTGGCGGTGAATGGAGGAAAAACAGTACATACTGACGAAACTAAAATGAGCTCTAACATGGAAATTAAGCGTTTCCGGACACATGTCCATATAACATCTTCTCTTTATTGGTGTGTGAGGAATGTTTCCTGAATGTTTGGCCGTACCTTTTTGTAACACCCTGTATATGGGCATCATTTTCAGGCTATCTCGACTATAATTCGTCTGGCTGGGCACCACTAACGGGCTATATTGCCGGACACTCGTGCAGCAGCCACGTTGCCGGGCAAGACGAACGGGCTATATTCTCGTCAATTCGTGTTCAAATGGTTCAAATGGCTCTGCGCATTATGGGACTCAACTGCGTTGGTCGTAAGTCCCCTAGAACTTAGAACTACTTAAACCTAACTAACGTAAGGACATCGCACACGTCCATGCCCGAGGCAGGATTCGAACCTGCGACCGTAGCAGTCGCGCGGTTCCGGACTGAGCGCCTAGAACCGCTAGACCACCGCGGCCGGCTCAATTCGTGTGGCCACCATGTTGGAAAGGATACGATCAGGCTATGTTGTCGGCAATTCGTGTGGCCGAAACGTTGTCAGACAACATCATCGGCTATAGTGACCGCACTTTGTATAGCTGCCGTGCTGCTTGGCTATACTTTCGGGCTATCTGGACGGGATTATGTGTGTCCACAATGTCGCCTGGCAACACAATAAAGCTATATTTCCGGTAACTGTATCGCGATCTGCAAGGTTCCCGGGCAATCCTTTTGGGCTATATTGTTGTCAATTCGTGTGACAGGATACCACTGGGGTATACTGTTGTCAATTTGTGTAACCGCAATGTTGCCGGGCAGCCCTGTCGGGCTCTACTGCCAACAATTCATGTACCTGCAATGTTCCTGAGCAACAATATCGGGCAATACTGACGGACATTTGTGTAGCCGGCATGCTATTGTAGAGCGGAGGTACGCTATATTGTCGGAAACTCTCGTGGCGGTAATGTTGCCAGGCAACACGATTGGTCTATAGCGCCTTAAATTCGTGTGGTCACAATTTTGCCAGGCTAACCCGTCGGACTATATTGCCGGCAGCTTGTGCTGCTGGGCAACACTATGGGGCTATACTGATGGGAATTCGCGTAGCTTCTATGTTCTTCAGCAACAATACCGCTCTGTACGGGCGGCAGCGTGTGTGGTTGCCACGTTTCCGCAGAAGCACCATCGGACTATATTAAACGAAAAATCTACAAGGAACGAAACTTGTCTAGTTTGAAGGGGGAAACCAGATGGCGCTATGGTTGGCCCGCTAGATCGCGCTGCCATAGGTCAAACGGATATCAACTGCGTTTTTTTAAATAGGAACTCCCATTTTCATTACATATTCTTTTAGTACGTGAAGAAATATGAAAGTCGGATCACTTTTTTCGGTTTGTGATGGATGGCGCTGTAACAGTCACAAACATATGCCTCACAATTTCAGATGAACAGTTGGAAATAGGTACGTTTTTTAAAAAAATTAAAATACAGAACGTATGTACGTTATTTACGTTGTTCCAATGTGATACATGTACCTTTGCGAACTTATCATTTCTCAGAACGCATGCAGTTACAGCATGAGTACCTGTAAATACCACATTAATGCAATAAATGCTCAAAATGATGTCCGTCAACCTCAATGCATTTGGTATTATGTGTAACGACTTTCTTCTCAACAGCGAGTAGTTCGCCTTCCGTAATGTTCGCACATGCATTGACAATGCGCTGATGTATGTTGTCAGGCGTTGTCGGTGGATCCCGATAGCAAAGATCCTTCAACTTTCCCCACAGAAAGAAATCCGGGGACGTCAGATCCGGTGAACGTGCGGGCCATGGTATTATGGTGCTTCGACGACCAATCCACCTGCCATGAAATATGTTGTTCAATACCGCTGTTCAATACGCGAGCTATGTGCCGGTCACCCATCATGTTGGAAGTACATCGCTATTCTGTCATGCAGTGAAACATCTTTTAGTAACATCGGTAGAACATTACGTAGGAAGTCAGCATACATTGCACCATTTACATTGTCATCGATAAATTGGGGGGGCCAATTATCTTTCCTCAAATAATGCCGCACCATAGATTAACCCACCAAGGTCGCTGATGTTCCACTTGTCGCAGCCATCGTGGATTTTCCGTTGTCCAGTAGTGCATATTATGCCGGTTTACGTTACCGCTGTTGGTGAATGACGCTTCGTCGCTAAATAGAACGCGTGCAAAAAATCTCTCATCGTGCCGTAATTTCTCTTGTGACCAGTGGCAGAACTGTACACGACGTTGAAAGTCGTGAATAAGCCGCGACAGCAGCTAAAACACATACTTGGGCATCATCATTTGTTGCAGGTCGTGGTTGAAGTTTCACATGTGGCTGAACACTTTCTGTTTCGTTAAATAACGTAACCATCCGGCGAACGCTCCGGACACTTGGATGATGTCGTCCATGATACCGAGCAGCATACATAGCACACGGCCGTTGGGCATTTCGATCACAATAGCAATACATCAACACGATATCGACCTTTTCCGCAATTGGTAAACGGTCTATTCTAACACAGGTAATATATAAAAAAGCCAATACCATCCGCACTGGCGGAATGTTACGTGATACCACGCACTTATACGTTTGTGACTATTACAGCGCCATCTAACACAAAGCGAAAGAAGTGGTCCAACTACAACATTCATATTTCTGTAGTCACTACACGAATATACAGCAAAGGACTTGGAAGAGCAGTTGAACGGAATGGACAGTGTCTTGAAAGGAGAGTATAAGATGAACATCAACAAAAGTAAAACGAGGATAATGTTCAAAATTGTTCAAATGGCTCTGAGCACTATACGACTTAACTTCTGAGGCCATCAGTCGCCTAGAACTTAGAACTATTTAAACCTAACTAGCCTAAGGACATCACACACATCCATGCCCGAGGCAGGATTCGAACCTGCGACCGTAGCGGTCGCTCGGCTTCAGACTGTAGCGCCTAGAACCGCACGGCCACTCCGGCGGGCTAGAGGATAATGGAATGTAGTCGAATTAAGTCGGGTGATGCTGAGGGTATTAGATTAGGAAATGAGACACTTAAAGTAGTAAAGGAGTTTTGCTATTTGGGGAGCAAAATAACTGATGATGGTCGAAGTAGAGAGGATATGAAATGTAGACTGGCAATGGCAAGGAAAGCGTTTCTGAAGAAGAGAAATTTTTTAACATCGCGTATAGATCTAAATGTCAGGAAGTCGTTTCTGAAAGTATTAGTATGGAGTGTAGCCATGTATGGAAGTGAAACATGGACGAAAAATAGTTTGGACAAGAATAGAAGCTTTCGAAATGTGGTGCTACAGAAGAGTGCTGCAGATTAGATGGGTAGATCACATAACTAATGAGGAGGTACTGTATAGGATTGGGGAGAAGAGAAGTCTGTGGCACAAGTTGGTTAGAAGAAGGGATCGGCTGGTAGGAAAGATCTTTGAGGCATCAAGGGATCACCAGTTTCGTATTGGAGGCAGCGTGGAGGGTAAAAATCGTAGAGGGAGACCAAGAGATGAATACACTAAACAGATTCAGAAGGATGTAGGTTGCAGTAGGTCCTGGGAGATGAATAAGCCTGCACAGGATAGAGTAGCATGGATAGCTGCATCAAGCCAGTCTCAGGACTGAAGACCACAACAACAATAACATGTAATTAAAAATGGGGGTTCATATTAAAAAAAAAACGCAGTTGATATCCGACTGACCTATGGCAGCGCCAACTATCGGGCCAAACATAGCGCCATCTGGTTTCCCCCTTCAAGCTAGACGCCCGCATCTCGTGGTCGTGCGGTAGCGTTCTCGCTTCCCACGCCCGGGTTCCCGGGTTCGATTCCCGGCGGGGTCAGGGATTTTCTCTGCCTCGTGATGGCTGGGTGTTGTGTGATGTCCTTAGGTTAGTTAGGTTTAAGTAGTTATAGGGGACTGATGACCATCGATGTTAAGTCCCATAGTGCTCAGAGCCATTCAAGCTAGACGAGTTTCGTTCTTTGTAGTTTTTTCGTTTGACGCTCATTTCGTGAGATATTCGGCCCGGTCACTATCAGTGGACCACCCTGTATTGTCGCCGTGTGTGCCCGCTATGCTGCGGGGCAACAAACACTATCGGGCTATATTGCCGGCAGTTCGCGTGACTGCAATGTTCCTGGACCACACTATCGAGCCATGCAGGCGCCGTTTCGTGTGCTGCAGTGTTGCCGGCCAGTACCGTCGGACTACGTTGCCGGCACTGTGTAGTTTTCGAGGCCTCGACGGTGGCTTTCAAACAGCTGGCGGCGAGTGCAGTGAGCCGGGACTAGGCGATGCAGTCCACCGAGTTGTGTCCAGACGTAGCCTTGGAGTTGGCAGGGTCTGCAGTCTTGTTGACCGCGCACCGCCAGACACGAGAGAGCCGGCCCCAGAGCCGTATCGGATGTGGATGGGGGCGGCTGAATTGATTGGGCAGTGAGTGACGTGACGGCGTATCGTATCTGGCGCGGATCCGCCACAGACTCGATGCAGCCGGCTGCGCTGACAAGATTATCTCGTCAATGGAACCGCCCGGCCAACACCAGCGAGCGAGAAACAGAGCCAGCAGTAGCAGGCAGCCAATCTCGGAACACATCGCTGAGGCTCCTACTGTATTCGCCACCTACACTCATGACCTCCCAACACGAACTATCACTCACGTAATAATCTACATCGGAAGTCGCCTGCTTTTGGCCTACCAGTAACGGAAACACAGAGTTTCTTGCGTAAATAAAGGCGGCCCCAGTCCGTTGGTCGGACTGACTAACTAGCACACTGGCGTTAGGAGGCGGTGCGACAGCGGGTCCTTCCCAGCACGCGACTCATTCACCCAACCAGTTGCAGTGTGGGGACCTTATGTTTAACGAGGATTCCCGCCTAAAGCCGTCGACAGACGGACCGTGCAGCCGAACGTTGAGCGTTGAGCGTGCCGAGTTTCTGACGTCACAGCATGGAATAGCACGCTCGGGAGTCTTTCCGAACGTGCAGAGCAATATCTGGGACGTCAGATATTCTGAGCGTGCATCTGAGCGTTGGCCAGTAAGATGGCACAACGCCGCCTACGTCACACGCACGCCGTCTCCCTTCAGTAGAGTTGTGAGGCGCCATATTGGCTTTCATTTCAAGCCTATATGTATATATGCCGTTCTGAGCACCAGCAAATTGAGAATCACTGGAAAACCCGTTGTTAACTGTGTGATTCGTTCCAATAAAATAATGAGAACCATCACATTCGTGGTAAAAGAATTATTGTAAGTTGCGCATAATGAGAGTAGGCTATTCGAAGGCAGCTACACACTGAAGAACCACCAAAAACGCATTGTTCATGGTACAATTTCTTATAATTAAATTTCAGTTAGCAACATATCTACGATTAAGGTTTTTAGCAAGCGGTGAGATTCTATGACTAGATACGAATGATGACATGTTGGTTTAGCGTAATCAATAGCGTTCTTGTCCCATCATGTTTTTTTTTTTTTTTTTTTTTTTTTTTTTTTGGGCGGTGGTTCGTGTTCTGACACAACCATTTTTTCCCCCTAACATTCGCGTTTTTATGAGGTTCTGATACTTTATTATTAGTCCAATATAAGTATAGACTATAATATTTGATTTTATGTAAATACAATTTCACCCTTTTTTTCGGGGATGACTTTGTTCGATTGGCATAATCTAAAGGACAGCTTGCGCTCCTTGTATAAAGATATTTTGCTCCTTCTTCTTTTACGCTTCGTAATTCACATGTTGCAAAGATTCTGCTACTGGGTAGGAACAGTGATCAAGTAAGGCTGACCTTGGGGTTTTACTAAAATGTGGGAATGATGAAATAATGTTTATCTTATGCGCAGAAGTATTCCAAATTTGTAACGCACTGTACGTAATGGAACTTTTATAACCCGGTGTCCTTATTGATTGGACACGGCACTTTCTTTTTCGTGGACGATGGAAGAAATGTGCGTTTTAATAGAGCTAACGAGGGGATTTTACGCGAGCCCGTTGAGTAAACAGTGTAACTTACGAACTAGAAACATCCCTCAACTGCCGCTGGAGTGCGTTGCGATCGCGTATACCACGTCGGGGCCCACGTACCGTGTGTCGGAGTCGCATCGTTCCTGAGCGTTCAGCAGCACGCTGAACTCAACACGCTCAACGTCGACGTTCGACAGCACGGTCCCTGTGCCGAAGGCTTAACGCACCTCTCGCCACGTTCTTCGCACTTACCGAGCGAGGTGTAGCAATGGTTAGCACACCGTCTCGCATTCGAGGAGAAGGTTCAAACCCGTGTCCGGCGATCCAGATTTAGATGTTCTGCGATTTCCCTAAATCTCTCCACGCAAATGCCGGGGTGCTTCCTTCGATAACGTCTCTGTAAGTTCATCTTCGTACAGGCCGGTTGTGAGACCTCAGATATCCGATATAAAATGCTAGATCAGAAAAACCAGTCTATGTTTCCAACTTTGTTTTTAAACTATTGACCATTAAAATTGCTACACCATTAAGATGACGTGCTACAGACGTGAAATTTAACCGACAGGAAGAAGATGCTGTGATATGCAAATGATCAGCTTTTCAGAGCATACACACAAAGTTGGCGCCGGTGGCGATACCTACAACGTGCTAACATCAGGAAAGTTTCCAACCGGTTTCTCATACACAAACAGCAGTTTACCGGCGTTGCCTGGTGAAACGTTGTTGTGATGCCTCGTGTAAGGAGGAGAAATGCGTACCATCACGTTTCCGACTTTGATAAAGGACGGATTGCAGCCTATCGCGATTGCGGTTTATCGTATCGCGACATTGCTGCTCGCGTTGGTCGAGATCCAGTGACCGTTAGCAGATTATGGAATCGGTGGGTTCAGGAGGGTAATACGGAACGCCGTTCTGGATCCCAACGGCCTCGTATCACTAGCAGTCGAGATGGCAGGCATCTTATCCGTGTGGCTGTAACGGATCGTGCAGCCACATCTCGATCCCTGAGTCAAGAGATGAGGACGTCTGAAAGAGAGCAACCATCTGCACGAACAGTTCGACGACGTTTACAGCAGCATGGACTATCAGCTCGGGGAACGTGGCTGCGGTTACCCTTGACGCTGCATCACAGACAGGAGCTCCTGCGATTGTGTACTCAACGACGAACCTGAGTGCACGAATTGCAAAACTTCATTTTTTCGGATGAATCGAGGTTCTGTTTACAGCATCATGATGCCGCATCCGTGTTTGACGACATCGCGGTGAACGCACATTGGAAGCGTGTATTCGTCATCGCCATACTGACGTATCACACGGCGTGATGGTATGGGGTCTGGGTCACGTCTTGTTCGCATTGACAGCACTTTGAACAGTGGACGTTACATTTCAGATGTGTTACGACCCGTGGCTCTACCCTTCATTCTATTCCTGTGAAACCCTATATTTCAGCAGGATAATGCACGACCGCATGTTGCAGGTCCTATACGGGCCTTTCTGGATACAGAAAATGTTCGACTGCTGCCCTGATCAGCACATCCTCCAGATCTCTCACCAATTGAAAATGTCTGGTCATTGGTGGGCGAGCAACTGGCTCATCCCAATATGCCAGTCATTACTCTTCATGAACTGTGGTGTCGTGTTGAAGCTGCGTGGCCTGCTGTACCTGTACACGCCATCCGAGCTCTGTTTGACTCAATGCCCAGGCGTATCAAGGCCGTTATTACGGGCAGAGGTGGTTGTTCTGGATACTGATTTCTGAGGAACTATGCATCCAAATTGCGTGAAAATGTAATCACATGTCAGTTCCAGTAAAAAATATTTGTCCAATGAAGACCCGTTTAATGGCCAGTAGTGTATATAATCGTCCGTGACATCCAGTTCCAAAAATTATATAATCATGAAAAATATTCATTCTCCAAGTCGGACACGTCCAGATCGTCTGCTCGCACTAATACTGCGAACCCCCAACACTGTTAATTATCAACCTCTAACCTCCAACACCACTGACTACTCCGAACTTCTACCACTGCTGGCTGATCACCTCCAACTCCCATCACTGCTAACTACTAACTTCCAACAGCGAGTCCGACCAGCCACAGAGTCTGTTACAGACTGCGCACAGCGCTGTCAGAGTTATTAATGCAGTCTATCGCGCTGCCAACGTGCAGACACATAAACAGGCTACTTACACGTCCATCCATCGCGGGAATTCTGATGTCAGGAATTATTATTATTTATTATTATTATTATTATTATTAAGCATCAAATTGAGAAGGGGAAGCAACATATACTTGTGTGGGTCGCTTACCCGTTTAGAAAGTTCCGCGTACCATTGTAGAACAGTGAGGCTTTGTGCGAGCGATGTACGGTTTGAGAAGTGAAGTTTGCTAAGAAATTCCCGGACGTCACTCGCACTGAAAATGTACCTAAGGGCCAGTTTACAACAGAGTTTGAAAAATATTACAAGGGGGGCAGGGGGGGCAGGGGGGGCAGGGGGGGGGGGGGGGAATGAAAGTAGTACGTTAACATCGGCCTCGTCTGTTCACTGCAACGCATAACGCCTTTGATTTACTGACTGCCGTCCCCACTTGGCATATCTTAACTTTTGCACTCTCTCTCCTGTTTCAGAGTGTCTGGTAAACACATGTTCTAAAATGCATACCTTGGATACTTGTTCATCTACTGTGAAGCAAACCTCTTCTGCACGAAACTCTTTCGTTTCCATATTTTTGGAGGATGTCGTATGGACCGAACCAAGAAAAATGGTTCGAATGGCTCTGAGCACTATGGGACTTAACATCTCAGGTCATCAGTCCCCTAGAACTACTTAAACCTAACTAACCTAAGAACATCACATACATCCATGCCCGAGGCAGGATTCGAACCTGCGACCGTAGCGGTCGCGCGGTTCCAGACTGAAGCGCCTAGAACCGCTCAGTCACCAGCGGCCGGCCATTTACTAACTCTCTGTGTCTTTCACACATACTAGTCTCACACGCAACAAAACAACCGTATTTCTCAATATACTTAAACAAATTACAATTCTTATAATGAAGCCTATGTAATGTTGCGTCCGTATTATACAGGAGATAAAAAGAGAGTGATATCGTCCGGCAGTGGACGATGGGTTGCGTGCTTGTTTTTTGTAATATTCAATTGTCTTCAGAGTCTGTCTTTAATATGCGCGTCGAATTAATCTATAGTTTCTTTGGCGCGTCAGTGGTGCTGGATTCATTTCCTCTTGTAAATCGTCGAAATACATGGCCCGTGGCCTCCTTCAGTACTCAAATCATTGTTTTATGTGACGAGATGTGGCGGTGTGAAAATACAACATCTCAGAATCGAGGATCTCGACCAGTTTTGCGTGTTATCGACCTCAGTACTGGCAGGATATCGGTCCCGGGATTTTCAATACTTTCTGTTTCAATTTCAAATTTGAATTTAGACTTTTTTGTGTAAGTTAGCGTTTAGTATTGTAATTTTTGGTTTATTTCATTAATTCTAGGGTTATACTAACACGTTACGCTAATTAGTAACTTAATTTTTTCCTTTACCTGTTCTGTAAAGCCTTCCTTATTGCGAAATTTCATCATTCTAGTTCAACGGGAAGTACCCTATACGTTTTGATCAGTGTTTCCGAATATAAAAAAATATATCACATAAATGGTCTATCTTTTGTCTGCTTTAAATTAGAAGCTTAATGTTTTTACACTTCCAAGAGATTGTAGAGACATATTTCAGCTTGATTCGTCTACCTGTTGCTGAGAAAAAGAGGTCTCAACAAGCTGTGACTTATTAAACTGATAGTTCGGTAATTTTCACATCTGTCAGCACCTGCTTTCTTTGGGATTGGAATTATTATATTCTTCTTGAAGTCTGAGGGTATTTCGCCTGTCTCATACAATAGCGAATATTCCAACAATGCCAACCAGCCACAGACTGCACACAGCACAGCCAGTGATTTTCATACAGAGCGCTACGTGGCGTTACCAACATAAAAAGCCAAACAGCCTACTTACACTTGGAGACCATTTGCAGCTATTCACAGGCTTCATCTTCCCAAACGACGATGGAATTGTGACCGGGCCACAATTTTTTTGCGATTGTCTTGAAGAGCATTCTGGACAATTCGAACTAATGATTTGACCACCCAGATCGGCCATCGAACATTTATGGAACATAATCGCGAGTTGAGTTCATGCACAAAAACCCTGTATCGGCAACACTTTCGAAATTATCGATAGCTACAAAGGCAGCATGGATCAATATTTCTGTATGGAATTATCAACGACTTGCTGAGTCCATGCTATGTAGAGTTTCTTCCACATATAAATAAAGAAAAAAAATTACGGCGCACCCCGAATAAATTATCCGAATGGGACGGAAATTACTACATGTGGTTTACACACACGTACAAGCTAACCAATGATTACAGTTTCAGAAAAATTGGATGACTTATTCAAGAGATTCACAAATTGAGGAAGTCAACTGCTCGTCTTAGTGCTCGTCAAACCCTGTCTTTGGCAGCGAGGCCACCAGATGTCCCCTCAATTGAGAACGTTTGGAGCATTCTAGGCAGCCGTCCGTTTTTACCGAGCGGCTCAAGGCACTTCAGTCCGGAAGGTTCGCAGGTTCGAATCCTGCCTCGGGCATGGATGTGTGTCATGTCCTTAGGTTAGTTATGTTTAAGTAGTTCTAACTCTATGGGACTGATAACCTCAGATGTTGAGTCCCATAGTGCTCAGAGCCATTTGAACTAGTGTAGGCAGCCCCTAGACCCAGCTCGGTATTTTGAGTATCTAACAGGCCAAAGCGACAGATTTTGGCACGATATTCCCCAAGAGGACGCCCAACAAGACTGTCTGTAGTTGTTGTTGTAGTCTTCAGTCCTGAGACTGGTTTGATGCAGCTCTCCATGCTACTCTATCCTGTGCAAGCTTCTTCATCTCCCAGTACCTACTGCAACCTACATCCTTTTGAATCTGCGTAGTGTAGTCATCTCTTGGTGCCCCTCTACGATTTTTACCCTCCACGCTGCCCTCCAATACTAAATTGGTGATCCCTTGACGCCTCAGAACATGTCCTACCAACCGATTCCATCTTCTTGTCAAGTTGTGCCACAAACTTCTCTTCTCCCCAATCCTATTCAATACTTCCTCATTAGTTATGCGAGCTACCCATCTAATCTTCAGCATTCTTCTGTAGCAGCACATTTTGAAAGCTTCTATTCTCTTCTTCTCTAAACTATTTATCGTCCATGTTTCACTTCCATACATGACTAGACTCCACACAAATACTTTCAGAAACGACTTCATGACACTTAAATCTATACTCGATGTTAACAAATTTCTCTTCCTCAGAAACGCTTTCGTTGCCATTGCCAGTCTACATTTTATATCCTCTCTACTTCGACCATCATCAGTTATTTTGCTCCCCACATAGCAAAACTCTTTTGCTACTTTAAGTGTCTCATTTACTAATCTAATTCCCTCAGCATCACCCGACTTAATCCGACTGTCTATCGATGCCAAGCCGAGAAACTGCTTCCATAAGGATAGAGGTAGACCTACGCGTTATTGACTGAATTACTGGAGGTCTTTCTCTTGAACAATTCTTCTAATTTTTCTGAAGCTGTAATTCTATGTTTGTCTGAACTTGTACATCACATCTACCGATTTCCGTCCAATTCAAATAATTTCTCCGCGGTATGCCTTTTTTCTTAGGGTGTGTAATGTAACGAATAAGGAGATTTTTTAGAGAATGAAATTTTCACTCTACAGAGGAGTGTGCGCTGATATGAAACTTCCTGGCAGATTAAAACTGTGTGCCGGACCGAGACTGGAACTCGTGACCTTTGCCTTTCGCGGGCAAGTGCTCTACCAACTGAGCTACCCAAGCACGACTCACGCCCCGTCCTCACAGCTTTACTTCTGCCACTACCTCGTCTCCTACCTTCCAAACTTTACAGAAGCTCTCCTGCGAATCCTGCAGAACTAGCACCCCTGGAAGAAAGGATATTGGTGAGACATGGCTTAGCACTTGCCCGCGAAAGGCAAAGGTCCCGAGTTCGAGTCTCGGCCCGGCACACAATCTGCCAGGAAGTTTCTGTAATGATATGTTTGTCTGCACTTGTACATCACACCTACCGATTCCCGTCCCACTCCGACAATTTCTCCGTGGTATGCCTTTTTTCTTAGAGTGTGAACGTATCAATAAAACATCCTTTTTTTTTTTTAGAGATCCGTCCCGGTCGCTGTTGCGGGGGAGTCTGGTCCGGTCTAGATACAGCGGAATTAAGCGGGCGCCCAGTCTCGTTCTCAGGGGAAATAAACAGCGAGCAGGGGCGGTTGGCAGAGCACACACGGCGAGGTAATTTCACTGAGCGTGCGAGCCGCTCCGCTGTTACATCTCCGACTGTCTCCGTCTGCTGCGTGCCTGCGGGAGGGGGGGGGGGGGGGGGAGGCGGCCACGGCGGTTGCGCCTCACCTGTGCCGTCGCCACACTCGGAACTTCAGCAGTAGGCCACACCGTGGTGCAGAAAGCCTCTCTTGCAACATCTCCCACTGGAGATCGCCGGGCATCTCCGTGATGCTTCCGCGATTACTGACTGGACCTGTGACGAAACGCGCTGCTCTCCTTTGGATCTTCTCCATGTCCTATGTGAATCTTGTCTAGTTCCGATCCCAGACCGACCAGCAATAGTCAACTGCGGGTCGAAAGTGTTTTGTAAGCTGAGATGAATACACCAAGCACCACATCTCGAAAGCTTCTATTTTCTTTTCTAAACTATTTATCGTCCACGTTTCACTTCCACATATGGCTACACTCCATACAAATACTTTCAGAAACGACTTCCTGACACTTAAATCTATACTCGATGTTAACAAATTTCTCTTCTTCAGAAACGCTTTCCTTGCTATTGCCAGTCTACACTTTATATCCTCTCTACTTCGACCATCATCAGTTATTTTGCTCCCCAAACAGCAATACTCATTTACTACTTTAAGCGTCTCATTTCCTAATCTACTTCCCGCAGCATCACTCGAGTTAATTCGACAACATTCCATTATTAATGCCTGAAATTTTTTGGTATTCTCCGCAGACTGTAGACACTGTGAACCTCGTTATACTTAATTCCCTAACGATTTCCGAAATGGAATTGACCTGTGCGTCCAGCTCCAACTCAAAGTCTGTTAATTCCTGACTTGCGACCGTAATCACTATGGAGCCGGTGTGGACGAGCAGTTCTAGGTGCTTCAGTCTGGAACCGCGCGACTGCTACGGTCGCAGGTTCGAATTCTGCCTCGGGCATGGATGTGTGTGACGTCCTTAGGTTAGTTAGGTTTAAGTAGTTCTAGGGGACTGATGACCTCAGATGTTAAGTCCCATAGTGCTCAGAACCATTTGAACCAATAATCACTATGGAAATCTGAATACAAATGTCTGCTCCGATAATGAATTGCCCTTTTGTACCTTGTGCACGCAATACTACCACCATCTGTATATGGGCATATCGCTATCCCATGACTGTCACTTCAGTGTACCTTCGCGTACGTCTTTTTACATGGAAGATTGGTTTCATGGTTGCAGACGGCGCAGTATGTACCACCTTTATCGTGACGCTGCCGTAATCTTGGAACGGAACGCTGTGGTAAAGCAGTGCAGAATTAGCAGGTGGCGGGCGATTAACGGAGGGTATGGACGAGCTGCAGGCAGTGTTTCTCTAATGTGGTTCCCGTGTAGCAAGCAAGGGAGGGGGAGGAGAGGGCGTAAACAGGGGGAGGGGGGAGGTGACGGGTGGGGGCGGGGAAGTGCGCGATGCTCTGCAGGATGCCGATGCGGCCACCTGTGGCCGGGCGGTAACAGCGGGAGGGCAGGTTCAGCCAGGCAGTACGAGGTGACTTTTTTATGCACGACTGGCCATTAAAATTGCAACACCACGAAGATGACGTGCTACAGACGCGAAATTTAGCCGACAGGAATAAGATGCTGTGATATGGAAATGATTAGCTTTTCAGAGAATTCACACAAGGTTGGCGCCAATGGCGACACCTACGACTTACTGACATAAGAAAAGTTTCCAACCGATTTCTCATACACAAACAGCAGTTGACCGGCGTTGCCTGGTGAAACGTTGTTGTGTAAGGAGGAGAAATGCGTACCATCACGTTTCCGACTTTGATAAAGGTCGGATTGTAGCCTATCGCGATTGCGGTCGCGTTGGTCGACATCCAATGGCTGTAAGCAGAATATCGAATCGGTGGGTTCGGGAGGGTAATATGGAACGCCGTGCTGGATCCCAACGGCCTCGTATCACTAGCAGTCGAGGTGACAGGCATCTTATCCGCATGGCTGTAACTTATCGTGCAGCCACGTCTCGATCCGTTAGTCAACAGATGGGGACGTTTGCAAGACAACAACCATCTGCACGAACAGTTCGACGACGTTTGCAGCAGCACGGACTATCAGCTCGGAGACCGTGGCTGCGGTTACCCTTGACGCTCCATCACACACAGGAGCGCCTGCGATGGTGTACTCAACGACGAACCTGGGTGCACGAATCCAGGTTCTCTTCACAGAATCATGATGGTCGCATCCGTGTTTGGCGACATCGCGTAGAACGCACATTGGAAGCGTGTATTCGTCATCGCCATACAGGCGTATCACCAGGCGTGGTGGTATGGTGTGCCATTGGTTACACGTCTCGGTCACCTCTTGTTCGCATTGACGGCACTTTGAACAGCGGACGTTATATTTCAGATGTGTTACGACCCGTGGCTGTACCCTTCATTCGATCCCTGTGAAACCCTATATTTCAGCAGGATAATGCGCGACCGCATGTTGCAGGTCCTGTAGGGCCCTTTCTTGATACAAGAAAATGTTCGATGCTGCCCTGGCCAGCACATTCTCCAGATCTCTCACCAATTGAAAACGTCTGATCAATGGTAGCCGAGCAATTGGCTCGTCACAATAAGCCAGTCATTACTCTTGATGAACTGTGGTATCGTGTTGAAGCTGCATGGGCAGCTGTACCTGTACACGCCATCCAAGCTCTGTTTGACTCAATGCCCAGGCGTATCAAGGCCGTTCTTATGGCCAGAGCTGGTTGTTTTGGTTACTGAGTTCTCAGGATCTGTGCACCCAAATTGCGTGAAAATCTAATCACATGTCAGTTCTAGTATAATATATTTGTCCAATGAATACCCGTTTATCATCTGCATTTCTTCTTGGTGTATCAATTTTAATGGCCAGTAGTGTACATCTACAATTACAATTTCGCCTGTTGTGTGACGTGAGTTTCTCCTGCCGTGTACAAGTTTCAAATAATTCCGGGAATTTAGCCAGGTAACACTTTCAGACGCTGAAAGTGTTACTTGGCTGAATTCCCGGAAGTTATATGGAAATTTGGTCTCTTATCTAGAAACTAAGAGTAGGCCGTCAACTTACTACGCGGTTCTACAATTCAACCTTCTCTCCAGTGAACTAGCTGTACATGAATCCGCTGTGGCCGAGGGGTTCTAGGCGATTCAGTCCGCAACCGTGCTGCTGCGCTACGGTCGCAGGTCCGAATCCTGCCTTGGGCATGCATGTGTGTGTTGTCCTTATCTTAGTTAGGTTTAAGTAGTTCTAAGTCTAGGTGACCGATGACCTCAGATGTTAAGTCCCATAGTGCTCAGAGCCATCTGAACCATTTGTAGATGAATGACTTTACATTTCCTCTATTGCTAAGTCCTCTGCAGAGGAGGGGGGGGGGGGGGGGGGGGTGGTTGTCAGTACCTCTCCCTACCGCGGGCAGGGACGTGGCACAACTACTGGCTAAACTATTGTTATATCTGTTTAAGTACACAATTCAAAAAAAAGTTTTGCATCACCTCGGTTCCGAGAGTTCCGGAACCTGTACAGAAAATTGGAACAGAGAACGACGTAAAAAAAAGGTTCAAATGTGTGTGAAATCGTATGGGACTTAACCCTAAGCTTACACACTACTTAAGCTAAATTATCCTAAGGACAAACACACACGCACCCGCGCCCGAGGGAGGATTCGAACCTCTGCCGCGACCATAAATATCATTTCCGCCCTTTTCATTGATCATGAGAACCACAAATTGCATGTTGTACCACCATACAGCGAGACCTTCAGAGCTGGTGGTCCAAATTTCTGTACACACCCGTGCCTCTAATATACAGTAGCACGTCCTGTTGCATTGATGCTTGCCTATATTCTTCGTGGTATACTATTGACAAGTGCATCAAGGCACTGTCGGTCCAGATTGTTCCACTCCTCAAAGGCAATTTGGCGTAGATCCCTCAGAGTGGTTGGCGGATCTCTTCGTCCATAAACAGCCCTTTTTCAATCTATCCCAGCCATGTTCGATAGGTTTCATGTCTGGAGAACGTGGTGGCCACTCTAGAGGAGCAATGGAGTCATCCTGAAGGAAGTCGTTCACAAGATGTGCACGATGGGACGATAATTGTCGTTCATCAAGACGAATGCCTCGCCAATATGGTTGCACTATCCGTCGTAGGATGGTATTCACGTATCGTATAGCCGTTAGGACGTCTTCCATGACCACCAGCGGCGTACGTCGGCCCTACATAATGCCACCCCAAAACATCAGGGAACCTCCACCTTGCTGCACTCACTGGACAGTGTGTCTAAGGCGTTCAGTCTGACGGGGCTGCCTCTAAACTCGTCCTGCATGATGGTCTGGTTGAAGGTATATGCAAAACTTATCGTTGAAGAGAACGTTATGCCAATACTGAGCGATCCATTCGGCATGTTGTTGGGCCAATCTGTACCGCGCTGCATGGTGGTGGTGTTGCAAATATGGGCCATGCTATGGACGTCGGGAGTGAACTTGCGCACCATGCAGCCTGTTGCGTACAGTTTGAGTCGTAACACGACGTTCTGTGGCTGCACGGAAAACATTATTCAACACGGTGGGGTTGCTGTCAGGGTTCCTCCGGGCCATAATCCTTAGGTAGCGGTCATCCACTGCAGTAGTAGCCTTTGGGTGGCCTGAGCGAGGCATGTCATCGACAGTTTCTGTCTCTCTGTGTCTCCTCCATTGAAACGTCCCGTTTGAACAATTATACATGACTGTGCTTAAACTGACACACAATATTTTTAGCGCAATGGAATCTGACTTATCTGACTTTCAATAATCCCTACAAAAGAATGGCCCTGACTAACATTAACCTATACCTTTCACAAATCACTTACCTCAGCAAAATCTTCGTTACTCGAACTACTGCAATACAGCGAGCGCCACTACTGCCACCTCAATAAAAGATTCTAACTACTGAAGGCACTAACTACTGATAGGCATAGTTAGCAAATGAAAGATTTTGATAGAGAACAAACAATGTATTTACCTTACTGGTGTTCAAAAGTCATAATACATATAGCAGTTCATGACATCCAGTCTTACAAATGTATTGTCTCTGATGCACACTTGTCCAGATCATCGGCTCTCAAATTCCCGCCATCTCGCTCCCCACATCCACCACTGCTGGCGGCTCACCTCCAACTGCGCAACGCTACGCGTTGTTAACAGCCAAGTGCCCAACACTGAAATAGCGAATATTCCCGCAATGCCAACCAGCCACAGACTGCACACAGCACAGCCAGTGATTTTCATACAGAGCGCTACGTGGCGGCGGCGTTACCAATATAAGAACCTAAATAGCCTACTTACACCATTTCCGAACAATATCGCTTTGGTTCACTCCGAGACATCTGGACACTTCCCTTGTTGAGGATCTGTAAGAGCTTCCTAGGGAAAGTTCGCGGTCGTCAATCTGTTTCCAACGAAGACTTGCACGCCTAGGTACAATCATTTCTCCGTGAATGAATTGGACGTCTTGTATCACAGTGGTATAAATGTATTAACAGTTATGGCGATTACTTTTGAAATAATAAAAAGTTTACTTACTTTTGTGCATCTGTTTCGTTTGACTGCCCCGTTATAAAACACTTTGTGATAGTGTGTAATTACCGGGTCGATAACCGTTAATTACAAACGCATCACAAACAATAGGGACAGGTTTTATTCCTGTGCCGTAAGAAATCTGTTGTAAGGCAGAAGTCTGATCGGCGAATAAGTATATAAACATATAAAATTAAATATGTGTAAGAAACGGAAAGAGAGAGCAACAGTCTGGATGATTGACTGATCTGGCCTTGTAACACTAACCAAAACGGCCTTGCTGTGCTGGTAATGTGAACGGCTGAAAGCAAGGGGAAACTGCAGTCGTAATTTCTCCCGAGGGCATGCAGCTTTACTGTATGGTTAAATGATGATGGCGTCCTCTTGGGTAAAATATTCTGGAGGCAAAACAGTCCCCCATTCGGATCTCGGGGCGGGGACTACTCAAGAGGACGTCGTTAGCAGGAGAAAGATAACTGGCGTTCTACGGATCGTGGATAGAATTGGGGAGAAGAGGAGCTTGTAGCACAACTTGACAAGACAAAGGGACCGGTTGGTAGGACATGTTCTGAGGCATCAAGGGATCACAAATTTAGCATTGGGGAGCAGTGTGGAGGGTAAAAATCGTAGAGGGAGACCAAGAGATGAATACACTAAGCAGATTCAGAAGGGTGTAGGTTGCAGTAAGTACTGGGAGATGAAGAAGCTTGCACAGGTTAGAGTAGCATGGAGAGCTGCATCAAACCAGTCTCAGGACTAAAGACCATATCAGTCATCACACATAATACACGATCAGGAGTCATGGATCGCTACTCTTCCTATCCGTTTGTGCTTCTCGAAGAGGGGCTACAACTGTTTTTCAGTCCGTTGTGAAACGGGAAGAAAGACTACGGTCTAACGTTCAAGGTCATTAGCGACATATTGGTGGAAGAAACGCGCCGCGTCCTCTCAAAGGAACCAGCCCGGCACTCGCCCTAAGGATTTGCGGAAACCACGGCAAAGCTAAATCTGGGAGACGCTGGGGGGCGGCAGTGTGGAGGCGCCCACTGCAGACGCAGTTACGAGTCGGCCGCGCTGGGACGAGCGCCCGGCATTTGCCACACAGGCCACTCACCGGCGTGACTCAGCGACGGCTCGCTACGTGCTAATGGCGGCAACGGCGGCCTGCCCACGTAGCCGCGTACCGCTGTCCTCCACAGGTAGCGGCGGCAGCTGTTACAGCCAGCCTAGGGCGCGCGCGCGCGCGCGCGTGAACTAATAATCCATCGGTCGATCACAGAATCGCTTCGCTACGACAATGACGTTATATTCACTACTGGCCATTAAAATTGCTACACCGAGAAGAAATGGACATGATAAACAGGTATTAATTGGACATATATATTATACTACAACTGACCTGTGATTACGTTTTCAGGCAATTTGGGTGCATAGATCCTGAGAAATCAGTACCCAGAACAACCACCTCTGGCCGTAATAAGGGCCTTGATACGCCTGGGCATTGAGTCAGAGCTTGGATGTCGTGTGCAGGTACAGCTGCCCATGCAGCTCCGACACGATACCACAGTTCATCAAGAGTAGTGACTGGCGTATTGTCGGCAGCCAGTTGCTCGGCCAACGTTGACCAGACGTTTTCAATTGGTGAGAGATCTGGAGAACGTGCTGGCCAGGGCAGCAGTTGAACATTTTCTGTATCCAGAAAGGCCGGTACAAGACCTGCAACATGCGGTCGTGCATTATCCTGCTGAAATGTAGGGTTTCGCAGTGATAGAATGAAGGGTAGAGCAACGGGTCGTAACACATCTGAAATGTAACGTCCACTATGCAAAGTGCCGTAAATGCGAGCAAGAGGTGACCGAGACGTGTAACCAATGGCACCCCATACCATCACGCCAGTATGGCGATAACGAATACACGCTTCCAATGTGCGTTCACCGCGATGCCGTCAAACACGGGTGTGACCATCTTGATGCTGTAAACAGAACCTGGATTCATTCGAAAAAATGACGTCTTGTCGTTCGTGCACCCAGGTTCGTCGTTGAGTACACCATCGCATACGCTCCTGTGTGTGATGCAGAGTCAAGGATAACCGCAGCCACGGTCTCCGAGCTGATAGTCCATGCTGCTGCAATCGTCGTCGAACTGTTCGTGCAGATGGTTGTTGTCTTGCAGACGTCCTCATCTCTTGACTTAGGGATCGAGACGTGGCTGCTCGATCCGTTACAGCCATGCGGATAAGATGCCTGTCATCTCGACTGCTAGTGATACGAGGCCGTTGGGATTCAGCACGGCGTTCCGTATTACCGCCCTGAACCCACCGATTCCATATTCTGCTAACAGTCATTGGATCTCGACCGTCGCGAGCAGCAATGTCGCGATACGATAAACCGCAATCCCGATAGGCTACAATCCGACTTTTATCGAAGTCGGAAACGTGATGGTACGCATTTCTGCGCCTTACACGAGTCATCAGAACAACGTTCCACCAGGCAACGCCGGCCAACTGCTGTTTGTGTATGAAAAATCGTTTGGAAACTTTCCTCATGTCAGCACGTTGTAGGTGTCGCCAACCTTGTGTGACGGCTCTGAAGAGCTAATCATTTGCATATGGCTCTGAGCACTATGGGACTTAACTTCTGAGGTCATCAGTCCGCAAGAACATAGAAATACTTAAACCTAACTAACCTAAGGACATCACACACATCCATGCGCGAGGCAGGATTCGAACTTGCGACCGTAGCAGTAGCGCGGTTCCAGACTGAAGCCCCTAGAACCGCTCTGCCACTTCGGGCGGCCAATCATTTGCATATCACTGCATCTTCTTCCTGCCGGTTAAATTTCGTGTCTGTAGCACGTCATATTCGTGGGTAGTAATTTTAATGGCCAGTAGTGTACATGTAGGCGCATGCCCGTTCGGAAAATCGCCCGACTACAGATCTCTAGCAAGCACAAAATTATCGGCAGAGACAGTGACGCATTCTGTGTTGCTTCCAGTGACGCACATTTGTTGTTTTCGCTCGGCCGATTCCTGCACAGTGTGATAGTCTCTAAGAACTTGTTTGGTACAACGCTCTCTATGACCAAAAAAGAAGAAAGGAATGTTAGAGTGGTCGAAATAAAAGAGAGATTCTGGCTGGAAATATGTTGAATTTTACACGAAGATGGATCGAAATAATCTCTTGTGAAACATGCAAACATTTTTACTAAACGTAGCAATAACATACGAGGGTGGTTTTTTATAACTCTTGTAAATTTCCATGAAACAATGGAACATTTATGTTGCTTCTTTATGGTTCGTAATCTCGAGTATTCGTAGGATCATACACAGAATTTCAACACTGTACAGTATACAGTCCATCGTTACAGCTATCTGAGCTGCCCAGTGTGTAGACTGCGACTGGAAGTGGAGAAAACCGAGTTTCGTGTTGTTTGTCAGCGTTTTCATTTGGATGGTAGGACTACCGCACAACTCAAAACAGAAATGTATGATGCTCACATGGCCTCTGCATATCATTCAAGCCAATTTACTTTTGGACTAATGAATTTAAACGCGGTCAGGCAAATACAGAACACGGAGCGCATTCAGGCTGTCCAACTGACGTCGCCACATAGGAAGCCACTAACAGAGTCCGTGATACGGCAACGCAAGACCGCCGAATGAATATTCGTGCGATTGTTGAGTCTTCAGGTATCTCAGCTGGGAGACTGCTATAATATCCTGCACGGAGAACTGTCTCTGAGGAAGCTGTGTACGAAGCGGGAGCCGCGTCAACAGAAAGCGCATCCGACACAACATTTGAACAGAATGACCGGTAGTGTTTAATCACAATATGCATGACTTTTTGCCTCGACTGCTGATAAAGCCTGGGTCCATCATTAAACACCAGAATCCAAACATTGAACAAAGGCTGATGAAAGTGCACGAATAAAGCAAAGCTGGTGACATGATCCCTACTGGTTTTTTTGTTGTTGCGATTTCTAAGGTATAATCCTCATAGATTACTTGGAAGAAGGCAATCCAGAACTGGACACTACCATGCTTCATAGATGGAACGTATGAAAATTCCTTTGCCCCGAAAAAAAAACTAAGGTCGGCATGCAGAAAACTGCTATTTTACATCAATGATAACAATGACGAAAGACCCTCAACTGGGCTTTGGTTGACAGGGGCTATGAAGAACTAATTCAGACTTAGCCCCGAGTAACTTTTTCCTGTTCCTTGAGTTGAATCTTTGGACCGCTGGGAAGAAAGTTTCATCAAATGAAGAAGTAAAATGGAAGTGACGTGTGGCTATGGCCTCCCGTCGGGTAGACCGTTCGTAGGTTCCAAGTCGTTCGAGTTGATGACACTTTGGCGACTTGCGTGTCTATGGGGATGAAATGATGATGGCAAGGACAACACAACACCCAGTTCCTCAGCGGAGAAAATCTTCTACCCAGCCGGGAATCGAACCCAGGCCGCTAGGTATGACATTCCGTCGCGCTGACCATTCAGCTACCAGGGGCGGACAGTAAGGAAATGACACTTGCAGTCAATGAGTATTTTGCAGAATGTGCCAGAACCTATCTTTCTGTTGGGATGAAAAAATTTGCGGATCGATGGAGCAAGAGTAAGGTGACTACGTCCAGAGGTAAGGTGAGTCGTTTATAAAACATTTTTCTTGCTTTTTAAGCAGATTTATCAAAGCACCCTCGCACATGAATGAAACTTATGTACCAAATTCTTGGCCGGCCGCTGTGGCCGAGCGGTTCTAGGCGCTTCAGTCTGGAACCGCGCAACCGCTACGGTCGCAGGTTCGAATCCTGCCTCGGGCATGGATGTGTGTGATGTCCCTAGGTTAGTTAGGTTTAAGTAGTTTTAAGTTCTAGGGGACTGATGACCTCAGCTGTTAAGTTCCATAGTTCTCTGAGCCATTGGAATCAACCAAATTCTCGTAAAAATCATATATACACATAATGGGGAAATATAGTTATTCTACATTTAAATATTTCAGAATGTAAATTATAAAAAAACATTATTGACAAAGGTGTCTATATATGATCATACTGCCAACGAACGGATTGTGCTGGCGAAGTAAAGTACCCATCAAATTATTTACGAATATCTCTAATCACTTGTGAAGTACGTGGACTTGTTGCAAAAATAGCCAAGCAACACTTCTCTGCAGGAATACTGTCCTTGTCTTCTATTTCTTTACCATCACGTTGTCTCACAAAATTATAAAGTGGGCAACACGTTTTTGCAATTCTTTCACAAAAATCGGGATTTGTGTCATGGTGTCGGTATAACATTCTCCACTTAACTGCGAGAATGCCACGAGCACTGTTGACCATGTAATAAATCGGCCACATCTGCGCACACTTACCGACCGATCTGCAAAAATCTCGATGCTCGCTATCTGTCGAGTAAAATAGTCCCGTAGAAAAATCGTTCATCCGTCTCTAGCCGCAGAGCATTGGTTCCCCATCTGCGGGTAAATCACACAGCGGGGTAAACTGAAATTTTCCAAAAGATAAAAACAATAAAGTGTTAGTTTTTTCAGCCGCAAAAGTAAATTATTTTTAAAGGATTATTACAAATATCACAATTTAATAAAACTTATACTGGTTATATAAGTTATAAATAATTACTCTCTTCTCAGTTACAAGCATTAACGTGTGACACAATGAAGAAGAGATTAGAGGTTACTTACGTCTCCCACCGACTATCAAATACTTCTTGCTTTGTACTATGCATTGATGACGATAAAACTGGGATATACATGCAACAAACGCGATATAGCTCGTGTCTTCTGCAAGTTGTAGCTAGTTACAGAAACATACCAGAAATTCGTTCATTATTCGTTTCGAAACTAGTGGGCAGCACGAAACAACAGTAAATACTATTACGTAAGGGGTGCTACAGTGCAGTACAAAGTGTTATTATTATTAAAATTTCCTGCAGATTAAAACTGTTTGACGGGCCGAGACTCGAACTCGGGACCTTTGCATTTCGCTGGGAAGTGCTCTACCGTCTGAGCTACCCAAGCACGTCTCACAACCGGTCCTCACAGCTCTACTTTCGACAATACCTCGTCTCCTGTCTTCCAAACATCCCCCAGGCTGTGGCTAAACCATTTATGTCTCAGCAATATCCTTTCTTTCAGGAGTGCTAGTTCTGCAAGGTTCGCAGGAGAGTTTCTGTGAAGTTTAGAAAGTAGGAGATAAGGTACTGGCGGAAGTAGAGTTGTGAGGACGCATCGTGAGTCGTGCCTGGGTAGCTCAGATGGTAGAGCACTTGCCCGTGAAAGGCAAAGGTCCCGAGTTTGAGTCTCGGTCCGACACACAGTTTTAATCTGCCAGGAAGTATCGTATCAGCGCGCACTCGCTGCAGACTGAAAATTTCATTCTGGATTATTATTAGTAGTAGTATTGTTAGTGATTGAGATTAGACACGAAGCATTAACGCCGCGAAGTCTTCCAGTTTCCATCAGTTCTGGAGTAAGGAGTTCGGCATAGTGATTTACAAGAAAATCAGAACACTTGGAATAGAAATGTGGCATTCGATTTGACTGTGATAGCAATGAATATAAAAATACAGAATTGAGTGGATTTAGATCATGATTTGTGATGTGCACTGAGTAAGAACAACTCAAATATTTAAAAAAATATCGTTAGACATAAGCAGTACCGATTCTCTCATTGACTCATTAGTTTGCGGCTTAGTAAAAATGGTTCAAATGGCTCTTAGCCCTATGGGACTTAACTGCTGAGGTTATCAGTCCCCTACATAAAGCTAACTATCCTAAGGACATCGCATACATCCATGCCCGAGGCAGGATTCGAACCTGTGACCGTAGCGGTCGCGCGGTTCCAGACTGTAGCGCCTAGATCCGTTCGGCCACCTGACCGGTGCGGCTTAACAAAACACCAACAAAAATTAAATCTGAGGTATGTTTCATTATTTTAGAAATACAAGTATGGGGATTGTGGGTGGAGTTTGCACCAGTGGGAGGGGGAGGAGGGTGGTTACTAGGTAATATTTGATGGCACACTGCGATAAGAAAGGTTGGAAACCACTGCTGCGCCGCAGAGCGCCCCTGCAGAGAGACAGGCAGGCAAACCCGCACAGCCTAGCGGCCATGCACGGCAGCCTGCATGATAGGCGCACCCACCGCATAGCGTGCTTGTGTGTCTTAGCACTCGGCGCTGCCTGCTCTTTCCGGGAACATTGCAACAGGTTCGACGTCATCGTTTAGAATCTCTGACTCATCCTACCTCCATATAGCCGAACTTTCAGCTCTTCAGTCTGCATCAGATGGACACATTGCGATAGGTAAGCGTGGAGATCTACATCAAACCGTACCACAGCAAGATGGGCCCCGTGTGTCACACGGACACTCGTGAAACAGCCCACCTCATCTTGAAGCACGCCTGTCGTAGTTTACATCGCGGCTGGCGCACACTGCAACAAAAGCCCGCTATGTCTCAAGGAACGTGACGTGCCGCTCATCATGATTTACGACCGCAGCTCTCTCCACCTGCATCTACATGACTACACTGCAATTCACAATAGTCTGGTAGAGGGTTCACCGAACAACCTTCGAGCTATTTCTCTACCGGTTCATTCTTGAACCGTGCACGAGGAAAGCGAACACTTAAATCTTATCGTGCGAGCTCTGATTTTCCTTACTATATTACAATGATTGTTTATCCCTATGTAGATCGGTGCCAAAAAAATTTTCGCATTCGTTGGAGAACTGAAATTTCGTGAAAATATGTCGCTACAACGCATAACGCCTTCGATTTACCGATTGCCGCACCCACTTGGTATATCGTATCTGTTGCACTCTCTCTAGTGAACACATGTTCTAAAATGCATACCTAGGATAATTGTTCATCTTCGATACTTTGAAACAAATCTCTTCTACACGAAGCTCTTTCGTTTCCATATTTTTGGAGGATGTAGCACGGAGCGATACAAGAACCTTTTCATGGTTAAAATTTGTTTAGGATATATCTGAAAAACAAAAAAATCAAAATATGTATTCCTTTGTGATAAATAGTACACTTGCACTACCAAAAACATTTTAAGCTGACCGATTTAGAAACCAGCGATTTTAGAGTTAAAATTATATTTCAGAATGATTTTTCAGGACGGTAATTATGGAAAAAAGTATAACAAATCAGTGACAAAACACATTTATTTTCCTGGCCGTCAAAAACATTAAATATCGCACACAAGTTTTCAACATAACATTAGAAGATGGCTTTGACATATCACACACGAATGTTTTCTACATTCTATGAAGCTTTCTGCGGCATATATGTCCCACTGCGTGGAAATTACGTACTAACTAGCAGAATCACAGACGTGTGCAGTAATGTTTCAAAACAATGCCTATCATGGATAAGAAAATACAATTAGTTACTTCAAACGTTTTTGGAATGGAGAAGATGGCGATTTGATCTGATTTTCGTGGAACAGACGCCCAACATTATCGCTCGCAGTCTTCTATATATCCACCACATTGTCCGCGGTATTTTTCTCCATGCTAGCACTAAACAGATATGAGATATGGACGTCCCAACGCTTAAAACTTTACTAATTTAATGGGACATGTGTGTGTCACCAATCATGAAACGGTTAAGAACTGTCGGCTTTGTCCGTCTTTGCTACTGCGTACATAACACTTGATCTACACCCTATAGTCCTAGCAACAACAGCACCGATATACACACCTAAGTATTCCACTGTCAGAGGTACCAGAACGAATTTCGCTCATAATTTTTGACCCAGTCGTTTCCTGACCACGGTCCCCAATCTGAAAGTGATACATTTACCCCTCTCCATCATTCCTGGGGTCGCGCCACCATCACTGAATCACCCTGTATAATCAAGATTTATCTGTAAAGCCTGTACGAATACCTAGGGAAATTTTTATAAGATTTCAAAACGGTACGAAGGTTGCCAACTAGTTTGAAATGGTCATGACCTTCACAAAAGAATCAAGTATCCCATTGCTACAATATCAAATGAGTCACAGTTGCAATACCTCAGTTCATAGAAATACCTGGGTGTAACACTTTGTGGGGATATAAAATGGAATGACCGCATAAGCTCAGTTGTTCGTAAAGGAGCTGGTAGACTTCGGTTTATTAGTAGAAAACTGGGGAAGTGCAATCAGTCTACAAAAGAGACTGGTTACAAAATACTCGTGCGACACATCCTGGAATATTGCTCAAGTGTGTGGGACCCGTACCATATAGGATAAACAGCGGTTATCGAACGTATACAGAGAAGGGCAGCACAAATAGTCACACGTTTGTTTGATCAGTGGGAGGGTGTCACTGAGAAGTTAAACAAATTGAACTGGCACACTTTTTAAGATATATATGACCTGCCTAGAGAAAGCCATCTACAAATTTTCAGGAAGCAGCATTAATCGATGGATCTATGAATTACCCCCTACGTATCGCTCCCGCATCATCGCGAGGAGAAGCTTAGACTCACTACAGATCGCTCACAGGAAGCACTACACTAATATCTTCATCTCAGAGTATCCATTACGTCCTCGTTAATTGCTGGATGTATTCCAGTCCCTGTCTCTCTCTACCGCTTTTACCCTCCACAGCTCCCTCTAGTATCATGGATTTTATTTCCTGACGCCTTAACACACGTCATATCATCTTGTGCCGTGTCCTTGTCAGTGTTTTCCATATATCCTACCTCCATGATTCTGGAGAGAACCACCTCATTCCTTACCTTACCAGTCCACCTAATTTTCAACAGTCGTCTTTCCATCACATCTCACATACTTCGATTCTCTTCTGTTCCAGTTTCTCCATACTCCATGTTTCACTACCAAACAATTCTGTGCTGTGCTCCACACGCACATTCTCCGAAATTTCTTCCTCAAATTAACGCCTATGTTTGATACTAGTGACTTCTTTTGGCTTAGAATGCCATTTTTGCCAGTTCTAGACGGCTTTTTATGACCTCCATCATCTGCTTCGTGGTCATTAGTCCAGATGCTAAGTTCCTTGTTGTTCTCATTTGCGTTATTCCTCACTTGTTTCGTCTTTCTTCCTTCTCACTATGGTCCCACAAATGTTGTTCAACATTTGGTAATAAGTGTAATTGCTGTGGTGAGGAAAAGATAGGCTAACGCATGTGCAAAAGCGAGATTTTATTAGAAAAGCAAATGTCCAGTCAAGCTTTATAACAAAATGATAAAAGTGTTTTGGGCGAAAATATTTAGCAGTATAATTGTCTACTCATTACAACATATTCCAGATAGAAGAATGTAATCTTAATTGACTGTTTTGATCATGTGTAGCTGTAAGAGGTGCATGACTAAGGAATTTATTGCTAGCGCACTCGAGCAGATGTAACTTCGATGTACGGCTCACGCGCTGCCTGCGATATGTAAGCTACAATAGCATCGCAGACCAGAGAGCAGTGTCGGCAGCATTAGGAGCGATGTCGGTAGCAGTAGTGGTAGTGGTAGTAGCTGGCAGTCGGGCTTTTGGGCCGGTCGTGGAGGGCGATATAGTCTAAGATAAAAGCAGCCGCGCGCATATGTAATTTGTAACAACTGATTTTGTCCTGTTGTTATACCAAGTCCCATGTAAATGTTTTTAAAAATCTTTTAATAATAATGTTTCTTATAAAGATAACTTTTGACAATCATTGACCTGAATTTAAATATTTTACTAATTTCTGCTATCCATGGTCATCTCTATTATCGTAAAGAAAAATCAGTTTTTTTTATACACAACAAATGTTGTGGCCAGGATTGCACTGGGCGGTACCAGAAAAATTTCTTATAAGAGCAGATATATACGCGTTATCCCGCGACTTCACTGAGGTACGAATTTTCAATTTGTTCAGATTGATCTTTCAGGGCAGTGACGCAGCACTGCTGACGTCCAAAATTTACCAGTTTAGATTCACAGTCAATCATTGAGAGGTGATATGTGAGCCACAATTTTATTGAGAGGTTAGTCACATTATCATTCCGGGGTTACGGTAAATAAATTGTTGCGAGGTTACATAGCCATTTTTTATATAGTCCGAGTTACCCAGCAGACTGGTCCATCTCACCTATACGAGTCAGGCATATTCTCTTTTTGTCGTATCTCTTACACTGTAAGTAGCAGTTTCTCAATAATATACAGTACTGAAGTTTATATGACGCACTATACGAACGAGCTACCAAAAGTAAAAAAAAAATTAAGAGACAGAGAAATTTCATGATGAAGAGAAGAAGTGGTCCACCTCTCCCTGACTTACCCTACAAAAATGGGATTGCCGTCTGGTGTGCTCGTTAGCCGTTCTGTTCTGCAGACGAGTTCCGTACTGCTGACGTAAGAGATTGTGTTCAAAGAGATAATATTCACCGTAATCTCTGGGTAGGTGGGTAGGAGTAAGACTATTAGCAAAGGGAAGGAAAACTGCGCTGCGTCGCATCAGCGAATAGGAGGCGACGTCAAAGGCGGAGCTGAGCGGAAAGCCAAACAGTGTCGGCGGCGGCGGGCAGCAGCTGATGCCGCTTTCTGCCTGATAGCGCCAGTGTGTCTGCGAGACGCGGAAGGCGCTCGCTCGCCTTTCTGCTCTGCGCTGCTCTGCTGTGTTGACTCAGAACTGAGCGGGGCTCAGACCGCCTCGCGCCGACGACAAATCCTGCCGGCGTTATTTCAGCGGCAGGCCGCGGGCTGTGTGGCAGAAGGCGGCGTCTCGAAGCGTGGGCAGGCGACCGCACTTTATCGGTGAAGCAGTCAGTCTTCTAAGGACTTCCAGCACGCTGCAGCAGCTCGGGTCAGCTGCAGGGCACGAAAGGGAAGCAGTGGTTGGGAAGGGAGTAAGACAGGGTTGTAGCCTGTCCCCGATATTATTCAATATGTATATTGAGCAAGCAGTAAAGGAAACAAAAGAAACATCTGGAGTGGGAATTAAAATCCATGGAGAAGAAATAAAAACTTCGAGGTTCGCCGATGATATTGTAAATCTGTCACAGACAGCAAAGGATCTGGAAGAAGAGCTGAACGGAATGGACAGTGTCTTGAAGGGAGGATATAAGATGAACTACAAAAGCAAAACAAGGATAGTGGAATGAAGTCGATTGAAATCGGGTGATGCTGCGTGAATTAGATTAGGTAATGAGACACTTAAAGTAGTAAAGAAGTTTTGCTGTTTGGGGAGCAAAATAACTGATGATGTCGAAGTAAAAGGGGTATAAAGTGTAGACTGGCAATGGCAAGGAAAGCGTTTCTGAAGAAGAGAAATCTGTTGACATCGAGTATGGATTTAAGTGTGAGGAAGTCGTTTCTGAAAGTATTTGTATGGAGTGTAGTCATGTTTGGAAGTGAAACGGCCGGCCGGGGTGGCCGAGAGGTTCTAGGCGCTCCAGTCTGGAACCGCGTGACCGCTACGAGTTACGAGGTTCGAGTCCTGCCTCGGGCATGGATGTGTGTGATGTCCTTAGGTTAGTTAGGTTTAAGTAGTTCTAAGTTCTAGGGGACTGATGACCTCAGAAGTTAATGAATCCCGCACGGCTGTCCATAAATGCCTATGAGTACAAGGGGGTGGAGATCTCTTCTAAAAAGCACGTTGCAAGGCATCCCAGATATGGTCAATAACGTGGCCAGCGGAGGTGTTTAAACTCGCAAGAGTGTTCCTGGACTCACTCTGTAGCAATTTTAGACGTGTGGAGTATCAAATTGTTCTGCTTCAATTGCCCAAGTCCGCCGGAATGCACAATGGACATCAACGGGTGCAGGTGACCAAACAGGATGCTTACATACGTGTCACCTGTCGTATCTAGGGGTATTAGGGGTCCTATATTAGTCTAACTGCACACACCCCACACGATGACAGAGTCTGCACCACCTTTTACAATCCCCTGCTGACATGCAGGCTCCATGGATTCATAAGGTGGTCTCCGTACCCGTACATGTCCATCAGCTCGATACAATTTGAAACGAGACTTGTCCGACCAGGCAACATGTTTGCAGTCATGAACAGTCCAGTGTCTGCGTTGATGGGCCCAGGCGAGGTAAATCTTTGTGTCGTGCAGTCATCAAGAGTACACGAGTGGGCATTAGGCTCCGAAAACCCATATCGACGATGTTTCGTTGAGTGGTTCCCACGTATTGAAAACTGCAGCGATTTGCGGAAGGCGTACACTTAGGACACGATGAACGATGCTCTTCAGTCATCGTTGGTCCCGTTCTTGCAAGATTCTTTTTTCGGCCGCAGCGATGTAGAAGATTTGATGTTTTACCAGATTCTTGGTAAATAGTCGTACGGGAAAATCCCCACTTCGTCGCTACCTCGGAGATGCTGTGTCCCATCGTTCGTGCACCGACTATAACACCACCTTCAAACTCACTTAAAGCTTGATGTAACAATTTCACCAGACAATTGTTGTCTTCTATAGGCGTTGCCGACCGCAGGGCCGTATTATGCCTGTTTACACATCTCTGTATTTGAATACGCAATCCTGTACCGCTTCTTTGGCGCTTCAGTAGTGTGACATGTCACAATTGTAGAAATTCGTCGTAAGGGGTATACCAAACCCGTAGACACCAGTGCGGGGTTAAACAGTGGTGCGTTGTTGTTGTTGTTTTTATTGTGGTCTTCAGTCCAGAGACTGGCTTGACGCAGCTCTCCATGCTACTATATCCTGTGCAAGCTTCTTCATCTCCCAGTACCTACTGCAACCTACATCCTTCTGAATCTGTTTAGTGTATTCATCTCTTGGTCTCCCTCTATGGTTTTTACACTCCATTCTGCCCTCGATTACTAAACTGGTGATCCCTTGATGCCGCAGAACACGCCCTACTAACCGATCCCTTGTTCTAGTCAAGTTGTGCCACAAACTCCTCTTCTCCCCAATCCTATTCAATACTGCCTCATTAGTTATGTGATATACCCATCTAATCTTCAGCATTCTTCTGCAGCACGACATTTCGAAAGCTTCTATTCTCTTCTTGTCCAAACTATTTATCGTCCACGTTTCACTTCCATACATGGCTACACTTAATACAAATGCTTTCAGAAACGACTTCCTGACACTAATATCTATACTCGATGTTAACAAATTTCTCTTCTTCAGAAATGCTTTCCTTGCCATTGCCAATCTACATTTTATATCCTCTCTACATCGACCATCATCAGTTATTTTGCTCCCCGAAAAGCAAAACTCATTCCCTACCTTAAGCGTCTCATTTTCTAATATAATACCCTCAGCATCTCCTGATTTAGTTCGACTACATTCCATTATGCTCGTTTTGCTGTTGTTTATGTTCATCTTATATCCTCCTTTCAAGACACTATCCATTCCGTTCAACGGCTCTTCCAAGTCCTTTGCTGTCTCTGACAGAATTACGATGTCATCGGCGAACCTCAAAATTTTTATTTCTTCTCCATGGATTTTAATTTCTACTCCGAATTTTTCTTTTGTTTCTTTTATCCCTTGCTCAATATACAGATTGAATAACATCGGGGAGAGGCTACAACCCTGTCTCACTCCCTTCCCAACCACTGCCTCCTTTTCGTGTCCCTCGACTCTTATAACTGCCATCTGGTTTCTGTACAAATTGTAAATAGGCTTTCGCTCCCTGTAGTCTACCCCTGCCACCTTCAGAATTTGAGAGTATTCCAGTCAACATCGTCAAAAGCTTTCTCTACACAAATGCTAAAAACGTAAGTTTGCCTCTCCTTAATCTTTCTTCTAAGATAAGTCGTAAGGTTAGTAATGCTTCACGTGTTCCAAAATTTTTACGGAATCCAAACTGATCTTCCTTGACGTCGGCTTCTACCAGTTTTTCCATTCGCCTGTAAAGAATTCGTGTTAGTATTTTGCAATTGTTACTTATTAAACTGATAGTTCAGTAATTTTCACATCTGTCAGCACCTGCTTGCTTTGGGATTGCCATAATTGTAGAAATTCATCGTAAGGGGTATAGCAAACCCCTAGGCAGCAGTGCAGGGTTAACGACTAATGGGTGGTGCGTTGGTGGTACAAAATAAAAGTACGGTGTAATCCCAGCCACTGCGGCAAACTGATGCCGTTCGAGTAATTTGTCATGGCTGCGGAGCCCACTGCGAGTGGAACAGTGGAGGTTTTAACGAGTGTGGACTGGAGAGCAGTAGTGTAGCGCGCGCGTCGGGGGTTGAGTGTTTGTGCACGCGTGCAGACGGCGGGGAATTACACAGATTTACGCCGTCCGCTCGCTGCCTGGACGGGCGGGTGATTAGAGCCGGCAGAAGGCCGCGCGCGCTTCGGCCACGGTAATGCGCTTACGTCACGGCCGCGGCTGCGCTACCGGGGAAAGCTGCGGGCCGCCGGGGGAGGGGAAAAGGGGGGGGGGGGGGAATCCGATCAGCGGCCGCCACACAATAGCAGCGTTACGAAACGCGCTGCAGCAGTAGCAGGAGCAGGAGCTGTCTGCTGCGCTGCGGTCTGTTCTAGATTCTGGCGGTGGCCTAAGCAGTCAGTTTCAGGCTTCAGTTACAGCGGTCAGGTTCTTTTTCGGTAACTCTTATGAATAACGGTAGACGAGGCGAGTTGTACAAGCATAGTCCGCGCAGAATGCCGTGGCAGGGCACGCTTGGGGAGAGAGGCAGTGGTGGAGGTTTACGGGCAGTGGAAATGCCGAACGCTGGAGAAATGCCGTTCTAAACTGAAGCTCACACTTTGTAGTAAATATTAAGTGGGGCCTCTCCACGCCCACACCTGCATGGTGATTATTCAAAAATGTCTGCAGTCACGTCTGCTTTGGTTAGTATATGAAAAGTATTTCGCCGAAAACGCTGAGATTTATTTTGGGAAATTGTTGGTAAGGCCATCGGTCCCTAAGCTTACACACTACTTAATCTACACTCCTGGTCATAAATTAAGGATAATTACAGAATATGGTGCCACACAACGTGGCCTTGCGTAAAACTAGCTCCAATAGCATAGGCACATAGGGAAAACACACGACGCAGAGCTGGAAGTCCACGGTATTGGTGATAAGTTGAGAATGGTTCAAATGGCTCTGAGCAATATGGGACTTAAATTCTGAGGTCATCAGTGGCCTAGAACTTAGAACTACTTAAAATTAACTAACGACATCACACACATCCATGCCCGAGGCAGGATTCGAACCTGCTACCGTAGCGGTCGCGCGGTTCCAGACTCTAGCGTCTAGAACCGCTCGGCCACTCCGGCCACCTAAATAAGTTGGGAAAACCGTCCCGAAACACATATGCTACAAAACGCCATCCACACGTACACAGGCCGCACAACGGGTTGGGATACTCTGGATCAGGTGGTCCAGCAGCTGCTTGGGTATAGCCTCCCATTCTTGCACCAGTGCCCGTCGGAGCTCCTGAAGTGTCGTAGGGGTTTGAAGACTTGCAGCGATACGTCGGCCGAGAGCATCCCAGACGTGCTCGATGGGGCTTAGGTCTGGAGAGCAGGCAGGCCACTCCATTCGCCTGACATTATCTGTTTCAAGGTACTCCTCGACGATAGCAGCTCGGTGGGGCCGTGCGTTATCACCCATCAGGAGGAGGTGGGACACACTGTACCAATGAAAAGGCGGACATACTGGTGCAAAGTGGCGTCCCGATACATCTGACCTGTTACAGTTCCTCTGTCAAAGACATGCAGTGGTGTACGTGTACCAATCATAATCCCACCACACACCATCAAACCACGACCTCCCTTTCAAGGAAATTAAGGGGTTGGTGCCTCGTTTCTGGTTCACACCAGGTGAAAACCCGGCGAGAACCGCCGTTCAGACTATACGTGGACTCATCCGTGAACCTAACGTGAGACCGCTGTTCCAATGACGATGTCTGTGTTCTTGACACCAGGCTTCACGGGCTCTCCTGTGACCAGGGGTCAGTGGAATGCACCTTGCAGGTCTTCGGGCGAATGAACCATGTCTGTTCAGTCGTATGTAGCTTGTGTGACTGGAGACAACTGTTCCAGTGGCTGCGGTAAGGTCCCGAGCAAGGCTACCTGCAGTACTCCGTGGCCGTCTGCGGGCACTGATGGTGAGATATCGGTCTTCTTGTGTTGTTGTACACTGTGGACGTCCAGTATTGTAGCATGGACACGTTTCCTGTCTGCTGGAATTGTTGCCATAATCTTGAGAACACACTTTGTGGCACACGGAGGCCCGTGCTACGATTTGCTGTGTTTGACCAGCCTCCAGTCGCCCTAGTATTCTACCCCTCATAACGTCATCAATATGTGTTGTCTGAGCCATTTTCAACACACAGTCACTATCAGCACGTCTGAAAACGTCTGCACACTAACTCGCTGCACCGTACTCTGACCTGCACCAACACACCTCTGCGTATGTGGACTGCTGCCAGCGCCACCGTGCGACGACAGCAGGTCAAATGCAAGGCATGGTCATACCCCGAGGTGATTTAAACCCGCAAACCGCCCACCAGAGCGTTCTTTCACCAGGTATCAGCATGAGTGTAACTTAAACTAACTTACGCTAAGCAGAACAGACATACCCATGCCCGAAAGAGGACTCTAACCTCCAATCTCCGACGAGGGGGGGGGAGGAAAAAGGGGGGGGGAGCCGTGCGATCCGTAACAAGACGCCTGAGACCACGCGGTTATCCAGGAAGCGCAGCTTTTTATTTTTGCCTGGATTGTTAATCATTTGAAACTTTCAGAGTAGTGTCACGAGTGACGACCCTTCAATAAATCCTACACATTTCTCTGGTTGCCATTTCAAAATATGCCTCTTTCGCCAAAACAAAGAGGATTTTGGACAGTCCCACCTCACTAACATGTTTTGCAGACAACTGCAAGAGAATTGTGCACCAGTGATTTACTTATGAAACTTCCTGGCAGATTAAAACTGTGTGCCCGACCGAGACTCGAACTCGGGACCTTTGGCTTTCGCGGGCAAGTGCTCTACCATCTGAGCTACCGAAGCACGACTCACGCCCGCTCCTCACAGCTTTACTTCTGCCAGTACCTCGTCTCCTACCTTCCAAACTTTACAGAAGCTCTCCTGCGAACCCTGCACAACTAGCACTCCTGAAAGAAAGGATATTGCGGAGACATGGCTTAGCCACAGCCTGGGGGATGTTTCCAGAATGAGTTTTCACTCTACAGCGGAGAGTGCGTTGATATAACTTACTATTTACGATTGACCAAAATGAAGGGGGACCCTTCTCATGTGCCGCTAAGTATGGGTCACGAAATAGGAACCACCGTAAAGTTGAAAATATTTTACACTACTAGCCATTAAAATTGCTACACCAAGAATAAATGCAGATGATAAACGGGTACTTACTGGACAAATATGTTATAGTAAGACTGACATGTGATTACATTTTCACGCAATTTGGGTGCATAGATTCTGAGAAATCAGTACCCAGAACAACCATCTCTGGTCGTAATAACGGCCTTGATACCTGGGCATTGAGCCTAACAGAGCTTGGATGACGTGTACAAGTACAGCTGCCCATGCAGCTTCAACACGATACCACAGTTCATCAAGAGTAGTGACTGGCGTATTGTGACGAGCCAGTTGCTCGGCCACCATTGACCAGACTTTTCAGTTGGTGAGAGATCTGGAGAATGTGCTGGCCAGGGCAGCAGTCGAAAATTTTCTGTATCCAGAATCGCCCGTACAGGACCTGCAACATGCGGTCGTGCATTATCCTGCTGAAATGTAGGTTTTCGCAGGGATCAAATGAATGGTAGAGCCACGGGTCGTAACACATCTGAAATGTAAAGTCCTCTGTTCAAAGTGCCGTAAATGCGAACAAGAGGTGACCGAGACGTGTAACCAATGGCACCCCATACCATCACGCAGAGTGACACGGCAGTATGGCGATGACGAATACGCGCTTCCAATGTGCGTTCACCGCTATGTCGCTAAACACGGATGCGACGATTGTGATGCTGTAAACAGAACCTGGATTCATCCGAAAAAATGACGTTTTGCCATTCGTGCACCCAGGTTTGTCGTTGAGTACACCATCGCAGGCGCTCCTGCCTGTGATGAGGCGTCAAGGGTAACCGCAGCCACGGTCGCCGAGCTGATAGTCCATGCTGCTGCAAACGTCGTCGAACTGTTCGTGCAGATGATTGTTGTCTTGCAAACATCCGCGTCTGTTGACTCGGGGGTCGAGACGTAGGTGCCAGATCCGTTACAGCCGTGCGGATAAGATGCCTGTCATCTCTACTGCTAGTGATACGAGGCCGTTGGGATCCAGCACGGCGTTCCGTATTACCCTCCTGAACCCACCGATTCCATATTCTGCTAAAAGTCGTTGGATCCCGACCAACGCGAGCAGCATTGTCGCGATACGATAAAACGCAATCGCGATAGGCTACAATCCGGAAACGTGATGTTACGCATTTCTCCTCCTCACACGAGGCATCACAACAACGTTTCACCGGGCAACGCCGGTCATCTGCTGTTTGTGTACGAGAAATCGGTTGGAAACTTTCCTCATGTCAGCACGTTGTAGGTGTTGGCACCGGCGTCAACCTTGTGTGAATGCTCTGAAAAGCTAATCATTTGCATATCACAGCATCTTCTTCCTGTCGGTTAAATTTCGCGTCTGTAGCACGTCATCTTGGTGGTGTATCAATTTTAATGGCCAGTAGTGTATTTGTAACATTTAGCTACACTTCCGAGATACACGTTTGGCGACACCGTCTTTGGCGAGCAGCTTGCATTTGCACGCGCAATGCCCGATTTGTTAACTTGAGTGCTAATCTTCGACCACAAATATAATCGACAGGCCCTGACGTCGTTCTCGTGGCTCCAACATCCCTGGGCTAAAGTCACGTGAATGTTGGCAAAATATGGTTGTTTCGTGTTGCACTTATGGCTGTACTCAGCGTTTTGTCGGGGGAAATGGCATGACCTTTCACGTGTAAGTGTTTCTATGATAGTGCAGATGCGTTTATTGAAATCTGCTGACGTGACTTTTGTATGTTTTTTACACTTGAAATAGAGTTTCACGTAAATTCAAGTGTTGAAAGTGATGCCTGTAAAGTCAGACTCATATTACATTTTGGAAAGTATCTGATAATTCGGTTACAAAACTAAGTATAACTGTTTCTCGTTCCTACTCACAGGTTCCCTAAGGATTAAAACCCCAGGCATCTTTGGATACAGGCCCTGAAACGGAAAAACTTAAAGCCATCTGCACGTACGCGCCTTTTTGTATATGCAAGTGAGATTATAATAAGGTAAGAGCTCCTGTAGTCGACACATGAAAAGAATTTTTTTCTACCTTCTGATACTATTGAATAAATATAGGCTCCAAAATTATTTTCTGAAACTTCAAAGTCTCACCTTTGATCTAAAATATCATTTTTTAAACTGGTAGTTTAAACTTTTGTAAAAATAGTAGGAACTGAGCCTTTGAAGTGCACCTAAAATTGATACTCTAAAATGGACATCCTCCTGAAGTCGACAATTTTGGCACCTATAGTTGACATAATTCCCATATCCCATTATCTTTTATAAGTGACTAGAGTTCAAAACGCGGCGAATCCAATGTTTAAAGTTTTGACACGAGCCCACTCTTACTGTTTAAAAGAATTTTAACGACATTTTACTTTAATTGATAGTTTATAGTAATTTCGACCCGCTGCCCACCAGACGGGCGTTCGATGTATTTGTTAGATTTTAAAAATGGTGCTGTGAACAAATCAAGGTCAAATGTAGTTCTGGCATAATTTTTCGCAAATAAAAAAGTAGTTTTTGTTGGAAGCGTTTGGCAGTCAGTTGAGAAATGTGGATAAAATGCGAAACAAACATAGGATGGCAGACCGCTGATTTGAAATCCCGCCACGTTTTGCCAACAGTCATGTGGTTTTGTGTTGGAGCCACACCAGCCCTACAGCTTCTGCACAGCAAGGCCAGTCTACTAGTATCTATGGTCGAAGTGGCTAATTGAGTCGGAAACGGCGCAACGCATTGATTTTTTATTTTTCCTCGACACTTATTTCGCATCACAACCCATTCCACAGCAACTCTACTGGCTTTTGAGACCGTACTGACGGCTTGAGAATGTTACTGAAAGCGGGCGGGCCTCTCCGGTCCCTGGCCTCAGAGTGCTGGCAGTTGCCGCGGCTTACCGCTGCAGGCTTCGGCCGGCACTGCTCCGGGTTCGGCGCTAACGCGATTGGCGGGCAGCTTCCTGCTGACGTCACCGCCGCCTGCCGGTGTCCGCGAGGCCAAAGCGAATGGCCGCGTAAGGCTCGCTGTCACCACATCACACCGCGACTTGCCGCCGCTAAACACAGACTGTGACGCCTCCCTGCTCACACCTTCTCCTCACTTTCCCAACGAGCTGCGCCGCTTCTTTCTTTCTTTAACCCTTTCCACTCTAGTGGACAATGTTGATCGACATTAGAGAATTTTGTTTTCGTCTCCGGTGTCAAGAAAAAAAAAAAAAAGCTTCAAATGGCTCTACGCCCAACAGCCAACCACGAAAAACAACAGCACACTGTGAACAGACTGGCTTCTGTAATTAAATCACCACTCAACTTTTCTATTCTGGGTCGGTGAGCCACGAACCTAGTACCAATGGGAACAGCGCCACACTTTCCGACACCGCGTAGAGACCGCCAGCGGGCCCTGGACAAATAACACCCCGCCGAGATTTCCTCACTGCTGCACGCCAACCGACCGACTCCTCAGAGCTAATACGCCGACAACATTTTAAATAACTTGTAAGTCAAAATCACACAAACTACACATAGTTTCACGAACACTTGTACAAAGAACCAGACAATGCTAACGGCAGTCACTGTACAATAACAGGGACGAATCACGAGTCGGCACACACAGCGAACCCATAAGCGATCGCCGGCCAAATACACTCCTGGAAATTCAAATAAGAACACCGTGAATTCATTGTCCCAGGAAGGGGAAACTTTATTGACACATTCCTGGGGTCAGATACATCACATGATCACACTGACAGAACCACAGGCACATAGACACAGGCAACAGAGCATGCACAATGTCGGCACTAGTACAGTGTATATCCACCTTTCGCAGCAATGCAGGCTGCTATTCTCCCATGGAGACGATCGTAGAGATGCTGGATGTAGTCCTGTGGAACGGCTTGCCATGCCATTTCCACCTGGCGCCTCAGTTGGACCAGCGTTCGTGCTGGACGTGCAGACAGCGTGAGACGACGCTTCATCCAGTCCCAAACATGCTCAATGGGGGACAGATCCGGAGATCTTGCTGGCCAGGGTAGTTGACTTACACCTTCTAGGGCACGTTGGGTGGCACGGGATACATGCGGACGTGCATTGTCCTGTTGGAACAGCAAGTTCCGTTGCCGATCTAGGAATGGTAGAACGATGGGTTCGATGACGGTTTGGATGTACCGTGCACTATTCAGTGTCCCCTCGACGATCACCAGAGGTGTACGGCCACTGTAGGAGATCGCTCCCCACACCATGATGCCGGGTGTTGGCCCTGTGTGCCTCGGTCGTATGCAGTCCTTATTGTGGCGCTCACCTGCACGGCGCCAAACACGCATACGACCATCATTGGCACCAAGGCAGAAGCGACTCTCATCGCTGAAGACGACACGTCTCCATTCGTCCCTCCATTGACGCCTGTCGCGACACCACTGGAGGCGGGCTGCACGATGTTGGGGCGTGAGCGGAAGACGGCCTAACGGTGTGCGGGACCGTAGCTCAGCTTCATGGAGACGGTTGCGAATGGTCCTCGCCGATACCCCAGGAGCAAGAGTGTCCCTAATTTGCTGGGAAGTGGCGGTGCGGTCCCCTACGGCACTGCGTAGCATCCTACGGTCTTGGCGTGCATCCGTGCGTCGCTGCGGTCCGGTCCCAGGTCGACGGGCACGTGCACCTTCCGCCGACCACTGGCGACAACATCGCTGTACTGAGGAGACCTCACGCCCCACGTGTTGAGCAATTCGGCGGTACGTCCACCCGGCCTCCCGCATGACCACTATACGCCCTCGCTCAAAGTCCGTCAACTGCACATACGGTTCACGTCCACGCTGTCGCGGCATGCTACCAGTGTTAAAGACTGCGATAGAGCTCCGTATGCCACGGCAAAGTGGCTGACACTGACGGCGGCGGTGCACAAATGCTGCGCAGCTAGCGCCATTCGACGGCCAACACCGTGGTTCCTGGTGTGTCCGCTGTGCCGTGCGTGTGATCATTGCTTGTACAGCCCTCTCGCAGTGTCCGGAGCAAGTACGGTGGGTCTGACACACCGGTGTCAATGTGTTCTTCTTTCCATTTCCAGGAGTGTATATGTCGTCCGGCAAGACGACTGACCGACGATCAACCCAGATGGTCCGCACTCAAGTGATATGTATCGGCAACCGCCGTGCGAGTCGTGGCTGTCTGGACCCTATTACAGCCGCGCGCCGACTGCACTTCTGCCGCGTCCTCAGTCTAACACAGGCAGGTCCGAACTCCACTGCTAGCCCGTTCCAACTGACTGGCAGACCCGAACTGACTCACAACACACGACAACGGGGAAGTAATAGCAGTGCAGGAAAGATAATAAGCCACGGCTTATATCGATAAGCGCTGCTGCTGCCGCTCACGGGCAGACAAGGCAGCAACTCGCTGAAACCAGTAATTGAAAATTAACATAACGAGGTGGCAGTACCGCAAAAACAAGATGTAAAATAAGGAATGGCACGAACACCAGCCATGCACGGCTCAGATACCGTCTGCAAAATGTGTTTCGAATGGAGCCGGAGTAAAGAATTAATACATTACGTCGCTGCAGACATTCTACGGCATGGAAACTGTGAATGTATAAGGGACAATCACAGTTTTCGTCTGAGCACGTAACTGCAACGAATACGCAACGTAGCGCGACACCGATGCGGGTATATAAGCACCGACTTAAGGCAAGTGATCAGTGTGGCATTGCTTTCTCTCCGACTTGGTTGCGGCAAATGCGGAAATGTGAACTATGACGGCGATATTTGCAAATGCGTTCGAACAGGACCAACGTGCTGTTGCTTTTTTCTTGGCTGCCGAAGGAGGAACACCGGTAGACGTCCGAGGGATTATGAAGAATGTATGCGGGGCAGCGTCTCTGTCGAAAACCGCCGTTGTGGAATGAAAACTGAGACAAGGGATGTTGCTGCTTCACCACAACGGACATTGCATTATCGCAAGTGTTTCAGCGCAGAAGTTACGCCGACTCAAGTGGCAGACACTCTAGCACACGCCCTGCAGTCCTGATCTCTCCCCACCCGATTATGACGCCTCCGACCCCTTAAGGAAGGCCCTCAAGGTTCGATGATTCCAATCGGACGTGGATGTCCAGCAGGCAGTTAGGGACTTCTTCACGCAGCCGAACACGGCGTTTCAAAAAATACTTCACATGGCTCTGAGCACTATGGGACTTAATATCTGAGGTCATCAGTCCCCTAGACTTAGAATTACTTAACGTAAGGTCATGACACACATCCACGCCCGAGGCAAGATTCGAACCTGCGACCGTAGCAGCAGCGCGGTTCCGGACTGAAGCGCCTGGAACCGCTCGGCCACAGCGGCCGGCTGTGCACCCCCATTCGACATCACATTTCGTAGCTCTCACATGCTCCACTCTCGCATCTGTCTATATTGAGCATCAGTGCTGCATAGTACAGCCACCTAGGGAAGCCTGTGCTATCTCGGTATCGAAGTGTAGCAGTTGTGTTGAGAGAAAGCTTAGCTAGCGCAAAACAACTAGTTCTTCACGCACAGTCCTTTTGATGAAACTTCCTGGCACATTAACCCTTTCATGAGCCGTGGTAAACATGCTTCCCACTACAATGAACTAGCTGCTAGTCCCGTGGGATTCACAGTTCCCACCTCTGTACGGTGCTACCACCTAGTGAACAGTATACGGTACTACTTACAATAGGAATTTCCCCGTTTTTGCTGTACCTTCGCGCAGAGGCATTGTATAGCTCTGTAGAGGAGCCTTTCAGTGCTGTTTGCGTGACATTTTGTTATTTTTTCCCTCAAAGCTATAGTATAAGGTAAAGACTTTTGATTTACCCAAATTTATGAAGGAGCACGTAAAATTGGAACGAGGAGAATTCGAGTTTGAAACAAAAGGAGCCATTTCTGCAGTGAAATGGATGGGTAACCGTCCAGCCACTTTCCTGTCCTCAGTTCATGACCCATGAGAAACAGCCACAATGAAAAAGAAAAACAAGGGTGGTGCTAGTATAGAGATTTCTTGTCCTGAAGTTGTGGCAGAATACAACAAAATAATGGGTGGTTTCGATAACTTTGATCAATTACGAAGATAGGTATGCTATTGGCAGACGTTCTGTAAAATGGTGGCACAGAATATTTTATTTCTTGGTGGACGTTGCTGCAGTGAACAGTTTCATCCTGTGGAAAATAAGTAAAAGAGAAAGTGGACAGCATGATCAGCTCACATACAGTATTCATCCAGCCAGACAATTGATCGATGGCTTCTCATCCCAAACAAGACGTGGACAAAAACCTGTCTTTCTGGCAAAAAGGGGTAAAGTACCTGAAGATTTTCGTCATGTGGCTGTAGGGGAGCATCGATCCATTTTAGGAGAAACCTACTGGACGTGCCGTCATTGTAGTACTAAAGCTGCGGGAAAGAGCACTCGCTGTGTTTGTACATATTGCCAACTATCACTTTGCATAGACAAATGTTTCAGAAAATTTCATGACAAGTAATTGTGAACAATCATTGTAACAAGAGAAGTAAATTTATCAAATAAATATGAGATATATTGAAAAAGTTGTATTTGTCGCCGGCCGTTGTGGCCGAACGGTTCTAGGCGCTTCAGTCCGGAACCGCGCGACCGCTACGGTGGCAGGTTCGAATCCTGCCTCGGGCATGGTTGTGTGTGTGGTCCTTAGGTTAGTTAGGTTTAAGTAGTTCTAAGTCTAATAGTTCTAAGTCTAACGGACTGATGATCTCAAATGTTAAGTCCTATAATGCTTAGAGCCAATCCTGGTACATTAAAACTGTGTGCTGCATCGAGAATCGAAATCGCGACCTTCGCCTTTCGCGGGAAAGTCCTCCACCGACTGAGCTACCCAAGCACGATTCACGACCTCTCCTCGCAGCTTTACTTCCGCCACCACCTCGTCTCCTATCTTCCTCCTATAGCTTCGTTTAAATGGTTCTAAGCACTATGGGACTTAACATCTGAGGTCATCAGTCCCCTAGGCTTAGAACTACTTAAATCTAACAAACCTAAAGACCTCACACACATCCATGCCCGAGGCAGGATTCGAACCTGCGACCGTGGCAGCAGAGCGGTTCTGGACTGAATCGTCTAGAACCGCTCGGCCACAGCGGCCGGCACATAGCTTCTTGCTTGCGTAGCGCAGTCGGCAGAGCTCTGCGGAAGGCGAAGTTCTGAAGTTCGAGTCTCTGTCCCGCGCACAGTTTTCATGTGCCAGGAAGTTTCATATCGGCGCACTCTCAGCTGCAGAGTCGAATGATTTTGATGGTGACAGTAATTCGTTTGTAGACAATTCGAATGAAATGAAGACGGAAACACTCCATCCTGAAGATCTGCAAATAACATCACACAATGGAAAGTACTGTATTGTAATGCGTAAAAATATTTGTAAGAATGCTCACTTTATGTTTGAACGTATACTCCAGATGTTGGTCAGTGGCTTCATTGTTTCCGCAAAAAAAAAAAAAAAAAAAAAAAAAAAAAAAAAAAAAAAAAAAAAAAAAAAAAAAACCTCACGCAATTCTCTATCGCGCGCTCGCCGCACCTGCTGTGGCGATTTAAATAAGAGAGCACGGAGACTTCCTTCGTCTGCGTTACGGAGTGCAAAGGGTAAATCTTTTTTGTCATCAGTCTTTGCAAAACGTTTCATTCACTTGTCGACAAAAACCTCCCTTGTACTGGTCCCTCCACCTTAGGGTAGCACTTACACCAAACGTCCTCAACTATACACTACCACTTCAGAAGTATCGGGCACTATTTGTGGGTATAAATATTGGGCGCGTCCATCCTTCGTGTCGGATCCTGCCGAGTCCTGGTGCCTAGGAAGCTGCTATCTCGGGCAGCTAAACAACATTTCAAGCAATTCTTATTAATGGAGTTTATTACAGTAAATTGAATTGACAATACTTGACTTTGCCTTTTTGACAAACAGGTGTCGCAAGCAATTAGGGACGTACAAAATTGTTAAGGCTTTCGTGGCCACTTGTTGACAAACTGCCCATTGGCTTCTGTCTCGGGTTCTTCGGCCGACGTTCATATGATGATTTTTCTGACGTTTCGCCAGCACCAGTGGCTGGCATTATCAAAGCTTCACCCTCCATTGCCGGTGGTGAACTGGAGCCGAGCTCGCAGCCACAGGCTATACCTATCTGGCGCGCCAACGTGCGAGGACTTCTCTGCGGTCATTTCCGGTGGGGTTCTCCTCTTGTTACCTGCGACGGTCGTTCGCTGCAGTACGGGAAGCTTACCTTAAGGCTTTCCTCTTTCTTGTTGAAACTGTTCGCTTGCTTTTGTATTTCTACAGCTTCTCTGAACAAATGCTTCTCTACATCCAGAACGTCCGTGTCGGCGAATTTTATTACGTGGTCGGTCTCACTCAGTGCGTGCTCTGCAACGGCCGATTTCTCCACCTGCCCCAACCTGCAATGTCGCTTATGTTCTTTGATCCTGGTGTTGACTGATCGTCCAGTCATTCCGACATAAACTTTTCCACATACTATGCACTGCGAAGCAAGAAACAAGGGCTGCAGCATATCACATTTTTGCCTAGTGGATAGGAACGTGGTCAATAAAGTACAGCGTTGGGGTTACGTCAGAAGCAGGACCTAGCAGAGTTAAACTTCATATTTGGTCCAGAATGAGGTTTTCACTCTGCAGTAGAGTGTGCGCTGATATGAAACTTCCTGGAAGATTAAAACTGTGTGCCGGACCGAGACTCGAACTCGGGACCTTGGCCTTTCGCGGGAAAGTGCTCTACCAACTGAGTCCCGATTCGAGTCTCGGCCTGCCACACAGTTTTCATCTGCCAGGAAGTTTCACATTTGGTGTTTCTTTGTTATACACTGCGGTGGCAAAACTCATAGGATTCTTCCTAATGCCGTGTTGGACCTCCTTTGGTCCGACATATTGCAACATGAAGTTGAAATCTTCTGGGTTATGAGGCTGCGTCATGTTTCTTCTAAAATGTTCGACGTTTCGTCCCCTGTGCTAGGATCTTCCTCAGGATCTTCTGGTGTCCACTACTGCTAGATCACTGTCAGAGACGAGTGTCGGGTCCACTTATAAAGGAGGAATTTTCTGGCGTTCGTGCTGGAGAAGTGGTAGTATTGGTTAAAATACATGTGGCTACCATTGGTGGGGCGTAGTCAAAGGCTAAAACAGAAGAAGGGGCGTTGGTAGCTCATCTGCTGTGGATACCATAAGCGGTCATCAGCATTGGATAGAAAGGCACTGTTCCACACTTATGCTGGAGAAGGGTTATTGGTTGAAATGCCTGCTACCGCTATTGGTTGGTCGTCATCAGTGGCTAGATTCGAAACGGACAGAGCAAGAGAGGGGGGATGTTGACCCAAAATATTATTGTCAGCCGAGGTGACTTGCAGCGCGTTGTTTACACCGCGACCGCATATTTACTTCCTTGATGGCGGGGAGCCACGATGCCGGAAGCCTATAGCCGTCCTCTCTATTGAAATTAGATGCGTTTTTAGACATTTCAACTGCTTCTCGGATCTTTCTTCTATAAATGTTTGTTTCTTTAGCCAGTGCACGTACGTTTTTAAAAGTCGATGCCAGAGCCACAGTTCTCATGATGTTCCGCTACTGCAGTTTTTGCACTTTGTTTTAGCCGCACGTGCCGTTCGTGTTCCTTAATGCGTTCTTTTAACAATTCTTCCCGTTTCTCATATATACACGTTGCTGCAGCCACATCACACTTGATAGGTGCCTGCATTGTGGAGGTGATGAGGTGCATCCGTTTTCTCTCGGAAAAAGTCTTTTATTTTGTTCTGAATAAAGAAAGATGTCTGAATACCATTTATCTTTAAAATTCTGCTTATGCGGTCAGTGACTCCATAAACGAACGGTAACCTGACGGAGTGAGAAGGTGGTACCTCGTCATTCTTATTAGCGGTGTAAATATTCCGCGTAAAAGCACTGTCGATTGAGTAACTGTCATACCCATTTGCCTTCGATGTCCTCTTTAATAAATTAAACTCCGATTCCAAGTTGTCGTCGTCGCGGATACGGAAGGCACGTGATGAGTATTGCTTGCTTCTGGGCTGGGTGGCGGTGCGAAGTGGCATCTAAACACCTGTTTGTGTTAGTCGGCTTTCTGTACTCTCTGTGACCTAGAGTGTTATCAGATCTTCTGTATACCAACACATCTAGGAACGGGAGACCGACCTCACTCTCAACCTCCAAGGTGAATTTTATTTTAGGGTAAATTCCATTTAAGAAATTGTGGAACGCATGAAGCGCTTCTTCGCCGTGTGGCCCTTTTATAAATGGACGCGACATTCGTCTCTGACAGTGTTCTAGCAGTAGTGGACACCAAAATATGCTGACGAAGATCCCAGCAGAGGGGGTCGAAACGCCGAACATTTTAGAAGAAACATGACGCGGCCTAATAACCCAGAAGATTTTAACTTCAGTGACAACGGCCACGAAAGCCTGCAGACTTACATGGTGCAACATCTCGACGTGAACTCGTTGGTAGTCCCCTGCCGAAATACTGAACCAAGCTGCCCACATAGCCGTCCATAATTGCGAAAGCGCTGCCGGTGCACGAGTGTGTGCAGCAACCGATCTCTCGCCTACGCCTCACAAATATTCGCTGGGATCCATGCCGCGCGATCTGCGTGGCCAAACCAATCGCTCCAACTGTCCAGAATATTCTTTAAATGAGTCGCGGACAAGTGCGGCCCCGTAACATGGCGCACTGTCGTTCATCGTTGTTTGAGAGCATGAAGTCCGTGAACGGTTGTCAGTGGTTTCCAAGTAGCCGAACATCCAGACGATGCAGTCCATTCCATGCGAACACGGGCTTCGCCGTTATGGAGCTTGCACAGTGCCTTGTTGACAACTTGGCCCCACGGCTTCGTGGGGCCTGCGCCTCACTCGAACCCCACCGTCAGCTCTCACCAACTGAAATCTGAGCTCACCCGACCAGGCCACAGCGTCTCCACTCGTCTCGAGTGAAGCCAATACGGTCCCGGGCCCAGGAGAGGCGCTGCACTCCATGTCGTGCTTTTCGGTCGTTAACTTAGTGCCGTCGGCCACCGCGTTTCCTGTGGCGAGGCATTCGGTATTCTCGACACACTCTTGACCCCGTGAAGCTCTGATTATTGAATTCCTTAACGACTTCCGAAATGGAAGGTCCCAGGCGTCTACCTCCGATTACCATTCCACGTCCGTTAATTCCCCTCCTGCACACATAATCACGTCCGAAATGCTTTCGCATGAATCACCTGAGTACAAATGACAGGTCCGCCAATACACTGCCCTTTTATACCCAGCGTACGCGATACTACCGCATCTGCTTATAAGCATGTCGCTATCCCGTGACTTTTTTTGATCACTTTAGTCTCACTGCCGAACCTAAAAGTCTGCGTCGTAAGAGCATCAGTCTGTTTCGTGGTAATCGCCACTTACAAATGGGCAGAGCGGAAGCAAATAACTGAGGTCAGAGTACACCCTCACTGCGTTCAGCTATGTTAGGAAAACGTGCGTCCCTTCTAACGAAGATCTTTTCCCAGTCAGCTACTCGGCAACGATTAATTAACTACACATACTTTTCTTAAACTAACTGGAAACTGACATACGGCCCGTGTAATATTTCTGGCTTAGTCAGCAATCGTGCTAGGCTCCAAGAAGCTGTTCCCAGAGCAGTGGAGATGCAACAAGTATATAGATGACGAAATGTGGTGTGCGGCACCTCTGACAGATGTTAGATTCGGTACCATTCTCGTGAGAAAGGCCGCCTGCATAATGTTACTGCTGTGTGATTGGCTGCTGTGTTCGGAGCAAGGGCGCCAAAACGTTATACACTCCTGGAAATTGAAATAAGAACACCGTGAATTCATTGTCCCAGGAAGGGGAAACTTTATTGACACATTCCTGGGGTCAGATACATCACATGATCACACTGACAGAACCACAGGCACATAGACACAGGCAACAGAGCATGCACAATGTCGGCACTAGTACAGTGTATATCCACCTTTCGCAGCAATGCAGGCTGCTATTCTCCCATGGAGACGATCGGAGAGATACTGGATGTAGTCCTGTGGAACGGCTTGCCATGCCATTTCCACCTGGCGCCTCAGTTGGACCAGCGTTCGTGCTGGACGTGCAGACCGCGTGAGACGACGCTTCATCCAGTCCCAAACATGCTCAATGGGGGACAGATCCGGAGATCTTGCTGGTCAGGGTAGTTGACTTACACCTTCTAGAGCACGTTGGGTGGCACGGGATACATGCGGACGTGCATTGTCCTGTTGGAACAGCAAGTTCCCTTGCCGGAATGGTAGAACGATGGGTTCGATGACGGTTTGGATGTACCGTGCACTATTCAGTGTCCCCTCGACGATCACCAGAGGTGTACGGCCAGTGTAGGAGATGGCTCCCTACACCATGATGCCGGGTGTTGGCCCTGTGTGCCTCGGTCGTATGCAGTCCTGATTGTGGCGCTCACCTGCACGGCGCCAAACACGCATACGACCATCATTGGCACCAAGGCAGAAGCGACTCTCATCGCTGAAGACGACACGTCTCCATTCGTCCCTCCATCCACGCCTGTCGCGACACCACTGCAGGCGGGCTGCACGATGTTGGGGCGTGAGCGGAAGACGGCCTAACGGTGTGCGGGACCGTAGCCCAGCTTCTTGGAGACGGTTGCGAATGGTCCTCGCCGATACCCCAGGAGCAAGAGTGTCCCTAATTTGCTGGGAAGTGGCGGTGCGGTCCCCTACGGCACTGCGTAGGATCCTACGGTCTTGGCGTGCATCCGTGCGTCGCTGCGGTCCGGTCCCAGGTCGACGGGCACGTGCACCTTCCGCCGACCACTGGCGACAACATCGATGTACTGTGGAGACCTCATGCCCCACGTGTTGAGCAATTCGGCGGTACGTCCACCCGGCCTCCCGCATGCCCACTATACGCCCTCGCTCAAAGTCCGTCAACTGCACATACGGTTCACGTCCACACTGTCGCGGCATGCTGCCAGTGTTAAAGACTGCGATGGAGCTCCGTATGCCACGGCAAACTGGCTGACACCGACGGCGGCGGTGCACAAATGCTGCGCAGCTAGCGCCATTCGACGGCCAACACCGCGGTTCCTGGTGTGTCCGCTGTGCCGTGCGTGTGATCATTGCTTGTACAGCCCTCTCGCAGTGTCCGGAGCAGGTATGGTGGGTGTGACACACCGGTGTCAATGTGTTCTTTTTTCCATTTCCAGGAGTGTATTTATTATTATTAGTTAAACTACTCATTAGAATGACTTCACTTTTTAATATAAATATCTGTCAACAGCTGACTATCAATCAGTCATTTTAGAATTATTGAAAACAGTTTAAATCAAAAGCAAAAGACTGACGAACTTGCAGACGAGGCACTTCAGAAGCGTTCGGGTCACGCCTTTCCTGGTACGGCGTGCGAAGTGTTTCGGGCTGTTCGTCACTCTGGATCAGGCAGTCGAGAAGGACAGACATGTTGTCGCTCGTAGGATGTGTTTCCAATTTTTATTTAAGTTCCTCTTCGTCACTCTGGATTAGGCAGTCGAGATGTACAGTCACGTTGTCTGTGGCAGGATGTGTTTGCCAGTATTCAGTATTAAAAGACTCACTCCGGTAGTCATGAGGCACAGACACGTGCCACAAGTAGTGTAAAGATACATTTTCGTAAACATCATGTTTGATCATGTACCTTGCTGTATCAGAAGGTGTTGTTTTAAGATCATGGAGTCTTCTCGTGTGGCTATATTAAAATACGCGAGTGGCATCCCAAAGAAGTGATACATTATTTCAGAACAGAACCTCGCCAAAGGTCAGTTTCAGCCTCCAAGATACAGAACCTACGAGCTGCGTGCTGTTTTCTGCGCTGGGGACATCAACCATAAGACATCAGGTTAGTGAACTATAACAGAACCTCCGTATTCCACACAGGGCAGTGGAAGCAACTAGGCACCTCACGTGTACTGCATGCACAGAACACATGTGCTCAGTGACACGTCATGTGCAGTAATGCAGAGGAGGTACAGAAGGATGATCGTTATTAACACCAGCAATCAATTCATGCTTCCTTTCATGCCGTAGCTGGAGAGCGGTGTGCTGACAACATGGCCCTGCATATCCGCATCCACTGACGCCTGTATGCTGAGCATGTGCAATTTAGCTTTAAAATTAAGAATCGTCTTAGAATCAAATTTTCGATAAATTCAAATGAAACTACTGTGTTCAATCATTAAGATGCAGGCTTTCGCGACCGGTATTTCCAACAATGGAAAATGAAAGATTAATTTGCGAATAATGCCTTAGACCGTCGCCTGAACACCAGAGTTACGATTAATTTCGCAATCACATAGTCAGAACCAACTGCGAGCAAAAATATTTAAATTACAATAAAAGTGCTCTGTGGCGTCGTGAAGCGGACAACACACGCGTTGTGTCATGATGTCCTAAAGCACAATAAACAGTACACAGTACCTTCGGCGTCTGTCTGACTACCAACAGCGGGAAGGTCAGTGAGACGAATGCATGGTCATCACCGCTTACCTGTAACAGAAGAGAACGACAGAAAGTGAGCACTACACACCGGCATAATAGGAAAAACAAAACAATACAAAAAAATCACACAATAAACTTGTAGCGAAGATCGCAGGAATTCTTTTTATTCCATGATTACCGGTTTCGGCGAAACTAAAGCCGTCATCATCGAATCTACGGAAGACAGAAAACACTGTAAAACACTAAACTAAATTTATATACATGTTAAATAAGCGGAATACAAGCCCACTTTTATAGTGTTTTCTGTCCTCACTAGATCTGATGATGGCGGCTTTAGTTTCGCCGAAACCGGTAATCATGGACCAAAAGAATTCCTGCGATCTTGGCTACCAGTTTGTTGTGTTACATGTATCTAGACCGCTCCCACATGAGCACAATGTGCTCCCTACAAAAATAATCACCTTACTGCAAATAATAAATACTTCTTCCTCTAATAAATACAGGGTTAGTTGATATCCTAAAATACACAACACGTGAGGTGTGTGATGGCCTAAAATATTTTAAAAAGTCAGATAGCGTTCTTGCGAATTTTAAAATAGCACGAGCCACTTCTATATTACATTGATAAAATTCAAATTTTTACAGTCTTAAAAAGTATATGAAAAGGAGGGAATATCATTATTCCACGAGTGGTAGCAAAACGTAATTTATATACTCTCATAAGCCCTATGGAAATTTAGTCAACGAATAACCATTTCCTACCAACACCTACTTCTTGCACATTTTTTTTTTCTTCTCCTCAAAATAGTCGTTTCGATTGCTGTAGTGCGTTACATACAAAAATAATGGGTTAATCTTTATAAATGATGAGAACAGCCAAGAAAGTAGTAAATGTTACAATTCTGAGGGGTCTAGTCTCTAAGCATACAACTCTGCATGTCAATTTTATTGCCGACGAACTGGATATTCAAAGAAGTTTCGAGCCTGTAGCCGGCCGTCGTTAAATGCAGTCCACGACGTTTCGATTGGCTACTTGCCAATCGTCCTCAGGCGACAAGTGTCTGCGTTTCTTCGAACGTGTTGGCGCCACCACTGCAGACGTGGACAGAATCTCTGGCAGAGTGACGTGATTGTGACGAAAGGCGACCAATCACGAGCCATGTATCTACAGGGTGCCTCTGGAGGAATGGCCAATACACGGCGACATGAGAGGAACACAAAAAAAAATCTCTACATGGAGCATATGCCCTATTCCGAATTGTTTCCGAGATAGAACACATTTAATGTACATCTTTATCTATTTTCTGGATTATTCAATACATGTACAACAGTGAGTAAACATTAGAACATATGCTTTACAAAAGTATCAATAGAAAAATACGTACTCCTAACATATTCACCTCTAAGCACTATAGTACACGTCACATTACAGCTGTTGTGCAGTTCGCAGTAAATGTTCCAGTATCTCTATTTGATATGTGCACTTTTCTGTCGCTAGTCTGAGTGCCTCTGCACTTTCCTTAATGCGTCTATGATGCAGAAAATGCGTATTCGCCTTTTGTTTATGCACTACAGACTTCATTCGACCCCATAAACAAAAAGTTGATGGCATGAGGTCTGGCGATCTATGTGGGCAGTAAGCTGTACTACCATGACCCATCCAGTGATTAGGGTGAGTGCGTCTCAGACGTTCCCTCGCACATCTGCTACAACGTGGAGGTTCTCCGTCATTGGAGTTCACGTGACAGAAGGAACAAACGAATTTTCCAGAGCTGCAAAATTTGTTCCATTATTCAGTCCTTTAAAATAGTCAAACAGGTTGGGTGGGCAAGACACGTATCCGTGCACCACTAGCCCAAAAGCAAACGTACATTAAACGTGTTCTATTTCAGAAACCTTTAGGATCAGGGCATACGAAGTGCTTTGATTCAAATGATAGCTCCTGTCATATTCCTGAAATAACTGAGATTTGGCATTGCTCGGGTATTTATTTACAACTGTGCCCAAGTCTTCGTATGCTCAGAATTTATTTTTCGCTTATAAAGCTTCTTTCTAGACAATATTTGAAGCAATATGATTGGGCACATGAACAAAGGGCTTGTTTGCTTCACTAACACAGGAGAGAGCCACGTAGGAGCAGCTCTCACTGAGGTACGTGTCCGTAACACACAGCGTCTGCCCTTGTGCTTTGTTCGCGTCATGGCAAAACCTAAGCTCATCGGGAATTACACAAATGTAAAGCGAAATGGGTAATTGTCAGAAATGAGTGGGACACGATGTATAAAAATACGCTCACGTGCGCCACTTCCTGGTGGAAATTACCACTGCTATGATATCATATAGGAGAGAAGCAGCTTTGAGCATCTGTGAGTGGAGCGAAATAATTCACAGTTACACCGCGGCACGCTTCTGGAAGGAGTTTCCAAAGAGCGAGTTCAACCCTGATGCTCTTGAGCCGCAACAAGTCTCACCTCACGATCTTCAATGGACTCTTGGGGCCGCGCGGGATTAGCCGAGCGGTCTTGGGCGCTGCAGTCATGGAGTGTGCGGCTGGTCTAGGCGGAGGTTCGAGTCCTCCTGCGGGCATGGGTGTGTGTGTTTGTCCTTAGGATAATTTAGGTTAACTAGTGTGTAAGCTTAGGGACTCTTCGGACCGCAAGGACCTCAGCAACTTTAACTATTCTGGTGCATTGAGGAAGACTCGACCACTTCTTACGCATTTTTATTCGTAACCAAAAAGAAGCCAAAATATACTTTAGCGCCAAAGAAACTGGTATACCTGCCGAATATCGTGTAGGGCCCCCCGAACACACAGAAGTGCCGCAACACGACATGGCCTGGAGTCGACTAATGTCTGAAGCAGTGCTGGAGGGAACTGACACCATGAATCCTGCAGGGCTGTCCGTAAATCGGTAAGAGCACGAGGGAGATAGCACATTGCAAGGCATCCCAGATATGCTCAACAATGTTCATGTCTGGGAAGTTTGGTGGCCGGCGAGATGTTTAAACTCGCAAGAGTGTTCCTGGAGTCACTCTGTAGCAATTCTGGGCGTGTGGGATGTCGCATTGTCCTACTGGAATTGCTCAAGCCCGTCGGAATACACAATGGACATGAATGGATGCAGCTGATCAGACAGGATGCTTACGTACGTGTCACCTGTCAGAGCCGTATCTAGACGTGTCAGGGGTCCCATATCACTCCAACTGCACACGCCCCACACCATTACAGAGCCTCCACCAGCTTGAGCAGTCCCCTGCTGACATGCAGGATCCATGGATTCGTGAGGTTCTCTCCATACCCGTACACATCCACCAGCTCGGTATAATTTGAAACGAGTAACGTCCGACCAGGCAACATGTTTCCAGTTATTAACAGTCCAGTGTCTGTGTTGACGAGCGTAAAGCTTTATGTCTTACAGTCATTAAGGGGACACGAGTCCGCCTTTGGTTCCGAAAGCCCATATCGATGATGGTTTGCATGCTCACACTTGTTCATGGCTCAGCATTGAAATATGCAGCAATTTGCGAAAGGGGTGCACTTCTGTCACATTGAAAGATTCTCTTCAGCCTTCGTTGGTCCCATTCTCGAAGGATATCTTTCCCGCTGCACCGATGTCGGAGATTTGATGTTCTACCGGATTCCTGATATTCACGCTACACTCGTGAAATGGTCATACGGGAAAATCCCCACTTCATCGCCACCTCGGAGATGCTGCGTCCCATCGTTTGTGCGCTGACTATAACACCACGTTCAAACTCACCTAAGTTTTAATAACCTGGCATTGTAGCAGCAGTAACCGATCTAACCACTGCACCAGACACTTTTTGTCTTATAAAGGCGTTGCGGACCGAAGCGCGGTATTATGCCTGTTTACATATCTCCATATTTCAATACGCATGCCAATACCAGTTCCTTTGGCGGTTCAGTGTATAATAATTCGCCACCCAAATCACAAAGCAAAACAAATTCTTTTTTCTTAGGCGAGAAGTCAAAGAAGCAAAGTAATATTGTCAAGTTTTTAATATGCGAAGCAAAAGAAGAATAATCATCTTGGCGTTGAAACTCTTTTCTTCCGTGTTTGCTTGAACAATAGTATGTTTTTGGATAGGGCCCACCTTTAGCAGAACACATTTTTTGTTTTTTAACCCAAACATGGTTCACTGCAGTTCCAGCATCTTCAGTGGGCTTTTATTTTCCATCTGTTAAAGATAAAGAAGATTCTTTGCTTTTTGTATACATGTAGCTATTATTTTTTAAATCGTAATTGCAGATATTTGAAAAAAAAAACACATTACGAATTCACACGTTTTTACCACATGGTGTGGTCTTTCTGATGTGTTGTGCTTCTACAGTGACTGTTTTGTCGCACAGTTTGTCATCTGCAACCACTTATACCTTAAAGTAGACAAATTGCTTAAGCTAAAATTACGATTTGAAAACTTGTTATTTCGATGGCTGAAATTATTTAATTCTATGTGTGCGTCTATTTACATAATGTTTCACTTACATTTTCCTTTTAATCATCTTCTTCACTGTCAAACACTATATACTGAGTTGTCACTGTGACTGTAACTGTTTCACTGCTTTACCAGACGTAAAAACAAACATGGCGGGCAGTGGAACAGTTGAACGTGTAAAAACAAGATGGCTGACAGTGGAACAGTTGAAGGTGTTCCTGGCGGTTGTTCTGAATATTTCAGAGGTGTCTGTGATTTTTTTTCTTTTTTCTCTTTGTGTGTGTTTGAAAAGAGAGGGAGAGAGGGAGAGAGAGAGTAGGTTTAGGGATTTATGTTATTTCAATTATTTTGTGTGTGTGGGGGGGGGGGGGGGGTGAGAGGTCTATTGGTTGGTCTTGTCTAATAATTCCATGAGGGCAGAGAACAGAGTGCCATTGCAGAGAGCTGTGTATTCATTTATCACTTGTTGGCCCTCCACTATGGCTTTTTGTATCTGATAATTTTCTTCAATTATTAGTTTTTGTGGGGGGCTGTTGCTGCATTTGAGAATTTTCAAATCCGTATTGATGTTTGTTGGGTTATGTTTCTTGTCCTTGAGGTGATCAGCAAATGTAGAAAGAGAATTGTTACTTTTTTAATGCTCCTCTGTCTTTGTGTATCTGGTATTAAAGTTTCTGCTTGTCTGCCCTATATAAACTGTTTTGCAGTCCTGGCATGTAAATACCAGATGTGTTGTGCTTGTGTTGGTTGACCTTAGTTTTCTCTGTGTTGAGTTGTCTGTCCTGTAGGCTATTTTTACCCCTTGTTTTTTGAGTAGAAGAATATCTGGCCCAAGTAAATTCATTGTTAGTTTGTATTTGTAAATATACTATTGTCGCGCTGCTTAATTCTGTCATGGATACAAAATACCGAAAATACTTCTGTCACATTCATAAAAAAAGCTGTCTTACGAAAGGATGAAAATCTAAATCAAACCATCGGAAAAAGCAAAGCAATGTTTTTAAGTTTTTAGTGCAAAAAGTGAAATCTGTAAATTCGTATATCCCAGCCAAGTAAATTCGCTGTTAGTTTGTATTGGTAAGGACAAGATTGTGGTTCTGAATTCTGTCACTGACGTACGCTTCCGAAACTATATCTGTCACTGGGTTAAAAAATCATGCTATGTATTGGTTCTCAGGTGTACTACGAAACTCACACCGCCATCTATTATTGGTTCTTTCGTATACTACGCTGTGATGATTAAACGTCGTAAGTAATAAGCAGAGCACATGATTTTAGATGAAACTTAAAATTACGAAATCTTTTCTCCGTGTTCCTATTTTGATTAAATAAAATGTAAAAGGTTACCTGTGAAAACCCCCATGAAAGCGATTAGCGTGTTCGGGCAGACACAAACGACTTTTTTTTTTTTTTTTTTTTTTAGTTTCATTATTAGCTCAGACACCGACCATTCTTCCTGGGAAGTGCTGTGTTTCCCTAACGGCTTTCAGCGGCAACAAAAATTTGATTTTCAGTATTTAATATAATTGTTATCCGAGATTTAAAAATGTAAAATGATTCGTTAAAAGCAATACCCTTATGTGAAATTATCCGAAATGTTTAAAATAATAAGCGAGCTATTAAAGTGAGGGAGTCTGTCTCTCTGTCTGTCTGTCTATGTCTCGAGGCAGCATAACTCGTGGCGCGTGTAATATTCACATTATTTTCAAGCAGTATTGGACAATGAGAGCTCTTAGCGACTTCCCAGCAACTTTAAATATAATTTGAAACCCTTTCGAAATGTTTTCTCAATGACACACCCGAAAAATGACCCAAAAGACCAGTTACTACATTTTCGCTCTCCATGCAGTAAACATTCAGTATCAGGCATGACGTCTTAATTTATTCCTTCTTTACTACAATCTCTGTTCCCAAGACATTTTGCAGACGCCGAGCACAAATACCACTGAACGTGCCTGCACAATTACGAGGGTGAGTCAAATGAAAACCTTTCATTTCCAATAACAAATCGAAAATTCACGACGTTATCCTGTAGGTTGGTAAGTGTGCTACAAACAGCGTGCAGAATGGCCTGTTGGTGGTAGCATAGCGCAGATGCACACATACCGTCGCAGTATCAGTATAAAGATGGTCGCCTCACTTGCGACTTGCACCAGGGAAGAACAGCGTTCTGTTATTCGGTTTTTGCGAGGTGATCGTGTGAAACCTATTGAAATTCATCAACGAATGGAAGTTCAGTACGGTGATGCATGTTTGTCACAGCAGCAAGGCTACGAATGGGGTAGGAAGTTAGCAAATGGTGTGACTTCAGTGGAAGATGCTCCTCGTCCAGGTCAGGCACAACGAGTTGTGACTCCACACAACATTGCAGCAGTTGAAGCCATAGTGAAGGAAAACCAACGAGTGACGCTGAATGACATTGCAGCACGTTTACAGATTAGTCACGGGTCAGCACACCACATTGAGCACGAAGTGCTCCAGTTTCACAAAGTGTCTGCAAGATGGGTGCCATGGCAGCTGACTCCTGAAATAAATGAGAGAACGACGTGTTGATGCTTGTGAAGAACTTCTTTGGCGCTTTGAACGAGAAGGTGATGGCTTCTTTGCAAGAATCGTTACTGGGGACGAAACCTGGGTTCACTTCCACCAACCGGAAACGAAGAGAGCGAGCAAGGAATGGCGCCATTCCTCATCACCAAAACAAAAGAAGTTCCGAACAGAACCATCAGCATGGAAGGTTATGCTGACTCTCTTTTGGGAGGAAAAAGGCGTCATTTTGGAGCATTACATGTTTAGAGGGTCCACTGTCAACCAGTGCATCATACACAGGTCTCCTAAAAAATCATCTGCGGCCTGCAGTCAGATCAAAGTGACGTGGATTGCTGTCGGCAGGTGTCCTTTTGCAACATGACAAGGTAAGGCCTCACACTGCCCGTACAACAGTTGCAACAATCACAGACGTGCATTTTCAGTGTCTTCCTCATCCACCATACCCTAAAAATCATCTGCGGCCTGCAGTCAGATCAAAGCGACGTGGATTGCTGTCAGCAGGTGTCCTTTTGCAAGATGACAATGCAAGGCCACACACTGCCCGTACAACAGTTGCAACAATCACAGACCTGCATTTTCAGTGTCTTCCTCATCCACCATACTCACCAGACCTTGCCCCAAGTGATTTCCGTATGTTAGCAGCACTCAAAGACGCAATTGGAGGAAAGAAGTTCCGTTCTGATGAAGAGGTACGCCACGCGGTGCATGCGTGGTTGCGCGTACTACCAAAGGATTTTTTTCTAAAGGAATTTATGCACTTTTTAAGCGCTGGGGGACTTGCATTGAGCGTGGGGGAGATTATGTTGAAAAGTGATACAGCTTTCTACCACTTCTGCACAATAAATAATATTTTAAAAAATATTTAAGGTTTTCATTTGACTCACCCTCGCACATCGTTGTATGACACACAGTTCAGGGTGGAGCCTGTGATTAATTTCGTATTTTTCGTACTTTGCAAAGATCACTGTGGTGGGAGCCACGCACCAAATATACGCCATTTTACAAAATGCAGTACAGCAAGTGGAACTACATGTAAACAATAGCTTCACTCTCATGTAAACAATGGCTACACTCTAACTTTCATCAAAGTTCTTTGCAAAAATCTTCCCTATTACACTGTCAAACAATTGATCTAAGGACATTGACACAGATATACATAAGTTTGTGGGCTTTGGTAACTATTTATCGTTGGCCACAAACACTACATTGCTGACGTCACACAGCCGTGCGCTTTGGCCCGTATTTATCGTAGGGCACGGTTCAGGAGATATGATGTCAGAGATATTCTGATGCGTGAAGAAGTAACTTTTAAACATGAACTCGTAGAACCTAAAACAGACTTAGATAGCAAATTCCTTTATTCAACGCAGATTCGTTCATAACGCAGTTTTCCGAAATTCCTTCAGCAGGGAAGAAGAATGGAATATTCCAGAATTTGAAACATGTACAGCTGCTAGCGTGAGTTTCTTAGAAGTAGATACCTTAGGGGTTGCCAAGAAACTCAAATCGCTTGATACGGGCAAGTCTTCATGTCCAGATTGTATACTGATTAGGTTCCTTTCAGATTACGCTGATACAATAGCTCCCTACTTAGCAATTATACACAACCGCTTGCTCACCGATAGATCTGTACCTACAGATTGGAAAATTGCGCAGGTCGCACCAGTGTTTAAGAAGGGTGGTAGGAGTAATCCATCTAACTACAGACCTATATCATTGACGTCGGTTTGCAGTAGGGTTTTGGAGCATATACTGCATTCAAACATTATGAATCACCTCGAAGGAAACGATCTATTGACGCGTAATCAGCATGGCTTCAGAAAACATCGCTCTTGTGCAACGCAGCTAGCTCTTTATTCGCACGAAGTAATCGCCGCTATCGACAGGGAATCTCAAGTTGATTCTGTATTTCTAGATTTCCGGAAAGCTTTTGACACCGTTCCTCACAACCGACTTATAATCAAGCTGCGGGCCTACGGGGTATCGTCTCAGTTGTGCGAGTGGATTCGTGATTTCCTCTGCTGTTCCTGACCTATGTAAATGACCTGGGCGACAATCTGAGCAGTTCTCTTAGGTTGTTCGCAGATGAAGCTGTAATTTACCGTCTAGTAATGTCATCAGTTGCAAAGCGATTTAGAAAAGATTGCTGTATGGTGTGGCAGGTAGCAGTTGACGCTAAATAACGAAAAGTGTGAAGTGATCCACATGAGTTCCAAAAGAAATCCGTTGGAATTCGATTACTCGATAAATAGTACAATTCTCAAGGCTGTCAATTCAACTAAGTACCTGGGTGTTAAAATTACGAACAACTTCAGTTGAAAGGACCACATAGATAATATTGTCGGGAAGGCGAGCCAAAGGTTGCGTTTCATTGGCAGGACACTTAGAAGATGCAACAAGTCCAGTAAAGAGACAGCTTACACTACACTCGTTCGTCCTCTGTTAGAATATTGCTGCGCGGTGTGGGATCCTTACCAGGTGGGATTGACGGAGGACATCGAAAGGGTGCAAAAAAGGGCAGCTCGTTTTGTATTATCACGTAATAGGGGAGAGAGTCGGGATTCGGGATGGAAGTTATTAAAGCAAAGACGTTTTTCGTCGCGGCGAGATCTATTTACGAAATTTCAGTCACCAACTTTCTCTTCCGAGTGCGAAAATATTTTGTTGAGCCCAACCTACATAGGTAGGAATGATCATCAGAATCAAATGAGAGAAATCAGAGCTCGAACAGAAAGGTTTAGGTGTTCGTTTTTCCCGCGCGCTGTTCGGGAGTGGTATGGTAGATAGTATGATTGTGGTACGATGAACCCTCTGCCAAGCACTTGCAGAGTAATCATGTAGATGTAGATAACGTTCATCATCCGATTCATACGTCTCTTTAAATTTACTAAGGAAAGCAAGTTTTGTAGCCAGGAAAAAATGAAACGATGACATGGTGAGAGCACATCTGGCGTTGTTTGCCTGGCAGGTGCGAGCCTTTCTGTTTGACGCCACTTCCGCTACTTGCGCTTCGATGAAGACACGAAACGGTAACCCACCCAGTCCCCGAGAGGAGAGAATCTTCGAACCTACTGGGGGTCTAACCCGGGACACCAGGAAGCAGAGGCAGAGACGGTAGCCGCTAGAGAACACCAGCGGAATTAGCGTCGTCACAATATACGAAAACATGATACTGTTTTGCTTTTTGCTGTTGGTCTGTTCGTCTCTTCGTCCATCTGTTAAAAACCCTTTTCGTCAAGAACGGGTAGAGGCATACAGTTGAAATGTATGTGAAACACTAAGGTCTACTACGGTTACTTGGTGTAGTAAATAATACATTGATCCTTCACCTCTCAGCGATGTGTTTAGTACTCAGAAACAAGAGGTGGTTCGGGCTCCACGCTAAACTGTAGGCCACCTTTCCCGGGTTGTACAGCTGGGGTAGGTTAGGACACTCAAGTCGCCATAGTGGCGTTGAAACGATTCTTTTTATGTGTAAATAATTTTAAGCCCCAAAACTAAATTTATGTAAGCCTATGTTAGAAACGCTGTATTTTTGCATTAACTCCGTGTATTGTCTTTAAATTGTCTTATGGAAAATTGTAATTAATCTTAAATGTGAGAAAGCATACACATGTTAAAATTAGCGAAAGAGAGCAATTGTATTTTTTCACTGGCTAGAAATGCATCAGTCGCATCGCAAGCGGCGTCAACAATGAAATTTCATGCGATCAGCCGCGTCGGAAAGGCGCGCAGCGAAGTGTCTCGAAGATTTTTCCACGCAAGCGGTTTGCAGAACAGGAAGAGACTGAGAAAAAAATGACAGACGCAACAGTTATGCCTGATCTGTTACACGAGATTACTGAAAAGACTGGGCTAAAAATATCCTATGAAAAAAAACCGAGTAAATAGAACACAAACATAATGCAGAGAAGTTTATGAAAACAAAGTATGGAAAAATTAAAGGAGTTGATAGATTCAAATACCTGGGGGAATGGATCCAAGCCAATGGACTGGATAACACAACAAATAAAGAAAGAATAAAAAAGTTAGAATTTGCATATAAATTAACAGAAAAGTACTACAATAAGAAATCAATATCCATATAAGCGTAAATGAAACATTGTAATTCAGTTATTAGGACACAAGCAACGTGTGGATCAGAGTGCCTAACATTGAATAAGAAAGGCGAATTAAGAGAACTACAAAAAAAAAAGAGAGAAAAATACCAAGAAAAATTCATGGTCCTGAGAAAAACAAGGAAAATAGGTGGATTAAAAGGAGAAATGAAGACTCAAACAAAAATACAGAGAAGATCACAGATACAATGAGAAAGAGACGGCTAAGATTTTATGGACAACTAAAAAGAATGTAAGAAACACGGATTACAAAGAAAATTCTTAATTACATTAGTAAGCTGGAAAAAACTGTAGGATGGATAGAAGCAGTAAAGAAAGACGCCAACAAAATAGGTGTTACAGAAGAAATAATACGTGACTGGAATCATTTCAGGCTACTGATGGAAAACGCAAACTATGAAGAAGATGAGCCAAAACCTCGACCCAAGAGAGTGTGGACAGATGAGCAGAGACGAGCACTTGGCGAGAAAATGAAGAAGTACTGGGAAAAACGGAAGAAAAAGAAACACCAAAAGCCTTAAGTTAGCGAAATTCATATATCCTGAAACCAGCTCTCTATTGATGTCTCCGCTCTTCTAGATCGCTCTCTCTAATGGTCTTGTAACAGGCAGTTGTACTTTAAAGATATTTTCAAGGTGGGTAAAGTACTTACCTGTGTAAAAGTGTAGTCAATATATGAATAATTGTTGTTTGCATATGTTTTATTTCAACAACATTAACCTAGACTGCGAGCCGCGCGGAGTGGCTGCGCGGTTTGAGGCTCCATGCATGTATTGCACTGCCCCTCCCTCCCGTCTGTGGTTCGAGTCCTCCCTCGGGCATGGGTGTGTGTGTGTGTGTATTTTTAGCATTAGTTAGATTAAGTTAGTTTAAGTAGTGTGTAAGTCTAGGGACTGAACACCTCAGCAGTTTGGTCCCTTAAGAATTCACACACATTTGAACATTTCTGGACATTTTTTAACGAAGCCTGCCAACTTTTCTGTGTTTCAGCTAGGAGAACTGCAAAACTGCCGACATATCGTTTGCTGGCCACAGCCGATCATTATCATCGATGTTGATGTTTGCAGCAGCCACTCGCGCGTCCCTGAACTCTGTCAAGGCGATCCGTAAAATCAGCTTCCGCTCAGTACTTCTGTGGATAGCGCCTAACATCAGTGGTCGGCATACGGCCCACAAACGATGTGCGCGGTTAGTCCGCTCCACGGTATCCAAGCAGGTTAGACAAAATTTTGAATTATTAATTTTCTCTCTCTTACAGGTAAATTTATCTGTACTGTGTCATAATTTAAACTTTTTTTTTTTTTTTGCTTTGCTGCTTCTTTTAATTAACGGCGCTCCAGTTAATTTCCTGTTATCAAAATTTATTTTTCAATTACCGCTAAAGAGCGCCACACAAAATAGAGAGAACCTTCTTTTTTAAATTAATAATTCAGCGTCCAGCAGAGAGACTTGCACCACACCAGTGAGACACACGAAACTATTATTATCTAAATACACACAGTTAAGTTTGTGCGCTACTCGCACGTCTCCGGTTTTCTTCGCGTGATTTAATTATAAATTAGCAATTCCCGGATTTTTTCCCTTTAGTTGTACGGAAAAACCTTGCTTCTTGTCAGATTTCATGATTCTAGATCAACGGGAAGTACGTTATAGGTTTTGATGAGTAACTTTTGCTCTTTGGGGACCGCAGCGCGAAATATGCCTTCTAGTGACACGATTATAATGAATATCATTCAGCTGCACTGCTTTTTAAATGGTTTTTATTTCATAAATAAAGAAAAATTTGGAGTAGGTATTAAAATTCAGGGAGACGAAGTAAAAACTTTGAGGTTCGCCGATGACATTGTAATTCTGTCAGAGACGGCAAAGGACTTGGAAGAGCAGTTGAACGGAATGGACAGTGTCTTGAAAGGAGGATATAAGATGAACATCAACAAAAGCAAAACCAGGATAATGGAATGTAGTCAAATTAAATCGGGTGATGCTGAGGGAATTAGATTAGGAAATGAGACACTTAAAGTAGTAAAGGAGTTTTGCTATTTAGGAAGTAAAATAACTGATGATGGTCGAAGTAGAGAGGATATAAAATGTAGACTGGCAATGGCAAGGAAAGCGTTTCTGAAGAAGAGAAATTTGTTAACATCGAATATAGATTTATGTATCAGGAAGTCGTTTCTGAAAGTATTTGTTTGGAGTGTAGCCATGTATGGAAGTGAAACATGGACGATAACTAGTTTGGACAAGAAGAGAATAGAAGCTTTCGAAATGTGGTGCTTCAGAAGAATACTGAAGATAAGGTGGATAGATCACGTAACTAATGAGGAGGTATTGAATAGGATTGGGGAGAAGAGAAGTTTGTGGCACAACTTGACTAGAAGAAGGGATCGGTTGGTAGGACATGTTTTGAGGCATCAAGGGATCACAAATTTAGCATTGGAGGGCAGCGTGGAGGGTAAAAATCGTAGAGGGAGACCGAGAGATGAGTACACTAAACAGATTCAGAAGGATGTAGGTTGCAGTAGGTACTGGGAGATGAAGCAGCTTGCACAGGATAGAGTAGCATGGAGAGCTGCATCAAACCAGTCTCAGGACTGAAGACAACAACAACAACAACAAATGACTCACGGTGAGTCCATTTTGCGCTATTCGTCCACGAGACTCAGAGGGCCATAGACAGGGGTTCCCAGGTAGATGCCGTGTTCACCGAGGAGTCAAGCAGTATATTGCTCCCTCCTGCGTATATCTCGCGAAGCGACCATGAGGATAAAATCAGAGAAATTAGAGCCCACACAGAAGCATACCGGCAATCTTTCTTTCCGCGAACAATACGAGACTGGAATAGAAGGGAGAACCGATAGAGGTACTCAGGGTAACTCTCCGCCATACACCGTCAGGTGGCTTGCGGAGTATGGATGTGGATGTAGATCAGAGGCTCTGTAAAAAAATAAGTAACGGCCTTAATATAATGGTCTGTAATGACGACCAAAAAAGTTATAATACATTCGTTTGCTGTTTTTCCCTTACATGTAGCATCGTTGCTGCCATGTCCTGTCTATTTGTAGAATTGTTAGTTTCTCCTTGGATGTACGATGCAGACGTATATCTGACTTTAGTCTGTTTTCATGTAAGGCATTTTTCTCTTGACAGCTTGGACAACAGTGGATCAGCGATATTATTGTTTAGATAGTCACCGTTATAAATAAACTGTCGCTCAGTCATCATTATAAATAAGATTATAACGGTGTCAGTAATATCGCTGATCCACTGTCATCCAGGCTCTCACGAGAAAAATGGCATACATGAAAACAGACTAAAGTCAGATATACATCTGCACCGTACATCCAAGGAGAGACTAATAATTGTACAAAATGACAGGAAATGGCAGCAACGCTATTACATGTAAGGGAAAAACACCAAACGGATGTATTATAACGTTTCTGATCGTCATTACAGACCATTATGTTGAGACCATAACTTACTTATGTATTTACGGAGCCTCTGATGATGGCAATATGCCGAAATGGACTCGCCGTGAGTCATTTATAACATAAAAACCATTTCAAGAGCAGTGTAGGTGGCTAATATTCATAATAATAATAATTAGATGAGTAAGTTTGCGATTCTCGAAATTTGTGACATAAAAGGCCGTATCTTTTGACTGCATTAACTAAGAAGTCAATATTTATCACTTCATGGACGTTATTGTGTGACATAAATTTCAACTTGGCACGTCTCCCCTTTGCTTAGAAAAGAGGATCTAAACTGTCGGACAGACAAGCGGACAATAAGGAGATCCTATAAGGGTTCAGTTTTGACTCAGGTGCAGAACCGTAAAAATATGGTAATACTATGACGAACATTTGCAGCAGGTGATGCAGGAGCGCCGGTAGCACACACATTTTAAATATGAGTTACTATTCATGGTTATAGAAAGGCGTTTACGTAACTTATCATTTGTGGTTATAGTTTAATACCAGTGCCTACCAATTGTAATTGTATATTACAGACTGAGGATGGTCACTAAGTAATCGAAAATCGATTTTGCTGACAATAAAACAACAAAATACGGCCAATGCTGATTTTCCTTCCAATTCTCTGCACTATTTGGTCGCGGTGCACGCAACACGCCATGGAGTTTCGGAATAATTTAGCACGCACAGTATTTAACCATTTTTAAGGCAGTAGTTGTTACGGTTGCCGATTCCTTCGTCTCCCCGGACACCGATAGCGAGTAACCGTAGCGACTGGCATCCGCGTCGGTTTTTGTCAATTAGGAATTCAACACGCCGACTGCGGAAGAGGAGTCGGCCCGATTTCACTGCATTCTCAGTGCCCGTCTACGGTTTTTTTTTTTAATGGACTACTGGCAGTATAATTTCGCACTAATTTTGGTTTCGCCTTTCTCATCAGTATACGGGCGGATAATCCGAAACTAATATAAGAAACAGACTAGGGTTTTGCGCCTTCAACCACAAAAGTCTGACATGCTTAACGTGAAATACTTAACAAATTAAGTCATTTCTAAAATAGACATTTGGAGCTGTTCTGTACATCGGAGTTTGATTCTTTAAAGACTCCGGGGTAACACGGAGCTCACTGGTGAGCCACAGATGGTCAGCACAGCGGCAGCCATCTATAGACGGCTGTTCCTGTTGAAAGGGGTGGAGCACTTCGTCGGAAGCTCGTGTGTTTACCCGTACTTGATGCGAGAAGGTTTTCTGCACAGATTTAAGTGTGTGTGTGTGTGTGTGTGTGTGTGTGTGTGTGTGAAATCTTATGGGACTTAACTGCTAAGGTCATCAGTCCCTAAGCTTACACACTACTTAACCTAAATTATCCTAGGGACAAACACACACACACTCATGCCCCAGGAAGGTCTCGGACCTCCGCCGGGACCAGCCGCGCAGTCCATGACTGCAGCGCCTAAGACCGCTCGGCTAATCCAGCGCCGCCAGATTTAAGTACTGTTGCCCACTTAATGTACCTAAGCAACAGTAGATATTTCTATACTCATACCACACACCCTGTCTGCTGTTAGGTTAAAATCTTTTCACTACCACATGTGCAGAGTGTCCCAGCCAGACGGTAGAGGACGACAGACACTCAGTACAATGAGTTTTGGGACTGAGAATGTTATTAACAGATGTTGTTGTTGTGGTCTTCAGTCCTGAGGCTGGTTTGATGCAGCTCTCCACGCTACTATATCCTGTGCAAGCTTCTTCATCTCCCAGTACCCACTGCAACCTACATCCTCCTGAATCTGTGTAGTGTAGTCATCTCTTGGTGTCCCTCTACGATTTTTACCCTCCACGCTGCCCTCCAATACGAAATTGGTGATCCCTTGATACCTCAGAACATGTCCTACCAATCTATCCCTTCTTCTGGTCAAGTTGTGCCACAAACTTCTCTCATTAGTCATGTGATCTACCCATCTAATCTTCAGCATTCTTCTGTAGCACCACATTTCGAAAGCTTCTATTCTCTTCTTGTCCAAACTATTTATCGTCCATGTTTCACTTCCATACTTGGCTACACTCCATACAAATACTTTCAGAAATGACTTGCTGTCGCTTAAATCTATACTCGATGTTAACAAATTTCTCTTCTTCAGAAACGCTTTCCTTGCCATTGCCAGTCTACATTTTATATCCTCTCTACTTCGACCATCATCAGTTATTTTTCTCCCCAAATAGCAAAACTCCTTTACTACTTTAAGTGTCTCATTTCCTAATCAAATAGCACAAGTCTTAAATAATAAAATTTCGCCAGACGATATATTTTGTGTGATGTTTCCGAGGCGTTTCATTGTGTAGCTAACGTTATCCTCATACAATAACTCAAGTTACATGTGACTGATGGCTTTATGCACAATCTGGTTTTAATCGTACTTAACATATAAGATGTAAATGGTTGTACTGAATAATTCAAGCAATGTTGGAAGGGTAAGACATTTCAACGATTTGCGTTATAACGAATCCCGTTAGAGAGAAAGCGCCAGAAGAGATGGTAAAAGACGTTTTTCAAAATAATTGTAAATTGGTTCTCATAAAACAGACCTTCCCTAAATTATGAAAAAACGCAGTATCTTCTATTCTGTACAACAAATACAATAATACCTAAAAATTGATATAGCACATTGGCAGGTAAATATGGTAGAATCCTCCAAATTTTTGGGTGTACATGTTGATTAAAAACTGGAGGAGGTGTATTACTAAGCTTCTCAAACGATGATGCTCAACTACTTTTGCTCTTAGTGTAACTGCCAAACCTGGAAAGAAACGAATTAACCTCCTGAGGTACGTTGTATATTTCGACTCCGTAATGTTCTATGGCTTTAAATGAGAAAATTTTAGGTTAGGCTTTAAAGTGACTGTTACTGATATCGAATGAAACGGGAAGTTCACTATTACCAATCACCGTTTGTTTATACCCACAACGCGTTTCAATGGTTTCAGTCTTCATTATAAGGAGGATTTATACAGGGGGTTTCCGTAAGAGCGTGCAAAAATTTAACGGGACGTAGAGGATCCTCCACTGAACAATTTGAGGTAGGGAACCTGGGGCCGGAGAAGCCATGTTAAGGAGATGAAGAAAATCACATTACTGTGTGCGTTGTCACTTGCATTAGTCAGATTTAACTGCAAGTACAGTCACTGACACAATGAACATACCATTTGTAGTGTATCTTACAAAATGTGCTGAAAATGACGGCCATCTACATCTACGTGTTACTCTGCTATTCACAATAAAGTGCCTGGCAGAGAGTTCAATGAACCACCTTCAAGCTGTCTCTCTACCGTTCCACTCCAGAACAGCGCTTGGGAGAAACTAGCACTAAAATTTTTTCTGTCATGCCCAGATTTCTCTTATTTTATCGTGATGATCATTTCTCCCATTGTAGGTGGGTGCCAACAGAATGTTTTCGCAATAGGAGGAGAAAATTGGTGATTGAAATTTCATGAGAAGATCCCGTCGCAACGAAATACGCCTTTGTTTTAATGACTGCCACTCCCATTAACGTATATGTACATCATTTTGCAATTCGTTTTCGTCATCTGAATGACTTTACAAGACGGTAAATGACAGCATCATCTACAAACAATGTAAGAGGGCTAGTGAGATTGTCTCCTATGTCGTTAATAGACATGAGGAACAATAGAGGGTCTCTAACCCTTCCTTGGGGAACGCAGCATATTACTTCCGTTTTACTCGGTGTCTTTCCGTCTATTACTACGAACTGTGATCTTTCTGATAGGAAATCACGAATCCTGTCGCACAACTGAGACGATATTACATAAGCACGCAGTTTGGTTAAGAGACGCTTCTGAGGAACTGTGTCGAAAGCCTTCTGGAAATCTAAAAATATGGAATCAATTTGACATCCCCTGTCGATAGCACTCATTACTTCATGAGTATAAAGAGCTACTTGTGTTTCAGAAGAACTACATTTTCTGAAACCGTGCTGACTATGTGTCAATAAATCGTTTTCTTCGAGGTACTTCATAATGTTCGAATTCAGTATATGTTGCAAAACTCTACTGCAAATCGACGTTATTGATATAGGTCTGTAATTCAGCCTATTACTCCTGCTTTCCTTTTTGGGTATTGGTGTGACTTGAGCAATTTTCCACTCTTTAGGTACGTATCTTTCTGATAGCGAGTGGTTGTATATAATTGCTAAATATGGAGCTACTGTATCATCATACTCTGAGAGGAACCTGACTGGTATACAGTCTGGACCGGAAGCGTTGCTTTTATTAAGTGATTTAAGCTGCTTTGCGACACCAAGAATATCTATTTCTATGTTTATCATCTTGGCACTTGTTCTTGATTGGAATTCAGGAATATTTACTTCGTCTTCTTTGGTGAAGGAGTTTCGGAAAATCGTGTTTAATAACTCTGCTTTGGTGTCACTGTAATCTGCGACTTTAACGTTGCTACCGCGCAGTGAAGGTATTGATTGTGTCTTGCCACTGGTGTGCTTTGTGTATGAACAGAATCTCTTCGGGTTTTCTGCCAGATTTCGAGGCAGAAATTATTAGAAGCATCTCGCATTGAAATACGCGCTATATTTCGAACTGCAAAACTTTGCCATTCTTGGGGATTTTGCGTTCTTTTAAATTTGGCATGCTTTTTTCGCTGCTTCTGCAACAGCGATCTGACCCGTTTTGTGTACCATGGGGGATCAGTACCATCTCTTATTAGTGAGAGCATGACTTCGGCGAACAAGATTCTGACGCGGCCTGACAAACACCGTTGATGTGTCTCGAATCACATCACAGGCAGCTACAATTCTGGCAACTAATTCCATCTCCGTATCCACTGGGGTCTCATACACAAGTGAATTTAGATATCCTCATAGGAAATAACCGAGGGAATTCAGGTCAGGTGACGCCGCAGGCGTGGAATAGGGCCTCCCCTTCCAATCCAGCGACCAGGAAAAACTTCCTAGTAACCAGGCTCGTCCTCTTCGTTTCCACGCAGGAAATAAAGAATGTACATGTAAACAAACAGCACAGGACGTGTAAACTTGTAGGCGTCATAGTTGTAAATACGATGGAAGACAGTAATGCTAGACAAAGCGGTAGAGAAGTTTACTTGCATGTCTCCTTAAGCTGGCTTCTCCGACCACAGACTACCTACCTCAAATTGTTCAGTGGTGGGTTCTCTATGTCCTGTTACATTTTCTCACGCTTTTACGGAAACACCTTGTATGTGATAATACATGTGGGTGTTGTGTTACGACTTTCGTGCAACCTTTCACGCTGTCTAGCAGAGAAACAAAACACGATTTCAGAACATGGCTCTGCGGAGGTGTCTGACCAATAACTAAACCTAAATGTATTGTATTGTATTGTGTTGTATTTTAACCGGGGACCTAGAAACGACGGAGAGGCTCCGTCCCCGCCGCAGCCGCAGTGGTCCACAACCCCACGACGACTACCGCAGTCCACTTCACCCCTCCGCCGCCCCACACCGAACACAGGGTTATTGTGCGGTTCGGTCCCCGGTGGAGCCACCAGGGAATGTCTCACAACAGACGAGTGTAACCCCTATGTTTGAGCGGTAGAGTAATGGTGGTGTAGCGTACGTGGAGAACTCGTTTGCGCAGCAATCGCCGACATAGTGTAACTGAGGCGAAATAAGGGGAACCAGCCCGCATTCGCCGAGGCTGATGGAAAACCGCCTAAAAACCATCCGCAGAGTGGCCGGCTCACCGGACCTCGACACAAGTCCGCCGGGCGGATTCGTGCCGGGGACCAGGCGCTACTTCCCACTCCGGAGAGCCGTGCGTTAGACCGCACTGCCAACTGAGAGGGCTAACCTAAATGTAAATGTGAACAAAACTACTGAAACCGAATAGCTCTCCAATGTAATACACTGACAGAGAATTAGAGATATGCAGATAGATATACTCTTAGTAATATAAACAGATATATGTAACATCTGGCTGACGTGGGGTGTAAGCTGTTGCTTGGGTAGATCTATTCCGTTTTGTGAGTTAGGCAAGTCAACAGCTCATTTGTAAAACAAAATGAAAAATGCAAAACAACTGAAGTAATACGTGCTAACCACGGAGGAGGATGGACGCTTTAAAGCAAAGGGGAGGAGAGGTGGCGGCGCAAAGTTCATGATCACCAACCGAGCGAGGTGGCGCAATGGTCAGCACACTGGACTCGCATTCGCGAGGACGACGGTTCAAACCCGCGTCCGACCACCCTCATTTAGGTCTTCCGTGATTTCCCTAAATAGCTTCAGGCAAATGCCGGGATGGTACCTTTGAAAGGGCACGGCCGACTTCCTTCCCTATCCTTCCGCAATCCGATGGGACTACTGACCTCGTTGTTTCGTCCCTTCCTCCGAATCTACCAAGCCAACCAACCAACCATGATCTCCGGCCTTTGCGCCGCTGTCCTGAGTTAAACACCGAACCTCTTCCGTGTGTCTCACGAACTGAGGACGTGCGACGCTGTTGAGGGTGATGCTCCCGTTGGGTGGGAACGTCAAGCTCGGCGCGCCGCTCGCTGCTGTTCGTTGAGTAGCGCGCTGTGCGCCGGCGGCGGGTTTCAAATCCCTTTTCCTTCTTTCGTCAGTACTATGCACACAGTCATAACACCACACAACGATGAGGGTTTCTCTGGCAGTTGGTACAACACTAGTTCCGAATTCTGACACTAGGTGCCTTCGCTAGACACCATTTCGGTGGCACCTGGTGGCATCCGCGTGGTGTGGTGTCTGTAATTCCAAGCGCTGTTTCACGTTTCCGGCGGTTTTGCTGTGACATACATTGAATAGCAACGTGCTAACATCAGGTTCGGGTTCCTGGTGTGCCTTCACAGATATAGTTTTAATATGTCCGTAAATGTGTGTGTGTGTGTGGGGGGGGGGGGGGGGGTTGCCACCGAGATTTTGACGAAGTGGGGAGTGGGGGGGGGGGGGAGGGGGTCTTAGAGGAACCCTTTACCGTGTAATACACACATCAAAAGAAGTTTTACATCACCTCGGTTCGGAGAGGCCGCAACCTGTACAGAAAATTGGTATAGGGAACAACATAAACATCATTTTCGCCCTTTTTATTGCTCATGAAAATCTCACATTGCATGTTGCACCACCATACAGCGAGACATTCAGAGCTGGTGGTCCAGATTGCTGTACACACCGATACCTCTAAAACCCAGTAGCACGTCCTCTTGCATTGATGAATGCCTGTATTCGTCGTGGCATACTATCCACAAGTTCATAAAGGCACTGTTGGTCCAGATTGTCCCACTCCTCAACGGCGATTTGGCGTCGAGCCCTCAGAGTGGTTGGTGGGTCACGTCGTCCATAAACAGCCCTTTTCAATACCTCCTAGGCATATTTGGTAGGGTTCATGTCTGGAGAACATGCTCGCCACTCTAGTCGAGCGATGTCGTTATCCTGAAGGAAGTCATTCACAAGGTGTGCACGATGGGAGCGCGAATTGTCGTCCATGAAGACGAATGCCTTGCCGATACGCTGCCGATATGGTTCCACTATCGGTCGGAGGATGGCGTTCACGTATCGTACGGCCGTTATGGCGCCTTCCATGACCACCAGCGGCGTACTTCGGCCCCACATAATGCCACCCCAAAACAATAGGGAACCTCCACCTTGCTGCACTCGCTGGTCAGTGTCTCTAAGGCGTTCAGGCTGACCAGGTTGGCTCCAGACACGTCTTCGACGGTTGTCTGGCTGAAAACGTATGTGACACTCGTCCGTGATGAGAACGTGACGCCAATCCATCCGGCATGTTGTTGGGCCCATCTCTACAGAGTTACATGGTGTGGTTGCAAAGATGGACCTTGCCACGGACGTCGGGTGTGAAGTTGCGCATCCTCCAGCCTATTGCGAACAGTTTGAGTCGTAACACGACATCCTGTGGCTGCACGAAAAGCATTATTCAACATGGTGGCATTGCTGTCAGGGTTCCTCCGAGCCGTAATCCGTAGGTAGCGGTCATTCACTGCAGTAGAAGCCCTTGGACGGCCTGAGCGAGGCATCTCATCGACCTCTCCTGTCTCTTTGTATCTCCTCCATGTCCGAACAATACCGCTGTCGTTCACTCTGAGACGCCTGGACACTTCCTTTGTTCAGAGCCCTTCCTAGCACAAAGTAACAATGCGGAAGCGATCGAATCGCGGTATTGACCGTCTGGAATGGTTGAACTACACACAACACGAGCCGTGTACCTCCTTCCTGGTGGAATGACTGGAACTGATCGGCTGTCGGACTACCCCCTCTGTCTAATAGGGGCTGCTGATGTATGGTTGTTTACATCTTTGGGCGGGTTTAGTGACATCTGTCTGTGATACAATATCCACAGTCAACGTGTATCTTCAGGAGTTCTGGAAACCGGGGTGATGCAAAACTTTTTTTTGATGCGTCTACGTGCATATGTCAATGTCGCATTGCTCTATGATCAAGCCACACAAGGGAGTGAAACAGGGGCACCGGAAAGGCATGAGGATCCTCTGCTGCTTTAGATAACGTTCAAATTTGGTTGAATTGTTTTGAACAGTCACTAATGGTCCCAACCTGTACAAGAGAGCAACCATTGTGGTCTCGCTGCATTCCAAAGGGGTGTGATCACATTTTATAGTGTTGAAGCTCTACAATGTCCGCAGAAAAGGTTTGCAGGTCCGTGGGGGTCAACAGGGTCAAAGGTTGTGAAGAACGTCTTCGTGTTGCTTCTCACACTGCGAACTGTCGTTTCCGACCGCGAAGTGTGTGTGTGTGTGTGTGTGTGTGTGTGTGTGTGTGTGTGTGTGGGACTCAATGTCCCAAGGAAAGGTGAGATTTCATTGACGCCCATTACGCCAGGCTCTGATGCATTTCCGTTCAGATTCTGGTCGGTGGCGTGTCTGAACTACTTTCCTCGGCCACACCTAAGAGTATCGCGTGATTTCAACGCTAGACGTCGCGGTTCTGACCTCCATCGCAGAGGCTTCAGACGGAGGGATGAAATGTGGGTAAGAGGGGCTGTGATGATATTTCCATTGAGTGACACGTCCGTGGAGATATTGGGCAGAACTGTGGTGAAATTTGCTGCCAATGTGACATAATTAATCCGCTTTACACATCACATGAACTTCAGAGCTCTGGATTTTTTTTTCTCTCCATGTGTGAGCACCTCGGTGTCTGAAACGTCGTCGAGTCTTAGGGTGAGGGTGAGGTTTGCACCAGTACAGAGCAAAGTTGTAGGAATCTTTGAGGCGATTTCATGCTTCTGCCTCGCAATGGGAGACAATTTCAGGGTTTCGAAAAAGTGGTCCTTTTTATGCTGCTCTGCAGTCTTAGTTCAGCTCCTTCCCACAACCACCGGCACATGAAAGGCAAAGTTACAATTTTCAAACGTGTAATTTTGTAGAGGGGAAAAAAAACTTTTTGAGTCCTTGGCGACCAGTGAAGGGGAATGAGTTCGCGAGATTCGTTCTGGCATTTTCGGCCCCAGCAGCTGAATGCGCCCAAATCCAATATCAGACTGTGTGCCACCCGGCTTTTCCGTAATTAATGTAATTATAATTTATTAATTAAATCAGCGCGAAACTAATTAGCTAAATCGATGCAAGTTGTTAATTAATTATTTATACTGGTTCTGCGTTGGAACATGAATGACAAAATTCGCGCCAAAAGTTTCGCTTCAGTTGCGTTTCATTTTTTTTCTTTAATTCCTGCTGTATGGACGGCAAAAAGCAGTTTGGAGAAGAGGGGGGAGAAAGAGTGATGGTGTAGGGAGTGGAAGGGGGGAGAGAGTGGACTTGTCCTTCCCACAATCACACAGGCATCTTTATTTAAATAAAGTAAAGTATAGTCATATGCCATGGTTGGTTGTTGGTCCACGAAGGCCGGATTCTACTGCCTAATTGCAAGAATGTTTCCTACCCTTTGCGCACGCTGGCGCCTTTCCTTTGCGAAGTGTAACAGTTGTCCGTTTTAAATGTTATTGGTAAGTATGTGTGATGCGTGTATGACAGATCCGGCTTGTTTTTTTTTTCTGTTATTGCTCTGTGGGACCAAATTGCGGACAAGTATCCATGGTCATGGAACGAGTCAATACATGAAATTATAACACGATATTAGAAACACATAAAATGAAATATAAAAAAACATATTCAGGTGAGAAGTAGTAAGTTTAAATAAAGAAAATCAACAATGTAACACTGGAATTTGCTTAATTTTTCAGCTCTTCCAGGAGTTCCTCGACAGAATAGGAGTGAGCCACGAGGAAACTCTTCAGTTTAGACTTAAATGAGTTTGCGCTACTGCTAAGATTTTTGAGTTCTTGTGGTAGCTTGTTGAAAATGGATGCAGCAGAATACTGCACTCCTTTCTGCACAAGAGTCAAGGAAGTGCATTCCACATGCACATTGGATTTCTGCCTAGTATTTAGTGAGTGAAAGCTGCTAACTCTTGGGAATAGGCTAATATTGCTCACAACAAACGACATTAAAGAAAATATATACTGTGAGAGCAATGTCAGAATTCGCAGACTATTGAATAGGGGTCGACAAAAGGTTCTCGAACTCACACCACATATAGCTCGAACAGCCCGTTTTTGAGCCATAAATACTCTTTTTGAATCAGAAGAATTACCCCAAAAAATAATACCATACGACATAAGCGTATGGAAATATGCAAAGTAGAGTACTTTTCGTGTTGAAGTGTCACTTATTTCAGATACTGTTCTAATGGTAAATAAAGCAGCATTTATTTTCTGAACAAGATCCTGGACATGGGCTTTCCACAACAGCTTAATATCTATCCGAACGCCTAGGAACTTGAACTGTTCCGTCTCGCTTATAATATGCCCATTCTAACTGATCAAAATATCGGTTCTTGTTGAATTGTGAGTTAGAAACTGTAAAAACTGAGTCTTACTGTGATTTAGCATCAAATTATTTTCCACAAGACACGAGCTTATTTGATGAACTACATTATTTGCTACTGTTTTAATATTACACACAAGATCCTTCACTATCACGCCGGTGTCATCAGCAAACAGAAATATTTTTGAATCACCTGTAATACTAAAAGGCATATCGTTTATATAAATAAGAAACAGCAGTGGCCCCAGTACCGACCCTTGGGGAACGCCCCACTTAACAGTGCCCCATTTGGACTGAACATCACTACCACTCTCAATATTGCTGAGAATTACCTTCTGCTTTTTGTTATTAAAGTAAGAGGCGAACCAATTGTCAGCTACTCCCCTTACTCCATAATGGTCCAACTTTGCAGTAATATTTTGTGGTCAACACAGTCAAAAGCCTTCGTTAAATCATAGAAAACATCTAGCGTTCGCAACCTTTTATTTAATCCGTCCAAAACCTCACAGAGAAAACAGAATATAGCATTTTCAGTTGATAAACCATTTCTAATACCAAACTGAACATTTGACAGGAAATTATGTGAATTTAAATGCTCCAGTAACCTTGTATATACAACCTTCGCGATAACTTTAGCAATCACTGATGGCATAGAAATAGGTCTAAAATTGTGAACATTATCAATGTCTCCCTTTATATAAAGTGGCTTCACTACCGAGTACTTTAATCGGTCAGGAAACCGACCACACCTAAAGGAAAAGTTACAGATATGGCTAAGTACTGAGTTAACATAAATAGAACAATATGTCAGTATTCTGCTAGATACCCCGTCATATCCATGAGAGTTCTTGGTCTTTAGTGATTTAATTATTAACTCAATCTCCCTCTTGTCAGTATCATGGAGGAGCATTTCAGGTAACAGTCTCGGAGGATGAGAAACTTTTGTCATTTCGGTTTTGGCTAAAAATTACTGTGCACAGGGGCGCTGTCGTACTGAAAAAGCCAATCTCCAGATTGACAACATGCGGGTCATTTTTTCCTCGGTACTTCACGTAATCGTTTTATCACTTCAGGCTAGAAATGTTGGTTAACAGCGGTACCTCTGGGAACGAATTCATGTTGGACGGATCCCTCGATGTCGATAAAACAAACGAAGATTTTCTTCACACGGCACTCAACTGCCTTGCTTTCTTTGATCTTGCTGATGAAGGAGTCTTCCACTGGCAGGATTGTTGCTTGCCTTCTGGGCCCTATTCGACGCCTGTGATGACTTTTGTGTCAGAATCAGGACCAATATCATCCGGCTGTTCTTCGAATTCCCGGCAAACGCGCAAACTATTCCCTCTCTGATCGTCATAAAGCACACGCGGAAGGAATTTTGCTACAACACGTTTCATCTTCAGTCAACATTCTTCAGCATGAACTCCAGCATTCCCGAAATCTGCACCAAGTGATCAACTGCTCTACGACCATTAACCGTGATCAAATCATGGATTTTTTCAATGTTTTCGTCCGTTCTTTTCTTAAGCTTAGGTTTGAACACTTTTAAAAAGTTGAAACCCATTCGTCAGCCTCTCTTGGCTCAAAGCCCGAGGCACCAACAGGTAGGCAACCACTTGACACACCTCCGGTGCCAGTTGCCTTCCTGCAGGCGCATAAGAGTATTTTACAGGTTACCACTGTAAAGGCACAATTTTAAAATACTCAACAAATTTGAGCGGGTGCACCCCGAGGATTTTACTGAACTGGAGGACCTCAGTCGGGCTCTTTGCCGTTTTATTGACAAGTGTATCTATGTCGTACCCATCTGTGGTTGCATCTCATGAGAGTGTGAGAAACGTGCAACAAAAAGCGTAATGCCCCTTTGCTGCTTTAAATCAAGTTTAGATTTCGTCGAATGGTTTTAACGGCCCCTAGTGGTTCCACTCTGTACCCCAGAGTAGAAAATGTGGTTGCACTGCACTCCAAAGGTGTCAAATCTCTTTCAATGAGGTTGTCGCCCCGTGATGTCTGTCGAGAAGGGTTAAAACGTCCAAGGATGAGAGCAGGGTCGAAAGTTATCACGAAAGTCTAATCGGATTGCAAACTGTCGTTTTCGACCGCGAAATGTGTGGGATGAAAGTCCCAAGGGAAGGTTTGGTTTCCTCGACCCCCTTTATGCGTCCCCTGAGGCCTTTTGATTCTGAGCGGCGGTGTGTCTGGCATGTTTTCGTCGGCCACCCATAAGAAAACTAAGTGATTTCAACGCTGGGCGTCACGGTTCTGACCTCCAAAGCAGGGGCGTACAAAAAAAAGGGGGTACAATGTGGGTACGAGGGACTGTGACAATCTCTGTATCGTGTGATAGATCTACAGTGGCGTTGGGCAGATTGGTGGTGAAATTTAGTGCCAATGTGACAATTATTCCACTTTGCACGTCACATGAACTTCTGAGCTGTGGCCTTTTTTCCGCATGTGGCGACACCTTGCTGTTTGAAGCTTCGTCGAGTCCGAAAATGACGTAGCTGGCCGCCACACTTTTGCACTTCTCGAGAGGAAGGTTGTAGGAAGTTTGAACCGAATTTCAAATTTACGGGTCCAAAAGGGGGACAACTACGGAGTTTCGAAAAAGAGATCCTTTGTGTTTAGACATGAACCAAAATTAAAACCAATTAACTGAATAAAAATAGCGATGACAGCCATCTCCATACAGTTGTAAAAGGATTAGACCTAACAGTGCTCGAACCCACAACCTCCAGGATACCAGCCTCATCCGCTACACGGCAACGTATTACAGTACAGGCACTGTCCCTTCCGGTGCCCCTCCGTGTATTTCCACCTAAGTACGGGTGTAACGCAGGTACGACACACACACACACACACACACACACACACACACACATACGGCAGTCTCTGCAAGCAGAGACAATCGGCTTTTCGGCGTCCGCCGGATGAGATTTGCGGGGTAGTTGAGTGAGTAGGGGTGGGGAGAGGGTGGGCAGCGGGGTGTTTCATAATATGTAGTGGGCCGCGAAGGGGAGAGGGCAAAGTGGGAGGCAGCCGCTGATACAATACGGTGCGTCTGCGTGGGCTGCCACAGACCGCGCTAGCCAAAAGCCAGCAGCAGAATCCCCCCCACATCAGAGCTACAGTTAGGCCACGCGGCTGTAATCTTCATAGCTACGCCCCACAGTTCTACACCCACACTCCGCAAGCCACCCGGCAGTGTGTGGCAGAGAGGATACCTTGAGCACCTCTATCGGTTCTCCCTTCTACTCCAGTCTCGTATTATTCGTGGGAAGGAAGATTGTCGGTATGACTGTGTCTGGGCTCTAATCTCTCTGATTTTATCCCCATGGTCTCTTCGCGAGATACACGTAGGAGGGAGCAATATACTGCTTGACTCCTCGGTGAAGGTATGTTCTCGAAACTTCAACAAAATCCCGCACCGAGTTACTGAGCGTCACTCCTGCAGGTCTTCCACTGGAGTTTATCTATCATCTCCGTAACGCTTTCGTGTTTACTAAATGACCCTGTCTCTCCATTGGATCTTCTCTCTCTCTTCTCTCAACCATATCTGGTACGGATCCCACACCAATGAGCAGTATTCAAGCAGTGGGCGAACAAGCGTACTGTAATCTACTTCCTTTGTTTTAGAACTGCATTTCCTTAGGATTCTTCCAATGAATCTCAGTGTGGCATCTGCTTTATAGACGATTAATTTTATATGTTCATTCTATTTTAAATCACTCCCAATGCCTACTCCCAGATAATTTATGGAATTAACTGCTGACCTGCTACATTGTAGCTAAATGATAAAGGATCTTTCTTTCTATGTATACGCAGCACATTACACTCGCCTACATAGAGATTCCATTGCCATTCCGTGCACCATGCGTCAATTCGCTGCAGATCCTCCTGGATTTCAGTACAATCTTCCATTGTTGCAACCTCTCGATATACTACAGGATTATCCGCATACGCATTCGATGTTGTCCACCAGGTCATCCACCAGTCCCCTGCTGTACACCTGAAATCACTCTTACTTCGGAAGACTTCTCTAAATTGAGAATAACATGCTGCGTTCTGTTATCTAGGAACTCTTCAATCCAATCACGCAATTGGTCTGATAGTCCATATGCTCTTACTTTATTCATTAAACGACTGTGGGGAACTGTATCGAACGCCTTGCGGAAGTCAAGAAACATGGCGTCTACCTGGAAACCCGTGTCTATGGCCCTCTGAGTCTCGTGGAAGAATAGCGCTAGCTGAGTTTCACACGACCGTCTTTTTCGAAACCCCTTGTTGATTCCTACAGAGTAGATTTCTAGTCTCCAGAAAAGTCATTCGTTTCTAATTATATGTGTACCAAAATTCTACAACTGATCGACGTTAGAGATATAGGTCTACAGTTCTGCACATCTGTTCGACGTCCCTTCTTGAAAACGGGGATGACCTGTGCCCTTTTCCAATCCTTTGGAACGCTACGCTCTTCTAGAGAACTACGGTAATCCGCTGCAAGAAGGGGAGCAAGTTCCTTCGCGTACTCTGTGTAAAATCGAACTGGTATCCCATCGGGTCGAGCGGACTTTCCTCTTTCGAGCGATTTTAATTGATGTTCTATCCCTCTGTCATCTATTTCGATATCTACCAGGAGTAGCAGAATTTGACAAAGCACATGGAGACCCAGATCGAAACGTGGCCCCTGCTGTAGACGACACTCCGCCATAAGAGCTGATATCCTTGGAACTGCCAACCATGACAGGAACTATCCCACCCGGTGTGCAACAAGTATGAGGCAGTATGTATGGATTGCAGTACGGAACTTTGGTTTATTGCGAGATGTTTAGGAAAGTGAGGTTCGTCTGTAAAGAAGCCCACATACTGGTCACTATTCCAATCCATTCTTGAGTACCGCTCGAGTGTTTGAGATGCGCACCAGACCCGATGGATGGAAGACAGCGAAGCTAGTCAGAGACGGGCTGCTAGATTTGGTACGTTCGAACAACGGGGGGAATCCCTGCATGGAAACGACCTTGTCAAAGATCGCTGATGAGAAAATTTAAAGAGTCGGGATTTGAAAGCGACTGCGGAACCATTCTGCTGTCGCCAATGTACATTTCGCGAAAGGACAACGAAGGTAACATATGCGAAATTTGTCCCGTAAGGAGTCATATACACTACTGCCCATTAAAACTGCTACACCAAGAAGAAATGCAGATGATAAACGGGTATTCATTGGACAAATATATTATACTAGAACTGACATGTGATTACATTTTCACGCAATTTGGATGCACATATAGTGAGAAATCAGTATCCAGAATAACCACTTCTGGCCGTAATAACGGCCCTGATACGCCGGGGCATTGAGTCAAGCACAGCTTGAATGGCGTGTACAGGAACAGCTGCCCATGCAGCTTCAACACGATACCACAGTTCATCAAGAGTAGTGACTGGCGTATTGTGACGAGCCATTTGCTCGGCCACCATTGACCAGACGTTTTCAATTGGTGAGAGATCTGGAGAATGTACTGGCCAGAGCAGCAGTCGAAGACTTTCTGTATCCAGAAAGGCCCGTACAGGACATGCAACATTTGGTCGTGCATTATCCTGCTGAAATGTAGGGTTTCGCAAGGATCGAATGTAGGGTAGAGCCACGGGTCGTAACACATCTGAAATGTAACGTCCACTGTTCAAAGTGCCGTCAATATGAACAAGAGGTGACCGAGACGTGTAACCAATGGCACCCCATACCATTGCGTCGCGTAATACACCAGTATGGCGATGACGAATACACGCTTCCAATGTGCGTTCACCGCGATGTCGCCTAACACGGATGCGACCATCGTGATGTTGTGAACAGAACCTGGATTCATACGGAAAAAAATGACGTTTTGCCATTCGTGCACCCAGGTTCGTCGTTGAGTACAGCATCGCAGGCTCTCCTGTCTGTGATGCGGCGTCAAGGCAAACTGCAGCCACGGTCTCCGAGCTGGTAGTCCGTGCTGCTGCAAAAGTCATCGAACTGTCGGCAGATGGTTGTTGTCTTGGAAATGTCTCCAGGGATCGATACATGGCTGCATGATCCGTTACAGCCGTGCGGATAAGATGCCTGTCATCTGGACTGCTAGTGATACGAGGCCGTTGGGATCCAGCACGGCGTTCGGTATTACCTTCCTGAACCTACCGATTCCATATTCTGCTAACAGTCATTGGATCTCGACCAACGCGTGTAGCAATGTTGCGATACGATAAACCGCAATCGCAATAGGCAACAATCCGACCTTTATCAAAGACGGAAACGTGATGGTAAGCATTTCTCCTCCTTACACGAAGCATCACAACACTAATACGACCTATTCTTGAGTAGTGCTCGAGCGTTTGGGATCTCTATCAGGTAGGATTGAGGGAGGTCATAGAAGCAATTCAGAGGCGGGCTGCTAGATTTGTTACTAGTAGGTAATGAATGTAATGAATGAGTTTTATTATTTACCTGGCAAAATAACTTACGATTCCCAAAATAAAGAGTTCAGACTATAGCAAGAAAATGAATACAGAGAAAATTTATATTTGTTATCAGTGAAAATGAATTTCAGCGTTAGCAAAAGCTTCCTAGAGGTATTTCCCTGGAATAGGCCTTGTATTGAAGTAACGCATAAATGACAAACAGTTCAGACAAGAGAGAATAGAGCCTTTCGAAAGGTGGCCCTACAGAAGAGGACTCAATGTCAATGGGGTAGATCGAAAAACTAATAACTATGCATTGAATAAAATTTGGAAAAAATACATTTATGGCAAAACAGGAGCAAAAGGAGGTATAAGTTCACAACACACATTCAGTCGGATGAAGGATAAAGGTTGAAATGACTTAACATCTGAGGACATCAGTGGCGTTGACCTAGAACTGCTTAAACCTAAGGACATCACACACATCCGTGCCCGAGGTAGGATTCGAACCTGCGACTGTAGCAGCAGCGAGGTAGTAGACTGAAGCGCCTAGAACACGTCGGCCACAGCGGTTGGGTATTAGTTTTGAAAAATTAAGTTTATAATGTTAATTTTTATTATAACTCAGAGCACATTCATGGGATTTACAAACTACGTATTACCTGTTTATTTTACAATTACTTATGGCTCAACGCGGAACTAAACCCCGTTTACGTGCAGACGTGACCGAGGCGCCAGACAACCCTAAACAATACCCGAATGACGCAGGCCGCTCGGCGCTGTACAATCAAGTCATACTGATACTGTAGTGTATTACAACTGTTGCGTATTCTTGGCGTCTGCTAAAATGTATAGTTTTCGCGGAAAAATACGTTATCGCAGAGTACGCTCGGATGAAAAAGTGCTAATAAATAACGTAGTTCATTTCTGTCGATAAATACGTAAAAGCTTTGCTAATACCGTTAGAAAGAGTTATGGTGAGAGCAGTAACTGCAGTGCAAAACGATTCAGCCCTTACATGGATTAAAAGGTACTGTGTACACATATTATGCAGCAATTAGGTACGTGGACCCTAATGATTTACACGTTAACTATTAGACTACAAATCAAATTTTATTTTTCCACACTAGTCTGTAAAATTATGTAACAGTGGATCCAGTTCTGATTTTGTTCGTCTGAATTTAGTTATTAGTTCGTGCACCGAAATCTCTACTTCATTTACATTTCTTACGCTTTCCTATAGATTCACGTATTAATACCGAACTTTATTTTTTTATCTGCTGCGCATTCAAGTTATTAGATCGTAAAACTATAGTTTCATTTTAATTATGGATGCATATATATAAATGTACGGGCAACGGCCTTGCCGCAGTGGATACACCGGTTCCCGTGAGATCACTGCAGTTAAGCGCTGTTGGGCGTGGTCGGCACATGGATGGGTAACCATCCAGGCCGGCATGCGCTGTTGCCATTTTTCGGGGTGCACTCAGCCTCGTGATGCCAATTGAGGAGGTACTCGACCGATTAATAGAGGCTCCGGTGAAAGAAAACCATCAAACGACCGGGAGAGCGATGTGCTGAATCCAAGCTTCCCCTATCCACACCCTCCGCTCAGGATGACACGGCGGTCGGATGGTCCCGATAGGGCACTCGTGGCCTGAAGACTGAGTGCTTTTTATGTAAAAGTACATATTAATTTGTGGTGCACGACAAATTCGCTTCAATTTTTAGATCAACTTTTTATTTTCATTTTCAACGGTTTCGTGCAAAAGAACATATTAAAAGTGAATGTATAACAAAATTCCGTTGCCTCCAACACGCTCCGCCGACTTTTTAGGACATAAAAGGGAAGTTAATTTCCTTGTGTTCGTTTCTGTTGTCTTTTGACAGAATAATGTGTTAGCACAAATCAGTTTTATGTTTGTTTTATCCGCTGCCGTACACCAAGTACAGTTCAGGAACCACATGACATTTTGACCGAGCGCGACTGGACCGTTGACACGACCTTCGGAACGACGAACAGCAGAGTGCGGAAACAGCTCGCAGCGCTTCGACCCAAAACGGCAATTGTGAAGAGATCGCGTAATGGATACTACACTACTGGCCATTAAAATCGCTACACCACGAAGATGACGTGCTACAGATGCGAAATTTAACCGACAGGAAGAAGATTCTGTGATATGCATATGATTGGCTTTTCAGAGCATTCACACAAGGTTGGCGCCGGTGGCGACACCTACAACGTGCTGACGTGAGGACAGTTTCCAACCGATTTCTCATACACAAACAGCAGTTGACCGGCGTTGCCTGGTGAAACGTTGTTGTGATGCCTCGTGTAAGGAGGAGAAATACGTACCATCACGATTCCGCCTTTGATAAACGTCCGATGGTAGCCTATCGCGATTGCAGTTTATCGTATAGCGACATTGCTGCTCGCATTAGTCGAGATCCAATAACTGTTAGCAGAATGTGGAATCGGTGGGTTCAGGAGGGTAATACGGAACGCCGTGCTGGATCCCAACGGTCTCGTATCACTAGTAGTCGAGATGACAGGAATCTTATCCGCATGGCTGTAACGGATCGTGCAGACACGTCTCGATCCCTGAGTCAACAGATGGGGACGTTTGCAAGACAACAACCATCTGCACGAACAGTTCGACGACGTTTGCAGCAGTACGGACTATCAGCTCGGAGACCGTGGCTGCGGTTACCTCTGACGCTGCATCACGGACAGGAGGAGCTGCGATGGTGTACTCGACGACGAACCTGGGTGCGCGAATGGTAAAACGTCATTTTTTCCAGGTTCTGTTTACAGCGTCACGATGGTCGCATCTGTGTTTGGCGACATCGCGGTGAACGCACATTGGAAGCGTCTGTTCGCCATCGCCATACTGGCGTAGCACCCGGCGTGATGGTATGAGGTGCCATTGATTACACGTCTCGGTCACCTCTTGTTCGGACTGACGGCACTTTGAACAGTGGACGTTACATTTCAGATGTGTTACGACCCGTGGCTCTACCCTTCATTCGATCCCTGCGAAACCCTACATTTCAAAAGGTTAATGCACGCCCGCATGTTGCAGGTCCTGTACGGGCCTTTCTGGACACAGAAAATGTTCGTCTGCTGCCCTGGCCAGCACATTCTACAGATCTCTCACCAATTGTAAACGTCTCGTCAATGGCGGCGGGGCAACTGGCTCGTCACAATACGCCAGTCACTACTCTTGATGAACTGTGATATGGTGTTGAAACTGCACGGGCACCTGTACCTGTACACGCCATCCAAGCTCTGTTTGTCTCAATGCCCAGGCGTATCAAGGCCGTTATTACGGCCAGAGGTGGTTGTCCGGGTACTGATTTCTCATGATCCATGCACCCAAATTGCGTGAAAATGTAATCACATGTCAGTTCTAGTTACATCTAGTTACATCCGCCACTAAGTGTCAGTGCTGTTGAGAAACAGTTGAAACCGTAAAAATCGGAAGAGGGGAGCGCAGCAGGTGAGTGAGGTCTGTGCTGGCCGGTCTCGTGGCTGAAGTAAGTGCTGCTGTGGGCAAACCCTGCGAGGTATGGCGCGGAGCAGTGCTGCCAACCGCCGCAGTGCCGAGCGCTGATCCTGTTAGCGCGTCGGGCCGCTCGTGCCGACTGTATATCGGGTTAGTTACGCCCGGCGTGCCTAGCCATGGCGGGCATGCGGAATTAAAAAAAGTAAAAAAAAAAGGTAGCAGCGCGTGAGAGAAAGTGAGAGAGAGACAGACAGACATAGGGGGAGGCAGTTCCGTGATTGTGCGGGCGCCGCCGTTGGCAGCACTGCGGGCAGTGGCGGGGTAATTGCGTTAGCCGTTAGCCGGGCTGCCGCTGTGACGCCTCGCGTACTCTGCAACACGGGCACACAGGCGTCGAGCAGGGCCTGTGGCTGGGAATCTTCTAGGATCTTCTGTCTGTACTGTTGGATTGAATCTGGACTGGCAAGGAGTGCCGGTGGCCTATTTCTTGATCTTGTCGATATGACGACTTTTCTTCTTCTTCTTGCTCGTTGCAGAGGGCTCTGCGTCGGTTGGGATCCCGTGCTTACGGATTCCCTCTTTATCATACTCTCCGTTGAACAGAGAGATGATGATGCAGCGCATCTGCAGCTCTGTGAATATAGGGTAGGAATCAATCAGGTTGAATTCCTCCCTAGAATGACCTATAAGGCCTTCTGGATACCCAAGTGGGTGATGTGGGAGTGTAGGTTTAGGATGGTAGGGTGGAACGAAGGGATAAGGGTTGTCGTGGTGGGGGTATGTGCCATCGCGAAGCGACCCAGCGATCTTCTTCGTTACAGCGCTTGCGCTGTACATATCTGGGAGCGGGAGGAATGGAGCTTCTTGCCACTCTTCTCCTTGCGCTGCTGCTTCGGTGTCCTCCTTGTGCTGTGTCGCCTTCCCTTCGGCAGGCTCGTCGGTCTGCGTGGCCACCGTGCATGGATGTGTGTGATGTCCTTAGGTTAGTTAGGTTTTAGTAGTTTTAAGTTCTAGGGGACTGATGACCTCAGGTGTTAGGTCCCATAGTGCTCAGAGCCATTTGAAGCAATCTGAGGTCATCAGTCCTTAGGACTTAAAACTACTTAAAGCTAACTAACCTAAGGACATCACACACATCGATGCCCGAGGCAGGATTCCAACCTGCGACCGTATCGGTTGCACGGCCCGAGGGAGGACTCGAACGTCTGAGTGGAGGGGCTGCGTTGCAATGATCTCGGACGTACGGAAAGTCCACTTGTGCTCCGACATAGCCTTGGCTGAAACACATCCTTACATCTCGTCCCTTTCGTTTTACAGATTCACTTACCTGATTTTTGCAGTCTTTGACGGGACTAATGGTATGTAACCCAGCATTAGCTTACTAAAAAATCAAGACATCCAAAAAGTACGACTCTTCTTTCCACCTTGAATACTCTGAAAGCAGGCGAGCTGCACTCGGTTCTAGCATGTCGCTTTTCACCATTTCGGTAGGGAGGGAGGGAAGGAAGGAGGGAGGGATGGGGCGGGGGAAAGCTGCTGTGGACTGCGCAAGTCTTTGTGACCCGCAAATGTATTGCGACAAGCACTGGCCGGCACTGTTTGTCTGTGTCAAATCTTATGGGACTTACCTGCTAAGGCCATCAGTCCCTAAGCTTACACACTACTTAACCTAAATTATCCTACAGGGTGTTTCAAAAATGACCGGTATATTTCAAACGGCAATAAAAACTAAACGAGGAGCGATAGAAATACACCGTTTGTTGCAATATGATTGGGACAACAGTACATTTTCAGGCGGACAAACTTTCAAAATTACAGTAGTTACAATTTTCAACAACAGATGGCGCTGCAAGTGATGTGAAAGATATAGAAGACCACGCAGTCTATGGGCGCGCCATTCTGTACGTCGTCTTCCTGCTGTAAGCGTGTGCTGTTCACAACGTGCAAGTGTGCTGTGGACAACATGGTTTATTCCTTAGAACAGAGGATTTTTCTGGTGTTGGAATTCCACCCCCTAGAACACAGTGTTGTTGCAACAAGACGAAGTTTTCAACGGAGGTTGAATGTAACCAAAGGACCGAAAAGCGATACAATAAAGGATCTATTTGAAAAATTTCAGCGGACTGGGAACGTGACGGATGAACGTGCTGGAAAGGTAGGGCGACCGCGTACGGCAACCACAGAGGCCAACGCGCAGCTAGTGCAGCAGGTGATCCAACAGCGGCCTCGGATTTCCGTTCGCCGTGTTGCAGCTGCGGTCCAAATGACGCCAACGTCCACGTATCGTCTCATGCACCAGAGTTTACACCTCTATCCATACAAAATTCAAACGCGGCAACCCCTCAGCGCCGCTACCATTGCTGCACGAGAGACATTCGCTAACGATATAGTGCACAGGATTGATGACGGCGATATGCATGTGGGCAGCATTTGGTTTACTGACGAAGCTTATTTTTACCTGGACGGCTTCGTCAATAAACCGAAATGGCGCATATGGGGAACCGAAAAGCCCCATGTTGCAGTCCCATCGTCCCTGCATGCTCAAAAAGTACTGGTCTGGGCCGCCATTTCTTCCAAAGGAATCATTGACCCATTTTTCAGATACGAAACGATTACTGCATCACGCTATCTGGACATTCTTCGTAAATTTGTGGCGGTACAAACTGCCTTAGACGATACTGCGAACACCTCGTGGTTTATGCAAGATGGTGCCCGGCCACATCGCACGGCCGACGTCTTTAATTTCCTGAATGAATATTTCGATGATCGTGTGATTGCTTTGGGCTATCCGAAACATACAGGAGGCGGCGTGGATTGGCCTCCCTATTCGCCAGACATGAACCCCTGTGACTTCTTTCTGTGGGGACACTTGAAAGACCAGGTGTACCGCCAGAATCCAGAAACAATTGAACAGCTGAAGCAGTACATCTCATCTGCATGTGAAGCCATTCCGCCAGACACGTTGTCAAAGGTTTCGGGTAATTTCATTCAGAGACTACGCCATATTATTGCTACGCATGGTGGATATGTGGAAAATATCGTGCTATAGTGTTTCCCAGACCGCAGCGCCATCTGTTGTTGACAATTGTAACTACTGCAATTTCGAAAGTTTGTCTGCCTGAAAATGTACTGCTGTCCCAAGCATATTGCAACAAACGGTGTATTTGTATCGCTGCTCGTTTAGTTTGTATTGCCGTTTCAAATATACCTGTCATTTTTGAAACACCCTGTAAGAACAAACACACACATCCATGCCCGAGGCAGGACTCAAACCTCCGCCGGGACCAGCCACACAGTCCATGACTGCAGCGCCTCTTTTTTCTGTCACCTCATTTTGTTCGCTTTCGTTCGTCGCATCTGCTCGGGGCGGACGTCGCAAGACACCCGTTTCAGCCCGTCGTTGAACCATTAACTCAGTTTTTTTTATTTTCTATTATAGAGAGCAGCTAACTCTCTGACCGAACACGCTGAGCTACTGTGCCGTAAGCTTTTCACTCGAGGGAAGACTTGAACCAAGGCTGTCTCGTTCCGCAGCTGCTCACGCTAACCACGGGACCACGGCGCTCGTACCTCGGACCGCTCGGCTAATCCCGCGCGGCCCGGCATTGTTGCTGCACGCGAGGCCTCAATTCCTGTGCCGGGCAACATTGCCGGTCTATATTAAAGATACGACGGTGCGTTCAATAAATAAACGAGCACATTTTTTCCTATGTCAATTTCGGTTGAAAAGATGCGAAATTTGTTGTGGAACACCGCGGAATAAAACCGCTTCAACCCCTATAGTTTGCCGGCCGCTGTGGTCTCGAGGTTCTAGGCGCGCAGTCCGGAACCGTGCGACTGCTACGGTCGCAGGTTCGAATCCTGCCTCGGGCATGGATGTGTGTGATGTCCTCAGGTTAGCTAGGTTTAAGTAGTTCTAGGTTCTAGGGGACTGATGACCACAGCAGTTGAGACCCATAGTGCTCAGAGCCATTTTTGAACCCTATAGTTTCATGGAGTTCTGATAAGTGGCGGTGCTGTATGCAGCCTTGAAAATTACGTCTGTATTCCCAGCAGAGGGCTGTCATCTAATGTCTTTTGGCGAAAACGAGGGTACGGGAGATATTCATAGCCGCTCTGCAGGGTGTCTACAGGGGCCTGGCTGTGAACAAAAGCACGGTGAGTCGTTCGGCGAGCCGTCTCTCATAATCGCAACCAAGGTGCACAAACCTGTACGATCTCTCGCGTGCCGGCCGACCACATACAGCTGGTGACTTCTGCTATGTTGGAACGTGCGGACACTCTCATTCGACATGATCGACGGATAGCAAACACCTCGCTGCACAACTGGACGTCTCTGTTGGTATCACTGACAACGCCAATAAATAGTGATTGAACTGTATCGTGAAAAACTGATTCTAGTATAATAATCGTCTAATTCTGGTTACCTAGCATAAACTGTATAATTAATTCAAAACTATAACAAACGCGCGGGTGTGGAAATGTACTAATGCATCAAGTGTGGAAACCATCCTCTGAGACTTATGTAAGAGGCAAAATTTGCAATAAAATTTTTAAATTAACATTTGTATGTGCACATTCGTGTGAACTCTGCTACATCCGCACTTCTTTATTATTTACCGCTCGGTCTCAGGCCGTCACACTTAATGGAGATATGTGAGGCAATACTGACCCTACGACTTATCGTAGAAGAAAGATTAAGGAAAGGCAAACCTACGTTTCTAGCATTTGTAGACTTAGAGAAAGCTTTTGACAACGTTGACTAGAATACTCTTTGAAATTCTGAAGGTGGCAGGGTAAAATACAGGGAGCGAAAAAACATTTACAATTTGTACAGAAACCAGGTGGCAGTTGTAAGAGTCGAGGGACATGAAAGGGAAGCAGTGGTTGGGAAGGGACTGAGACAGGGTTGTAGCCTCTCTCCAATGTTATTCAGTCTGTATATTGAGCAAGCAGTAGAGGAAACAAAAGAAAAAATCGGAGTAGGTATTAAAATCCATGGAGAAGAAATAAAAACTTTGAGGTTCGCCAATGACATTGTAATTCTGTCAGAGACAGCAAAGGACTTGGGAGAGCAGCTGAACGGAATGGGCAGTGTCTTGAAAGGAGGGTATAAGATGAACGTCAACAAAAACAAAACAAGGATAATGGAATGTAGTCTAATTAAGTCAGGTGATGCTGAGAAAATTACATTAGGAAATGAGACACTTAAAGTAGTAAAGGAGTTTTGCTATTTGGGGAGCAAAATAACATGATGGTCGAAGTAGAGAAGATATAAAATGTAGACTCGCTATGGCAAGGAAAGCGTTTCTGAAGAAGAGAAATTTGTTAACATCGAGTATAGATTTAAGTGTCAGGAAGTCGTTTCTGAAAGTACTGGTATGAAGTGTAGCCATGTATGGAAGTGAAACATGGACGATATCTAGTTTGGACAAGAAGAGAATAGAAGCTTTCGAAATGTGGTGCTACAGAAGAATGCTGAAGATTAGATGGGTAGATCATATAACTAATGAGAAGGTATTGAATAAGATTGGGGAGAAGAGCGATTTGTGGCACAACTTGACAAGAAGAAGGGACTGGTTAGTAGGACATGTTCTGAGGCATCAAGGGATCACCAATTTAGTATTGGAGGGCAGTGTGGAGGGTAAAAATCGTAGAGGGAGACCGAGAGATGAATACACTAAGCAGATTCAGAAGGATGTAGGTTGCAGTAGGTACTGGGAGATGAAGAAGCTGGCACAGGATAGAGAAGCATGGAGAGCTGCATCAAACCAGTCTTTCGGATAAAGAATGTGCTGCATTACCTATTGAACGTTCCTCCACAGCACGTTCACCTCTCTGTGGTGAGGCAATACAAAAAATATTCACCACCTACACGGCTGTTGTACCGTATCCGAAGTTGAGGACTGATATGAAAATTCACATTTTCTGGCTCGTTTAGTAGGAAAAACTGCAGAGTCCTTGAAGGAGTGTAATTATTCGTCAACGTGACCTACACTAAGTAATGCGTCCCCCGCTGGGCGGCGCATATCACAGGTAACCCGCCTCGGGCCAGCACGCGCAGATAAACGCGGCATTAACAAATTAGCCCCGTCTGTGTGCGGGCCGCCGCATATCTTTCTGCAGAAATTAACTGCGGCGCCGGAACTAACGCCAGATAAACGGCCTTATTTCCCCTGCGGCGCCGGTCAGCAGCAGAAACGCCAGAGTTTTCAGGTGGTTTATCGCGCTCAGCGTTAGCAGCGGCCTCTTGGACGTTTTTTGGCATTCACACCTTACCTAATTTCTAGGTCAACTTTTTTCAAAACCTTGAATATGTTAAACCAGAATGGGAAACGCTTTTTTTTACTGCTTTCTTCAAGAAAAGACATTGACATCTACAACCCACTAGCGCATATGAAATTTCTTTCTGAAGGGAAGGAAACGAGCTATAATCCGCCAAGTTCAAACTTAAGTGTTGTTATCGATACGTGGAGGACACGTATGCGATGCGGCCACATGGAATGAAAAAGAAAAGAGTTACTGGAGCGTTTAAACTCTCTCCATCCTCAAATAACATTCACGATGGAACTTGAAAAAGAGACGAAACCACCTTTCTTCGGCCTTGTCGGCTAAGAGAATAGTGGACGGATCCCTGGGTCGCAGTGGACACGGAAAACCGACACAGACTGACCCTGCCTCCTCACCGCAAGCCATGACCGTCGGGTAGGAAGAATTCCGTGGTGAAGACCGTTTTGGTGCACAGAGCTACAACACTTCCGGACGAGGACACTTCCACCGGAGACTTCCATCACTTCCGAACTGTATTCGCGAGGAGTGGCTAGACAACTGGCCATTAAAACTGTTACACCACGAAGATGACGTGCAACAGACGCGAAATTTAACCGACAGGAAGAAGATGCTGTGATATGCAAATGATTAGCTTTTCAGAGCACACACACAACGTTGGCGCCGGTGGCGACACCTACAGCGCGCTGACATGGGGAAAATTTCCAACCGATTTCTCATACACAAACAGCAGTTGACCGGCGTTGCCTGGTCAAACGTTGTTGTGATGCCTCGTGTAAGGAGGAGAAATACGTACATCACGTTTCCGACTTTGATAAAGGACGGATTGCAGCCTGTCGCGATTGCGGTTAATAATATAGCGACACTGCTACTCGTGTTGATCGAGATCCAATGACTGTTAGCAGAATATGGAATCGTTGGGTTGAGTAGGGTAATACGGAACGCGGTGCTGGATCCCAACGGCCACGTATCACTAGCAGTCGAGGTGACAGGCATCTTATCCGCATGGCTAAAACGGATCGTGCATCCACGTCTCGATCCCTGAGTCAACAGATGGGGACGTTTGCAAGACAACAAACATCTGCACGAACAGTTCGACGACGTTTGCAGCAGCATGGAGTATCAGCTCGGAGGCCGTGGCTACGCTTACCCTTGACGCTGTACCACAGACAGGAGCACATGCGATGGTGTACTCAACGACGAACCTGGGAGCACGAATGACAAAACGTCATTTTTTCGGATGAATCGAGGTTCTGTTTACAGCATCATGATGGTCGCATCCGTCTTTGACGACATCACGGTGACGCACATTGGAAGCGTGTATTCGTCATCGCCATACTGGCGTGATGGTATGGGGTGCCATTGGTTACACGTCTCGGTCACCTCTTGCTCGCAATGACGGCACTTTCCACAGTGGACGTTACATTTCAGATGTGTTACGACCCGTGGCTCTACCCTTCATCCCACCTCTGCGAAACCCTACATGACAGCAGGATAATGCACGACCGCATGTTGCACGTCATGTACGGGCCTCTCTGGATACAGAAAATGTTCGACTGCTGCCCTGGCCAGCACATTCTCCATATCTCTCACCAATTGAAAATGTCTGGTCAATGGAGGACGAGCAACTGACTCGTCACAATACGCCAATCACTACTCTTGATGATCTGTGGTATCGTGTTGAAGCTGCATGGGCAGCTGTACCTGTACACGCCATCCAAGCTATGTTGGACTCAATGCTCAGGCGTATCAAGGCCGTTATTACGGCCAGAGGTAGTTGTTCTGGGTACTGATTTCTTAGGAGGCGCTCCTGTCTGTGATGCAGCGTCTAGGGTAACCGCAGCCACGGTCTCCGAGCTAATAGTCCATGGTTCTGCAGACGTCGTCGAACTGTTCGTGCAGATGATTGTTGTCTTGCAAACGTCCCCATCTGTTGACTCAGGGATCGAAACGTGGCTGCACGTTCCTTTACAGCCATGCGGATAAGACGCCTGTCATCTCGACTGCTAGTGATACGAGGCCGTTGTGATCCAGCACGGCGTTCCGTATTACCCTCCTGAACCCACCGATTCGATATTCTGCTTACAGCCATTGGATGTCGACCAACGCGAGCAGCAATGTCGCGATACGATAAACCGCAATCGCGATAGGCTACAATCCGACCTTTATCAAAGTCGGAAACGTGATGGTACGCATTTCTCCTCCTTACACGAGGCATCACAACAACGTTTGACCAGGCATCTCCGGTCAAGTGCTGTTTGTGTATGAGAAATCGGTTGGAAACGTTCCTCATGTCAGCACGCTGTAGGTATCGCCACTTGCTGTGATGTCAGCTGGCAGCAGCTGAGAAGAGTGCTCTACCTACCATCTTCGAAGGATGCCATGGCTCTGATGATGGGCATGTGATATGACCGAAACGGGTCACCTATGTTCTTATAACATACGTGGTGTGAGTAAGACTGAATTTTAAAAACAAAAAAAATTATATCAAATATGCCCTAATCGCCCTAGCCAAATTGTGTGCTAGGAGCACGCAAAATCACAATTCCCTTCATCAGACCTCTCCTCGGGGGAATTCTATAGTAGTAGAATTCACGTTAAAGTGTTTAACATCTGCAGCCTACCACCAAGGACACAACGGCATGTACAAGCATACCTTCTTATGTACCATAGAGCAAGGGGTAAACAACTTAAGTAGTGGGTAATTGACGCATTAAAAGACCACAACAGCTCGAAAATTTAACTAGAAAGCTCAGTTAGAATAACACCATAAGTAGTTAACACATTTGTGGACACTTTCCGTTCAAGACACTGCTTCGGCACAACTGACAAAAATCGTAAAGGCTTCACTTTTATTTTCAACGCAATGCGAGGCTCATCTTTCCACGTATGTGAAATGGAGATACGGCACAACCCTAGCGGCAGGAAAGCCCTGCAAGTTCAGAATGCTTGAACTACCGCAACATAAAAGTTCGACAATATTCACTGAGTTCATAAAATTCTCAGCGCCAAGACAAAATGTTCAGACACGGTCAGAAATTTAGTACCCAAGGCAAGGTGCCTACGGCGCACGCAGTATGTCACCACAAGCCAGACCGCCGCAGCGAGTGTTGGCACACGACCTCCGCTCGCCTCACGTCACCGTACCGGGACCGTTTCTTCCTTCCTGGACGACGACAGGAATTCCAATCAGCTGCTCTCTGCTGAGCGCCGAACTACCGCGCGAGAACGAAGCGGCACAGGGTTTTGCACTGTCCCCAACACGTGGCCAGCGAGACGCCAGAACTGGAAGGTCAACCGGAAAGTGCTGTGTTCCACCCACGTGAAGGTTTATGTTCGTTTTCTTACAAAAGTTTTTTTGGCACATTGAAGATTTATTACACTACTGGCCATTGAAATTGCTATACCACGAAGATGACGTGCTACAGACGCGAAATTTAACCGACAGGAAGAAGATGAGGTGATATGCAAATGATTAGCTTTTCAGAGCATTCACACAAGGTTGGCGCCGATGGCGACACCTACAATGTGCTGACACGAGGAAAGTACCTAACCGATTTCTCATACACAAACAGCAGTTGACCGGCGTTGCCTGGTGAAACGTTGTTGTGGTGCCTCGTGTAAGGATCAGAAATGCGTGCCATCACGTTGCCGACTTTGGTAAAGGTCGGATTGTAGCCTATCGCGATTGCGGTTTATCGTATCGCGACATTGCTGCTCGCGTTGGTCGAGAGCCAATGATTGTTAGCAGAATATGCAATCGGTGGGTTCAGGAGGGTAATACGGAACGCCGTGCTGGATCCCAAGGGCCTCGTATCACTAGCAGTCGAGATGACACGCATCTTAACCGCATGGCTGTAACGGATCGTGCAGCCACGTCTCGATCCCTGAGTCAACAGATGGGGACGTTTGCAAGACAACAAACATCTGCACGAACAGTTCGACGACGTTTGCAGCAGCACGGACTATCAGCTCGGAGACCGTGGCTGCGGTTACCCTTGACGCTGAATCACAGACAGTAGCGCTGGGTGCACGAATGGCAAAACGTCATTTTTTTCGGATGAATCCAGGTTCTGTTTATAGCCTCATGATGGTCGCATCCGTGTTTGGCGACATCGCGGTGAACGCACATCTGAAGCGAGTATTCGTCATCGCCATACTGGCATATTACCCGGCGTGATGGTATGGAGTGCCATTTGTTACACGTCTGGGTCACCTCTTGTTTTCATTGACGGCACTGAGTAATGGACGTTACATTTCAGATGTGTTACGACCCGTGCCTCTACCTTTCATTCGATCCTTGCGAGACCCTACACTTCAGCAGGATAATGCACGACCGCATCTTCTAGGTCCTGTACGGGCCTTTCTGGATAAAGAAAATGTTCGAGTGCTGCCCTGCCAGATCTCTCACCAATTGAAAACGTCTGATCGATGGTAGCCGACCAACTGGCTCGTCACAATACGCCAGTCACTACTCTAGATGAACTGTGGTATCGTGTTGAAGCTGCACGGGCAGCTGTACCTGTACACGCAATCCAAGCTCTGTTTGACTCAATGCCCAGGCGTATCAAGGCCGTCATTACGGCCAGAGGTGGTTGTTCAGGGGAACTGATTTCTCAGGATCTATGCACCCAAATTGCGTGAAAATGTAATCACATGTCAGTTCCAGTACAATATATTTGTCCAATGAAAACCCGTTTATCATGTGCATTTCTTCTTAGCGTAGCAATTTTAATGACCAGTAGTTTATTTTGGAGACTTGGACAAGTCCTATTATTCGGAAGAGATCAACAAAATTAGAACATCGTTGGACGAAGTGTGTATGTGTAAAAGGAGACTATGTGGAAAAATAAAAGAGGTTTATCCCAAACACGTGAGTAGTTTTTATTTTTGCACGGACTTGTCAAACGCACCTCGTATGTTGAATTACTTGCTGATCGCCCTTCATACATTTTACGGTCTTGTGCTTTCAGTGCCTTTTAAAATTTTTACTGTTTAATGACGCTTGATTCAGTTCTAGGTCGTGTAGACGGGCCCCCCACCGACAAATCGATGAGAAAAGCGGCGCCCCCTTTTGCCTGTGTTGTGTTCTCGCAGCCGCAAGTGGCCATTCGGCCGACCCAGGCAGAGCCAACAAAAATGGCCCCGTGTGCTCCACTATGGACTCCTCCTCCCTCCTCCCCCCCACCCATCCCATTAATATTCGCTGCTGCGGCAGTACGGCGCATTACATTACACCATAGCTGAGCGGGCCAAAGGAAAGGCGCGGCAGGTATGGAATTAATTCCGCGCATCCATTCAGAAATAAATTAAGCCCGGAGCTCAATATTCGCTTCTCGCTGAATTTCTGCGAACAGAAAGCCGTGTCGGAATTCTTCACATTACGGGCGCTCCGACTGGAACCTCCCTGTTTATTTCGAGGGTCCAGTTATCTCTGTACGTATTGGCTACCGGCGACAGAATACCTCTACTTTTCAGTATTTTTCAAATTTACATCTTTTATGAGTGATAAACTTACAGAAGCACGGAAAATACGAATGAGGACCTGCTAGACGACGATCGGTTTGCCTTTAGGGAAATTAAAGCCACCAGAGGGGCAACTCTGACGTCTCGCTTGACAATGGAAGCTAGGCTTAACTAAAATCGACGTCCTTTCGTAACATTTGTCGACCTAGATTAAGCGTTCGGCAATGTAAAATGCTGCTATATGTTAGAAATTCTGCGAAAAAACGAGTAAGCTATACGGAAGGACGGGTAATCTACAATATGCACGACAAACAAAAAACACTTTAAGACCAAGAACGAAGTAGTAACATCGAAGAAGTAGTAACGGATATGTAGAAAGGTTCAAGAGTGGAATTAAAATTCAAGGTGAAAGAACATCAGTTATAAGATTCGCTGATGGCTTTGCTATCCTCAGTGAAAGTGGAGGAGAATTACAAGATCAGTGGAATGGAATGAGTAGTTTAATGAATACAAAAGACGGTTTGTGAGTAAATTGACGAGTAATGACGAGTAACAGATTCGAAATGAAGTTAATATCAAAATTGGGGATCACAAAGTAGACGAAGGACGCTAGTACCTTGGAGGCAAAGTAACGCCTAACGAGAAAAAGCAATGATGGCATCAAAAGCAGAGTATCACGGACTAAGAAGGCATTCCTGGCCAAGAGAAGTCTACTGGTATCAAACACAGGCTTTAAGGGGGATAGGACGTCAAACGGGCCGACTTGGAGCAGGAGAATCACCACAGGACAATTTAATTTCTACTGTCTATGTTTTTACAAATAAATTCATAAAGCTTTGTCACCATGACCAGGAAAGATTGAGGATTCACACTCATCGCAGTGGAAGATCAAAAACGTAGAAAAATACCTTTTTTTACGTGTGAAATTTCATCATTTTTCTCACTTAGTACTCGCTGCATTTGTTGCTAAATGAACATTTTTTCCCTAAGTAAGAGAGATTCTTCAATGAATTTTTCATAGCATACAAACAGTAGTTACAGGTGTATGAAACTATAGAATTTTCCCAATCTATTAAAAAACTGTGGAAAAAATTGAGATAATTAACTACCAAACTTGAATTTTTCCTAAACATGAAGTTTAATATGTAACAGTTCATTCATTTTTTCATAAATTAAATAACTTCTAGAGTTTCATACATCTGTAACTATGATTTGTATGCTGTGCAAAAGTCATCGAAGAATCTCTCTTACTTAGAGAGAAAAGTGTACCTATAACAACAAATGCAGCCAGTAGCAGGTGAAAAAAATGATGAAATTTCAAATGAAAAAAAAAGGGTTTTGTTACGTTTTTGAGCTTCCACTGCTATGAGTATGATTCCTGAATCCCTCCTGGTCATAGTGACAAAGTTTTATGAATTTATTTGTAAAAGTATAGAGAGTGGAAACTAAAATGTCCTGTGATGCCTCTCCTGCTCCAAGACGGCCCGTTTGACGTCCTAGCCCCCTTAACGTGAGTTAGAAATTTCTGAGAACTTATGTCTGGAGCACAGCATTGTATGGTAGTGAAACATGGACTGCAGGAAAACTCCAACAGAAGAGAATAGAACCATTCGAGATGTGCTACAGGAGAATGCCGAAGATCAGGTAGACCGATAAGGTTAGGAATGATGAGGTTCTCCGCAAAATTAGCAAGGAAAGGAATACATGGAAAAGACTGGCGAGAAGAAGGGACACGATGAGAGGGCAGTGTTAAGACGTCAGATATTAACTTGTTTGGTAGCAGGAAACGCAAAACTTACGGAAAGCTACGTTCGTTGATTTGTTTTCGTGAGAATAATACGCACATTCAGCATTTCAACAACGGGCTAGGAAACACCATGTATTCGGTCCAAAAGTCAACTAAAAAAATGGTTCAAATGGCTCTGAGCACTATGGGAATTAACTGCTGAGGTCATCAGTCCCCTAGAACTTAGAACTACTTAAACCTAACTGACCTAAGGACATCACACACATCCATGCCCGAGGCAGGATCCGGACCTGCGACCGTAGCGGTCGCGCGGTTCCGGACTGTAGCGCCTAGAACCGCTCCGGCCGGCGAACAGCATTCCAGAGGATGTTTTCCAACAGGATAACAGTCGGCCACATACTGCTGCTGTAATCCAGCGTGTCGGCATGTTGCCTTGGGCTGCTGGGTCAATAGATCTGTCTCCAATGGCGCACGTGTGGGACACCATCGGGCGACATCTCTAGCATCATCCACAAATGGCATTAACCGCCGCTTCACTGTCCGACCAAGTGGAACAGACATGGAACTACGTCCCACAAACTGACATCCGGCACCAGTACAACACAATGCATACACATCTGCGTGCTTGCATTCAACATTCCTACGCTGACACCGGCTATTAATGTACCAGAATTTCACATTTTCAACGGCTTGCGTCAACCTGTGACCTCGGAATGTTAATGACTTAAACACGTTAACTAGACAAGTCTATCCCCGACACTTCATTACTTCACATCAATTTTACGGAGTAGCTATTTTTTTCGTCATCATCTACTGGTAATAACATGGGCATACCGCACGGACGGACTCCTGATTGGAAATGAAGGAGAAACGGTCCTATGAAAATGTGTTCAGAAATGCGCTGATGACGCTGTAGAGGGCGCTGAGGACTGACAGTTTCTCTGACCGCGTGCCGTCTGTTCCTTGGGTGTTGCAGATTGTGTGATTGAGGCAGTGTATTGTAAGCGGCAAAACGATTCGGTATTCATGTCGGCAACACCATCGGGCGTTTGTGCAGGGCCAAGCAGATGGAAGCGGTCGAGAGGCAGCACGGCTGTACCAAAACAAGTACCCCCACAGACACCAACCACACCACACAAGGTTTTAATTCCCTTTTGGGTGTTTTCGTGACCACGGGTCCTTTCAGACAGACGAACGCGCAGGAAGGCAGCGGAGTGTGCGTACACCAGATCTGGAGGACGGGGTTCTGCAGCATATTGAGACGAACCGTAGTACCAGGCAACTGGGTCGCCAACATGGTGTAAGGCAAAGTACGACTTTGTGTGTCCTGCATGACAACCGCTACTAACCTATCACCTAAAATCCAGTGGAGGCCACTTTGAACAACTCTCGCTGAACTGGATGCGATGCAGCTCTGTACTGTGTTCCGGGGCGATTTGTTGTCGTTGCGCACAGAGACACACACACACACACACACACACACACACACACACCTTCCATTATTCGACGCATGTTCATAGGACCATTTCCCTTCATCTCCAGTCAGGAGTTAGTCGGTTTTATTTATTCATTTTTTTTAATTTTTTTTTACAAGCGTATTGACCAACTAGGATCACGTTAACCACAACTTCAGTTCCTCTTCTTCCTTTGTTGTTGTTTCCTATTTTTCCAGTATTCCCTCATTTTCTCCCCATGGAGTCTCTTCCTTTCTTCTGTCCATGTTGTTCCCGATTTTTTATTTCTTCTGCTTTGAAAGCCTTCCAAATTTAGTATTTCGTTTTTAAAATGGTTTCTTTCTGCTATTTCTGATTCTTTGATGTTGTTTCTTTCAAGATCTTTTCTTATTTCTGTAATCCATGCTACTGTCGGTTTCTTCTTCCAGAAATATAGGAGTATTTGTTTTGTTAGTCTGTTTCTATCCATTCGGTAGAGATGTCCAAAAAAGGTTAATCTTCGTTTGGCCATTACTTCAGATATTTTTCTATATTTTTGTAGATCTCCTCATTACTTCTTATTTTCCAACCATCTGTAGTTTTCATTGCACCCATTATTTTTCTAATAATCCTTCTTTCCATTACCTATAGTTTGTCCATCTTCTAGTTCATCGTTAGGCATTCACATCCATATAAACATTCTAGTCGTAGCACTGTGGTGTACTGTTTTACTTTTGCTTTTCTAGATATACATTTCTTGTTGTAAATATTTTTGGTCAAACCATATGCTCTTTCCATTTTGTTAATTCTTACATCTATTGCAGATTTTTCTAGTCCATTCTGTTGTATAGTTTCTCCCAGATATTTAAATTTATTTACTCGCTCTATTTTTCCTATTTGTGTTTCTATGTATTTTGGTGCATTTTTTTATGCTTGTCATGAATTTTGTTTTTTAGCTGAAATTTTGAGACCAGTTCTGTTTGCTAATTTTTCCAGAATGTTTATTTGAGTAACTGCTTCTGTCAAGTTTTCTGAAACTACTGCGAAATCATCCGCAAAAGCCAAGCAGTTTACCTTAATTCCATTTGTTTCCCTTCCCAGAGTTATTGGTTCAATTTTGTGATTTTTTTTAGCTCTGAATTCCAGATCCTTACAATTTTTTCTAGAACACAGTTAAACAGTAAAGGTGATAAACCGTCACCTTGCAAACACCTGTTTTTATTTCAAAAGGCTGAGATACTTCTGCCATAAATTTGACTTTACTGTACCTGTTAGTGTTTCACGAACTATGTTTGCTAGTTTTGATTTAACCCCAAATTCTCTAATGACCTTATCTATCGTTTCTCTGTCTATACAGTCAAATGCTTTCTTGAAATCTATAAATGACACTACTATTGGTTTGCCGTTTAACATTCTATGGCGAATTATTGACTTTAAGTTAAAAGTTTGTTCTGCACAGGATCTTCCCTTTCGAAAACCACCCTGATATTACTGTTCACAATTTTTCATTTTATTTCAGTTTTCTTAGGACGCCACACAGCTCTCCGCTGTGCGCTGAACGACAAAACACGGCGAGCGCCGGCGCTTAGGAGGGATGGACGCCTCGCAAGTATAAGAGTGAGCGCGCCTTTGCTGCAGTGATTAAGTTTATCGCCCGGCGCCGGGGCTCGCCACGTCCTTGTGTATCCCCTCTGATTTCCCTGGAGGGAACTCGTAGGAGGCGCTTAAAAAAACGAGGACCGAGCCAGCAGCAGCCTGCCGCCCTTCCGAATTAATACAGCACGACCTGCCCGGCGCACACTGCCCACGAACTGGGTTAATCCCCCCAACACCTAACCTGCCCATCCGCTGCGCGGCAAGAGATTCTGCAGTTTTCCACAAACAGAAAATGTATCAAGAAAGCATCGATACAGAAAAATGCTCTTGCCGATTCTGAAGAAAATACACACATCGAAAAAGTTTTGCATCACCCCGGGTCCCAGAACTTGTAATGTCTATTTTCAGAAATTTAATACATTATATAAGTACATATCTCGACACATCTCTTCTTATCTTACCGATTCCAAAACTTTAATATACGATGGTTATCAATGCAAAGTAGTTCCAAGCCCTATTACTCCTTCGAGCGTCCATTTACCCCATGGAATAGCTTCTCTGCTATCTGTTTTCTCTTATGAAAAGAATGAAGGAGATTTTGCCGATTAGCCGTGAAAGATCGAAGATGTATACGTATGTGTTGTTGAGCTAGTCGCCATCTTGATGAGATGCTGGTTGGTTCAAATGGCTCTGAGCACTATGGGACTCAACTTTTGAGGTCATTAGTCCCCTAGAACTTAGAACTACTTAAATCGAACTAACCTAAGGACATCACACACATCCATGCCCGAGGCAGGATTCGAACCTGCGACCGTAGCAGTCGCGCGGTTCCGGACTGCAGCGCCTATAACCGCTCGCCCACTTCGTCCGGCGACGAGATTCTGTATGAGAAGGAATTTAATACACGAACTAAACTAAAGTAAGTGTGTTTAACTGATTATTATTGACAGTGTCTGCTTACTACGCTGTGTTGCACGGGATCAGTGGGGAACGTCTGATTTACACTGGACGAACCTGCCGTTTTGTACGCTCAAGATATCCAGTTACTTTAAATAAATAGGCTAACACCGTCTTACCAGCAGATCTCCGGTCTTCCCCATGTGATCACCGAAAGTTAATAATTACTACAAATGTTTTCAGGAGATCGACTGACTATTTTCGTCGCACCGAAACTTCGAAATTGCTTCACTGCCTTATGGAATTTGAGTTAAGCTCAATTTAATGAAGATAGAACAGTATTGAACTGTGTGAATGTGATAAGCCTGCGCCCGCATCTCGTGGTCGTGCGGTAGCGTTCTCGCTTCCCACGCCCGGGTTCCCGGGTTCGATTCCCGTCGGGGTCAAGGATTTTCTCTGCCTCGTGATGGCTGGGTGTTGTGTGTTGTCCTTAGATTAGTTAGGTTTAAGTAGTTCTAAGTTCTAGGCTTCATTATAAGAATTGTAATTTGTTTAAGTATATTGAGAAATACTGTTGTTTTGTTGCATGTGAGACTAGTATGTGTCAAAGACAGAGAGAGTTAGTAAATGGCCGGCCGCTGGTGGCTGAGCGGTTCTAGGCGCTTCAGTCTGGAACCGCGCGACCGCTACGGTCGCAGGTTCGAATCCTGCCTCGGTCATGGATGTATGTGATGTTCTTAGGTTAGTTAGGTTTAAGTAGTTGTAAGTTCTAGGGGACTGATGACCTGAGATGTTAAGTCCCATAGTGCTCAGAGCCATTTGAACCATTTTTGATAAGCTTGCTTTGTGAACGAAAATTCCCTTAATATACGCAAGTTTTTTACTATCCTGTTCAATGAAGCTGAATCAGGCCGGTGTGAGAGAGGTTTTTAAATTTTAGATCCCACAAAAATATTAAAAACTCCTCAAGACAGGACTGACTGTGAACATTGGGGGTTGCGTTGGGTTGTTTGGGGGAAGAGTTCAAACAGCAAGGTCATCGGCCACATCGGATTAGGGAAGAATGGGGAAGGAAGTCGGCCGTGCCCTTCCGAAGGAACCATCCCGGCATTTGCCTGGCGCGATTTAAGAAAAATCACGGATGGCCGGACGCGGGATTGAACCGTTCGTTGAACAATTCGACAAAATTTGAACGTGATCTAAAGCAGCAGAGGATCCTCATGCCTTTTCAGTGCCCCTGTTTCACTTCCTTGTGTGGCGTGATCACAGAGCGATCCGACATTTACATATGCGCATAGACACAAGGAAAAAAAAAAAAATTGCATTACTCCGGTTCCCAGAACTCGTGAAGATACACTTTGACTGTGGACATTGTATCACAGACACAGTCCCATTGACTGTTCAGAGATCTCACTAAACTCGCCCAAAGATGTGAACAGCCATGCATGAGCAGCGCCTATTACACGGAGGGGTTCCGACAGCCGATCAGTTCTAGTCATTCCACCAGGAAGGAGGTACACGGCTCGTGTTGTCTGTAGTTCAACCGTGCCTAGACGGTCAATACGGCGGTTCGATCACTTCCGGACTGTTATTTTGTGCCAGGAACGGCTCTCAACAAGGTGAAGCAAAGCAAGCGCTGTATCATGTATAAGATACAGAGGCGAGCGAGTGCACGGGACTTACCCTAGTTCACTGCTAGTAGCGTCACGTCATCGTAACGCGCCTGCATATAGTATTGCACCACATTTAACATAAAAGTAAAAATTAAGATTTGTGTGTAAAACTTTGTTAAAGTATAGTTCTATGTAATAATGTTTCAGGTAACAAATCTTAATGTTATAAAATTAGTAGTTTACGTAAAATTCACGTTTTGAAAGAAAAATAGGAGGCGCTAAATAATGACGCTAGGAAGCCAAAATTTGGTGAGAAGGTGCAGTAAGAAGTCATTAATGAGTGGTGCTGGTTTCCAAAACCATAAAACTAAAATTGACTCCAGAATCCGCGTTTTTCGGAAAAATCAGAGGCGCGAAATAATAGAGCTACAATATTGAAAATTGGTAGGATGCTTCAGTTCACCCTAATAATAATAATGGAAATACCACAATCAGTTACCTCTTCTAGTTTTTTAGTAATTTAGTAAAAACTACTTTTGTGAGTAAAATGTACATAAGCATTATAGATTAAGTACTTTAAATTTTAATGATAAAACAAATTCTTTAAGACCAATGATCAGATAGGACAATTAACAAAGCTACACCAAGTTTTAGTCTTGTAGCATAATTAACAGCTGATACAAGTCTTGATAAAGCTATGGTTCAGAGGTAACAATCTACCGTTAGTTCCATTGTAAAAATTCTAGAGAGTAAAGTTTTAATTTTAGCGGGCTGAGATTTTCTACGTGCTTCTGTACTGCTCAGATGTATGTATACAAAAATTGAGAAGTTTGTAAAGCTATTATTAAATGTGATATTTAAGATTATGTGCCTGAGATAGCGATCATTTGGAGGCTGCAGGCATCTGCATAGGAACGGAAAGAACAGATGCTCTCTTGGCGGTACGCGCCGGAGCTATATAAAAAGAGCGGCAGAGGCAGTAGTAAGCTCACTCCGCATTAGACCAACGCCTAGTCCACGCGAGCTTAACGTCCGATCGCGCCTCGCCTCGGGTGACGTCATAGCGGGCTGTGACATGCGCGTACTTAGCAATGTAAACGGACATTGAAAATCGCGAGGACTGTACACCGTCCTGGATCGTTTAGACTTCGGTAACAAACTGTTATTGTGCCGTCCGTGTGAAGTATAATTCCGCGTGGCAAGTGGTGACTAACTCCACTTTTAAGGCGAGCATTAATCTTTTTTTTTAACATTATTGCGAACTATTAATAGAGCACCGTTAGTTAGAGTAATGAACTATTCGGGAGGAACTTGCTGTAGAAGTCGCCTCTGAACTATTAAACGATTGGCTGAATTAACAATATTTAATGTCTTTAGCATTTTCAGAAGTTTCGAGTAATTTGTGTGAGCCTTTAAGATAATAAAATCTTGTTTGGAACTTTAAAATTTTATTGAAGCAGCCCTAATCCCGTGAAGAACTATGGATATTTTTCGTTTAGCTGGGCTGTACAGGAATGTGGCCGTGCAGACTGGGAACTAAGGTCAGTAAGTTTCCCTTCGCTTTCTGACTGGCCGCCAAATTAGTTGCCAGGCTCGCGTGATTTAAGGTGGCAATGTTCAACTTTCATTCGACATTAAACAACGACTTCTTCGCCGCCCCACATATGTTGCATCGGCAATAGTCTGTTACGTGAAATGAACATTCAAACAACTCATTCGACAACTTCTTCGCCGCCGCCACAAAGGGAAGTGTCCAGGTGTCGTGAACCAAAGCGATGTTGTTCGGACATGTAGGAGACACAGAGAGACAGGGCTACTACTGCAGCGGATGACCGCTGCCTACGGATTGTGTCTCGAAGGAACCCTGACAGCAACGCCACCTTGTTGAATAATGCTTTTCGTCCAGCCACAGGACGTCGTGTTACGACTCAAACTGTGCGCAGTAGGCTGCATGATGTGCAGCTTCACTCCAGACTTCCATCGCGAGGTCCATCTTTGCAACCACGAAACCATGCAGCACGGTACAGATGGAACCAACAACATGCCGAATGGACCGCTCAGGATTGGCATCACGTTCTCCTTACCGATGTGTGTCGCATTTGCCTTGAACCAGACAATCGTCGGAGACGTGTTTGGAGGCAACCCGGTGAGGCTGAACTCCTTAGACAAACTGTCCAGCGAGTGCAGCAAGGTGGAGGTTCCCTGCTGTTTTGGGGTGGCATTAGGGCCCGGATTTTAATGACAAGTCATATTTTTTTCTGAACTATAGGGTGAATTTTATAACAATTTATACATAAATCTAGGCATTTTAGTGTTGAAAAATGTATTTTGATTGTGTATATAAAGTCATATTTCAAGAAATTTTAGTAATAGGTCATATTGCGGCTAACTTTTAATATAATAGGTCATATTTCCGTCAACTTTTGCCAAATATGTATACACCGTTTTTCTCGTATCTTACGGGACACACGAATAAGAAAATGAATATGTTGCTCACGAGACAATATTTAACGTGATATTATGAAAGATAAACAGATAAATTAGTACACAACAGTATTTCTCAGAACTGTAGCAGAAAATCAATGTGCCACAACAGTCGTTTCGCGAACATAAAACATTGTTGCACAGAGTCGACAATATGCTCTCAGAGCCAACAAAGGCGCCTTCTGCCGTAATAATCATCGCAGTCGCACAGGTGTACCCAGTAACCAGTTTGAATACAGCCTTTGCCTTGTTCAACATGCCTAAAGCAAAGTGCTCCGACAGCGTGAAGTTGCGAGGATATGTTCGAGAATTTGGACAAAAGTTCTTTAGTACTGATAAGAAAATATTATTCTGTAAACTATGTGAAGTTAAAGCTAGTGCAGAAAAGCGCTTTAATGTGCAAGAACACTGTAATACTGCTAAACACAGCAGCTGTGTTAAACGAAGTGCTGAAAATAGCAGCAGGCAAACGCTGTTATTTGAACAGACAGGTCAATCGTCAACTGTGAAACCATTCTACAAGGATTTGTGTGAGATGGTGTCCTGCAACATCCCACTGGAAAAGCTGAAGAATCCAGGCTTCAGACGGTTCTTGGAGAATTACACAACACATCCAGTTCCAGATGAATCTACACTGAGAAAGAACTATTTATCCGTATGCTGCAGTGATGTGCTCAACAAAATACGAATTACTATTGCTGCGATAAAGATCTGACTGTCGATAGATGAAACTACGAATATTAGCGGCGGATATATTGTGAATGTTGTTGTTGGTGTTCTAAAAGTTGATGGCCCTGGAGATATGTTCCTACAAATGTGTGAAGCTCTCGATAGAGTAAACAATTCGACGATTGCTACACTCCTGGAAATGGAAAAAGGAACACATTGACACCGGTGTGTCAGACCCACCATACTTGCTCCGGACACTGCGAGAGGGCTTTACAAGCAATGATCACACGCACGGCACAGCGGACACACCAGGAACCGCGGTGTCGGCCGTCGAATGGCGCTAGCTGCGCAGCATTTGTGCACCGCCGCCGTCAGTGTCAGCCAGTTTGCCGTGGCATACGAAGCTCCATCGCAGTCTTTAACAATGGTAGCATGCCGCGACAGCGTGGACGTGAATCGTATGAGCAGTTGACGACTTTGAGCGAGGGCGTATAGTGGGCATGCGGGAGGCCGGGTGGACGTACCGCAGAATTGCTCAACACGTGGGGCGTGAGGTCTCCACAGTACATCGATGCTGTCGCCAGTGGTCGGCGGAAGGTGCACGTGCCCGTCGACCTGGGACCGGACCGCAGCGACGCACGGATGCACGCCAAGACCGTAGGATCCTACGCAGTGCCGTAGGGGACCACACCGCCACTTCCCAGAAAATTAGGGACACTGTTGCTCCTGGGGTATCGGTGAGGACCATTCGCACGTCTCCATGAAGCTGGGCTACGGTCCCGCACACCCTTAGGCCGTCTTCCGCTCACGCCCCAACATCGTGCACCCGTCTCCAGTGGTGTCGCGACAGGCGTGAATGGAGGGACGAATGGAGACGTGTCGTCTTAATCGATGAGAGTGGCTTCTGCCTTGGTGCCAATGAATAGGTCGTACGCGTGTTTGGCGCCGTGCAGGTGAGCGCCACAATCAGGACTGCATACGACCGAGGCACACAGGGCCAACACCCGGCATCACGGTGTGGGGAGCGATCTCCTACACTGGCCGTACACCTCTGGTGATCGTCGAGGTGACACTGAATATTGCACGGTACATCCAAACCGTCATCGAACCCATCGTTCTACCATTCCTAGACCGGCAAGGGAACTTGCTGTTCCAACAGGACAATGCACGTCCGCATGTATCCCGTGCCACCCAACGTGCTCTAGAAGGTGTAAGTCAACTACCCTGGCCAGCAAGATCTCCGGATCTGTCCCCCATTGAGCATGTTTGGGACTGGATGAAGCGTCGTCTCACGCGGTCTGCACGTCCAGCACGAACGCTGGTCCAACTGAGGCGCCAGGTGGAAATGGCATGGCAAGCCGTTCCACAGGACTACATCCAGCATCTCTACGATCGTCTCCATGGGAGAATAGCAGCCTGCATTGCTGCGAAAGGTGGATATACACTGTACTAGTGCCGACATTGTGCATGCTCTGTTGCCTGTGTCTATGTGCCTGTGGTTCTGTCAGTGTGATCATGTGATGTATCTGACCCCAGGAATGTGTCAATAAAGTTTCCCCTTCCTGGGACAATGAATTCACGGTGTTCTTATTTCAATTTCCAGGAGTGTATTTCGTTTGACAACTCTCTGAAGCTATTGTGGCCGGATGGTGTAAAAAGAGACAATGTTTTGCTGCTTGTAACAGATGGTGTTTCATATATGGCTAAAGCAGCCAAACGGCTTCAGATTCTCTACCCCAGTATGGTGTACGCCACTTGCCTTGCACATGCGTTGCACAGAGTTGCCAAAGAGGTGCGATCAAATTGTCCTGACGTGGACAAATTAATTTCCTGTGACAAGAAAATCTATGTGAAGTCTCCGCTACGGGTACAGAAATT